>NC_087351.1:35312903-35918736 GCF_030014295.1 Loxodonta africana
GAGTTCAGAGGTGGGTGTAACTAAAGCTGGCTCTGGATTGGAGGACAAGAGAACCAGGGTGACCCCCCTGGTAAGCTGCAGCTTTCCAATAAATTTTCTTTATCTTCCTGAATACAAACTGCTACAGAGCAAACTGACATCAAGGGATCAGCTTCCTGGGCCTTGGCTGCTTTGCAAAGCAGTCAAAACCCTCGTTTCTCCCCTATTAGAGCCCTTACACTGTAATCTTCAGGTCAGAAGGGATTCTGGGGCTCATCTGTCACTCTCAGAATTCTTCAGCTCCCCTTCCAAGATCCCTAATAGGGGGTGGGTCAGCCTCTGCATGAACGCAGAGCTGCAGTGATGAGGCTTCACTGCTTCCCAAG
Organism: Loxodonta africana; assembly: GCF_030014295.1. NCBI lineage: Eukaryota > Metazoa > Chordata > Mammalia > Proboscidea > Elephantidae > Loxodonta > Loxodonta africana. Next base: position 35,313,269 of record NC_087351.1, read on the forward strand.
GTAGATCGTTTCATCTTCTGCCAGAGAATCACTTCTCATTCATTGTCAGGTATTTACTGAGCAGCTACTAACTGCCAGCCAGTAGGCCCTAGAGGACCTCTTAGATCATGGGGCAACAGATAAGTAAACAGTGAATTCCAATTCGACAATTCAACTCAGTATTTATTGTGCAGATAGAGTGTCAGGTCTTTGGGGGCAGTGGACAATTTTAACACAGGGTGCAGAGGAAGCAGAGCACAGGGGAAATCTTTTTTTTTTTTTTGTCGGGGCTTAGAGGGACCTCCAGGAATGACTGCTCAATTGAGATCTGACCAAGCTGTGAGTAGGCGAAGGGCAGGCCAGGCAGAGAGATCAGGGTGGGCAAAGTCCTGGAGAAGAAAGACAAGTGAGGGAGGCTGACAGATTTCGAGGGCTTCATATGCTTGGAAAGCTAAGAGTGGTTCAGTTTGGGAGGACAAGGAGGGGTAGGTGAAGCCTGGAAGTGAGGAGTAGTGAGGAGAGGCTAGAGAGAGAAGCAGGAGCTGGATTCTGGAAGGCCTTGTAAGCCATGCTGGACGTGGTGGGAGTTTCCCACTAGACCACAGGCCTTCAGCTGGGAACAATGCAATAGATTTGCCATAAAGTCCTTCCTCATGTTGAAACCGCATCTGCTTCATTGTGACCGCTGTTCATAGGGCTTGTTCTGCCCTCTGGGCCCATAGCGTACGTACAAACCTACCTCCTCTTCCAGTAGAATCCCGATGTGGGTCGGCCTCCTGGAGCCCTTGCACAAGTTGTCATTCTGGAACTTCCAAAGTCATTGTCTCTTTCCAGGCCTCTACAGACACCCGGCTCTCTGGGGCAATAGGTGGGAAAGAGAAAAGAAAGGGGCTGGGTCGTCAGTTGGTGCCAGAAAAGGCCTTCTTGGCCAGGGTTTCTCAAAGTGTGGTCTGAGGATTACTTGCATCTGAATCACTAGGGTGTTTTGTTTTGTTTAAATGTAGATTCCTAGGCAACCTCTGACCTACTCAATCATATTTTCTAGGGGCAGGGCCTAGGTATCTGCATTTTAAAGAGTACCTCAGTTGATTCTTCAGCACTGGAAAGCTTGAGAACTAGTGTCACCTGCCAATTAAATATCGCTCCTTTCCACTCCAAACTCTAAAGCAACTTCTTGTTCCCTTCTTACAAGCCTTGTCTGGGCAGCCTTGGGTGGAGGGTCACCTGGAAAAATTGGGGAAAGGGCAAGAGCATACACATTCCTGACAGCAACTCATCTCTGCCCTCCCCTGAATCTGTTTTGCTACTTAGGTAATCTGAGAAGGGTCTCAGTGGCAGCCTGAAGCCCAATTGCAGGAACAGCTGCAAAAGGCCTGGGAAGGGGCACATTGGGTAGCCTTCCAGTTGTGTGGTGGGATTTGCTTGCAGCTGGTTCCACTAAAGCCTTGGAACCCACTACTGTGCTTTCTAAGTTGTTGTAGAGAACAAGGCCCAGAGAAGTAGGCATCTTGTGTGCTTCCTGGAAATTCCAAACACGGGAAGGACACAGGGGTTTGGCTGCTTTTTTTGGGAGCTGGTTTTAGTTGCCTCAGTGTGTGACTGTTTACTAAGTCAGCTCCCCATAAAGTTCTCCAGGGCTTCTGCTCCTGCCCAGCCCTGTGCTAGGCATTTGGTACACGGATATTGTACTGGGGCCTTGCCGTGGAGGAGCTGACAATCCAGTCACTAGTGGGAGAGACCTTCCTGTCTAAAGATCAGTGTGAGATGGTTGGAACTGTCTGAGAGGCAGAAATGATATGTTGCTATGGAAACACTGAACAGAGTCCAGGGTAAGAGTCAAAGAATATTTCATAAAGGGAGGTGATTTTGAACAAGGTCTTAAAGAAGAAGTGAGAGTTTTCTGGGTAAACAAGATAAGGATGAGAGAGGGGGGTCATACCTGGGGGTTAAAGTATATGAGGTCAAGAACAGATAGGTGGGCAGGAAACAGACTTGGGATGCTTTAATAGGCCACGCTAAGGAGTATGGGACGCGTTTTGTGGCTAATGAGGAATTACTCACTCGTTTGGTCAGAAGATCTGCAGTGTGTGTGTGTGTGTGTGTGATATTTAAGATTTAGAAGCTGTGTGGAGAGACTGGTGGTGGGGAGACCAGACAGGAGTTTTACAGTAGTCTGGGCTCTACTTACTGCTTAACTCAGCTAATAGGATGAGCTAAGGTGCGACTCAGAGAGCAGTGGGAAAGGAATGGGGTTCAGCCATCTGTGTGATCTTCAATAAGACCTTCATCAGACCTAGCTGGGCCCTAGCTGCCTCTTCTGTAAACGTTGATTTCGTTCCTTCTATGTGCCAGGCTCTGTGAGAGGCACTGGGGATAGAGAAGTGAATGAGACAAACATGATCCCTTTCTTCAAGGAATTTAAAATTTAGAGGAGGACAGAGACAAATAAACGGGCAATTACAGAACAGTGTATAATGGTGAGGGAAGAGCTGGGGCTTTGGGACCTCAGAGAAAAGACACATAACTTGGTGTTTCCCACTGCTTGTGTAGCTATTGTAGTAGTGGAGGACTACTATGTTTTGAGATAACCTATTGGGTCCATCCATTATGGGGGAAATAAGATGTTATTTTAAATGAATTGATATTCACAATGTTAGTTGCTGCCCAGTTGACTCCGACTCATAGTGACCCTATAGGACACAGTAGAATTACTCCGCAGAATTACTCCGTACGGTTTTCGAGGAGCACCTGGTGGATTCAAACTTCGGACCTTTTGGTTAGCAGCCATAGCTCTTAACCACTATGCCACCAAGGTCCATCTGCTAACCAAAAGTTCTGCGGTTTGAGTCTACCAAAACTGCTCCTTCGGTGGGTTCTACTCTGTCCTATAGGGTCACTATGAGTTGGAATTGACTCAAAATCAATGAGTTTGAGTTTGTCTGCTGTAAAAAAAAAAAAAAAATTTTTTTTTTTTTGTCTGCTGAGAGGGCCTAAAATCAGTGACACCCCACTAGCAATAAGCACACGTACATCTTAGTTTCTAATACCATCCTACAATAAAAAGAATCAGAGTTCCTTGGAGAAATGCCTTGTTTTAGGGCTGGGGCAGGGAAAATACAAGGTGATTCTGGAATATCTTGCAGTGCCAGGAAGTAAGAAAGTACTTTAAAACAAAACAAACAAACAAAAAAAGAGCATGTCAAAAGGACATAGGAGCCAATCTAAAAGCCTGCCAAATGGCCAAAGCTAGAACAATTTGAATAACAACATATAAAGATAAAGGAGCTCTGATGGCACAATGGTTAAGTGCTCGGCTGCTAACAAAAAGGTCAGCAGTTTGAATCCATCCAGCTGCTCCACTGGAGAAAGACCTATTTGCTTCTGTAAAGATTAAAGCCAAGAAAACCCAATGGGGCAGTTCTATTCTGTCACCTGGGGTGGCTATAAGTTGAAAATTAACTTGATAGCACTTAACAACAACAACAAATAAAGATAGCATTTGGTTATAATCCAAAGAATAAAATAATTATCTATGAGTTCGCTGACATAAATAAACAATTGAATAACTAACTAAAAGGGGGAAAAAAAGGACAAATCTTCCTCACCGAATTTTAATTAATAAATGTAGAAGGGGTGAGGGAAATAGAAAATCACCATTAGAACACCACAGTAATAATTGCTAAAAAAAATTTTTTTTTTTTTATGATAATTGCTACAGCCAAGATCAATTAATGAGTGCTAAAATAAGCAGGTAAAACTCTAAGGACAACACAACTCTGAGACCAGAAGAACTAGATGGTGCCCAGCTACCCCTACCAACCACCCTGACTGGGATTACAACAAGGGTCCCTGAGAGAGCAGGAGAAAAATGTAGAACAAAAAATCAAATTCACAAAAAAGACCAGGCTTACTGGTCTGACAGACACTGGAGGAACTTTCAAAACTACGGACCGAAGACACTCTTCTGACCTGGAACTGAAGCCATTCCCAGAGACCACCTTTCAGCCAAGCAATAGACAGGACCATAAAATAAGCAATAACACCTGAGAGGAACATGCTCCTTAGAACAATCAGTTATACGAGATCAAAAGGACAACATCTGCCCGAAAGCAAAGATGAGAAGGCAGGAAGGGGTAGAAAATCTGGAAGAAAGGGAACGGAACTCAGGGCAGAAATGAGAAGAGTGCTGACACATGGAGGGGAATGCACCAATGCATGGAACACTTTATGTACAAACTATTGAAGGGGAAACTAATTTGTTCCATAAACTTTCACCTCAAGCACAATGAAAAAATTAAAAACTAAACAAAAACTTTAAGGAGAAACAGGATGTTTGCAAGCCTCAAAATATCTTCCCTAAAATATACTCATAATATAAGGTGAAAAACCAGTTGCTGTCAATTCTGACTCAGGCTGACTGTATGTGTGTCAGAGTAGAACTGTATTTCATAGGGTTTTCGATAGCTGATTTTTTGGAAGCAGATCACCCGGACTTTCTTCTAAGTGAACTTGAACTTCCAACTTTTGGTTAGCAGCCAAGTGCACTAACCATTTGCACCACCCAGGGAATCCAACATGGAAGAAGTGGAGCTTAATCCCTCTCCCCTTGAGTGTGGTCTGGACTGTGCCTTGCTTCTAACAAATAGAGTATGGAAAAGGAAAAACAGAAACTTTACAGGAGAAAAATCTGGCAACCACCACCTTACCCAAGTGATCAAGGTTAACATCACTGATCAGTAACAAGCCATATTGATATTCTGTGCCCTCTGATATGCTGCAGTGAAAAGAGCTCACATCACCTCTGTGGTATTCATTCCCCAAATCCAGAACCTCAGCCTCTTCATGAGAAAACACCAGACAAACCCAAACTGGGAGAGAGTCTATTGACTACCTAATCACAGCTCTTGAACAGTGTTGAGATTTTTGTTTTTGCTATGAGGAAAAGCATGAATATATTTAGGTATTGATGGGAAGTAGCCAGCAAGAGAGAGAAGTTGAAGATCTAGTAGAGTGATGGGTAAGCCATCCGAAAGCTTTGTGACTGTGACTTCCGCCTGAAGCTCTCAGACCTAGGGCTAGGAGTGGTATAGTTCTGCATCTGTTTGGATGTGTCCCAGGCATCCCACTTCAGATGCTGTGTTTTCACTGGACAGTAATTCCCCTTGGCTTCCTTTCTTCCCTCCTTCCAGGCAGTTGCTATTTAGGTCCAGGCTGGGAGATCTGGAGAAGGGAGGCCTCTTCCTTCCCAGAGGCTCCTGGCTGGGCTTTAGGTCTTGCTTGCCTATGCCTCCGGGTAAGTAGTGGACAGTGCCTGGGCTTCCCCCGGGGGTGCTAGGAAGGTGGTTGACACCAGGTGGCAGTAGTAACAAAGTGGTGGGTAGGGTGGGCAGGCAGGGGGAAGGGGGCGCGTGGAGGCTGGTCTGAAGTAGTTAGAAGAGAATCTTCCAACAGTTAGAAAAGGAAATGTCCTCTTTCTGAGTGGCCTTCACATACTATATCCTTTCTGTGTTTTCTAAGACCACCTGTCACAGACTGGTTTCCAGAATCATCAGCCATTTGGCCCTTGGTTTTTAGTCATAGATTCAGGAGCCGTGGTAGCACACTGGTTAAAACACTTGGCTGCTAATTGAAAAGTTGACGGTTCAAGTCCACCAGCTGCTCCATGGGAGAAAGATGTGGCAGTCTGCTTCCATAAAGATTACAGCCTTGGAAACCCTGTGGGGCAGTTCTACCCTGTCCTATATGGTCGCTGTGAGTCGGAATTGGCTCAACAGCAGTGGGGAGTCATAGATTTGCTTTGTTAATTGTATCGTTAGAGACTTTCCCTTGTCTCTCCTACTAGATCATAGAGTCGGAATTGGCTCGACAGCAGTGGGGAGTCATAGATTTGCTTTGTTAATTGTATCTTTAGAGACTTTCCCTTGTCTCTCCTACTAGATCATAAGGTCCTAAAGAGCAGAAATGATGTTCGATAACTCCTTGTACCTTCATGTACAGTAAATGACAGCTGCCATTTCTGTGATGTGTATTAGGGGAGTGTTTTACTTTTTTTTGGTTTACTTTAGGGCCCTGGTGGTGCAGTAGTTAAGAGCTCAGGCTGCTAAACAAAAAGGTCGGCAGTTTGAACTCAGGAGCCACTCCTTGGAAACCCTATAGGGCAGTTTTACTCTGTCCTGTAGGGTCGCTATAAGTCAGAATCAACTTGACTGCAGTGGATTACCTGGTTTAACTCCAAGTTTGCTGCCATCCTAAACCAAAGCTCAGGGATAAGTAATAAGAACAGCTGCAGCAGAGGTAGATGACGCTCAACAGATTGCCAACTGTGCCCCAGGCACCTCAATAATCCCTTTTCATAGCTCATCTCATTTAATCCTCTCCCAATAATCCTGGGAAACTGAGGCACAAAGGGCTTAAGTAATGTTTAGGGTCACAAAACTCACCAGGGACAGGGCTAACTCCACGTCCAGTGATCTTTTCCACGACACTGCAGCAAATTCCTTATCTCATGGGTGAGATCATGTCAAAAGTAAACACCCAAGGCAGCCTTCAAACAAGGCAGCCAGACAGGCCAGAGACTGAACTTCAGACTTTTAATCAAAGGCCCTGGGGTGCCCCTGGTTGGACATCATTCACTTCTTAAGTAGTAAAAGGGTTGGACTAGGCCAGACAGTGCCAATTCTAACAGTCCCAGAGTTTAGACAGTGTGCAGAGTGGCCTGTAGAAGGAGGCCCTCCTAAGTGCGTTGTTAGAAAAAAACATAGGATGTCCAAGTTTCACCCCCAATTCCCACCTTAAAGGGTAGAGTAGGGAAAGGAGGATACTGGCTGGGCACAGGTGGAGATGAATCAGTGGCCTGGAGTCAATTCTGACTCATGGGGAGCCCATGTGTTTCAGAGTAGGACTGTGCCCCACAGGGTTTTCAACGGCTGCTTTTGTCAGAAGTAGATTGCCAGACCTTTCTTGTAAGGCTTGAACCTTCAATCTTTCAGTTAGCAACCAAATTCATTAACTCATTTGCATCACCTAGGGGACTCTGAACACAAGAGTTGTAAATTAAAAACCATAAAATAAATAATACATGTTTAAATAAAATGATGACAATGGTGATGATAAATATTTCTTTTATCATTTTATTAATTCAATGATATATATATTTTGTACATACCAGTACATCAGGTGAAGTCCCTGGGTGGTGCAATAGTTAACGTGCTCAGCTACTAACCAAAACATTGGAGGTTAGAGTCCCCCTGGAAGTACCTCAGAAGAAAGCCCTGGTCATCTACTTATTTAAAAAATTGTGATTTAGATGAAAGTTTATAGAGCGAATTAGTTTCTCATTAAACAGTTAATACGCAAATTGTTTTGTGACATTGGTTGCCAACCCTGAGATGTGTCAACACTCTCCCCTTCTCCACTCCGGTTTCCCTGTTTCCATTTGTCTTAGGCTGGGTTCTCTAGAGAAGCAAAACCAGTAAAGTGTATAAATATACATAGAGAGAAATATTTATATCAAAGAAGTGGCTCATGCGATTGTAGAGGCTGGAACGTCCCAAGTCTGTGGATCAGAGTAGAGGTTTCTCTTGATTCACGTAGCTGCAGGGGCTGGTGAACCCAAGATCAGCAGGTCAGAGAGCAGGGCTCTTGCTCACAGGCTGTGAAGATGACGAATCCCAAAACCGGCAGAAAAGCTGATAGCTCAAGTACCTACCAAGAGCCACAGGTCAGATGAACAGGAGACAGCTGCAAGATCCAGAGTGAGCCAAAAAGCCAAAATGTCTGCTTATATTTGATGCAGGCCACGCCCCCAAAGAAACTCCCTTTCACCTGATTGGCTACTCACAGCAGATTCAATCATGGGAGTGATCACATATAAACACTGAGAACCGTGGCCCAACGAAGTTGACACACAATCTTAACCATCACACCATTCATCCAGTTTTCTTGTCCCTTTCTGCCTTCTCATCTTTGCTTTTGGGCTTGAGTGCCCATTAGTCTCGTATGCATGATTGAACTATGAAGCACGACAGTCATGTGTGTTGTTGGCCCTATGGACCTGTCTAACATTTGGCTGAAGGATGTACCTCAGGAGTGACTTTAGTACTGAGTTAAAAGGGTGCCTGGGAACCATACTCTTGGGGTTTCTGACAGGCCGGCAAACCTAGTCCTTTTTTTTTTTTTTTTTTTTTGGTGTATGTGTGAATTTGAATTTTGTTCTAGATTTTTCTCCCATTCTGTCCAGAACCCGCTGTTGTGATCCCTGCAAGAGCAGTTGGTGGTGGTAGCCATGTACTGTCTAGTTGTTCTGGGCTCAGTCTGGTGGAGGTTGTGGTAGTTCTGGTTCATTAGTCCTTTTGAACTAATCTTTACCTTGTATCTTTAGTCTTCTTCATTCTTCTTTACTCTAGCTGGGATGGGACCAGTAGATGATTTTGGCTGCTCACAGGCTTTTAAGACCCAAGTTGCTATTCACCACAGTTGGATGCAGAACATTTTCTTTATAGACTATGTTATGTCAATTGAGCTAGATGTTCCCGAGACTGTGGTCCTCAGCCCTCAGCCCTGCAGCTTGGTCTCTCAGGGCATTTGGATGTGTCTGTGAAGCTTCTATGACTTTGCCCTGATCAAGCTGTGCTGACTTCCCCAGTATTGTGTACTGTCTTACCCTTCACCAAAGTTACCGCTTATCTACTATCTAGTTAGTGTTTTTCCCTCCCCATCCCTTTTTTTTTTTTCATCCCTACCCTCCCTTGTAACCATCAAAGATTGTTTCTTTCTGTGTAGAAACATTTTCACGTGTTTTTGTAATAGTGGTCTTATACAGTATTTGTTCTTTTGTGATTGACTTATGTCACGCAGCATAATGTACTTTTAAAAAATCAGCCACTGAAAACAGTATGGAGCACAGCATTCATCTGACATACACAGGGTCTCCATGAGTCAGAATCAGCTCAATGACAACTGTTTTTTTTTTTTTAATGTGGAGATGAGGTGTAAAAATTTGTTCTTAGCCACCAGTGAGCCCCTTTCCCCACTCAGTTTTTTTTAACTTCTTTCAGGATGATTCTCCCCTTGGAGAGAATGTGCTGCTGGTCTCCCCTGTTGGCAAAGGACAAAGGATCAGAGAGGGCTAAGGTCTTGGTCTGCCGTGGTGCCTGGTTAGCACCCCCCAGCCATGGAAATGATGCCATGGCATTTAGATTCAATTGGGTGTTGTAACATTTTATTACCCCTAATGTAAGTGATGCGATAGAGCATGAAAGGTTTTTGCAACACAGAAGTGATAAGTTTCTATTCCATTGTGGGTTACTTTTGTATTATTTTCCCCCTTTCTGAAAATTCTCTCTTCCTAATTTAATCACCCTACTGGCTACGGAGCAGTCTTGGCTGGTTTTCCAGTTTGGAATGGATTTGGCTACACTCCATTTCCTGTCTCCTTTCAAGACTCCCCATTGTTTCTATGAAGTTGTGTCTGGTCAGGATGATCTTCACTTGTTCTCCCAAGATGTAAAACCAAAATTTTCATTGGCTTAATTGTTCAGTAGCTATCCAAAATTCCATTCTGTTTTTAAATTTGTACTGCTAATTCCTCAGTTAATGATTTTTCTCTTTAGAAGGACTATGGTAACTTCGTGGAAAAGTGTTGGCCTCTGTTGGGATTAAAAAGGCATGTAAGACAAAGCTCTCTCCTCCAGCACGCTACAGCTGTGCTGTGCAGTTTGTCATAAAGCAACATTTATTTGTTCACAAAGGATTTACTAAGTATTAAGTACCTGGCAATGGTAGGTACTGGGGATACCAAGATCAAGAAGATACGATTCCTGTTCTTGAGAGGGTCACACTTGAAAGAGATCACCAACTGGTGATTTGATCTGTTTTGTTTGGTCCTCATGATGTTTTAATAATTTCTGTCTGTTATCTATTGCATGTAAGAAACCACACTAAAACTTAGTGGTTGAAAACAACAATGAGTTATTTTTTCTCATGATTCTTGAATTTACCCTAGCAGTACTTCTGCTGCTCTCCCCCAGACAGTAATGTGGCTGCACTCGGTGGCAGCTCAGCTGGTTGATTCTGGATGGCCCATGCCCATATCTGAGCTTCAGCTGGGAGGATGGCTGGGATGACTAAGCATCTCTCTGACCATGTGGCCTCTCCACATGATGTCGCATCCTCCTAGGCTCTTTTACAATATGGCAGAAGCATTTTAAGAGGGTGAAAGCCAAAGATGCAAGGTCTCTGGAGGCCTAGGCTCAAATACTGCAAATGTCATTTTCACCACATTCTATTGGTCAGCACAACTCACAGGGCCAGGCCATTTCAGGGGGGTAGAGGAACAGACTCTACCTCTTGATGGTTGGAGGAACAGTGTCACATTGCAAAGGGTGTTCATGTAGGGATGGAAGGAATTTGTGGCCACATTCTGCAGTCTACCACAGTGGCCAATTGCCTTAGCCTGGCTTTTTAGAGGAGCAAAACCAGTGAGACAGATATATACATATACATATACATATACATAGTATATGTATACTATACATATAAAACAGAAAATATACATATACATAAAAACCAAAAAAAGCCAAACCCGTTGCCGTTGAGTCAATTTCGACTCATAGTGACCCTATAGGACAGAGTAGAACTGCCCCATACGGTTTCCAAGGAGCGCCTGGTGGATTTGAACTGCCAACCTTTTAGGTTAGCAGCTGTAGCTCTTAACCACTATGCTACCAGGGTTTCCTTATACATATATGTACATATATATATATATATGTTGTTGTTGTCTGCTGTCAAGTTGATTCTGACCCATAGTGACCCTATAGGGCAGAGTAGAACTGCCCCATATGATTTCCAAGGCTGAATTTTTTTTTTTTTTTTAATCTTTATGGGAACAAGCTGCCAGGTCTTTTCTCCCATGGAGGGGCTGGTGGGTTTGAACTGCTGACCTTTCGATTAGCAGCTGAGTGCTTAGCCATTGTGCCATCAGAGCTCCTTGTGTATATATATATATAGAGAGAGAGAGAGAGAAAGATTGGCTCATGCAATTGTAGAGCTGGCAGGTCCAAAATTCATGGATCAGGTGGCAGGCCAGAGACTTTTCCGCAGGCTTATGTCCCAAGATTCACAGGTCAGGTGATGAGAAGAGTGCAGGGTCAAAAGAAGAGTGAGCTCTGCCAGAAGATCCATTTATTTTCTGGAGGCAGACTAAACCCCCAGGAATACTCCCTTTTTGACTGATTATCAGATCATATCATGAAAAGTGATTACATTATACCCCCTTCTCTCTCACTCCTACCCCTGGTAACTACTAATAAACTTCGGTCTCTGTACATTTGTCGGTTCTTCTTGTTTTATATGAGCGAGGTCATACAATATTTGACCTTTTGTGATTGACTTATTTCACTCAGCATACTTTCTTCAAGCTTCACCCATGTCGTAGTATGTATCAAGACTTCATTTCCCTTTCTAGCAATATAATACTATTTTTAGTTTCTGTTCTACCTCCTAATTCTGTGCCTGGGAACTTAAAAACTTGTGAGTAGCCATCTAAGATGCAATAATTGGTCTCTATTCACCAGAAGCAAAATAAGAGAGACCCAGGAATCAGAGAAGGAGGTGGACTACAGGATTAATGGTATCCATGAACTACTGCCTCCTCTGTCATGAGATCAGAAGAACTGGATGGTGCCTGGCTACCATTACCAAACATTTTGGCATGGACACAATAGATGGATCCCGAGTTTCAGTTTGTGGTGGTGGAAAAATCACGTTGATTAAAAGATAGGAAGCTTAGTGGGCAGTGAGATTATGTTATCGGGGAAAAACAATTTGGAAAAGGAGGGTTAAAATGGCTGCACAACCTAAAGAATGTAATCAGTGTCACCGAATTGTACATGTAGAAATCATTAAATTGGTGAATGTTCTGCTGTGTATATCAATAACGGCAAAAAAATCAAATAAATAAAAAAATATATAATATTATACCAATTTACTGGATTGTCCCTGGAAGCCATGGCCCTTTGAAACTTTGAACCAAGAAAGTGAATCCTGTGAGGTATTTGGTCATATCTAAGCGGTATCAGTGGTTATAGCCTCTTTTTTTTTTCTTTTGATAAAGTTGTAGTAAGATTATATATGACTTCACATTTGCCAATTCGTTGTTTTTCTTGTGTACAGTTTAGTGATATCATTTACATTAGTCAGGTTATACAAACTTCACCCCTATTCAATGCCACTTTTCTTATCACCATAAACGAAAAGTCACTATTATCTAGTGTCATGGATTGAGCTGTGTCCCCCAAAAATGTGTGTCAATTTGCTAGGCCCTGATTTCCAGTATTGTGTTATTTTCCACCCCTTTGTAATCTGATGTGATTTTCCTTAAATAGGTGTTGTAAATCCTGCCTCTATGATGTTAATGAGGCAGGATTAGAGGCAGTTAGTTAATGAGGCAGAACTCAATCTACAAGAGTAGGTTGTGTTTAAAGTTGATCTCTTTTGAGATATAAAAGAGAGAAGCAAGCTGAGAGACAGGGGGACCTCATACCACCAAGAAAGGAGCACCGGGAGGAGAGACCCAGAGTTGCCTAGCCAAGAAGCTCCTAGCCCAGGGGAAGATTGATGACAAGGACCTTCCGGAGAAAGCCTTCTTCTGGAGCTGACGCTCTGAATCTGGACTTCTGGCCTACTAGACTGCGAGAGAATAAACTTCTGTTCGTTGAAGCCATCCACTTGTGGTATTTCTGTTATAGCAGCGTTAGATAACTAAGACACCTAAAGAGTGATCCCCCCAACCCCGTAACCACTAATAGTATTTAGAACAGTCTTAATGGAAGGAAGAATTTCCTCCTTAGGTCTTGATATATTTGTATAGCAAAAGGTGTACCTTCCTCTTGTTTATATTAAAAATTTTATAGGGTAGTACCTGCCCATTAAAAAAAATCTAAAGGAACTATAAATGGTCCTTAAATAGAAGAAGTACAGCCAGAATGCTCCTTAGAGGCAAGAATGGCGGAACTGTGTCTTACATACTTTGGATGTGTTATCAGGAGGGATCAGTCCCTGGAGAAGGACATCATGCTTGGCAGAGCACAGGGTCAGCAGAAAAGAGGAAGACCTTCAACGAGGTGGATTGACACAGTAGCCGCAACCATGAGCTCAAGCATAACAATGACTGTAAGGATGGCTCAGGATCGGGCAGTATTTTGTTCTGTTGTGCATGGGGTTGCTATGAGTCGGAACCGACTTGATGGCACCTAACAACAACAACAACAAATATACAAAAATATGCACAAATCTACTCTTAATAAGAGAAATACAAATTAAAACTACAGCAAGATACTATTTTTCACCTACAGAGAGGCAAGAATTGCAACATTTTTCAATGTACAGTGTTGGCCACTCTCATACCCTGCTGGCACGTCCTCACAACCTCCAAGGGCAGCAATTGACAATATCTATCAAAATCTTAAGTGCATATACTCTGTGACCCAGCAATTGCACTTTTAAGAATTCATTTTACAGACCTATCCTACACGTGCTAAAAAAAAAAAAGAAAAAATATGAAGAAGGTTCTTCTTTGCAGTGTTGTTTGTTATGGCCCATTGGAAATAACCTAAATGTGGATATTCATACAATAGAATACTATCCTCAAAAAAAAAAAAAAAAAAGGGAGGGGATGGAATTAGGCACATCTATTTGTACTTGCCACCAACTATCTGTCAATTTGTCATACTGTAGTGACTTGTGTATTGCTATGGGGCTGGAAGCAATGCCACCAGTACTTCAAATACCAGCAAGGGGAGTTAACTAACCATGGTGGACAGGTTTCAGTGGAGCTTCCAGTTAAGATTGTACCCAGTCACCTAACTCTCATTCGTAATCATATTATTTGTAAAGATACTTTGTAATATATTTTCAGTTGATTCTCTTAGGTTCCCCCCCCAAAAAATAATCATTATTTACACATATTGATATATTTTGGAAACTTTAGTGGCAAAGTGATTAAGAGGTACAGGTGGTAACCAAAATGTCGGCAGTTTGAATTCACCAGGCACTTCCTGGAAACTCTATGGGGCAGTGTTACTCTGTCCTACAGGGTCGCTATGAGTCGGAATCAACTCGAGGGCAACAGGTTTGGTTGTTTGGTGATATATTTACTTAATTTATTTCTCTTATCTAATAATGATGACTAAAACTTAAAAAACACCTTGTCATTGAGTCAATTCCAACTCATAGTGACCCTATAGGGCAGAGTAGAACTGCCCCATAGGGTTTTCAGGGAGTGGCCGGTGAATTTAAACTGTCAACGTTTTGATTGGCTGCCAAATGCTTAACCTCTGAGTCATCAGGCCTCCAATAATGATAACTGTTGTTGTTAGGTGCCATTGAGTTGGTTCTGACTCATGGCGACACTATGTACAATGGAACGAAACACTGCCTGGTCTTGCACATTCCTCACAGTCATTGTTGTGCTTGAGCCCATTGTTGCAGCCACTGTCTCAGTCCTTTACGTTGAGGGTATTCCTCTTTTTCACTGATCTTGAATGATCTTCAGCAAAATCCTCCTTGTGTGTGATATTAATGATATTGATTGATAATTTCCACCTTCTGTTGGATCACCTTTCTTTAGAATGGGTGGGTACAAATATGGATTTCTTCCAGTCAGTTGGTCAGGTAGCTGCCTTCCGAATTTCTTGGCATAGACAAGTGAGTGCTTCAAGCTCTGCATCCCTTTGTTGACACATCTCGATTGGTATTCCATCAATTCCTGGAACCTTGATTTTCCCCGATGCCTTCAGTGCACCTTGGACTTCTTTTTTCAGTACTGTCAGTTTTTGAAATGGTGGAACATCGACCAATTCTTTTTGGCACAGTGACAGTGTGTATTTCTCCCATCTCCTTTTGTTGCTTACTGCATCATTCAAAATTTTCCCTATAGAATCCTTCAATATTGCAACTCGAGATTGAATTTTTTCTTTGGCTTTTTCAGCTTGGGAAATGCTGAGGGTGTTCTTCCATTTTGCTTTTCTATCTCCAGATCCTTGCACATTTCATTATAATACTTTACTTTGTCTTCTCGAGTTGCCCTTTGAAATCCTCTGTTCAGCTCATTTACTTCATCATTTCTTCATTTTGCTTTAGCTACTCGACTTTCAAGTCTCTTCTGACATTAATTTTGATCTTTTCTTTCTTGTCTTTTTAATGACCTCTTGTTTCTTCATGTATGATGTCCTTGATGTCATTCCACAACTCGTCTGGTCTTCGGTTATTAGTGTTCAACGCATCAAATCTATTCTTGAGGTGGTCTCTAAATTCAGATGGGATATGCTCAAGGTAGTACTTTAGCTATCACAGACTTGTTCTGATTTTCTTCAGTTTCAGCTTGAACTTGCATATGAGCAACTGATGGTCTGTTCCACAGTGGGCTCCTGGCCTCATTCTGACTGAAGATATTGAGCTTGTCCATCATTTCTTTCCACAGATGTAGTCAATTTGATTCCCGTGTATTCCATTTGGTAAGGTCCATGTGTATAGTCGCCATTTATGTTGTTGAAAAAAAGGTGTTTTCAATAAAGAAGTCATTGGTCTTGCAAAATTCTATCATGTGATCTATGGCATCATTTCTATCACCAAGGCCTTATTTTCCAACTACTGAGCCTTCTTCTTTGTTTCCAACTTTCGCATACCAATCACCAGTAATTACCAATACATACTGATTGCATGGTCCATCAATTTCAGACTACAGAAGTTGGTAAAAATATTTAATTTCTTCATCTTTGGCCTTGGTGGTTGATGAGTAAATTTGAATAATAGTCATATTAGCTGGTTTTCCTTGTAGGCATATGGATATTATCCTATTACTGACAGTGTTGTACTTCAGGATAGATCTTAAAGTGTCCTTTTAGATGTTGAATGCAATGCCATTCCCCTTCAAGTTGTCATTCCTGGCATTGTAGACCAAAGATTATCTGATTCAAAATGGCCAATACCAGTCCATTTCAGCTCACTAATGTCTAGGATATGGACGTTTATGTGTTCCATTTCATTTTTGATTTCCAATTTTCCTAGATTCATACTTTGTACATTCCACTTTCTGAATTATTAATGGATGTTTGCAGCTGTTTCTTCTCATTTTGAGTCAAAAATGGCTGCAGCAGTATATTGACTGGGAACTGCCAGAAATTCAGGCCAGTTTCAGAAGAGGACGTGGAACCAGGGCTATCATTGCTGATGTCAGATGGATCCTGGCTGAAAGCAGAGAATACCAGAAGGATGTTTACCTGCGTTTTATTGACTATGCAAAGGCATTTGGCTGTGTCGATCATAACAAATTATGGATAACTTTGCAAAGAATGGGAATTCCAAAACATTTAATTGTGCTCATGAGGAATCTTTACATAGATCAAGAGGCAGTTGTTTGGACAGAACAAGGGATACTGATTGGTTTAAAGTCAGGAAAGATGTGCGTCAGGGTTGTATTCTTTCACCATACCTATTCAATCTGTATGCTGAGCAAATAATATGAGAAGCTGGACTATATGAAGAAGAATGGGGCATCAGGATTGGAGGAAGATTCATTAACAACCTGTGTTATGCAGATGACATGACCTTGCTTGTTGAAAGCAAAGAGGACTTGAAGCACTTACTAACGAAGATCAAAGACCACAGCCTTCAGTATGGATTGCACCTCAACATAAAGAAAACAAAATTCTCACTACTGAACCAATGAGCAACATCATGATAAACGGAGGAAAGACTGAAGTTGTCAAGGATTTCATTTTGCTTGGATCCACAATCAACAGGCATGGAAGCAGCAGTCAAGAAATCAAAAGATGCATTGCATTGGATAAATCTGCTGCAAAGGACCTCATTAAAGTGTCGAAGAGCAAAGATGTCGCCTTGAAGACTAAGGTGCGCCTGACCCAAGCCATGGTATTTTCAATCGCATCATATGCATGTGAAACCTGGACAATGAATAAGGAAGATCGAAGAAGAATTGAGGCCTTTGAATTGTGGTGTTGGCGAAGAATATTGAATATACCATGGACTGCCAAAAGAATGAACAAATCTGCCTTGTAAGAAGTACAACCAGAATGCTCCTTAGAAGTAAGGACAGCTAGACTGCGTCTTACATACTTTGGACATGTTGTCAGGAGTGATCAGTCCCTGGAGAAGGACATGATGCTTGGCAGAGTACAGGATCAGCGTAAAAGAGGAAGACCCTCAACGAGGTGGACTGACACAGTGGCTGCAACAATGAGCTCAAGCATAGCAATGATTATGGGGATGGCTCAGGACCGGTCAGTGTTTCATTCTGTTGTGCATGGAGTTGCTATGAGTCGGAACCGACTCGACGGCACCTAACAACAAGAACAACTACAGTGGAGCTGAATGGGCCCTGTGGTAGGGGCCAAGTGGTGGCACTCAATCAACAAAGACCTTGTGGGTGTGATTACTAAAATGGACAGCAGAATCAAAACAGCAATCAGAATAGTCTGACTCATATGGATTTATGGCATTGGCTACTTATTTACGGTGTCTAGATGGGAAATCTACTTAATATTTTCTTGATCTGTATAAGCGGATCAAGTGAACAATGGTCTAATTTGAATCACTAGAATAGAGATTCACAGTCCGTCAATCAATTCTCAGAATTGCGGCCAGACTCACAACCCCTTGAATGAAGGGGAGGCTGGATCCACGTAAGGAAGGACCCTGCTGCACTGCCAAAAATTTATACTGTTAATCTTTCTCCAAGCCTCCCCCAAAGGGATCAGCAGCCTTTTACAAGAGTCACTGTTCACTGAGGAAAAGGAAATAATCAGAAATTTCAGGAATTACTGGACACTGGCTCTGAACTGACAGAAATTCCAGGAGACATAATTCTAAAACGTCACTGTGGCCTGCCACTGTGAAGGTCAGATTATTAATGTAATTTTCGCTCAGGTTCATGTCACAGTGGGTCTGGTGGATCCTCAGACTCATCCTGTAGTGATTTCCCCATTTCTGAATGTGTAATTGGAATAGATATACTCAGCAACCAGCAGAAGCCCCACACTAGATCCCTGAGAAGTAAAGTCTATTATGGTAGGATAAGCCAACTGGAAGCCATTAGAACTGCCCCTACCGAGGAAAATAGTAAACCAAAAGCAAGACTGCATTTCTGGAGGGATTGCAGAAATTAACACCACCATCAAGGGCCTGAAGGATGCAGGAGTGGTGATTCCCAAGACATCTTATTCAAATTGTCTATTTGGCCTGTACAAAAAAAAAGATGATCTTGGAGAATGACAATGGATTATAGTAAACTTAACCAGGTTGTGACTCCGATTGCAGCTGATATTCCAAATGTGGTTTCATTGCTTAACCAGATTAATACATCTCCCGGTACCTGGTATGCACTTATCTGGCCAATGCCTTTTTCTCGATTCCAGTTCCAAAGGAACACCAGAAGCAGTTTGCCTTCAGCTAGCAATGCCAACAATACACCCTCACTTGTCCTACCTCAGGGATATATAAACTTTCCAGCCCTATGTCATAATTTAGTCCACAGGAACCTTCATTGCCTTCTCTTCCATAAGACATCACACTTGTCCAATAGGTTGATGAAATTATGCTGACTGGACCTAGTAAGGAACAAGTGTCAGTGACTCTGGAGTTATTGGTAAAATAGTTGTGTGCTAGAAGGTGAGAAATTAATCTGACAAAAAATTCAGGTGCCTTCCACCTCAGTGAAATTTCTAGGGGTCCAGTGATGTGGGGTGTGTCAAGGTTATTGCATCTGACTTCTCCCACGACTGAAAAGGAGGCATAATGCCCAGTGGGCCTCTTTGAATTTTGGAAGCAACATATCTCTCATTTGGGTGTGCTACTCTGGCCTATTTATCAAGTGCCTTGAAAAGTTGCTTGTTTTGTGTGGGGCCCAGAACAAGAGACGGCTCTGCAATGGGCTCAGGCTGCTGTACAAGCTGCTCTGCCACTTGGGTCATATGATCTGGCTGATCCAATGGTGCTTAAAGTGTCAGTGGCAGATAGAGATGGAGTCTTCAGCAGGCTCCCTCCTATTGGGGAATCACAGTGCAGACCCTTAGGATTTTGCAGTAAATCCCTGCCATCCCATTAACTAGATAGTAGGTAAGTAGTAACTTTAGTGAAGGGTAAGACAGTATACAATATTGAGAAAGTCAGCACAACTTGACCAGGACAAAGTCATAGAAGCTTCACAGACAAACCCAAATGCCCTGAGAGAAAGAGCTACTAGGCTGAGGGTTGGGGACCATGGTTTCGGGGGACATCTAGCTCAAATGGCATAAGATAGTCTGTAATAAAATTGTTCTACATCTGACTGTGGTGAGTAGCATCTGGGGTCTTAAAAGCCTGCGAGCAGCCATCTAAGATATATCTACTGGTCCCATCCCAGATGTAACAAAGGAGAATGAAGAAGATCAAAGACACAAGGGAAAAATTAGTCCAAAGGACTAATGAACCACAACTACCACAGCCTCCACCAGCCTGAGCCCAGAACAACTAGATGGTGCCTGGATACCACCACCAACTGCTGTAACAGGGATCATGGTATAGGGTCCCGGACAGAGCAAGAAAAAAATATAGAACAAAATTCAAATTCACACACACACCAAAAAAAGAAAGAAAAAAAACCAGGCTTGCTGGTCTGACAGAGACTGGAGAAACCCTGAGAGTACGGCCCCCAGACACCTTTTTAACTCAGTACTGAAGTCACTCCTGAGGTTTACCCTTCAGCCAAAGATTAGACAAGTCTATAGGGCCAACAATAGCAGACTTGAGGAAGGGGCTTCATAGTTCGATTCATGCATAGAAGACGAATAGGCACACCAGCCCAGTTGCAAAGACGAGAAGGCAGGAAGGGACAGATAAACTGGATGAAAGGAAACAGGAAATCCAGGGCACAGAGGGGGAGAGTGTTGACACATTTCAGAGTTGGCAACCAATGTCACAAAACAATTTTATTAACTATTTAATGAGAAGCTAATTTGCTCTGTAAACTTTCACCTAAAGCACACACCCATACACACACAAAGCCCTGCCATCCTCTGCAGATAGCTACTCTCCTTTTGAAAAACAGCTTTTGGCTTGTTACTGGGCCTTAGTAGAGACTGAATGCTTTTCCATGGAACACTAAGACACATGAGCTGCCCATCACAAACTAGGTGTTGTCTGACCCACAGAGCCATAAACTTGAATGTGCACAGCAGCACTCCATCATTAAATGGAAGTGGTATATATGAGATCAGGCCCAAGCAGAACCTGAGGGCACAAGTAAATTGTATGAGGTAGTGGTCCAAATGCCCATGGTTTCCATTTCTGTCACATTACCTACCCTCTCTCAGTCTGTACCTATGGCCTCATGGGGAATTCCTTATGATCAGTCGACTGAGGAAGAGAAAAGTTGTGCCTGGTTTACAAATGGTTCTGCATGATATGCAGGCTCCACTTGAAAGTGAACAGTGGCAGCACTGTAGCACCTTTCTAGCATCTCCCTGAAGGACAGTGGTGGAAGGAAATCCTCCCAGTGGGCAAAACTTTGAGCAGTGCACCTGGTTGTTCACTTTGCTTGGAAGGAGAAATGGCCAGATGTGTGAAAGTATACTGACTCATGGGCTGTGGCCAATGGTTTGGCTGAATGGTCAGGGACTTGGAAGGAATGTGATTAGAAAATTGGAGACGAGGAGGTATGGGAAAGAGGTATGTGGATAAACAAACAAACCAAAAACAAGCAACGAAATGAAACAAAAAACAAACTCATTTGTGTTGAGTCAATTCTGACCCATAGCAACCCTGTATGACAGAGTAGAACTGCCCCACATGGTTTCCAAGGAGTGGCAGGTGGATTCGAACAGCCAACCTTTTGGGCGGCAGCCTGAGTGCTTAACCAGTGTGGCACTATCTCTCTAAATGGGCCAAAGAAGTGAAGATATTTGTGTTTCACGTGAATGCTCTTCAAAAGGTGACCTTGGCAGAGGAGGATTTTAACGATAAAGGGAAAAGGATGATGCATTCTGTAGAAACCAGTCATCCTCTTTCCCCAGCCAGTCCCATCATTGCCCAATGGGCTAATGGACAAAATGGCCATGGTGGCTGGATGGAGGTTATGCATGGAGTCAGCAACATGGGGTTTCACTCTCCACGGCCTACTTGCCTACCATCACTGCTGAGTGCCCAGTCTGTCAGCAGCAGAGACCAATATTGAGTCCCCAGTATGGCACCGTTCCTCAAGGTGATCTGTCAGCAACCTGGTGGCAAGTTGACCACATTGGACCACTCCAACATGGAAACAGAATTGTTTTGTTCTTACTGGAATAGACTGCCTTCCAAAACTACCATGAGTGGACTTACACAATGTCTTATCCACTGTCATGGTATTCCACATAGCATCACCTCAGATCAAGGGACTCACTTCATAGCCAATGAAATGCAGCAATAGGCCCATGCTCATGGAATTCACTTGTCTTACCATGTTCCCCATCATCCTGAAGCAGCTGGCTTGACAGAGCATTGGAATAGCCTTCTAAAGGCACGATTACGGTGCCCGCTAGGTGGCAATACCTTGCAGGGTCGGGGAAATGTTCTCCAAGAGGCTTGATATGCTCTAAACCAGCCTTCAATATATGGTGCTGTGTCTCTTATTGCCAGGATTTATGGGTCCAGGAATCAAGATGTAAAATGGGAGTGGCATCACTCACTAATACCCCTAGTGACTCACTCGTAAAATTTTTGCTTCTTGTACCTGCAACCCTATGCTTTGTGGGTCTAGAGGTCTTAGTTCCAAAGACAGGAATGCTTGCACTAGGAGACACAACACTGCTTCCATTGGACTGAAAGTTAAGAATGCTACCCAGCCACATTGGGCTCCTCAGGCCTCTGCATTAACAGGGAAAGAAGGGAGTCATCATACTGGCTGGTGTGATTGATCCTGATTACCAAGAGGAAATTGGATTGATGTTACATAATGGAGGTAAAGAAGAGTATGTCTGGAATGCAGGTGTGCCCTCCTGGTGTCTCTTAGTACTACAATGACCTGTGATTAAAATCAATGGAAATCTGTGGCAATGCAATTCTGATATGACTACTAATGGCCCAGACACTTCAGGAAGGAATGTTTGGGTAGCCAGGAAAGAGCCATGACCAGCTGAGGTGCTTGCTGAGGGCAAAGAGAATATGCAATGGGTGGTGTAAGAAGGTAGTTTGAGATACCATTTACTACCATGTGACCAGTTGCAGAAACTAGGACTGTAATTCTTATGAGTATTTCTTGTATGTGTGCGTTAGATATTTGTGTTTTCTTCACTTATAAAATATGTGAACAGGGCTAGTGAGTTTTTTTGTTGTATGTGCATTAGTTGTATCATGTTAGGTGCATGTATGACTTTATAATTGTCTTTATTTAGAGATTATGTATAGTTTAAGGGACAGCTGCCAAGTTGACAAGACGTGGACCGTGATGGTTAAAGTTGTGTGTCATTTTGGCTGGGCCACAGTTCTCAGTGGTTTGAAAGTTATGTAATGATGTAGTTATCCCCCATTCTGGGAAATAATGTAATCACTTCCATGATGTGGTCTGATGTGATCAGCCAATCAGTTCTAAAGGGAGTGTCCTCGAGGGCATGACCTGCATCCGAAACATATGGACATTCTGGCATCCGGCTTGTCATTATCTGATCTCTGATTCTTGGGTCTTGAGCCACTGGCCTGCTGTATTGCCTATTTTGGTATTTGTTGGCTTCCACAGCCTGTGAGCCAGCAGCTGGCTGTCTTACCTGCCATGTCGGCCTCTGTAGCCCATAAGTGAGTGGCCTGCAGTCTGACCTGCCGATCTTGGATTCATCAGCCCCTGCAGCTATGTGAGTCAGGAGAAGCCTCCAGCCTGACACCAGACCCATGGACTTGGTACTTTTCAGCCTCTACAACCCCATGAGCCATTTCCTTAATATAAATCTCTCTCTTTTTATATATACACGCTTCACTGGTTTTTCTTCTCTAGAGAACCCAGCCTAAGACACCCAGGCTGACCATGGCCTGGTGCTCCTGAGACTGATGAAACACTTGTGCAGTGCACCTATCCAGGCGCCATTCTTCTCCATCTTCTGGAGAGATGACTTAGAGTTTTAGACTTTTGCACTGGGGGACATCTTAGAGATTCACCCAGTCCAAAACTGTTTCTTTCCTTTAGCCAGGACTGTTCCTGAGAGAGAGGTAAAAATTGTTGTTAGGTGCCATCAAGTTGATTCCGACTCATAACAACCCTATGTACCACAGAAAGAAACACTGCCCAGTCCTGCACCATCCTTACAATCATTGTTATGCTTGAGCCCATTGTCGCAGCCACTGTGTCAATCCATCTCATTGAGGATCTTCCTCTTTTCCACTGATCCTGTACTTTACCAAGCATGATATCCTTCTCCAGGGACTGATGCCTCCTGACAACATGTCCAAAGTACGTAAGATGCAGTGTTACCATATCTAGTAGGAAAATAACATTTGTGAGAGAAGAGTAGGAGAAATTAGTATGATCCCAGTTTCCTTGGGCCTCATCAGCCTGTAGGTGTAAAGGAAACATGGGGTATATTTTCTGCGTGCTCCCAGTTCTCCTCTTTGCTCTTTTCCACTCTGCCCTGTGCCTAGCAGCCTGACCTAAATGGACTGCCTCAGCCCACCTTCCTTGCCCTTTGGCTTCTGACTGAGTTTGGCCAATGCCAGGCATTAGCAGGAAATTGGAAGGTAGGAGGAGAGGTGACATATGCTCTCCTGGCTACCTCCAAGCTGGACCCCAGCCTGCATATCTTTTTCTAAGGCCACAGCTCCTCTCCTGTGGCCTTTTTTTACAACACCATCTCTTGCCAATCGGTTGATTCCAACAATCACTTCTTCCCTTTGCCCTTTCAGGCCTACAGGTAGTAAGGATACTAGCCCCAAGGTACTGCACCTTCTTTTATTAGTTTTCCATAACCCTGCCCACGTCTCTGTAAAAGGTCCATTTTTAAAACTTCTATCAGTCACCCCTTTGGAAAGTATCCTGTATTTCGTGCTAGGACCCTGACCAATAAGGGCAATTGCCACTAAGGTAGTAATTCTGGCTCTTGACTCATTGCAACCACCTTATGCCTGACCATTCTATGTGCCCTTTGGGAAGCCACTTTTGTTCTGATGGAAATCCTCCAGGAATGAAAGCTTCTCAAGCATTTTGCACAGTCAGGGAGAAGCCTGGCTTCCCTCTGGGTCACAAGGACACAAAAGGCCCAAGCAGGGGTGACTGGATCCCCACCCCCATCCCAAGGAGCTCAGACAAGAACAGTAAGTGTGAGCTGGGTCGGGAGATATTTGAGCGACAGAACTGCCTCTCCCTTTGGAGTCTTAGAGGGATAAGGATCTATTTATCAAGCTCACAGTGCAGGCTCCATGAGCTTTCTCCATGGAGGCTTCTCATTCCTCAGGCAAACAGGCTCCTGGCAGGGTGTGCTACCCCGTTGCCAGACATGCCTAGACAGAGCTAATTCTTCTTAGACTTGAGCTGGGATCCTTCTATACAAGGTTGGAAAAGTGGATTTGGGCCAGGTCATAGAAGGCCTCCAACACAAACGAGTTTTAACCTAATATTTTAGCCAAGGAATCACTGAATGTATTCGTGCTGGGGAGAGATCTGGATCAGAAAATTGCTAAGAGCTTAGCTCGTTCCCATCTCAGAACCCTCTCCCTCTAACTGCAATATCACTTCATCAGCGAGGCGCCTGACAAGGCACTCTCGGTTATCTGTTTTGTTTTATTTCTAGTATTTATCATTCCCTGAAACCACACTGTTTTCTTCTTTCTGACCCCAACCGTAAGGGCAGGGAGCTATCTGTCTCATTCCTTGTTATATTCCCAGGGCCTGGCTCATAGTCAATACTCAATAAATGTGTTGAATTTGCTGAATGAGTGGATGAATTTGGTCTGATGATGAAGTTAGATGGGGAAGCTGAAGCCTGGAGAGGTGAATGGACTTAGCGACCTGCTGAAGGGTGCACAGCTCATTATTGACAAAGCTGGGATCAGAACCAGGCTCTCTAAATAAATCCACAACATCACGGTGGAGAGGCAGGAGGTAGAGATGGGTAAGCAGGAAGGGTGAGGAGAACCTGGCCTTGGAGCTAGGCTGGTGGCAGGTAGATGGGAAAGGATTAGAAAGAGGGGGCTTCTGGGAGGGTATGGTGACACAAAGGAGCTCTGGTGGCTCAGTGGTTAAGCCCTTGGCTGCTAACTGAGAGGTTGGCAGTTTAAACCCACCAGCTGTTCCATGGGAGAAAGATGTGGCAGTCTACTTCTGTAAAGATTACAGCCTTGGAAACCTTATGGGGCAGTTCTACTCTGTCCTATAGGGTTGCTATAAGTAGGAATCTACAGTAGTAACAGGTTTGGTTTTGGATGGTGACACATCAGCCAGAGCTGAGGTGGGGAGAGAGACAAGATCTGGGAGAGAAGAGAATTAACGTGTGTTGAGTATCTCCTCTGTGCAGGCACTGTGCCATGTACCCTACCTGTGCTTTGATTTACAGCCTGTGCTATAGGTATTGGAGTTCCTGAGTGGTGCAACAGCTAATGTGCTCAGTTGCTAACCAAAAGGTTGGAAGTCCAAGTCCACCCAGGGAGACCTTGGCAGAAAGGCCTGGTGATCTACTTTTTAAAAAAGCAGCCATGGAAAACCCTACAGAGCACAGTTCTACTCTGACACACATAGGGTTGCCATGCGTCAGAATTGACTTGATGACAACTGATTGCTAAAGGTATTATTAACCCCATTTTTATGAGCCAAGGAAATGGTGGTATAAGTTTTAAAAAAATAACCTCTTTTACCTACTTACGAAGTTCCTGAGTTCGAAACTTGACCTCTTTCCATCCTCCACATGGCCTCTTTGAACATAGGATCAAGCCTGGGAGTTTTTCTTCAAGATGGCCACTGTGTTTGTGGTCCAGTCAGTTGGAAGAGGGCACCTAGAACAAAGCATTTATTCAGGGGAGGGGTGGGGAGCAGGGATATGTGGGTCTCACCTTGCTTCAGAGGAGAAGTTGAAGCACAATTAGGCATGAGCCTGTTTTGATAAAAGGAGAGCAGTCAGAGGTGGGCAGAGTGGGGGAGATAATCACCTGGGCTAAATACCCAAAGTTTACCTTGAGGGTCTTTGGTTCAAACCTCTGTAGATGGCAGAATAGGGGAGTCAGATGGGGCAGAGCAGAAGGCTTTTAAGCCAGAAGTGACTTTTTCCTTTTCTGAATTTAATCTAGGGAGAAGATGCGGGGATGGATGGGGGGTGGGTGGGTCAGAGTCTGGTCTGGACTAGGGGTAGTGCGAGCCCTTCCTCCTTTCCCCCTAACTGGGCTCCTTCCTTGTAGTGATGCGCTCCTGGCCCCTTGCCTGCACACAAACACATGATGGCCCCGCAGCCCAGATTTTCCATGGCAGGCCTAATTTAAAAGTCACTGCCCTTTGTTCCCATAAGTACACTTGTGCCTGTCAGACTGTGGCTCTCGATTTTGGTTTGGAAAATAAGGTCATAGGGGCCCAGGACTCACACTCTGCCCTCCACAGGGCTAGGTTCTGTTCAGGCTGCAGGGCTTTATAAGGTGTTCTTTGTGCTGAGGGAGCCTTAGACCCAGGTGTGCAGGTGGCCTCCCAGTCCAGGGCTGGTCCCAGACTACTGATGCCCATTAGCCTGCTGAGCGTCAAGGGTTGAGGGAGACCTCATAGGTTATCCTATGGACAAGACTCACTCCCATCCTAAAGCCTCCCCTCACAGCATAACTTAGCTTGCTAAAAAGGGCTTTCATAAACAACTCCAGTCTTAGAACTCCGACACCCTCCCGCCCCTCCAGCCCTGGGGGGCTTCAGGAGGGTCTGGGCTGTCTGCCAGCTCCAGGCTGTCCCCAGACTTCAGTAGGGGGTGGGAAGTCGGTCCTGCTACCCTCTCCTTCCTGTTTGGTCTCCAGCCCACAGTTTCCTCAGGCCTCAGCCTCCCAGAGCTCCCCACCCTGCTCCACCTTAACCCTTTCCTCCAAGGACTGGCGCACACCGAGAGGGAAGGAGTGGCTGAGGTTCTGGTTCTCAGGGGAAACCTAGGAGGCGGGGAGAAAGGCCTGTCCCAAATCTCAGGAAAGGTCCCTGAAAGCAGTCTCCCCCTACCCCCAACCCGAATACTCTTCCTTCCCCTTTCTTCCACAGGGAAAGGGAAATGTGGAAAGAAATTAACTTTGACCCCTGGATTCCGGCTCTGGGCCCCAAACATGCGTGGAAGGCAGAGGTTTCCAGAACCCTTCCGCGCCCCCTCCTCTTCGCCTCGTCTTTCCCTCTCTCCGCCTCCTGCGCCCCTTTTAAGCTACCCAGCAGACAGAGAAAGAGTTTATCCAGGAGGGGCCGGCGGACTGGCGGTGGGGGCAGGCTAGGGGAGGAGGGAAGGGCGGCTGGAGCCCGACCGGTCCCACCCCCGGCTGCAACCCCTGGCAGGAAGAGATCGTCGCGGGAGCCGCCGCCGAAAGGGTCGGAGCCCGGGAGGGCGGACGCCGGAGCCGTGGCCGGTGGGTCCGGGAGCCGGGAGGAAGGAGGCCGTGGCCGGGGCGCGCCGGAGGGAGGAGGGGGCGTGGCGTAGGCTCCTCGGACTGCGGCCTGGGGCGCCTCCCGCACTGAGACCCCCCTGACACTGCGGTCTCCCTCCCTCCAGGGGCCCGCAGGGCAGCCATGCTCCTGTCCCGGGGCGACCCTCCGGCGCAGGAATGGTTCATGGTGCAGACCAAATCGAAGCCTCGGGTGCAGCGACAACGGCTGCAAGTGCAGCGCATCTTTAGAGTCAAGCTGAACGCCTTTCAGAGCCGCCCGGACACCCCCTACTTCTGGCTGCAGCTCGAGGGGCCCCGGGAGAATATGAGCAAAGCCAAGGTAACTAGCTTCTCCCCACCCCCACCATCCCTGCCAGCCAGGCTCCTCCCCCTCCCCTGCCCCTCGGGAGACGGTGGTCCCCAGGGGTACTCCGACCTGGATTCGACAGTATGGCGGGCAGGTACTGGGCCACCCTCTGGCCTTTCCAGATCTCCAGCCTTCTCTCCTTCCCTTCTCTCTTTCCCTCTGGTTCCTTCTTTCTTTTCTGCCCCACCCCTCTCTTGCAAGTCGCTCTATCCCTCAAGTGCGCTAAGAGAGCCTTCGCGGTGTGTGTCCCTTACCCCAGGAGCACCTTGGAGCCTCAGCATCCACCCCACTCCTCCATGGGGGAAGCAACTTAAGGTCCTGCATTTCCCTGGCTTCTAGAACACACCCGCTTTGTTCTCCACCAAGACTCTGGAAGGCCTAGGTCCTTCTGTCCCTCTTTAAGTCTCCTTAACTCCTGGATTGCCCCTTGGAGGCTTTCAGAGTGTTAGGACTGGGGGAGACCTTAGAGACTCTTCTAGAGCAGCCCTGGCCTTTTACAGATGAGGCAATGGGACCAGAGAGGGGAAGGGGCTTGCCTGAGTGCTCAGGATTTGGTAGGTGGGGAGTGCTGAGGGCTGAGACCGGAACCCAGTGCTCTGGGCTTCCTGCCCACACTCTTGACATCCTTGGCAGACTTCTGAAGGGGTCCAGGGTTGAAGAACTAGTCCAGGGGGGTGGGGATCGATCTGGGAGGAGGGCTGTGGGCTTTCAGATGAAAGGCCTGCTGTGTGGGGCTGAACGTTGGACAGGCCAGGTCACAGTGGGCCTCTCTTGCGTTCTCCCTGGCTTCTCTCACAGCTTCCCCTCCCACTTGGGCCTCTCAGGTTCTCACTGTCCCTAATCATGGCCAAGGTCTCCCTCTTTCCCCAGATTTTCTTATCTTATCTCTTCCCAGTAGGAATGCTGCAGCCTCCCTCTGTCCCAGACCACCTTTTCCTCTTCCCCTTCCCCCTCCCCCTCCTCCTTCCACACACACGTACACACGTTCCCTGGCTGGACACATGTTCTCTGGCTGGGGTCTGTACCAAACATCCCAATTGGTCAAGGCCATGGGTGGGGGAGGCCCTGAACACAGGCAGGCAGGCTGGGAAGTTCCTCCCTCTGCCCCTCTGTTGAGCTGCTGTGTCAGCAGCTTTACTAAGTCTGACAGAGGTGCCCGTAGAGGGGAGGGGTGTCTGCCCTGAGAACAGATGTGCAGGGGCCCTCAGGGTAAGAATTATGAGTAACTGGGATGGGATGGGTTAATAAGAGGAGCGTTTTGAGCTCTTAATCTTTTTGTTAATATAACAGCTCACTCTTTTATGGGGGTGCACTTTCTGAGGTACCTGGTCCGCCTGCTCCCTGCTTAAATCCTGTCAGTTTTTTCGGGCTTATCTGCACCAGCTCTCACTGCTGCCTCAGGGTTCTTTGGGCCGCTGTTGCCCTCCTTCACATCACCTCAGGCTCTCTTTCCAGGCCCTGCTAGCTTGACCAGTCGCCCCCTCAGTTCCCCCCACTTCCTCCCCATTCTGCTTTCTCTTCCCTTTGGGAAAGGCACTGTTCAAGATGGAAATATAATGGGAGAATGTTCCAGGGAACCCCTTCCCTATTGCACAGAATGAGCAGAAATAAAAGATTGGGATCAGAGCAGGAGGGCAGGGATGGTAGGGAGGATAAGGCTTTGTTCCAGGGCTTAGAAGATTTGGTTCGATTTGTTGTCACTAAATTACAGCCAGGACAGAAGGGTGTGGTAGAGAGATTTGGGGATTGGAGGTCAGACTGGGCTTGCTACTTTCACTTACTCTGTCTTGAACCTCCTTCTTCAACCATAAAACAGAAAATCATAATACCCACTGCATGAAGGGTTTGTGAGAGTCAACTGAAATAATGCATGCATAAATACTTTTGTAAAATGTAGAGAGCGATATATAAAATATATATATAAATGTCAGTTATAATTGTTAACCAGCTGTATTAGTTTAAGTAAGTCTTTTTTCCACTCTGAGTGTCCTTGTTTGTAAAGCTTGGATAAACTGCTCTAAGGGCTAGTGATCCAATACATGTAAACTTCCCAAGTATAATGAAGTCTTGTATTTTCCATATGGAGGTGGTGTGGCCGATCCCAATCCCAGCTGTAGGGACGCAGAATCATGCACTCTTATAACAGCCTGTGTACACTAGGCTGGCAGAGAGGACTCAGTGAGAGTAGAGACTGTAGGAATGGGGTTGAGGGGAAGGGAAGGAAGCTAGGAATGTTGGGGTATGGGTGGGGCTTATCTGGGCCTGAAGGGAGGAGGGGTCAAGAAGTATACAAGGTCATCTGTATAGAAGGGTCTGGTAGTATTTCTACATTATATGAGGCTGGTTTTCCAGGAAAAGCTCTGTAGAACTCAAGAGTGTTTCTAAATTGTTTTGTTGTTGTGCGGTTTAAAAAACAACGAAGACATTGCTGGAAATCACATTCCCAGGCAGCAAAAATCAACATGGGGGAGGCTCGGCCTCTCTGAGGTAAAATCAGCAAGTGGAAAACCCATTGCTGTCAAGTCAATTCCAACTCATAGTGACCCTATAGGACAGAGCAGAGCTGCCCAGTAGGGTTTCCAAGGAACGGCTGGTGGATTCGAACTACTGACCTTCTGATTAGCAGCTATAGTACTTAACCACTGCGCCAGCCAGGCCTCCAAGTGGGAAGGAGGATTTTAATAATGATCATAAGGACCCAGGTTCAAGGCCTATTCTGCCCTTCTTGGCAATGATGGAGCGGGGGTTTGTTGAGCAGCAGAGAGGAGAGGGGACATGTAGATGTGTCTCCTTTTTGGGGGCAATGGAGGGAGGTAATGGGGAGCTCAGGGGCAGTGACGATGGGAGAGAAGAGTGGCTTCTGGAGCCCTGGGATAGGGTGTGGCTTACTGCCTTTTGGCTTGGTTGTCAGTTGGAAGTTGATCTGTCCCTGGATGTCGATCTGTCCCTGTTCCACACTAGCTGTGAGCAGTGGTGTGCTGGAGATGGCTCCTACTGGTCCATTGTTAAAATTTCAGGAGTTTTGCAATCCAGTGGAGTTCCACTGCTACCTTGAAATTGGACACGGTGGTAGTATTTACATCCTAGAGACTGACAAATGGTAAAAATCGGCCCCCCATCCTCAGCTGACTATTAAGCATTGACCAGCATACTGCTGGTTGTGGGCACCTAATCCTTCTTTTCTCCTTAAATTTTTTTTTTTTTTATCCAAGTAATACACATTTAAAAAATCCAACATTTTTTAAAAAGCTTATAACATGGGTCCCTGGGTGGCGCAAACAGTTAAGCACTCCACTACTAGCTGAAAGGTTGGTGGTTTGAACCCACTAAGAGATGCCTTAGAAAACAGTCCTGGGGATGAGCTTCCGAAAAGGTCACAGCCTTGAAAATCCTAAGGGGTGGGCAGTTCTACTCCGCAAACATGGGGTCGCCCTGAGTGAGAATCAGTTTGAACGCAACTAATGACAACACTGTAAAAGGACACAGTGGTGCCCTGCCCTGTCAGTCCCAACTCCCTTTCTCTATTCCTCCCCATAGACAAAACCAAACGCATTGCCACCAAGTTGATTCTGACCCATAGTGACCCTATAGGATGGCGTAGAACTGCCCTATGGGTTTCCAAGGCTGTAAATCTTTACAGAAGCAGACTGCCACGTCTTTCTCCTGTGGAGTGGCTGGTGGATTCGAACTGCTGACCTTTCGGTGAGCAGCCCAGCGCTTTAACCACTGGGATGCCAGGGCTCCTACATGTAGTTTTGAAAAATATGTATATACTATTATCTTTTGATGAATCAATTTTAGAGGTCATCTTTGCGTTGCCTGTTATCCTAGGTGAGGATTTGGCTCCCTTACACTGCTGTCCCCTCTCTCTTCCCAATGTAACTATATTTCACTTTTCTGTTAAATCTGTATTTAGTATTTGCATCATTGTGCCTATGAAAATATCACTCACATCTAAGCATTGATATGTATTGTGATTATGTTTTCTTACTTTTTGGTTTCCCTGAGGTTAATAACTTCTGGTTTTTCAATTTGCTTCTTTTTCTTTGTACCTTTTGTTAATTCTTACAACTTCCGGTAGCCTCTCAGCACAATTTTCTACAAGGTCAATGCTTCTGTTCAAGTTGTTCTTTCAGTTCCAAATCTTTCCTTGAAGACATCCTTCCTGCTTGGTCAGTTGCTTTCCAGGCCTGCACAGCTGTCATTCTGAGACTTCAGTTTACTGTCATCCTGGGCATTTCTTTGTTTTTTTCTTTGTTAAGTGCCTTGTTTCCTGGACCACGTGTCTTCCTCTTTCAAGGGTTGGTGGAGCACATCCATCAGTAGTTTCCTCAGGTTAAAAAGATGGTGCAGTGGTAGAGGGTATGCTGGCAACTGCTC
Organism: Loxodonta africana; assembly: GCF_030014295.1. Taxonomy (NCBI): domain Eukaryota; kingdom Metazoa; phylum Chordata; class Mammalia; order Proboscidea; family Elephantidae; genus Loxodonta; species Loxodonta africana. The sequence goes on from NC_087351.1 coordinate 35,345,592, forward strand.
TCAACACGCTTGTCTCTTGAGTCATAGTCTACAATCTGAAGTAGTTGTCTTCTATGCCTGGGGACAGTTGCCATTCTAGAACAGTACCTGGCACGTAGTAGGTATTCAGTAGTGATTTCTGGAATGTCTTAATGTGAATGATGTTGTCTTCTTCTCACTGGTTCTTTCCTATGTTGGATCTCCTTTCTCGGATTCCTTCCTTGATTTGCTGGAAAATGCTCTCCAGCAGCTCCCTGAAAAGGTTTTATAAGAGGTAAAAATTGAGAACCTTCCATATCCGAAGGTCACTTGATTGGTAAATCATAACCAAACCTTTGCCGTCGAGTCGATTCTGACTCGTAGTGGCCTTATAGAACAAAGTAAAACTGCCCCATAGGGTTTCCAAGGAGCAGCTGGTGGACTGGAACTGCTGACCTTTTGGTTAGCAGTCGAATTCTAAACCACTGCGCCACCAGGGTTTCCACTCGATTGATAATTTGTCTTTAAAAATGTTTTTTTATGATTTTGTAAATGAATTTTAGAAACGTATTTCTAAAATATAAGTACACTATAAATGGAAAAGTATTTTCTGTCAGAAATGTGAAGACATTACTCCATAGACTTCTTGCTTTTGAGAAGTCTGAAGCTATTTTGATCTCTGGTCCTTCGTATGTGATGTTTTTTTCTCCCTGCAAGTTTGTGGGATATTCTCGTTTTCCCTAGTATCCTGAGGCTTCCCAGAGATGTGCCTTTGTGGGGGTCTGTTTTCATCCATTGTGCACGGTACTTGATGGTCCCTTCAATATGGACACAATACGGTCTTCAGGTCTAGGAAATTTTTTGAAATTAATTTTGTGGATGATTTCTTTCCCTGTGTTTTATCTGGCTTCTCTTTCTAGAATTTCTATTCAGACACTGAGCTTTTTGAACTGGTCCTCTAATTTTCTTATTTTTTCTCCTATTTTCCAACTCTTTGACTTTTTGCTGTGCTTTCTGGAGAGTTCCTCAGCTTTATCTTCTAAACTTTTTCTTTGGTCTTTCATTTCTGCCATCATATTTTTAATGTCTAAGAGTCTTTTCTGTTCTCTCTCAATGCTTTTTTAAAAAATAGCGTCCTGTTCTTGTTGAGGGTATACACTCTATTATTTCTCTGAGGAGAACTATGATAGCAAGCTTTTTGATGTTTTCATACCTGCCTAGTTTCTTTCCCTTCATGTGGCTTTTTATCTGTATATTTTGGTCTTTATATTTCACGTTAGAATTTTTCCCCCTAAGTCTAGTAATCGTTGCTTATCTCTTTATGATTAAGAGTGGAGGAGAAGCACCTGATTGACAGCATTTTGTGGGTGAGGCTTGTTGATTTTGAGCTTGAATGTATAGAGATTTGGGGGCACTGTCTGCTAGGGTACCCACTTTGTCACTATTAGCCCTTTGCCTTTGGGCTGGTCAGACTTCCCAGAATATATCCCTCTACTCTGTGGTCTGGAGAGTCAGGGTCTTGCTGCCAATGCTCTGAATGGAAGAATGAGTTTCTCTGCATTCAGTTTTCATTGTGTATATCATTATTCGACCCCCTCACTCTTCCCACGATTTTCATATGATACCCATGTTCTGCAATATGTTGACTGACCTCTAGTCCTGAGATCCTCTTTTCCACTCTCTAGAAAACAAACATCCAGCCATCTACTGGAATGGAGAGGTACTTGCCAAGCTTCTATGGCGGGGAATGGGCTCCTGGATCTATCTGCTCCTCAAACATCTTTACCTTAGTCCTCCTTATTTTAGGTTCCCCTTCACCCCCAATTCCAGAGTTTCTTAGTGCTGCCATTTTCTGAACCTTTTGAGTATTCTGCAGTGCAGATTGGGTTGGTTCTGGAAGGCAGTCAATGAATTTTAATTGACTTATGAGAAAGGAGAATCCTAAGCCGGGTGTTAAATAATAAAACATCTTGATCAAGTATAGAGTAGTATTAGAATATTGGGTGTTACCATTTTGATTTAATTTACGAGTTGGCAAAGGGTCTGTGGGACATTGGCAGTATATTTTTATAAATACATGGCTCTTTTTCTGTGCTTATTTTCTCTTCATCTTTATATCACTTATCTGTCCAGTTGTTCCTGTCTCTTCTCTGCCTTTTCTCCTCTTAGAGGAAAAAGGTCTGGGTAGGCTTTAAGTAGGAAAGTTGTAGATGTTTTCTGGAATGTAAATGCCTGTTTTTTTCCTTATCTTCTCTTTCTCTACAGTATAGACAGCATCATGGGTAAGACCCCATACTTTGGAGTCAGAGTGCCTGAGTATCCTGGCTTACTATCTGTGTGACCTTGGATGTGTGACCTTCCTTGCTCATCCAAAATGGGGATGATAGTAATGTCCTTATAGGACGGAGGGAGGAATACATGAGATAATGTATGTAAAGGGCCTGACACATAGTAAGTACTGAATAAATATTAGTTCAGATTTATTATCTTAAAAGTTGTATCAGTCTCAGTAGCGTCAAACATACCAAAGATTGTGAGGATGGTGCAGGACTGGACCATGTTTTGTTCTGTTACACATAAGGTCAGCATGAGTCGCAGTCAACTTGATGGCAACTAACAGTATATATTTTTAATTAAAAAATATTTAACAGTTGATATAACAATAAAGACTTAAGCTCTTTGCAAAAAGAGAAAGAAAGGAACTGTAATCTTCTTCCCCTGCACATATCTTAATTTTACATATTGTTTTCAAGTAGTTGGAATGTGGGGAGCAACTGAATAATGTGAGTGTTTTTTGGTACCTAGTCAGATCCACCCTTGTTGGTCAATGGAATGAGCTGAGGTTCCACATAGGAGATGTTGGCTTGGGATGTCCATTAGGTCTTGGACAGATTGAAAAGAGAATAGACCTGGGCCTAAGTGTCTGGGTGTATATGAGGTTCTTTGGGGAGGTGCTTGGAGGTTCATGGCCTGGGCCAGGTGGTGGAGGTAAGCCTAGGTCTGAGCAGAACAGGATGGCCTAGGAACTGAGCCGAGGGGCTGCAGTGGTCTTCAAGATGGGTGTTGGAGATCCCAAATGGAGCATTAGTTTACTAATGGCAAGCAGGAAGAGGGGTGACTGTCATAGACACAGGAATGTGGGGGGATATGAGGGCAAATGCAATCAACGTGATTCAGTTGGTTAGGAGGGGAGCGCTGCTGCTTCCTTGGACCTATAAAGTGGAGCAACCTAACCTCTTCTCATCAACAAACTCAAACCAAACCCATCGCCCTCGAGTTGAATTCTGACTCACAGTGACCCTACAGGACAGGGTAGAATTGCCCCGTTGGGTTTCCAAGGCCGTAAATCTTTACAGAAGCAAACTGCTGCATCTTTTTCCCGTGGAGTGACTGGTGGGTTCGAACCACCAACCTTTTGGTTAGCAAGTGAACACTTAATCACTGTGCCACCAGGGTTCCTTCTACTCATCCCAGCTAAAGACTGAGTACGTGAGCCCTGTTTATGGGAGGGCTTGGTCTGCCCAGAGAGCCAGAGGCCCTCCTCTTGGTTCAGCTATTGTGCATAGCTGCGGGGTTCCCCTGGACACTGGCCCAGCGTCTTCTCTTCTCTTCTGTCCCCTCTAGGCAACAGAGTTACCGTGGTTACAGGTACAGGTTGTTCTAGAAGACCTTCTGGAGGGGGATTAAGCTGGAATCCCACAGGATTATCCCGAAGTCACTGTGCAGTCGTCCAGTGGAGGTGGAAAGAGCTTCAATTTCAGAGTCAGACAGATGTGGGCTGTGATGTTAGTCCAGTCACCCTCTAACTGGGGGCCCTTGGGGAAGCTGCAGAGCCCTTTAAAGACCGTACAATGGCTCTGAATTTGTTCACTCCCGTGTGTTAACTCACTGAAGCTACACAATAGCTTAATGAAGCAGGAGCTATTATCATCCCCATTTTACAGCTGAGGAAATCTAGGCACAGGCAGGATAAATAACTTGCTCCAGTCACGTAACTAGGAAGTGGCAGAGCTGCCATTCAAAGCTATATAGTCTCCTTTAAGCTTGTGTGCTTAATCATCGTTGTTATGTTCGTGGTGTGTAGAGGGTGCAGCCCCCTCTCCCTTGGCTCTTATGGAATCCTAGAATGCCAGAGTAGGACTGGACCTTAGAAGTATCTAGCTTAATAGGCCATTTTACAGGTGAAGAGACTGAGGCCGAGACTGAGAAGATGATCACTTCCTCAAAATTAACCTAATCTTTTGAGGTCGAGTTGGAACCAGGTCCCTTGACTATAACCCAGGTTTTCCCCTGCCTCCCCCCTCCAGGCCTACTCCACTTTGTCAGAGGGTTCCCTGGAAAGAAATGGGTGTGTGAAGTGGCAGGACCATTGAGAGAGGAGCTGGCCTCTGGCACATGCTTAGCGGGGATAGGAGTTGTGGGTGGGGGACGACAGAGCCGATGCCAGGCCTGCAAAGGGCTGATTTCCTTTGTGCTTGCCCCACTGTGCCCAGGAGTATCTGAAGGGCCTGTGTAGCCCCGAGCTGTGGAAGGAGGTTCGCTACCCGCCGATCCTGCATTGCGCCTTCCTTGGGGCCCAGGGCCTCTTCCTCGACTGTCTCTGCTGGAGCACCTTGGCCTACCTGGTGCCTGGCCCCCCGGGCTCCCTGATGGTGGGCGGGCTGACCGAGTCTTTCATCATGACCCAGAACTGGCTGGAGGAGCTGGTGGGGCGGCTGCGCTGGGGCCCTGCCCCTCTCCTGACCCCCCGGGGGATTTGGGAGGCCGAGGTGACCCGGGCCTTTGGGGCCTTGGTGTGGATCCGTGGTGACCAGTATGCAGGGGACCTGCTACAGCTGCCCCCCGCAGTCCAGGAGCTGCTGCTGAGCCTGGTGCGGGATGCGGCAGGCAAGGAGGACATCATCGAGTGGCTGGGCCACATTGGCACCTCAGACACCCTCTCTGACCCAGAGCTCCTGATCTGCCCTCCCCACCAGCACAAGGAAGGCCCGGCCATGGTGTCTGTGGGGGAGGGTCCTGGGCCCTTGCTGGAAATGGGGACCCTCCAGAATGGGGGTCCAGAGGATTCGAAGAGGTTAACCAGCCTGGGAGCCACCGGGCCCCTGGTCTCAGGCATCCTTGGCCCTCAGGAGATCTCAGCCCAGACCAAACAGCAGGAGACAGCAAACCAGCTAGTGCGGTAAGTTCTGGAGAATAAGTGGCTTCTCTAAACCTACCCTGCTCCCCCACCCCTAAGGAAGTAGTAATAGCTACATTCCTACCTTTCCAATAAACTTGGGCTTCCTCTAGGGTCGGTTCCAACAGCCAAGGTGGCACGGACAATGTGCTCGAGGAAGGACCAGTGCAAACCACCAGCAGCCAAGACTCCGTGAACCACACACAAGCCTTGTCGCAGCTGAGGCAGGTCCAGAAGGTGGAAGATAAACTCTCCTTCCAGCCTCCGGTATCAGCCCTAGGTGTGTGCCCGCCCTGGAAGGCCTGGAGCCCAGGACCAGCCTTTGGGCCCTTGTGGCCAGGGGCTATTGCTGCAACGTTCTGGAGGATCAATGAACTACATTCTCTCCACCTGGCCTGGCTCCTGTCCCAGGCGTGCTTCAACTTTCCCTTCTGGCAGAGGCCTTTGGGCCCCATTCAGTTCAAGCTGCCAGGGCAGAACCCTTTGCCCTTAAACCTGGAGTGGAAGCCAAAGGAACTGTCACCTTTGCCCAATGTGGAAAGCCCAGCTTGTGGACCAGATGGGGGGCTGGGAGGAAAGGTGGCCCTACAGAATTGCCCAAGGCCAGAGACTTCCAAAAAAGTCATGAGTTTATTGGTGGTCCCAGGGGCCTCTGGTGTAAAGGACAGAGTTAGCCCAGGACTGGCACAGATAGGGCTACCTTCTACCACTACACCCCAACTTCAAGCTGTAGGTGAGCCAGGGGATCAAGGAAATACAGAATGGGATTGTAAGGAGCCAAAAGAGGGGCCCTTACCAGTGGGACTCACAGGGCAAAGGATGCCCTCAGCTCAAGAGAGACCCCTGGCCATGACAGCCCAGTCAGTGCTGGATGCTCAAACAGTGCCTGAAACTCTGCAAGTGCCCATGGCTGCAGTGGTGCCTATGGCTCAGAAAACACCCACGACTCAAATGCCGCCTGCAGCCCCCAAAGTGCCTCCAGCTCAGCTGATGCCGGCAGTCCACACAGCACCTGCAGCTCACAAAGTGCCTTCAACTCTGACAAAGCCAGCGGCTCAGGGGCTGCCCACAGCTCAGAAAGCAGCCGTGGGTCAAATGGCACCCACAACTCAAGTGGTGCCCACAACCCCTCACACGCCCACAACTCAGAAGATGCCTGCAGTGAAAACATCACCTGCAGGTCCCAAAATGTCCAAAGCTCAAACTGTACCTGCAGCTAAAACAGGGTCTACAGCTTCCAAGGCACCTGCAGCCCCCAAAGCACATACAGTTTCCAAAGCCTCCAGGGCTCCCAAAACGCCGGCAGCTCAGAAGGCACCCCCAGATTCAGGGCCAACCTTGGATGTAGCAAAACTCCTGAGTGAGGTCCAGCCTTCATCAAAGGGCGGTGCCACCTTCCCGAAGGGCCAGGGGGAGGTCGGAAGGCAGGGTCCCCAGCCCAACCACACCCTGGCCCCTAGCAGTCAGCACTGTCCTCAGATGGAGAGTCTCCTGGGAGCATGGGAAGGGGCCCCGAGGCAACCGCCTCGCCACCCTCAGGCGAACGGCACAGTGACCAGCTTCCAGAGGTACCATGAGGCCCTGAATACACCCTTCGAGCTGAGCCTGTCGGGGGAACCTGGAGACCAGGGCTTGCGGCGAGTGGTCATTGATGGCAGTAGTGTGGCCATGGTGTGAGTAGCCACAGGCGGGCTTGGGGTAGGCTGGGGATGTTGGGGACCTGGGGCAGGGCATCTGTGGGAGATGGAACGTGGGCACCCCATGGTGACATAGGGTTCAAGCTGGGAAAAAATGGGGGAGGGAAGGGGCACATGTGGAGTGGTTACTACATGCCAGGCGTGTACATTGAATCTTCACAGCAGCCCTGCAAAGGTAGGTTTCTGTTCTCCTTCCTTGATTAATGCAGACGCAGGCTCAGAGAGGTGAAGGATGTTGCCCAAGCTGCCAGAGCCAGGAAGGCGCCAGCTGGCCTTTGGGTTTGGGTCTGTCCAATGCCAAGGCCCATGCTCTTGCCAGGCTGGCTCACACAGGATAACATCTGTCAACCCCAGGCCAGCTTTTAAACTTTTAGCGCAAATTTCAAGGTGCAGTGCAGTTCCTCCATGGAGCATTTCCCGACCTCGCCAGTCCTTAGAGATCATCCTCCCTTCACAGCGCTTATTGGCCATGCCACTCAGTTTGCCACTTGGTAGTTATCTGTGCTGAGCACACACCCAGCACCCAGTAGATGATTAGTGAATGTTAGCTTCCAGCCTCTAAAACGGGCTTTTTGAGTGTAGAGGCTGTCTTCTTCCTCCTGTTGCCCTCGCCACCCCTACATGCAAACGTACACACACATGCACACACCCATGCACAGCGTCTGGCAGTGCCCTGCACCCAGTACGTGCTCACAGAATGTTTGATGATGGAGGGAGCAGGGCGTTTGTTGCTGGTGTCTTTGCCCACTTTGCGGCCCCACAGGGCTGGCTCTGAGGAGAAGTGCGAGGCCGGGCCATTCCTGGCTCAGGAGGCTGCCCCCTCACCCCCGGCCACCCCACAGGCATGGCCTCCAGCACTTCTTCTCCTGCCGTGGCATTGCCATGGCGGTGCAGTACTTCTGGAACCGGGGACACCGAGAGGTCACTGTGTTTGTGCCAACCTGGCAGCTGAAGAAGAACCGAAGGGTGAGAGGTGAGTTGTCCCCTGCCCACCCGGCCTCTCCAGCATCCCCAGGCTTCTTCTTCCCTGCCTTTCTGCTGCATCCTCCCACCTTTTCCACTTAGCCTTTCTAACCGTCTCTGTCTTCTGCCTTTCACCTCCAGAGAGCCACTTTCTGACGAAGCTACACTCCCTCAAGATGCTTTCAATCACCCCTTCCCAGCTGGAGAATGGCAAGAAGATCACCACTTATGATTATAGGTGTGCCTGCTCCCCAGGATTTCTCTCTGTGGGGCCAGGGGCTGGGCAGGGCCGCTGTGTTAGCTGGAGTCTTGCCCCATCTGCTCTGGAGACATGAAGGCAAACACTCCAGAAGGGATCATGTCCAGAGAGGAAGGGGTGGGGCGTGGGCCCTCTGTAGGCAGAAGGGACACAAGCAAGGAGAAGGCCCCAAGGCTGGCTCTGCGCAAGCCAAGGGTCACTCCTGACTTTGGAATGCTGGAGTTTGATTTCCCTTAATTATTAACAGGTTTTCTTTCTCCATGAATGAGTAAAGACTTAGCTGCTTTATGTCAGGCTAGCTCAGGTGACTTCTAGTGCTTCAACTGAGTGTCAGAGGTACCCCAGGCACCTGGTTTTGGGTGCCAGTTAGGTTGAAGTTAATGTCTCAAGCAGGTGCATCAATCTTTTCCTCCACCCACACCTGGCCTTGGAAGGAAGTATGTATGGCTGTATGTGGTTAGGGTTCCTGGGCTGGGCTCTGGAATCGGAGTTAGGCTGGCCCGGCCCCCTAGCTAAATACCAGCGTCTCCCTGCTTGTCAGTCCTAAACTCCCATGTTGTCATCAAGTTGACCCTGACTCACGGTGAGGCCATAGGACAGAGTAGAACTGCCCCATAGGGTTTCCAAGAAGTGCCTGGTGGATTAGAACTGCCAGCCTTTTGGTTAGCAGCTGTAACACTTAACCATTTACACCACCAGGGTAAGGACTCTAACCCACTGCCCTCAAGTCGATTCCGACTCATAGACTCTAAAGCAGGACTGGATTTGAGGGAGATGGCTTTTCTACAGAGGCCCCTCTGCTGGGCACTTATGGAATAGCATGCTGGAGTAATGGGAATGGAAACCTTCAGGGAATATTGAGATGTAATTCACCTTTGCTTTTTCTTACTTGGTCACACCCCTCTTTAGAGGAGAAGTGATCCTCAAGAAAATGGATTTGTTTGTCCAGGCATGTGTTTGTATATGTGTTAGCATACATACATGTCTTGGCATGTATATGGATGTGCATTGATGTGGAATAATATGGAATATTTCTGCGTATGCTGTGTGACAGGCACTGAGTTAGACACTTAAATGCATTATCTCACTCAATTTAATCCTCACAACAATATAGGTGGGTATTTATCTCCAATTTACAGATGTGAAAACTGAAGCAGTATATATGTATGTGTGAATGTGGACAAGTATGTGGTTTCCGTGTATATGTCTGTACATGTTGCGTGTGTGTATGCCTGTGTGTGTAATAGGGCGGTGTGTTTGTATGTGTACTTGAGTGTGTGTGCATCCAAGTTCCCCCTCCTAGGTGGCTATTGGGTGAAACAGACAGAGGGATGTTCAGGGATCCCATATGGCTGCATCAAGAAGGGATGTGTTCCGGGCGCCCTGGCTCCCTGACTAGGAAGGGTAGAATTTTTGTCACCTCAGTGGGAGGCTGCAAGGAGTGAGAGGTTGGTTACTGGGTCATTAGTAACTCTCCCTTTTGCTGAAGGTTCATGGTAAAGCTGGCAGAGGAGACAGATGGCATCATTGTCACCAATGAACAGATCCACGTCCTGATGAATAATTCCAAGAAACTTATGGTTAAAGATCGGTGAGGTGGCTCCCTGGGGGCCGTACTGTTCCTTCCGCTTGGATGTCAGGCAGCCCCTGGGCTGGGGGATGTTGGGGCCAAGAGAGGGGTTTGCAGTAGTACTCACCGCTGTTTCCCAGGAGGAGATGTGGGCCTCAGCCCCTTTTTGGCTGTGGAGACACCCGGGTGACAACAGGGTGTGGGTGGGTCAAGGTCTTCTCTGTGACTGTGCCTCCTCCTTCCTGGGCCCAGCCTGCTGCCCTTCACCTTTGCCGGCAATCTCTTCATGGTGCCAGATGACCCCCTGGGCCGTGATGGCCCCACCTTGGATGAGTTTCTGAAGAAGCCAAACAGGTAAGGGACCAGGCCTCCCTTACCTCCCAATCCCTCCTGGGACCGATGGGAACTTTCCCTTAGTGCTAGCCAACATTTGTCCTGTGCTTAGAATGGGGAGAGTCATTTGACTGTTCTATGTCTGCATACTTTTACCAAGTGTTTATGTATCCATAAATTACTTACAGAATGGTTTTACAGTTCTAAAATTTTACATATTTAAGACTATATATATCCTTCCACAACTTGCCTTTTGTACTCACTGTTTCCTTAATTTTCTAGGCATGTGCCATGTTAATTGTGTAGCTCACTTTAATGGCTGTGTGGGATTCCCTTGCATGAACATGCAATGTGTTTATCTGTTCTCTTATTGAGGGCCGTTTTAGCTATTTCCATTTTATCCTGTTGGTACCAAGGCTGCAGTGAACATTCTGTTTTCAGAAGTCTCATTCTAGTTTCATTGTGTATGTATAAGGGAGCTTTCTCTAGAGTAGATACCCAATCAGAATTTTTTTCTACGTTCGTCATCTCGTTCGATCCTCACAACTTGAGTTAGATATAAGTGACCACTATCCTCATTTTACAGATGAGGAATCTGATACTCAGGTGACTTTTCCAAGGTCACTTTGCTGGTGCTGGCAGAACTGGTTTGGAGTAACTCAGATCCTCTGACCTCCACTCCCATCAAGCCACCTTGCTGCCACCCTTCCAGTTCTTTGGGCCCAGCAGGGGACTGCTGTCAGGACCTTCTCGGCAGGGCACTGCTTCCTCCACCAGGTCCTCCAGTCCCATTTCGCCAGTTTGGAAAAAATTGGTGTGGATGAGGTTTGTCTATGGTGTCCCCCAAGTCCCTGTCAGGCTCTCCTCCCATTTCTTGATCTCTTCCTGCATTGCTCATCCTGTGGTCAGGTTGCAAGCTGCCAACCATCTAACACTTATGAAACCATTGGCTTAAAACTGGTTTCAGTGTTACCTGTCAGTGAGGTTTTGATTGAGAAGCCTTCAAAGCACAGATGAATCTTGAATACAGAGGCTCTGGCATGTGCAGGAGGAGATGGAGGAGGTATTTGTGGCAGGGGCCTGCCTGATGCTCCTTAGGCTGTGCCATTTGGAATGGGCGAGACTCCATAGGGTTTCCACAGATGAGGTTTTCCTCGTGGATGACCTCTTGGCGTGGAGCTACCCTTCTTCCTCTTCCATCAGGACCCCCAGTCCCTCCACTCTGCTCTTTTGATGTAGGTTGGACACTGACATTGGCAACTTCCTGAAGGTGTGGAAGACTCTTCCTTCCAGCTCAGCCAGCATCTCTGAGTTGAGTGATGATGCTGATCCTGAGCCCCTGGAGAGTCTACAGCACGTGGAAGAAGTCAAGGTGGAGAAGGAAAGACAGGACGAGAAGCTGAGAGAGGGTCATGGGATACAGAGGCCAGCTGAGGAAGATGACTGTGACTCTTCCCTGGCATCAGTGTTTGGAGTTGAGTGTCCCTCCCTGTCAGAGGAGATCCTTCGGTGCCTCAGCCTCCACGACCCCCCTGACGGTGCCCTGGACATTGATCTTCTGCCTGGGGGGGCTTCTCCCTACCTGGGCATTCCTTGGGATGGGAAGGCTCCCTGCCAGCAGGTTCTGGCCCACTTGGCCCAGCTGACAGTCCCTAGCAACTTCACTGCACTCTCCTTCTTTGTGGGGTTCATGGACTCCCACCGGGATGTCATCCCTGACTATGAAGCCCTTGTGGGCCCACTGCACAGCCTCCTCAAGCAGAAGCCGGACTGGCAGTGGGGCTGGGAGCATGAAAAGGCCTTTCTGGCCCTAAAGCGAGCCCTGGTGTCTGCCCTCTGCCTCATGGCCCCCAACTCCCAGCTGCCCTTCTGGCTGGAGGTGACAGTGAGCAAGGTGGCCCTGACGGCCACTCTCTACCAGGAGCACTCAGGGAGGAAGCACCCCATAGCCTATACCTCGAAACCCCTCCTCCCTGACGAGGACAGCGAGGGCCCGCAGTCAGGGGGAGACAGCCCCTATGCGGTAGCCTGGGCCCTCAAGCATTTTTCCCGCTGCATTGGGGACTTCCCAGTGGTCCTGGATCTTTCCTATGCCTCCCGGACCTCTGTGGACCCCAAGGCTAGGCAGGGCTGTAGGGTTTCCAAAGCATGGCTGATCCGATGGTCCCTTTTGGTACAGGACAAAGGCAAGAGGGCCCTGGAGTTGACCCTTCTCCAGGGTCTGCTGGGGGAAAACCGACTCCTGACGCCTGCTGCCTCCATGCCTCGTTTTTTCCAGGTTCTGCCTCCTTTTTCCGACTTGTCCACTTTTGTCTGTATCCACATGTCAGGCTATTGTTTTTACCGTGAGGATGAGTGGTGTGCTGGCTTTGGCCTCTATATCCTGTCTCCTACCAGCCCCCCTGTCTCCCTTTCCTTCTCCTGTTCCCCTTACACGCCAACCTATGCCCATCTGGCGGCTGTGGCCTGTGGGTTGGAGCGCTTTGGCCAGTCCAGCCTTCCTGTGGTTTTCCTCACCCACTGCAACTGGATCTTCAGCCTCCTCTGGGAGCTCCTTCCCCTCTGGAGGGCTCGGGGCTTCCTCTCCTCTGACGGGGCTCCGCTACCTCACCCAGACCTGCTCTCCTACATTATATCCCTCACCTCTGGCCTCTCAGCCCTCCCTTTTATCTACCGAACCTCCTACCGGGGGTCCCTGTTTGCAGTGACAGTGGACACCCTGGCCAAACAGGGTGCCCAGGGGGGTGGGCAGTGGTGGAATTTGCCAAAGGATGTACCAGTCCCTGTAGTGTCTCCCCGTACCAAGGGCAAGAGGCCTGACCTGCTGGCATTGCAGCTGAGTGATAGCACCCTGGCAGATATCATTGCCAAGCTGCAGGCTGGGCAGAAATTGCCCAACTCCTCACCCTTCGCTTCTGCCTTTAACTCCCTCAGCCTTGACAAGGAGAGTGGCCTGCTTATGTTCAAGGGAGACAAGAGGCCCAGGGTCTGGGTCATCCCGAGGCAACTCCGGAGGGATCTGATTTTCTCTGTGCATGACCTCCCCATGGGGGCCCACCAGAGGCCAGAGGAGACCTACAAGAAGCTGCGGTTGCTGGGGTGGTGGCCTGGGATGCAGGAGCACGTGAGAGAGTACTGTAGAAGCTGCTTGTTCTGCATCCCCAGGAATCTCATAGGCAGCGAGTTGAAGGCTATTGAGTCCCTGTGGCCCATCAGGTCAACCGCCCCCTGGTCGAACCTACAGATCGAGGTGGTGGGTCCAGTCACCATCAGTGAGGAGGGCCACAAGCACGTGCTTATTGTGGCTGACCCCAACACCAGGTGGGTGGAGGCCTTCCCGCTGAAGCCCTACACGCACACGGCTGTGGCCCAGGTGCTGCTGCAGCACGTGTTTGCCAGGTGGGGTGTTCCTGTGAGGCTGGAGGCAGCCCAGGGCTCCCAGTTTGCCCGGCATGTCCTTGTGAGCTGTGGGCTGGCCCTGGGGGCCCAGGCAGCCTCCCTGAGTAGGGACCTTCAGTTCCCCTGCCTGACAAGCTCAGGGGCCTACTGGGAATTCAAGAGGGCCCTCAAAGAATTCATCTTCCTTCATGGGAAGAAGTGGGCGGCGTCCTTGCCCTTGCTGCACCTGGCCTTCAGGGCCTCCTCCACGGAGGCCACGCCATCCCAGATCCTGACGGGGGGTGAGGTGAAGCTGGCTGAGCCCCTCTGGTGGGAGATGAGCAGTGCCAACATTGAAGGGCTCAAGATGGACATCTTCCTGCTCCAGCTGATTGGGGAACTGCTGGACCTGCACTGGAGGGTGGCCGACAAAGCGTCTGAGAAGGCGGAGAACAGGCGTTTTAAGCAGGAGAGCCAGGAGAAGGAGTGGAATGTGGGTGACCAGGTCCTCTTGCTGTCCCTCCCCAGGAATGGCAGCAGTGCCAAATGGGTGGGTCCCTTCTATATCGGGGACCGGCTGAGCCTGTCTCTCTATAGGGTGTGGGGCTTCCCGACCCCAGAGAAGCTGGGCTGCGTTTATCCCAGCAGTCTGATGAAGGCCTTTGCTAAGAGTGGCACTCCCTTGTCCTTCAAGGCCTTGGAGCAGTAAGCTGGAGCACGGTGGAGCCCCCTCTGCCCCAGGGCTCCTGGGTGTCTGCTGCTAGGTCTCCCGTCCCCAGCAGTGCTCTCACACTTGGGGGCCCTCAGTTGTGCCTTTTGTAGAGAAGTTGCTTCATAAAGCTTTGTTGAATTGCATTGAACTAGGGACCAGTGTCCCTATGGAAACACCACCAGTTTGAGGTATTCAGAGAATCTGTCAAAGGCTCAGATACGGGCCTCTGGCAATTTTAGCCTGGGAAGTAGAAAGCCCCCTACCAAGCTAGGCCAAGCTCAGCGTCTTTTCCCCAAGTATCCTTTTGCCCTGTCACATGCAGGTGTGCTTGTGTACACACATACACACCCCCGAATCTTATTTCTGGCTGTCTTAGCTATGAAACAGTGTGGCTCTGTGTCCACTGAAATGGAACCACATTTTTCTCCCAAACAGAAACCCTGAATGTGGGCTCCTCCCTTCAACCTGTTCACTAGGGACCTTTGCCCTTGGAGCTGTCACAGCTGACAGATTGAGTGGGCTGTTGGGAGGCAGCTGGCTCCCTGGCTTCACAGGTGGCTTTTTCAGGCCAGGCCAGGTCCGCCCAGCTGTTAAGGAAGGGCAGTGGCTCGGAGCTGGGGTGGGAGGAAGGCAGCTACAAGTAGCCCACTAGTCAGCCTAGACAGGGGAAGAGAGAGAATGGATCCAGCCTACCTCATTTTACTTCAGCCAGTGGAGACGACACCCTCCATGTTTTGATGGTGTCAATCCCACAGGAATCAAGGATCTCGATGCCGATTGAGGCATCTCTACCTGAAGAGCTGCTTCAACTAGATCAAGGGGCCCAGGCCTCGGTTTTTTTTGGGTGGGTTCTGAAATTAGGAGTCTGGTACACACTGAGGTGCCAGCATGGCTCTACCTCCCGATCCCTCCCCACCCCCTCCCAAAGCCCATAGCCCTCTGCTCATCCTGCCTCACCGCTTCATTCCCAGACCCTCTGTAGTGTGTGATTGGTTTGTTTGGATCACCCTGGTCCTCTGACCCTGCCTTCCGTTTAGAGCAAAACCCGAGCTCCCTCAGCCACTCTTGGCAAAGACCACTCTGGCAGCAGGAGTGAATTTCTCGCGCGTGTGTACCAGCCGTGCAGTGTGCATATGCTCTTCCCTCTGAATTGCTGCTACTGCTGCTGACAGAGTGGACTCCATCTGAAGGCAAGCTGAGGTGGCCAGAACTCTTGGCATTGTGGAGTGCCAGAGCCAGAGCAGAGCCTGCTTGTTTTACAGCTGAGGAGATGCTCAGAGTGGGACAGTGACTTGTGCAAAGTCATGAAGCTAGTTCATGACTGAGCTGGGACCAGGATCAAGCTTCCTGATTCCTAGTTCACCACAAACAGCCATTTAGTGACAGGTTCAAGCTAGAGAATTCCTCAAAATCCTATACCTGCATTCCCTCCAGCTCACCATCTCCCAGATTTTGTAGACAGACTACCAAGATATAATTAAGCCATTTCTAGCTGTTGACCCTGCCCTGGAAAGAATGTTTGGGTGCTGGCTGAAAAATTGAAAGGTGAACTGTGAGGATTTTAGCAGCTATTCTCTTCCTCTTTTCTCTAATGATGTTTTTGACCTCACTTTCCCTCCCCAGTGCTATATTCATTCCTCCTGTTAACCACATTCATGATCTTATACCCCCCTTTTGGTGACTTTTTTTTTTTCCTCATTTGATTTGTCAATAAACAGATCAAACTGGAACCAATGTCTCATTCTCTTTTGAACGTTGTATTCACTATAGGAGTGAGGAGGGTGGGGGGTGGCCGTGGAGTAAGGTTGCTCTATTTTTCTCAAACAGACTTACGGATCTTAAAACCTGCATGATACCTTTCTGAGGTCATCTGGTCAACCTCTGATTTTATAAATGAGGCCAGAACTCAGCCCCTTGGCTGGTTAACGGCAAAGCTAGAACTAGAGCCCAGACTCTGGACTTGTAAGCTCAGGCTCTTTGCAGTTCATGTCTTGGAAATGGGCAGGGTGGGAATGAAGACAAAGGCTGGCTAGAGAGAATGACATTAGCGCTGAGCCAGATTAGTTGTACTGGACACATGAGAGACCTAGGTTTGGATGTTGGCTCTATATTTGCTACCTATGTGGCTTGTTTCCCATCTATAAAGTGCAGGGTAACAGTTCCTAAATTATGGGGTGGTGGGAGGACGGCATGAGATAATGTGTGTGAATTGGCTAGTGTGGTGCTGGGATGGGGTAAGCATTCACTGCATGCTACTGAACATTACT
The DNA here is from genome assembly GCF_030014295.1 of Loxodonta africana. NCBI lineage: Eukaryota > Metazoa > Chordata > Mammalia > Proboscidea > Elephantidae > Loxodonta > Loxodonta africana. The sequence continues at coordinate 35,361,905 of NC_087351.1, forward strand.
CTTTTTTTTTTTTTTAGAATTAAAAAAAATTTTTATTGTGCTTTAAGTGAAAGTTTACAAATCAAGTCAGTCTCTCACACAAAAACTTACATATATCTTGCTGCATACTCCCAACTGCTCTCCCCTTAATGAGACAGTCTGCTTCCTCCCTCCACTCTCTTTTTGTGTCCATTTCGCCAGCTTCTAACCCCCTCCACCCTCTCATCTCCCCTCCAGGCAGGAGATGCCAACATAGTCTCAAGTGTCCACCTGATCCAAGAAGCTCACTCCTCACCAGCATCCCTCTCCAACCCATTGTCCAGTCCAATCCCTGTCTGAAGAGTTGGCTTTGGGAATGGCTCTTATCCTGGGCCAACAGAAGGTCTGGGGGTCATGACCTCTGGGGTCCTTCTAGTCTCAGACCATTAAGTCCTGGTCTTTTTATGAGAATTTGGGGTCTGCATCCCACTGCTTTTCTGCTCCCTCAGGGGTTCTCTGTTGTGTTCCCTGTCAGGGCAGTCATTGGTTGTGGCCAGGCACCATCTAGTTCTTCTGGTCTCAGGCTGGTGTAGTCCATGGTTTATGTGATCCTTTCTGTCTCTTGGGCTCGTAATTACTTTGTGTCCTTGGTGTTCTTCATTCTCCTTTGACCCAGGTGGGTTGAGACCAATTGACGCACCTGAGATGGCCGCTTGCTAGTGTTTAAGACCCCAGATGCCCCTCTCCAAAGTGGGATGCAGAATGTATTCTTAATAGATTTTATTATGTCAATTGACTTAGATGTCCTCTGAAACCATGGTCCCCAAACCCCTGCCCCTGCTACACTGGCCTTCGAAGCATTCGGTTTATTCAGGAAACTTCTTTGCTTTTGGTTTAGTCCAATTGTGCCGACCTCTCTTGTGTGTTGTCTTTCCTGTCACCTAAAGTAGTTCTTATCTACTATCTAATTAGTGAATACCCCTGTCCCATCCTCCCTCCCTCCCCCCTCTCATAACCATCAAAGAATATTTTCTTCTCTGTTTAAACTATTTCTTGAGTTCTTACAATATTTAACATTACTCTTCTTGTGGCCCCTAGAACTCTTGTTGTCTACATTCAGGCTCAGAGACCTTCATGACCCTGTCCAAGCTTCTCAACTCTGGATCTCTGCAGCTCAGGCCTTGGCTTCTTGCCCAGACCTCTGCTTGGCACTGGCAGGTGTATGGAGTGGCAGGAGGGAACTGGGTTCCTGAGGACTCCTCAGCTCATGTACACACTGCCATTCATTCAGTATTTATAGCACACCTCTTGTGTGCCAGGCTCTGTTTAGGTGTGGGGTGGATAGCAGATGACGTAAGTGACATGGTATCTGCCCTTTTGGAGCTCAAGTCATGTGGGGAGGCAGCTGATTCAACAAGCAAATACAATACAGGGCAGGAAGGGAAACAGTCTGACATAGGAGCACATGGCCAGGTGTCTGGGGCCTCAGCTACGTGTCATTCTGAGAGGTCTTTCCTGACTCCTTTACCCCAAAAGCAGCATACAGGTTCTTACTTTTGCCCTTACTTCAGAGGGCAAAAGGCTCTGAAGTCTTAAGTGGAAGACATCAATCAGAAAAATGGCTCAGCAAAATCCTTTGCTTTTTTACTCAAGAGAACTTCAAGCCAATTATCAGATTTTACCCATGCTGGCTTCTCAGCCCTCTGATGGTGAGATGTCTCCATTGTCGAATAATTTTCAAAGTCTGAGCACAGATTTGAGATCCTCCTGCGTTTGGAGGGACAAGTAAATGAGGTTGGTCCACAGTCGAGCACCATGGACATCTAGACTAATAGTCCCTGTGCTCTTTCTTTTATACTCAATTTCAATTTTCTCATTTGGAGCCCTGGCAGGGGCTTTCCCAATTTTCTAGTAGATAGAAATTACAGAGTAGCCAGTATGCAAATAGTCTCATGAATAGTGCAAACTATAAAGAAGATCCCCTGCCCTCTCCCATTCTCATGTTAAAATTTACATAATCTACCTTGTATGGGGGAACCACTAAGCTTGGTATAATCTGCATTTGCTAGCAATTATTTCCTAAATCTATGTGTTCATGGAAAAAAGTGAACACAGATGAGAGAAAGAAACATTTTAACAAATAAATGGCCACACAAAACAAAACCCTACCTGCTTTTCTAGGATTGTCTAAGAATCCTGGGAGCATGCCCAAGTGTAAGTTTTAACTTGTTTACTAATTCATATGGTAACAGTAACTTACATATATTGAGTACTTGCACTGTGCTAGGCATTATTCCAAGTGCTTTTCAACCCTGTAAGGTAGTACAATTATTACCTCCATTTTATGGATGAAAAAAATGAAGCACAGAGAGGTTAAGTAATTCATTCAAGGTCATATGTAGCTGTTAAGTGAGAGGTTGGGTATGAACCCTGGATCCAGTGTCCATCATCTTAACCGCTTATGCTCAATGCCTCTCACCTTCCAGAGTATATTCCCTTTGTTAGAGTTACTCCTTCCCCCCTTTAATCTATGACCTCTCCATCTTTTATTAATGTATTATATAGTGTCAGTTAAGATTTCTCCATTTGAACTTGATCCAGATGGAGATGATTCACAGGCTACAGGATCTGACTGACCTCAGTGGGACCGAGAACAATTTCTTGGCCCTGATAAGTTTGTTTGTTTGTTTTTTAAAATTTATTTTGTCATTGTTGTTGAGAATACACACAGAAAGATAGACACCAATCTAACAGTTTCTACATGTACGATTTAGTGACATTGATTGCATTCTTAGAGTTGTGCAACCATTCTCATCCTCCTTTTCTGAGTTGTTCCTCCCTCATTAACTCACTGACCCCTAAGTTTCCTTTCTAATCTTTCCAGCTGCTGTTGTTAATTTGATCCCATATATATAGTTCTTAAAAGAGCATAATTCTCAACGCAGACCTCTTTTTACTAGTTAAGCTAATCTCTTGTTTGACTTTAAAAAGGCTTTGGGGGATATTTTTAGTTTAAGGTTTAAAGATTATCTTAGGGGTTCATCCACCTTCCATGGCTTCAGAAAGTCTGGAGTCCAGGAGAATTTGAAATTCTGTTCTGCATTTCCCCACTTTTGATCAAAATTCTTCTATAGACTCTTTGATCAAAATGTTCAGCAGTGGTAGCCAGACACCATCCAGTTCTGATGTTCTCATGATAAAAGAGGCAGTTGTTGATGGAGGCAATTATCCACACACTCCATATCCTCCTCCTATTCCTGACTCTTTCTCTTCCTCTATTTCTCCAGGTGAGTAAAGACCAACTGTTGTGCCTTGGATGGCTGCTTGCAAGCTTTTAAGACCCCAAGCACTATGCAACGATCTAGGAGGTAGAACAGAAACACTTAACAAGTTATTAGGCCAATTAACTGGAATGTCCCGTGAAACCATGACCCTAAACCTTCAAACCAATGAAGCAAATCCCATAAGGAGTTTGGATGTACATAAGCAGTCTGTTTTAGGCTGGGTTCTCTAGAGAAGCAAAACCAGTAAAGAGTGTAACTATATATATAAAAAAAAAAATCACGGGTTTGTAGAGGCTGGAATGTCCCAAGTCAATGGATCAGGATAGAGTCTTCTCCTGATTCACGTAGCCACAGGGGCTGGTGAAACCAAGATTGGCAGGCAGATCGGAGAGTAGGGCTTTTGCTCACAGGCTGTAAAGATCGATGAATCCCAAGGTTGTCAGGCAAGCCCGCAAGCCATCTCCTGATTCACATAGCTGCAGAGGCTGGTGAACCCAAGATCAGAAAGCTGGAGAGCAGGGCTCTAGCTCAGAGGCTGTGATGACCAAGGAATCCCACGACTGGGAGGCAAGACCACAGGTAATCTGCTAGCTCAGGTCCCAAGAACCAGAGGTCAGATGAACAGGAGCCAGCTGCAAGATCCAGAGCAGTCAAAAGCCAGAACATCTGCTTATATTCAGATGCAGGCCACAAGCCTAAGGAAACTCCATTTCAGTTGATTGGCTCCTCACAGCACATCCCATCATGGGGGTGATCACATAACAAATCTCAACAGGGAAGTGATCACAACATTATACTACTGCCAAAACACTAAGAATCATGGCCCAGGCAAGTTGACACACAATCTAACCGTCACAGTCCACCCCTTGTAAACTTGGCACCTGTAGACATCTCCTTCAACCATACATAATCTCTGAATAAAGAAAATTATAAAGCCACACTTGCACCTAACATGACACAACAACACACACATACAACTGAAAATGCACCAGCCCTGTTTGCATCTTATATTTCATAAGTGAAGAAAACAAAAATATTTGATGCACATAGACAAAGCAGAAATACTCATAGCAATTATAGTCTTTGTTTCTGCAACTGATCGTGTGACTGTAACCGGTATTTAGAACTACCTCCTTCCATCACCCATTCCATATTCCCTTTGCCCTCAGCAAGTACCTCAGCTGGTCGTGGTTCTTTGCCTGATGTGATGACCCAAACCATCATTCCTAAAGGGTCTGGTCCATTAGTAATCGTATCAGAATTGGGTTCCTGTAGTTTTCCATTTACTTTAATTAAAGGGCATGGTAGTACTAAGAGACACCATAAGGGATCTTCTGCATTCCAAACATACTCTTCTTTACTTCCATTGTGTAATATCAATCCTATTTCTTCTTGGTAATCAGGATCAATCACACCCACTAGTATGGTAACTCCCTTCTTTGCCTGTTGATCCAGAGGCATAAGAGTCCAAAGTGGCCAGGTGGCATTCTTCCAGCTCAATGGAATCAGCAACATGTCTCCAAGTGGGAGCATGCCACTGACACAGACCTGCAGAGCATAAGGTTGCACAGACAGAAAGCAAAAATTTTGTGAGTGGATCGCTAGGGGTAATACTGAGTGGTGTGACTCCCATTTCCACCCCTTGCTTCATGGACCCATGAGTCCTGGCTGTGGGAGAAACCGCTCCATACATTGGTTGCTGGTTTAGAGAATATACAGCATCCTGGAGAACATTGCCCCAACCCTGCAAGGTATTCCCACCTAGATGGCACTGTAATTGTGTCTTTAGAAGGCTACTCCATCATTCCATCAAGCCAGCTGCTTCAGGATGACGAGAAACATGATAAAACCAGTGAATTAGATGAGCATGGGCTCATTGCCGCCCTTCATTTCCCATGAAGTGAGTCCCTTGATTCTAAGCAATGCTGTGTGGGATACCATGATGGTGGATAAGGCATTCTGAAAATCCATGGATGGTAGTTTTGGCAGAAGCATTGTGTGCAGGGAAGGCAAATTCATATCCAGAGTAAGTGTCTATTCTAGCAAAAACAAAATGCTGCCCTTTCCATGGTGGAGTGGTCCAGTGTAGTCACCTTGCCACTAGGTTGCTGGCTGATCAACTCTAGGGTTGTTGCTATATCAGGGACTTACTTTGGGCCTCTGCTGCTGTCAGATTTGGCACTCAGCAGTGGCTGTAGCCAAGTCACCCTTGGTGAGTGGAAGTCCATGTTGCTGAGCTCATGCATAACCTCCATCCTGCTACCATGGCCACTTTGTTCATGAGCCCATTGAGCAATGACAGGAGTGACTCGGGAAAGAGGATGACTGGTTTCCACAGAATGCATAATCCTATCCACTTGATTGTTAAAAGTCTCGTCTGCTGAGGTTACCATTTCGTGAGTATTCACATGAGACACAAGTATCTTCACTTCTTTGGGCCACATAGAGAGGTCTATTCACATACCTCTTCTCCATAAATCTGTCTCCAATTTTCCAATCATGCTCCTTCCAAGTCCCTGACCACCCAGCCAAACCATTGGCCACAGCCCATGAATCAGTATACAATCACACATCTGGTCATTTCTCCTTCCAAGCATAGTGAACAACCAGGTGCCCTGCTCGAAGCTCTGCTCAGTGGGAGGATTTCCCTTCACCACTGACCTTCAAGGAGGTCCCAGAAAAGGGCCGTAGTCCTGCTGCTGTCCACTTTGGAGTGGTGCCTGCATATCACACCCTCTGTAAACCAGGCACAAATTTTCCTCGGTCAACTGACCATAAGGAACTCCCCATGAGGTCATAGGTGCAGACTGGGAGATGGAAAGTAATGTGATAGGAGCACAGACCGTGGGCATTTGGGCTACTTCCTCATGCAACTTACTTGTGCCTTCAGGTCCTGCTCAGGCCTCATCCATTTAATGATGGAGTGCTGCTGTGCATGTCCAACTTTATAGTTCTGTGGGTCAAAACAACACCCAGTTCATGATGGGCAGCTCAGGCTGCATGGTGACTTGGTGGCCCATGGTTAAGTGTTCATTCTCTACTAAGGCCCAGTAACAAGCAAAAAGCTGTTTCTCAAAAGCAGAGTAGTTATCTGCAGAGGATGACGGGGCTTTGCTCCAAAATCCTAAGGGTTTGCTCTGTGATTCACTAATAGAGGCCTGCCAAAGACACCAAACAGCATCTCTATCTGCCACTGACACTTCAAGCGCCATTGGATCAGCTGGATTCTATGGCCCAAGTGGTAGAGCAGCTTGCACAGCAGGCTGCACTTATTGCAGAGCCTTCTGTTGTTCTGGGCCCCACTCAAAACTAGCAGCTTTTTGAGTCATTTGATAAATAGGCCGAAGTAGCACACCCAAGTGAGGAATATGTTGCCTACAAAAACCAAAGTGGTTCACCTGGTATTGTGCTTCCTTTTTAGTTGTGTGAGGAGCCAGATGCAATAACTCATCCTTCCCTTTAGAAGGAATATCTTGAAATGTCCCACACCACTGGACCCCTAGAAATTTCACTGAGGTGGAAGGAGACTGAATTTTTGTAGGATTAATTTCCCATCCTTTAGCGTGCAAATATTTTATCAATAAGTCCAGAGTCATTGACACTTCTTCTTTTCTAGGTCCAGTCAGCATAATGTCATCAGTGTAACAGACCAGTGTGATATCTTGTGGAAGAGAAAGGTGATCAAGGTCCCTGAGGATTAAATTGTGACATAGGGCTGAAGAGTTGATGCAGCTCTGAGGTAGGACACTATGGGTATATTGCTGGCCTTGCCAGTTTGCGAGCTGATGGCAAACTGCTTCAGGTGTTCCTTTGAAATAGGTATGAAGGAAAAGGCATTAGCCAGATTGGTAGCTGTGTGCCGAGTACCAGGAGTTGTATTAATTTGCTCAAGCAATGAAACTACATCTAGAACAGTAGCTGCAATTGGAGTCACCATCTGGTTAAGTTTTCAATAATCCACTGTTATTCTCCAAGATCCATCTGTTTTTTCCACAGGCCAAATAGGTGAGTTTAATGGGTGCGTGGTGGGAATCGCCACCACTGCATACTTCAAGTCCTTGATGGTGGCAGTAATCTCTGCAATATCTCCAGGTATGCGGTATTGCTTTTGGTTTACTATTTTCCTAGGTGGAGGTAGCTCTAATGTCTTCCACTTGGCTTTTCCTACCATAATAACTCTTACTCCACTTCTCAGGAATCCAGTGTGGGGGTCCTGCCAGTTGCTGACTGTATGTATTCCAATTATGCTTTTCTGGAACTGGGGAATCTATACAGGATGGTTTTGGGAACCCATTGGACCTACTGTTAGACAAACATGAACTAAGACTCCATTAATAAACTGACCTCCATATGCCCCCACTCTGGCTATTCTGCCACAATGAAGTTTTGGGTATTCTGGAATTAGTGTCATTTCAGAGCCAGTATTCAGTAATCTCTAAAAAGTCTGATTATTTCCTTTTCTCCAATGAACAGTCACTGTTGCAAAATGCCATAAACCCCTTTGGGGGAAGGCTGGGAGAGAGATTAACAGTATAAGTTTTGGGGAATGAAATGGAGCACTTCCTCAAGAGGACCTGGCCTCCCTTTCATTCAAGGGGTTGCGGATCTGTAAAATTGCTCAAGTCTGGGAATTGATTGAGGGGGCCTTGACTCTCTCTCTGGCAATTTGAGTTAGACTGCTGTTCACTTGACCTAGATTCTTCTGCTTGTACAGATCAAGTAAATATTTAGTAGATTTCCTATCTATTTCACTCCTAAGGACACCATGACTAAGTAGCCAACATCATAAGTCCATATGAGTCATACTATTCTGATTACTGCTTTAACTCTGCTGTCCATTATGGTAACCACACCCACTTTTTCTTTGTAGATTGATTGCTGCCACTTGGGCCCTACCAACCCTAAGTCCAATCAGCCCCATTGTAGTTAGGTGTCTTAATTCAATTAGGGCAGTTCCCATAAAATAACAATCACAGCAATCTTCAAGGATGCCTGGGCTCCCTTTGCAAATTTGTTCCTTACAGCTGTGGTAAAAGGTGTGTTCTCTGGGCACTTCGTGTGTGGGTCTTGGGTCTAAACTGGTAAATCCACTCTAGCATGCCAATTTCCCTAACTTGATTTAGTGTAGGCCATAGTGTAATCCATGCTTCAGCAACCCAACCAAATAAACTATTAGATCCTTTCCTAACCTCTGGAGCTGAAACACTAAATGAATCCATGCTTAGGAGGCCCATATCAGTAAACTCAGACTGATCCATCTTTATGTTCTTTGTGCCATTATCCCACACCCTTAATAGTCATTCCCACACATATCTCCTAGGTTTCTGTTTGTACTTATTAGAAAAATCAAGCAGTTCTTTTGGAGTATAGTGTTCCTTCTCCTGGGTCACACTTCGTACTTCACCTTTTGGGCCTTGGTGGAACTTAAGTCTAGTTAAAGGTCTAGAAGCCAAAATCCGTGGTGGGGATGTGTTTTGAGAACACTTAGCATTTTTCTGTAAGGCAGCTGCCTCAGAAGATGGGTTCATCTCATTAGATGAGCTGGGTTCATCTCATTAGATGAGCTGGGTTCATCTCATTAGATGAGTGTGGAGGGGCTAATGGTTTAATGGGGAGGGTGGCTTAATAGACAAAGGTTGAGTAATATCTTCAGATGAGAGTGAAAGGGCTAGTTTTGTTGGCAGGAGCGATTCAATGGACTTGAAGGGCTCAGTGTCCCCAGCTCCCTGAGTATCTGTCCATATGTCCCCATTCCAAGTTTCAGGATCCCATTTCTTCCCAACCAATGCCCTCACTTCAATTTCATACACTTGATGTTGGGAATTCAGTTGGTTGGTATTGTAATTCAACCACTCTTAAGATAAGACTTGAGGTTTGGTTTTTGGCAATATCAGCTCTGTTACTACAAAAAATAAGGCTTTCTTTCAAGGCACAAGTGGAAACTTTGAGGTTGTTTATGTGGCTCTTGAGCTTTGACTCTGAAGTCCTGAGCTCATCTCTTTCTTTCACCAGCTCATCTAGCGAAAGTAGGACCAGCCAGCCAGCTTCCTTACACTTGTCATTATGACAAAATTGTAGAGAGGTATCAAATATGCAATCACCCAGAGCCTTGCCTCTCATCAACACCTCATCTATTGGTGGTGATATTTTGGGTATTTGTATTGCCACCTCATGCTATGGATTAGCAGTGTCCTCTTTACTAATGGAAGCAGAGTCATCAACATCTTTAAGCAGATTTGAGAACCAGTTCAGAAAACTCATACTTAAAATTTTGTTTCTCTAAAACTGCTCTTGGTACCAAATGTCTTAGGTTGGGTTCTCTAAGAAGCAAAACCAGTAAAACATATAAACATATATACAGAGATTTATATCAAGGAAATGGCTAACAAGATTGTAGAGGTAGGAACGCCTGAAGTTTGGCTTTTGGGACTTGAGCTAGCAGCTTACCTGCCATCTTGCCTGCTGATTTTGGGATTTGGCAATCTGCAGAGCCTGTGAACTAGATCCATGCTGTCTGGCCTGCAGATCTTGGATTTATCAAAAAAAAAAAAAATTTTTTTTTTTTTTTTTTTATGGCTACAGGAATCAGGAGGAGCCTCTATCCTGACCAACAGGACGTACCTCCCAGGGAGTCCAAGAGGGAGCAGGCAGACCTAAACTGATTCCCCAGGAGATGTGTCCTGTTGATTTCAAAGGTCTGATCTATAGGGTGTACAGGGAGGAAGGTAGAGTGTTGACTATGAGAGCAGACTCCACTGCAGGGGACCTTCTGTAGCAGTTCACAGTGGGCTTGCAATGGACAATGTCCCAGTGGGGGAGGTGCTGGTACACTCCAAATGGGCCCCTGGGAAGGTCTGCCTTGTTGAGCTTTGTGCAGAAGCTTGGGGTCCTGTCTCCTTGTACAGGCAAGGGATGTGGTGGTTAGGGAAACAGGCTCTTTCTCTGGGGCCAGTTCCTCAGTTCACAGCAGCCAGCAGCCCGCATAACTTGGGGGAGGGGCAGTGATGGTGGGAGAAAAGATTTTCCTACTGTATGTGACCCATTGTTGATTCGGTGATACTTGCCTCTCTGCAGTTAATTCCCTGTTGGTTTCCTCTGGTCCCGATTCAGAGTCCCTCAAAGCTGGGTGCTCTTGTTGTATTTCTTGTTGTGTTTGTGGATAAAGGTCTGTTTATGCTGCCATCTTTCCAGAATTCATCCTGATAAGTTTCGATTCAAATACCATACCTTTTTTCCCAAAGGGAACAATTTTCCCTCAGTTAATAAGTGGTGCAATTTCTTATGTCTCTGCGCTCTTGTAGATGATAAAAAAATGAAACAGAGGGAATATAAGTGCTAAATCATGAAGGACCTTGCAAACCATGTTAAGAAATATAAATTTTATTCTGAGGTCCACTGGGAACCCCTAACAGGTTTTAGGCAGTGAAGCTCACTTAGATCACTATGGCAACCTCAGTTTGGAGAATGAATGGAGGAAAAACTAGAGGCCAAGGGGCCAGTTAGGCTTTTGTAGAAATCAAGTTGAGAGATTGGTGGTTTGAGGCAGGGTGGATGGAAAGCAGTGGATGTGGGGGTTATGGAAGAGGGAGGGATCAAGTGTAATGGCTACTTGTTGGTTTGGGCAACAGGGAAGTTCCTTTTACAGACACAGAGAACAAGGGAGAGAGAACAGATTTGAGGAAGAAAAACTATAATTTTAGGTTTTAGCCTATCATAGGATATCATTGCTGATGTCAGATCGATCTTTGCTGAAGGCGGAAAGTACCAGAAAGTTTACCTGTGTTTTATTGCCTATGCAAAGGCATTCGACTGTGTGGATCATAACAAATTATGGATAACATTGCAAACAACGGGAATTCCAGAACACAATCGTGCTCACAAGGGTCTTGTACTTAGATCAAGAGACAGTTGTTCGAACAGAACAAGGAGATAGACGCTTCACGGTTTAAAATCAGGAAATGTGTGCAATAGGGTTGTATCCTTTCACCATACTTATTCAATCTGTATGTTGAGCAAATAATGCAAGAAACTGGACTGTATGAAGAAGAAAGTGACAGCAAGATTGGAGGAAGACTCATTAACAACCCGTGATGTGCAGATGATACAACCTTGTTTGATGAAAGTGAAGACGATTTGAAGCACTTACTGATGAAGATCAAAGTCTACAGCCTTCAGTATGGATTACACCTCAACATAAAGAAAACAACTGGACCAATAGCAACATCGTGGTAAATGGAGAGAAGATCGAACTTGTCAATGAACGTATTGCAACGGGCAAATCTGATGTAAAAGAACTTTTTAATGTGTTAAAAAGCAAAGAGGTCACCTTGAGGACTAAGATGGGCCTGATCCAAGCCAGGGTGTTTTCAATTGCCTCATAAGCATGTGAAAGCTGGACAATGAATATGGAAGACTGAAGAAGAATTGATGCTTTTGAATTGTGGTGTTGGCAAAGAATACTGAATATACCATGGACTGCCAGAAGAACAACTAAATCTGTCTTGGAAGTACAGCCAGGATGCTCTTGAGAAGCAAAGATGGCAAGACTTTGTCTCATGTACTTTGGACATGTTATCAGGAGGGACCAACCCCTGGAGAAGGACATCATATTTGGTAAAGTAGAGGATGAGCGAAAGAGAGGAGGACCCTCAATGAGATGGATTGACACAGTGGCTGCAACAGTGGGCTCAGACATAGCAACGATTGTGAGGATGGTGCAGCACCGGGCATTGTTTTGTTCTATTGTACATTTAAAAAAAAAAAAAAAATTTTTTTTTTTTTTTTGTCACTAAATTTGGAACCGGCTTGATGGCACCTAAAAACATAACAAGCATATTGACTGTAGCTGGGGCATTTCTGTACTTGTCTGAGGTTTAGGGGGCAGATCCTGGCTAGAGGTAAAAATGTAGAAGTCAGGACAGGAGAAATCGTAGGGCGATATCTTGAGGAAAACTAACATTTAAGAAATGGACAGAAATTGGAGCACGGCCAGAGTCAAGGTGGGGGGTACAATAGAGAGCACAAAGCCATGGAAGCTGGGCTTCTAGAAGGAGGGAGTGGTTAATAGGGTCAAATGTTAGGGAGAGACTGAGCAACAGAAGGACTAGGAAGTGTCTCTAGACTTTAGTGATAAGGAAGTTGTGAGTGATCAGCGGAGGGCAGTTTAGGTGGAGCAGTGGAGACCATAGTTGACGAGTGATTTAAGAGGTGAGCAATTGGTTAGCACAGATATTTCTATTAAGATATTTGGTTCTAACAAGGAGAGATGATGCTAGCTAGCTGCAAGGGCACATAAGACTGAAGATATCTATATCCACATCTATCTTTTTTATTTTAGATTTTAGAGACTTGAGCCGAATGCTGAAGGGAAGTATGAATCGAAAGGGAGAAGCTGAGCATTCAGGGGAGAGGAAAATAAAAGATCAGAGTATATTTGGAGAAAATGGGATCCGTGGCTGGTGGATGAAGATAGCTGCCTTGACAAGAGGGACTCATCTTCCATGGAACCTGACAGGAAGAAGCAGAGATGGGGATGAAGGTGAGTTTGCAGGTGTGGTAGCAGGAAGGGTTCCTGCCTGGTGTTCCTGGTTTTTCAGTGAAGTAGAAGGAGAGGTCGTATGCTGTAGACATTGGAGGCAGAGTTGAAAAGCCTTAAGGAGAGAACAGAAGACTTCAACTGGATTCTGGGGGGATAAGGAATAAGGCTGGCAAAGGAATCCACAGATGAATTGCTTGGAATACTGAGGGTCAGGCGTGGCTGGAGGCCATGGATTTAAATCCGTATTGAATTGTTCACTGGTGGGACTTTTCTCTGTAGTACTCAGCTGTCAGGGCATGGGTGTAGGGAAAGTGGACAGCTGTATTCTATTTTTAGGGTCCTTAATCGACTGGACGGCACTGGTTAATGTATGAGGAGTTTCTTTTTTTTTTGGTACATGGAGAGGAACATTAACCACCTTTATTTATTTATTATTCAATCTATTTACTTCATAAATCTACTTAAGTAAAAATTTTCTAGACATTTAAACAGTATTTATGTATATAAACACATTTAAACAATAAATCAAAATGTACATTTTACAAATCACCTTATTTTAACATTGATTACAAACTTAATCAGTAAAATCCTCCTATGTATTTCAGTAGAATCACCAGTCTATTAGGTCGTCTTCTCTAAAGCTTCAAACATTTTGGTAACACACGCAAATCATTACTAGGACTATAAAATTTATTACACCTACACTTAACCCATTGTAAAGATGGGTTTGTAGACCCAAGAGACAAACACTATGTCAGTTCAGACTACATTTCAGATTTGGATTATTTAAAAGAGGAACATTATCTCAGCTGAAACCAGTTTTCAGATTATCAATGAATTCTTGATTGGGATCTGGGAACTGGTTCATCTTCAAAGATGATTAAAACTTGAGCCAGTGTTCACCTTGTACATCATGGGGACTTTTTAGGACCTCACCTTTTGCATGCATTTTAGTGTCTTGTAACTGGTTGTATTTTCTCTAAATGATATTTAATGACTGTGATATGTAGAATGGCCCCCCAAAGATATCCATGCCCTAATCCCTAGAACCTGAGAATATGTTATGCAACATGGCAAAAGGGACCTTGCAGATGTAAAGTTTCATTTCCATTTCTATCAAGTGGATTCTGACTCATAGCAACCCTATAGGACAGGGTAGAACTGCCCCATAGGGTTTTTGAGGCTGTAATCTTTACAAAAGCAGACTGCCACATCTTCCTCCCGAAGAGCAGCTGGTGGGTTCAAACTACCAACCTTTTAGTAAGCAGCTGAGCACTTTAACCACTGTGCCACCAGGGCTCCTTATTAAAGTTAAACCAAAAAAAAAAAAAAAAAACCAAACCCAGTGCCGTTGAGTCGATTCCGACTCATAGCGACCCTATAGGACAGAGTAGAACTGCCCCATAGAGTTTCCAAGGAGCGTCTGGAGGATTTGAACTGCCGACCCTTTGGTTAGCAGCCGTAGCACTTAACCACTACACCACCAGGGTTTCCTTATTAAAGTTAAAAAAAAAAAACCAGTGCCGTCGAGTTAGGACATCCTGGATTGGAGTCCTTGGATGGTGTAAAGCGTTGACTCTCCACGGCTGCCAACTGAAAGGTTGGAGGTCCACATTCACCCAAAGTATCTGGGAAGAAAGGCCTGGCAATCTACTTTGGAAAAGTCATCCATTGCAAACCCTACAGAGCACAGTTCCACTCTGACACACACGGGGTCACCATGAGTCGGAGTCAACTCGATGGCACTTTTTTTTTCTTAATCTGGATTATCTCAATCTAATCACATGAGCCCATAAAAGCAGAGAGCTTTCTTCTCTGGAATCACAGAGATGTGGCAGAAGGGTAGGTCAGAGAGATTCAAGTGTGAGAAGGACTTGATCCACCATTGTTGGCTTGAAGATGGAGTGGGTCAAGGACCCTAGTCCTACACCACAAGGAACTGAATTGTGCCAACAACCTGACTGAGCTTGGAAGTGGATTCTTCCCCTCCAGTAAGGAACACAGCTCTGCCTACACCTTGCTTTTGACTTTGGGAAGCCCTGAGCAGAGAATTCAGCCATGCCCTGCTGCACTCTGACCTGAGGAAACTATGAGATAATAAATAGGTGTTGTTTAAGCCACTAATTTTGTGGTAATTTGTTACATAGCAATAGAAAACTAATACAATGACTTTCTTGTCATTATTTACAAATTGATCTGGTCCATTTTCATTTAAAAAAACTTCTACTTTGCCTACCCCAATATTTAATATCGCCTTCTTCCTTATTATAAAACTGACTTTCAGCTGGGTATGGCTGCCTGGAATAAAGACCATTTCCTAGCCCCCCTCCTTGGCTTGGTGTAGCCATGTGACTAAATTCTAGTCAATGAGATGCAATCAGAAATGTTGGGTGCACCTTTCAGAAACCTTCATTAAAGGAAAGGGATGTGCCTTTCTTTCTTCTTGGTGGCTGTGAGGCTGATGTAAAGGCTAAAACTCAAAGAGCCATCTTGGGTCATGAGGTGGCATGCTAAGAATGGTAGAACAGCAAGAAGGGAAACTGGTCTTTGATGCTCATCAAGACGAGCTCAGTCCTTCTGTCCATGGAATTTCCTGCTATACAGCCATACCATTGAGGGGTCCAAAGGCCCTTCTCTGGCCAGCCCCTGGACGTGAAGCCCCGCTGTGATCTGCTGCACCGTCCTCGTCACTTGCCCCCAGAAAACGCTTTGGCTCTGAGTCCATCAGCCATCAGGAGGTGGCTTCCAGGCCTTGCAGTGTGATGTGTGTGGGATTTGGTCTGTGGTAGAGTCACCCAGCCCCTGCCCCAGGACTCCTGCCCACTCCCCCATTCCAGAGACCTCCTTTGCCTTTCCCGAGTGCTTCCCTGCCCTTTGGAGGCTCAGATGCTGTCTCCACCCTTAGCCCTCCCTGAATCTCTATTGCTGTCTGCAGCCAACATGGGGTCCACTGGGTCCCTCACTCCACACAGGAGTGTAAGCTGGTCTGCCATCCCATTACTGAACTCTTTATTTACAGTTTTTTCCTATGAGAGAGAAATAATATGCTCTCTTGTTTAAGCCATTATTATTTGGGATTTTTACTGTTTCAGCCAAACCAAATCTAATCATTTTACCTTTTTAAAATCTCATTATAATTACTTGAGTAAATATATAGGCTTCATTTCCTAGGAGCTGTGGGATCAAGTCTGAGCAGTGAGCAGTTCTCTTCTGGACGTTTGACTAATTCATCATCTTGTAACACACTGTAGGACTCTTTTTTTCTGATGATAACATATGATCAAATTGTGTTGACCAGTTCCTTTCATTCTTGGTACAGTTCTAATTTTTTTCTGGAATTATTTGGCTTATTCACTATTCTCTGTATCTGTTGTTATTGTGACACCGTAGAATTGCCCCATAGGGTTTCCTAGGCTGTAATCTTTACTGCGGCAGATTGCCAGGTCTTTTCTCCTGAGGAGCAGCTGGTGGGTTCAAACTGCTGACCTTTTGGTTAGCAGTTGAGTGCTTAACTCTTGTGCTACCAGTGATCCTTTCTTTGTATCTGTCTTTGCCTATTTATACAAATAAAGAAAAATAAATGTGCTTTATGACTAGACAAAATATCCACTATATTTACCCTCTTCTACTTTTCGAAGTTCATTGAAAAACATCCTATTATAGTCATTCTTCTTCAGTTTTATTATATCTTTTTGCACACTTCATGGCGTAGTCTTCCTTTTTGAATATCATTATGGGTTCATAGATTTTAAAAATTTACCTTGTTCCAATTAATGATATTATTTTCGTTTGATGATGAAATTGTCACAACACGGCAAGTGGGAGCCTCATTAAGTTGCTTCCTTTGTCTTTTCAGCTCTACTCTATACATTTAAAAAATTATCCTTGCTTTCTGTTATCAACAACATGTCCCAGGCCTGTAGTTATCTAAGGCATGGAACTATAGTCCAAAGAACTCTAGGTCCTTTTCAAAGTGAATGGTATTTTAGATCAAAATCCAGGTGTTAAGGCTGTGTATCAGATTGTCTCTGATGCTTCTAAGTTACACGAGTGACAAAGTTTCAAAAAAAAATTTCTTTTTAAAACCACAAATTCACACTAGTATTTCCTATTTAGCTCAATTTTACTAAATCCTTTTTTATTTGACTCAAGTATACAGTTTTACATTTATTTTGTCTACAGCATACTTGCTTATGTTATTTAACCCTGATAAAAACTGTAACAGCATCCCCTCTCTTCAGTGTCTCACCGATCCTCATTCTCTGGTCACTTTATTGATAGCTTCATCCATGCTGGGCCAATGGGACGGTGGAGTGAGGAAAAGAGAGAGCGTTGAAGGTATTGGTAGGAGAGTGGTTAGAGGGATGGGTCATGGAATGGAAGGAAGTTTAAGAAGGAGGGTAAGACAACACAGATCAGGAAAAAGAAGAGAGTCATGGGAGAGACTGGAACAGGTACAGCGAAGGTAATTGAAGGAGATGGCAGTCAGAGTGTATAGGGACAAAGTTCAGACTGCAGGGGTGGAGCTGTTCCAGGAGGTGGCCAAGAGAAAGGATACCCTCCACCCTCACCTCCAGCTGCCCAAGGTGACTCTGTGCACACGCACTCAGCTCCACTCATGAACAATGCCAGAGCAAACACACACATCCCATATCTCGGGTGGGGAGGTGAAGGCCAGAGTTCACCTGGGACCTGGCACCATGGATTTCTGGGCTCCCTCCCTGCCAGCTGTCCGTGCACACGCAGAACATGTACCAAGTTCGGGGGAGGTGTATTCCCCCTTCCTGCCCCACCAGCCACAGCCTCTGAGCTGCTCTGTGGCCCTCCCCACAGTGCTGCTCACAGCTGAGCCTCCTGCTCTCGTCCATACAGTGCTGGCTCAGCTCCTGACTGTGTCGGTCGAGATCCGGGATGCTGGCACTTCTCACAGGAAGGAGCCTGCAGGGTATGCTGAGGCTAGTCCATCTGTCCCCTGTGGGGGCCTGCCAGGGTCACCTGTGCCACCTGTCTCCAAACAGCACTGAGCAAGAAGCTGAGTAGGGGAAGCAGGAGGAACAGAGACAGCAAAGTAATGCAGGCCACCCTCACTACCAAACCCTGCCCAGATCCTGGGGCTGCAGGCATGAAGAGATGCAGGGGGGAGGCTGGGAAGGCAGATGAGAGGGCGGAGTGAGAGGGGGCAGGCCCGGAGATGCCACAGCTCTACACTTTTCTCCTCTTAGTCTTGAGTGTTTGGCACAGGGTCCCATGCAAGGAGGTGGGATACAGGCAGCCAGAGGGAACCTCTCCCCTGTCCCAAAGATGCTGTTTCTGGGGGCAGGAGAGGGCAGAGGGCAGAGGGCAGCAGCCAGGGGCTAAATTCCTGCCCTTGAAAGGCCTGGGTCCTCAGAGCGGGAAGATGAGGAAGCCAGAGAAGCTTGAGTACTTCCAGCCCCCCAGCAGGTTCCCCCGACGCAGGCGCAGGGACACCCGGTCCCCGGGGTCTAGGGGCAGCAGCACAGAGCTGGTGGCTGCCTCTCGGGTCACATCAGGGTCATTGGCGAAGGCTGAGATGACAGGCCATGTGTTCAGCATCAGGCTCACCTGGGGAGGGGAGCCTGGTTAGCACCCCTCCTTCAGCCCTAGGTTCCCCTTATCTCAGGACCCCCAGCCCCAGTGAGTGAGTCTGTGGAATTCTGGAAACCCCGGGGGTGGCCACCTTTTGAGCTGCATGTTTCCCACACTCTGCCAGGTTGGACCTTTCCTACTTTCCTCCCTCCCCCTAGCCCTCCAGGACACAGGTCAGTGGAGGGTCTGCCCAGTGGACAGTCCAGCTCCACTTACCTACCCCCCGACCCCACTCCTGAGCTAGGATGGGGCCCAGCGCTCAGGTCACCTGGACAGTTTGTCGGTTGTACACCTTCACCACGTGGAAGCGGAAGCTGTAGACACCCCGGACAGGGGCCACGAAGGAGCCCGAGGCCCGGTCAAAGCCACCACCCTCATTCACCAGGACCTGGGGAAGGCAGAGCCTGCTGAGTGGGACTAGAGGATGTCTGAGGCTCAGGGATACCCCTGGATTGGGGGAAGGGGCAATGAGTAAGGAAAAGAAGGAGGGTGTCAAGTAGGAGCAAACAGTGGGAATGTATAGATTCTAAAGAAATGGTGGGAAGAGTCAAGGAGGGTGGATGAGTGAGTGTAGGCAAGGGAAATAGCGGGGCAGGTGGTTGTGTTAGGGGAGATGTAGAAGGCTGTTTTCTTAAAGTTTGAGGGGCAGTAAAGTAGGCTCGGACAGTTATTCCAGGTCCTGGCAGAGTCCTTCCAGAGGGTGGGAGGGAGTTACCTGGTCAAAGTAGATGGCTCCACTGGTCCCATTGCCTGTCTCTCCTGATGGCTCATGGTGGTGGCTTCGGACTGCAGCAAATGCCACTCGTCCCGGGAGGGCCTCTCCAAGGGCTGCTCCTCCAGGCCCCCCTGCAGTGGCTCGGCCAGGCTCACAGACCACCAGGCACTCCCCCTCCAGCAGCACTGGTTCTGCCCCCTCCTGGGCCCACCCAGCCCCCAGGGCCAGAAGCATCAGGGCCAAGGGCAGCCTGGGGCTGGGTGGGGAACCTGGTAGCCAGCCACGCTTTGTCCCCAGCATGACTGAGTGGCTCTGCGACTCACCAGTCCCCCTGTCCTCTGCCCCCTCACTCTTGATCCTTTCTGTTTCCCCTCCTCTTCTGCAGGCTCTCACCACCCCTCACCCTATTCCTCAGCCCTCTCTCTGGTTTCACTGTCATCTGGCCTCGGCACCTCCCTCTCCATACCTTTCTGTGCCCCAAGAGTCTGTCCTGCCTCTCACTCAGTTACTCCTGCTGTCACCGCAGTTCCCTCCCCCTTGGCAGAGCATAAAATGACAGCAGTTGGGCCCTGGGAGGGAGAGGAGGGATGAAGCTGCCGGACAGGAGAGCCACAGCGGGAACCCCAGGGCAGCCCTTTCTGATGGCAACAAAAGCTGGAACTGGGGCAATAAAGAGCATGGGTGTTTGAGCATGGGCGTCGTGTATGTAAGTGTGTGTGCATGTTTGAATATGTGAGTGTATGAAAGTACGTATTTGTGTGTGAGAATGTGTGTGAATGTGAGCTGTAAAAATGTGTGTGTACATATGAGAGAATGTGTGTGAATGTTGAGAGTGTGCATATGAGTGTGTGTGTGGCCACAGCTCCACGGTCCCTTCCTCCTCTTTTTCAAAATCGCTCACAAGTCGACAGCCCTTCTCCGTGGCATTTTTTCCATTTGTTGGAAGAAAAGCCTGCCCTTGTCTTTTTCCCACAATTATTTTGGTGGATAGTGCTTAGGCCAAGAGTGTCACCAACTGGTGACCTTGGGCTGGTCACTTTCCCTCCTTGCATAATCTCATCCGAACGGTCTGGATTAGATGAACTTTAAGGTTCTCTTCACCCCCAACTTTCAATGAGTGGTTCCTCTTTAGCGAGAAACAGCTGCGCAGAAGGAGCAAGAACCCAGAGGAGCCAAGAGAGCCGACGTGGAGGTGGGGAGAGCCATTGAGTGGGCTGGGCCTCGCCGCCAGCCTGCCAAGGAAGGCGGAGCGAGGAGGGCTCGGTCGCTGCCGGAGGGGGAGCCCGCCGCGGGGTGCCTCCTCCCGCCGGGCAGCGAGCCCCTGGTCGCGCAGGCCCAGCCCCCAGGCGGAGCCAGGCTGACCCCGCCCAAGGCCAGGAAGTGACTCAAAAAAACATTTTGCGATGTGGGGACGAGAGGGCCCGGCTGGGTGAAGAGTCCGGGAAGGCCTGCCCAAATCGGGTCCCCCTGCCTGCCCTTCTTCCCTGGGCGAAGCTGGGGGTCCGGGGCACCGAGAGGCGCCTGCGGGACAAGGATGGAGCGGGCAGCCGCGACGGGTAGGCGCCCCTCCCTCTCTGCGGAGGCGCAGGGACCCCGAGGCCCAATTCTGAGTGCGACAGCTCCTGGGGCTGCCCAGGCGACCGCGCGGGGGCGGCGGCCTTGGGCGGAGCACGTCGTGGTCCCTTGGCCCGGGGTGGGGAACGTGGCGTGACGCGCGGGGGAGGCGGGCCGCTGGGGGAGGGTGGGAGTGGCTAAGACCTTGGAAATGCAGACAGGGACCCCGGAGGACAGCCCAGTTCAAGTCCCGGTGAGGAGTCGTCTTTAAGGAGCTGTTTGGGACTGGGAGATTGCAGAGTTCCCCAAGGAGAGGTTCCCTCAGGAGTCTTTCGTCACTTGTCCACTCTTTCTGGCTTCCAGGCCAAGCTGGAGTCCCCCACCCTTCCAGCTCAGGGCTGTGGCCATCATTTCCAAAAGGCCAGATGCCCATCCCAGAGAGACAGCCTAGTTTATCCATGACTCCCTTTCCAGAAAGAAATCCTCTGTCCAGGTAACCTGGCTTTCCTTCCCTACGTCCATGATGGATTCAGATGCCTGTCACACCCTGGGATTGCTTACCAGAACTAGTAACTATGTGCAGCGCCTGTTGATAGCTGGTGTAGGCCAAGAGACCAAGATTTCTTTGGGTTGACGGGACAGGAGGTTCTGAGTTCCCTTCTCACCTCCCAGGGCTGAGTGAAGCAACCATGCCTACTTGGGGGACCGGCTGCCTGTCACCTGACCGCTTTGCGGTGTGTGCTGAGGCGGAGGACAAGGTGCGGGAGCAGCAGCCCAACGTGGAGCGCATCTTCAGCGTAGGAATGAGCATCCTTCCCAAGGACTGTCCCGAGAACCCCCACATCTGGCTGCAGCTTGAGGGCCCCAAGGAGAACGCCAGCAGAGCCAAGGTAAACGCCCCTTTCCGGATTCTTCCGGGGGAACTATGACTCCCTCCTTGAGGGGGCAGAGGAGTGGCTTGGGGAGGTACTTGACTCCTGGGTTGTATCACTGGCAACCTCAGTGCCCCTGAGCTTTGAGGAACTTCCCAATTCTCTATTTGCCTGTAGTTTTGGTTTCATTTCTGCCGGGAGGCCAGCCTAGTTCTGGGTGGCTCTGCCAGGACTTAGGGGCAGATGATTCAGTTCAAAGCAGGTTGTGCTACTTGGGAAGAGTAAAGATAGTCTGACGGAGCAAGCAGGCTCCACCAAGGAATTTGCTATGGGGTGAGTGGTGGTTGTGTGAGGAGTGGTATGAGACTCACAATGACCCCATGTGTTGGGGTAGAACTGCCTCTTAGGGCTTTCTTGGCTGTAATCTTTATGGAAGCACATCACCAGATCTTTTTCCTGAGGAGCCACTGGGTGGGTTCAAACCACCAACTTTTCAGTTAGCAAAGCAAGTGAGCGCTTGACCCTTGGTGCCACTGAGGCTGGGCTAAATTGCTTCCTTTGGAGTCAGGCAGGCTGGAGTTCCAGTATTGGCCCTACCACCTAATAACCTTGTGACCTCAGTTTCCTTATCTATGTATAAAATGGGAATAAAAGCAGTATCCACCTCATTGGGCTTATTGTGAATGAGATGAAGCATGTAAAGCATATAAAACATGAGTTCAGTAAAAGTTAGCAATGATGATCATTGTTAGGAAAATATACAACACACACACACATAAATATTGAAGGAGCTAGCCTCGTAGCCAATTAATGAAATAACAAATTGAGTCAAGTCCTAGGTGGACAGCCACAGGCTGTCAGCTAAAAAGGGAAAGAACTGAGATTCTTTACACCTTTTCTTTTCAACCCCCACCTTTGTCAGGAGCTCTGCACTGGCATCCTGGAGCTCAGGGGTGAGCTATGAGGCAGATGGGGCGACAGGGCCACTTAGGATTCCAGCAGTTTCCTTTTTTCCACCTCCTTCCCCCACCCCCCAGGAGTACCTGAAGGGTCTCTGCAGCCCAGAACTGCAGGGTGAGATCCACTATCCGCCTAAACTGCACTGCATCTTCCTCGGAGCCCAGGGCTTCTTCCTTGACTGCTTGGCCTGGAGCACAACAGCCCACCTGGTTCCCCGGGCGCCTGGCTCACTGATGATCAGTGGCCTGACTGAGGCCTTCGTCATGGCTCAGAGCCACGTGGAGGAACTGGTGGAGCGGCTGAGCTGGAACCTGCAGCCAAGGCCATCCGCTGGAACTTCACAGTTTGCTGGTGTCCTGAGAGACTTCTCTGCCCTGCTGCAGCCCTGGGGGGATACCCACAAAGAGGCCCTACTGCAGCTGCCTCCAGCTGTCCAAGAGGAACTGCTGAGTCTGGTGCAGGAGGCATCCAGGGGACAGGGGCCACAAGCATGCTCTTCCTGGGAGGGGAGAAGCCCAGGCCTGCTGGGTGCTCAGCTCTTGGAAGTCAGTGATCCCCTAAGTGAAGGCAGGGAGTCCCAGGATACTGGATCTGTGGGGCGGGGAGAGTCAAGGGGAGACAGACAAGGTAGTTCCAGGGAGATGGATTTGGGGTGGAAGGAGCTACCTGGGGAAGAGGCCTGGGAGAGAGATGTGGCCTTGGGGTCACAGTCAGGGGGAAGAGAGGTAGGGATATCAGGGCCCTTGAAGGGGAAGGCTATGGGGAAGGAGGGGCTGCCTCAGGAGAGAGGAGGGTTCTGTGCCCAGGGTGAGCCTCCTGGGGCTCATGGCCCCTCTCAGAGAGCAAGTCAGCCCCGGGGAGCCTCCCTCCTCCAGCGGCTCCACAATGGGCAAGCCTCACCTCCAAGAGTGCCTAGCCCTCCACCTGCACCTGAACCCCCATGGCACTGTGGAGACCGGGGAGACAGGGGAGACAAGGGAGACAAGCAGCAGATTGTGACTCGAGGTCGGGGGTCTCCCTGGAAACGGGGCACCCGGGGCAGCAACTTGGTGACTGGCACGCAGCGTTTCCAGGAGGCCCTACAGGACCCTTTCACTCTGTGCCTTGCCAATGTGCCTGGCCAGCCAGACCTCCGCCATATTGTCATTGACGGCAGCAACGTGGCCATGGTGTGAGTACCTTGTGGGGCAAAGAGCATGAGGGAGGGGGGATGAGACAGGCATCTACCCACCTTGGGGACATGTGCTGAGGGACTGGCATTCCACCAGGCTCTGGGCCCCCAGAGTGGTGACTTCTTCCCATTGCAGGCACGGCCTCCAGCACTACTTCTCCAGCCGAGGCATTGCCATTGCTGTGCAGTACTTCTGGGACCGCGGCCACCGGGACATAACCGTCTTTGTGCCTCAGTGGCGCTTCAGTAAGGATGCCAGGGTCAGAGGTGAGTTGGACTGGTCTCACGTGTCCAGGGATAGGCTCTGTTTCTACCTTGGGGTAACTCTTTGTGTTCCTCTCTTTTTATAGAGGGTCACTTCCTGCAAAAGCTGTATTCTCTCAGTCTGCTCTCCCTCACTCCCTCGAGGGTCATGGATGGCAAGAGGATCTCCTCCTATGATGACAGGTACTTGCTCCTCTCCCAGACTGCACTTGATATTCAGGGGAGCCCAGTGAGAAACTGAGGGAGAGAGGGAGAATCTCGGGCCCTTTGCACTGTCTCCATGCATGGGTGACAGGGAGGGGGCTAGTTATTCCTCAGTGTGTCCTTGTGACTGGATAGGTAAACCTGCTCTACAGGAGAGAATGGGTATACTGTGAGCAGCTGTTGGCCCATTCACCATTCAGTTTTTATTCATCAAACTACTTAATGATCCCTCATATTATGGTGCCTTAGAGTCTAGAAAATACATACTGGTTTAATGGAAAGGTGGAAAAGCTCGTGGCATGACTGCTGACAGATGCCTTCTTACAACCTAAATTTCTAAACACATAGAGAAATTTCCCCAACAATTTGGTAAACCTTCAAAATAATGAATAAAATGAAGAACATGATCCATGAGTAATAAGATTCTACAAAGCATAATAGAAAAATCACTGGACTTAGAATTTGAAGATCTGAATCTGAGCCCCAAGTTGCACTACTCATTGACTTTGTGGACCACTCTCTTAGTGACTTACCTCTTTGTCTCAGGGTTCTCCTCCATTCATTCACGCTCCTTGTGAATATCAAAAGAAGATAAGGTATGTGCTTGCCTAAGTCAAGGTGCTAGGCAACAGCAGAGTGATATTACCTCTTAACTGCATGAATTCAAACAAATGTGGAAGGAGGGTATCTTTATTATGCAGACGTGGAGGCTGAGGGAAGGGGCCCTGATGGTGCAGTGGTTAAGCGCTCGGCTGCTAACCAAATGGTCGATGGTTTGAACTCACCCAGCTGCTCCACAGGAGAAAGATGTGGCAGTCTGCTTCTGTGAAGATTATAGCCTTGGAAACCCTATGGGGCAGTTCTATTTTGTCCTATAAGGTCTCTGTGAGTCGGAATTAACTTGATGGCAGTGGGTTACTGAGGTTCAGGGTAAGAGTGATTGACTGTCTTGGCAAAAGCTAGTATTTGGCAAAGGAAAAATTAGAAGTCAAAACTCTGAGTAGAGTTGCCAGATATTTAAAACACACACACACACACACCCCCCCAAAGGGCACACTCCCTCCCTGGTATACATACATGGTGTGGAAAATGGACAGATTTTGAAAGTTAATAAACCAATTAAAAATTAAAAAATTAAAAGTTCTTTATTCTCTAGGATACCATTCAGTTTTAAATGAAAAACCAGTTTCTAAACCGTAGTGATTACATATTTTGCCTTTTCAAATACTTAACTTTTACCCCCTGTCTTAGTCATCTAGTGCTGCTATAACAGAAATACCACAAGGGGATGGCTTTAACAAAGAGAAATTTATTCTCTCACAGTCTGGTAGGTTAGAAGTCCGAATTCAGGGCGCCAGCTCCAGGGAAAGGCTTTCTTTCTCTGTTGGCTCTGGAGGAAGGTCCTTGTTATCAATCTTCCCCTGGTCTAGGAGCTTCTCAGTGCAGAGACCCTGGGTCCAAAGGGTGTGCTCCTCTGGTTCATTTTTGGTGGTAGGAGGTTCCCCTCTTTCTGCTCGCTTCTCTCTTATATATCTCAAAAGAAATTGACTCAAGATACAACCTAATCCTGTAGATTGGGTCCTGCCTCATTAACATAACTGCCTGTAATCCCGCATCATTAACGTCATAGAGGTTAGGATTTACAACACAGGATAATCATATCAGATCACAAAATGGAGGACAACCACACAATACTGGGAATCATTTTGGGGTGACACAGTTCAACCCGTAACGCCCCCTTAACAAGTAAGTGCCATTCTACAAAAAGGCAGTTCACTTTCTTCCAATATTATTCTGTTTTATGCCCAGATTCACAGATTATCCAAGTATGGACCATTCTTTCCACACCTGCAGTGAAAAAGAACTGAAAGTGAAGGTTGAGCCAGTTTTAACAAATTTTAAAGGTTTGCACAGTTGTGTAGGACCTGGTGGGCAGACAACATGATATGAATTTGGAATTTGGCCTGTTAACAGTGAATAAGCAGAGTGGCGCATAGCATAGGCCTCCTGTGAGGCTATTGCTGAACGAGACACAACATAACAGTAAAATATGGAAATATTGGGCATATACTTTTATATGTCATTCCCTCAATTTGTTTCCCAGACAGGAACTCAGAACTAGACATCTGTCACACCTAATCCTGAATCCCTGTCTCCTCTGTACCACACTTTCAAATATTAACTGCCCAGTTCATAACTAGGTACATGACCTGCAGAAGGAGGTGGGAATTCTGGGAACAAACCTGATTTTTGTCTTCAAAGAGTCAAAATAAACTATAGATCAAACTCTACAAGAACTCAGAGGAGCTCACTTCTGGCAGCGGTTGTGTGGGAAGGGAGGTATTTGTGTGCTTTTTGTTGGTTGAGAATGAGGTCGGATGTTCTGAATCTCTTGATTTTTTTAGTTGTTAAAAAGACCCCACCCACCAGCTCAGGAGTCCTACCCTTGCCCTAGGAAATATGAATTACTAAAGTGAGGCCCAGGCAGGGATATTTTTAAAGTTCCTGTGATGATTCTGTTCACCAGTGAGGTTTGCTAACTGCCTTCCAGATAAAGGGAATAGTTGACGAAACATGAAAGTGAGAAGGCACAGGGCATATTTGGAGAACGGTGTGCAATCTGACCATTGATTTTGCCTGGAGTTGAGGGTTGTTGTTGTTCGGTGCCGTCTAGTTGGTTCTCACTCATAGTGACGCACTGTACAGCAGAGTGAAACACTGCCCGGTCCTTTGCCATCCTCACAGTCAATGCCATGTTTGAGCCCATTGTTGCAGCCACTGTGTCAGTCCATCTCGTTGAGGGTCTTCCTCTTTTCCACTGAACCTCTACCAAGCATGATGTCCTTCTCCAGGGATTCCTGGTAACATGTCTAAAGTACTGCATCATCCTCGCTTTTAGGGAGCATTCTGGCTGTACTTCTTCCAAGACAGATTGGTTTGTTCTTCTGGCAGTCCATGGTATAGTCAATATTCTTCACGAACACGATAATTCAAATGAATCAATTCTTCTTCCATCTCTCTTATTTATTTTCCCCTTTTGCACATGCATACGAGGCAAGTGAAAATACCACGCTTGGGTCAGGCGCATCTTAGTCCTTAAAGTGACATCTTTGCTTTTCAACACCTTAAAGAGGTCTTTTGCAGCATATTTGCCCAGTGCAATACATCGTTCGATTTCTTGGCTGCTGCTTCCATGGCATTGATTGTGGATCCAAGTAAAAGGAAATCCTTGACAACTTCAATATTCTCTTCACTTATCATGATGTTGGTTATTGGTCCAGTTGTGAGGATTTTTGTTTTTGTTTCTTTTGTTTTCTTTATGTTGAGGTGTAATCCATACTCCTTTGATCTTCATTAGTAAGTGCTTCGAGTCCTCTTCACTTCCAACAAGCAAGGTTGTGTCATCTGTATATCTCAAGTTGTTAATGAGACTTCCTCCAATCCTGATGCCATGTTCTTCTTCATACACTCCAGCTTCTCAGATTATTTGCTAAACATACAGATTAAATAAATATGGTGAAAGGAAACAACTCTGATGCACACCTTTCCTGATTTTAACCATACAGTATCACCTTGTTCTGTTCAAATGACTGCCTCTTAGTCTAGGTACAGGTTTTGCCTGAGGACAATTAAGAGTTCTGGAATCCCCATTCTTTGCAATGTTATCCATAATTTGTTATGATCCACACAGTCAAATGCCTTTGCATAGTCAGTAAAACACAGGTAAACATCTTTCTGGTATTTTCCGCTTTCAGCCAAAATCCATCTGACATCAATGGTGTCCCTTCTTCGATGTCCTCTTCTGAATCCTACTTGAATTTTGTCAGTTCCCTGTCGATGTACTGCTGCAACTGTTTTTGAGCTATATTCAGCAAAATTTTACTTGCATATGATATTAATAATATTGTTCGGTAATTTCCACATTCTGTTGGATCACCTTTCTTTGGAATGGGCACAAATATGGATCTCTTCCAATCGGCTGGCCAGGTAGCTGTCCTCCAAATTTCTTGGCATAGATGAGTAGGTACTTCCAGCATTGCATCCGTTTGTTGGAACATCTCAATTGGTATTCTTGGAGCTTTGTTTTTCGACAGTGCCTTCAGTGCAGCTTGGAATTCCTCCTTCAATATCACCAGCTCTTGATCAACCTCCTCAAATGGTTCAACATCGACCACTTCTTTTTGGTACAGTTATTCTGAGTATTCCTTTCATCTTCTTTTGGTGCTTCCTGTGTTGTTCAATGGAAATCCTGGTGTCATTCAATGGAAACCCTGGTGGCATAGTGGTTAAGTGCTACGGCTGCTAACCAAAGGGTTGGAGTTCAAATCTGCCAGGCGCTCCTTGGAAACTCTATGGGGCAGTTCTTCTCTGTCCTATAGGGTTGCTATGAGTCGGAATCGACTCGACGGCACTGGGTTTGGTTTTGGTTTGGTGTCGTTCAATATTTCGCCCAAAGAATCCTTCAATATTGCAATTCAAGGCTTGAATTTTTTTGGTTCTTTCAGCTTGAGAAATGTTGATCATGTTCTTCCCTTTTGATTTTCTAATTCCAGGTCTTTGCACATTTCATTATAATACCTACTTTATCTTCTCGAGCTGCTCTTTGAAATCTTCATCATTTTTTACTTCATCATTTCTTCCATTTCCTTTAGCTACTCTGTGTTCAAGATCAAGTTTCACAGTCTCTTCTGACATCCACTTTGGTCTTGAGGGTACATTAGGTAATATTGGCAGAGAAGGCTGTAAAGATGGCTTGGAGCTGGGTCCCGGAGGGCCTTGGCCGCCAGGCTTGGGCACGTGGACTTTATTTGGTAGATAAAGGGCAACTGTAGGAGAGTTTTGTGTTGGGGAAGAGCATGTTCTTTTGGTGAAGGGCTGAATAGCCTGGAAGGTGGCTGAAGGTAGGGGACCCATTTGGAGAACCTTGCAATATCCCCATTGAAATAATCTAATGAATAGGGTGATAATGGTGGAACTGGAAAGAAAGGGGTAGAGGTAAAAGGCTTTTCAAACAAAGAACATATTGGATTTGTGACTGACTGGTGGGGAAGAGCAGAAGGTGACAGAGCCAGATCTTACTTTTATTACAGAGGCATAGTGTTGGTGAGGGATTGTAGTGAGTGGAGGGGATGTTATTGGGGAGACCAGCTTGGATTCATCTTTGTTTTATTTCTAACCCATGGCACCTATAGCCAGTCAGTCACCTGGTGGCTGGGTTATGGTGAGGTGAGGGCTAGATATCATCACCAGAAGTAGGTCGTGGGAGTCCATAATACTCTCTGGGGTTGGAGCCTTGGAGAATCCAAGAATGGCTACCCTGGTTTTTGAGACAGGTTCATGGTAAAGTTGGCTGAGGAGACGGATGGGATCATTGTCTCCAATGACCAGTTCCGGGACCTGGCAGAGGAGTCTGAGAAATGGATGGCAATCATCAGAGAGCGGTAAGGGAGCCCTCCCTGAGATAGGGCAGGGACTCATCTTTCTCTAAAACCAGCTCTGCTCTAGCCTCTGGGTGGGGACTATGGGAAGGGGTTGAAGTTGCTTTCAAGGATGGTAGCCAGCAGTTTCTGGTGGTATTGGTCTCAGCTGCCTGGGAGGTGGGCAAGGGCTCCCTCTGTGACTCTGCATTCTCTGTCCCCATCCAGCCTGTTGCCCTTCACCTTTGTGGGAAACCTCTTCATGGTCCCTGATGACCCGCTGGGGCGAAATGGCCCTACCCTGGATGAGTTCCTGAAGAAGCCAGTCAGGTAATGCCCCAGGTTCTCTTGCAGAGACCTTCCCAGCCTGACCTTCTCTGCAGGGAAGCCTTGTAGGCCTGGGGGCTTGGGTGTGACCTCGATTTGGGCCAGCTTAATTATGTTCTAGTTTGAATTGCCTTGGGCTTGGTGTGGGGAAACCCTGGTGGTGTAGTGGTTAAGTGCTACAGCTGCTAACCAAAAGGTCGGCAGTTCAGATCCACCAGGTGCTCCCTGGAAACTCAATGGGGCCATTCTACTCTGTCCTATAGGGTCGCTAGGAGTCAGAATCAACTAGATGGCAATGGGTTTTTGGT
The DNA here is from genome assembly GCF_030014295.1 of Loxodonta africana. Classification (NCBI taxonomy): domain Eukaryota; kingdom Metazoa; phylum Chordata; class Mammalia; order Proboscidea; family Elephantidae; genus Loxodonta; species Loxodonta africana. The sequence goes on from NC_087351.1 coordinate 35,392,084, forward strand.
TTTGGCTGGGTTTGGTGGGGAATCCTTAGAACCTCCTGGTTGGGAGGGGAGATCCTGTTTCCCCTAACCAGTGCTTTTGACAGTTATTTGTAACATGGCTGCTTTTACTTCTGCCCTCTGCTGGACCCTTAAGTGATTAATTTACTAGACTAGATCTAGATTATAATGGTAAAGCTCACCTTCCTGGTTCCAGAGGAACTGTCTACCCTTAGAGGTGGGTTGATACTGCCACTTAGTGGACATCTTGGAGAACTTCAGGACTCTACCCCACAACCAAAAACCTTGTGCCTTAGAGTCTATTCTGACTCATAGCGACACTATAGGACAGAGTAGAGCCACCCCATAGGTTTTCCAAGGCTGTAATCTTTATGGAAAGGAGCCCTGGTGGCGCAATGGTTAAGCGCTAGCCTGCTAACTGAAAGGTTGATGGTTCGAACCCCCCAGTTGCTCCACAGGAGAAAGATGAGTCGACCCAATGGCAATGGGTTAAAAAAAAAAAAAAATCTTTACAGACACAGACTGCCACATCTTTCTCCCATGGAGCAGCTGATGGGTTCAAACTGCTGACCTTTCAGTTAGCAGCCAAGTGCTTAACCACTGCGCCACCAGGGCTCCTTGAGCCAGGAATAAAAAAAAATAGGCAGGCCAATTAACGGGGGGGAGCAGGGAGGCCCACTGTGCTTTTATTTCCTTCCTGGACATTCATCAGCTTTTCACGTTTTCTCTGCTTCTTCCCAGGACACAGGGGTCTTCTGAGGCTCAGCATCCTTCCAGGGGCATCACAAAACACAATCATCAGCAGCAGGGGAGAGAAGAGGAAAAAGGCAGCAGTGGCATTCGGAAGACCCGTGAGACAGAGCGGCTCCGGCGCCAGCTGCTGGAGGTGTTTTGGGGCCAGGATCACAAGGTGGACTTTATCCTGCAGCGGGAGCCATACTGCCGGGACATCAATCAACTCTCTGAGGCCCTGCTCAGTCTCAATTTCTGAGCCTCACCTGCCTGAGTGGCTGCCACCCATCAGCTCCAGTCCCACCCAGCTCGGTCCCTTCTGTGAGAGTCTCTCTGCTGCTCAGAGCCTGACCCAGACTCACCCTAAGTTGGTACTTTGGGTTGGGGAAGCACTAAGGAAGAGCGTTCAAGAGTTGGGAATGCTTTTGCCTGGGTCACTTTGGAGATAGGTCCATAAAGTGACCTGATGTCATTTGGAGTCAGGACCTCAACCAGCTCTCAAGAGGTTCTGCTCAGCCTTGACTTCTCAACTTTGCCTTAGCACACGGTTTCTGTAGGGAGTGGGGGCTGCTGGAAAGGCTAAATCGTAGAGACTGGGACTACCAGCTCTACCTTTAAGCCGAGTCAGGGTGGGAAACAAAGAACGGTGACAAGGAAACTAAGCCTTTCCTTCCCCTGGCTGTTGCTCTGGGTGGTCAGAGGACAGGTGCTGTCCAGGCCTGGTTAGGCTTCTGAGATCACTGGCAGAAATGCTGGGCCCTGGAAAGGCTGTAGTGTTAGGTGGGCTTGTCGCAGTGGGAGAGCCAGAAGCTGGTGAAGGCAAGGAGAGACTTGGCTTCTGGTCTTAGCTATGCCTGTCTGGGATCAGATCGAGCTGCTTGGCCTTTATTTCTACCTGTAAATTAGGGGTAGAAATACCCATTGGGAGGAGCAATGAGAACATACTGGAAAGCTCTTTGGAAGAAAGGTACTTTGACCGTCTCAGGTGTATCTGACTGCGCATGTTTCTTAACCAAGACCTAACTTTCAGAGAGCTGTGGGTCGTCTGTCCCCTGGGCATCCACCTGTGCCCTGGCTTTTAACAGAGTTCTCAGTATAACGTGCCCTATAATGGCTGCGTCCCTTTTGGGCAACCTCAAAATCCACACTTACAAAATAGTTAAATTAGGGGGTGACTTTTTACATTACCAAAATACTCTCAGGGTTCTTTTAAATGGCAGCTCTCCCATTGCAATCAAGTGTTTACAGATTAACGAATGTGTCAGAAAGTCCCCTGTTAGATGCACTTGCTGAAATGCTGGGAGCAATCACAAATCCAACGAAGACATGCTCTACAGTGACGATGTGATTTGACCCTAACATTTTCTCTACATAATACATATATTTCATAAAGTGAGGCACACTTCTGTTGTGTGTATGTGTGTGTATGGGGATGGGAGGGTTTATAGAGGTTGTATCTCAATGAACTGATTATCTGGAAAATGAAAACCAAAGAATCAAGAGTTGGAAGGTATCTGACTGGCCACTAGATCAACTCTGTCACATCAGGACATTCTCTCTCCACCCTGATTCCTGGAGGGCACCATCCTGTATCTGCTTGAAGTCCTCCTTTGCCAGAGAAGCTACTGCCTCACAATGTAGCATGTTCAATCTTTGGAAGTATTAGTCATTAGTCCTTTCTTTAGTGCAGCCCCGAAATACGCTTTTCTATTACTTTGAGGCCAGTCATTCCTTCAGGAACAACAGAGCCAGTCAAATTCCTAGAGTTGACTCTAAGACTGGAGAAGGAACAAGGACAGGTGCCCTGAGTTCTGTCTAGATGCTGCAGCAAGTCTCTGGGCCCAATCCTTTTCGGGCTTGGACTTCCTCGCTCTGAGAGGCACAGTGTGTTGAATGCTATTGCTCCTGTCCCTCATTCTAGTAACTACCATGGGGAGCTGGATGATGGTGGACAGGGTCGCTGGGTCCCATGCGCCTCCTCCTACCACTACCCTCCCTCCCATGACTGATGATTTACACCACTAGACAGTATTGACCTGGGCTGGGGATGGATGTGTTAGATAGTTTCTGGCCAAGGAGGTGACAGTGACTCAAAGATAGCCATAATCCCCTGGGAAGAAAGGAGACTGGCTAATAGGACCTGAATTGCAGGCTACTTCTGGTCAAGCTGTGGCAGAAACCTACAGCGTAGATAAAAAGGGAAAAGGTCCTAGATGAACTTTTGGGCCTTCCCCCGCGCCCCCCATTGGGTTGAATTTAATGGTGCTATATCCTTGCCCCATTCACTTTCAGTATGGTGGGGTATGAGTGGGCCAGAGGTATCTTCTACTCTTTTGTGCTATGGGCCCCTGTTGACCGAAGTGGCCCCATTCAGCTGAGAGGCAAGTCCTGTGCTTTCACAGGCGGATATGTTGACTTTGTCCTGCTGCAGCTTGATGAATTGGGACCAACATGTGATTTTTTTATCAATTCCTTACCATTTGGTGACATGGACTGAAGGCTCTCCTAGACCTGGCCTCACCTCTTCCTCTGTCAGCATCATGGTGGCAGTCCATGAACAGGTATGCAGGGTGACCACCGGATCTACTGGAAATGCGTCTTCATTTGTTTCTTCCAGTCTATCACAACCTCATGCCCCAAATTTGTGCCCAACACTTGTGGCAATTGAGGGGCCAAGGGGATGGGTGAGGAGAGATGTTGTCCATTGCAACTTCCAAAGCCCCATATAAGGGAAAGAGTCAATCTAAGGTGACATTCTTTGAAATAAATTCTGGGAGAACCTAGGCCAAAGAGATGAGCCAAAGCTAGTGAGATAATCTGTCTTTATTGCCTGAACTACAGAGCATTCCCTATATAGCATAAAGGAGAACTGAGGCAGGAGTGGGACGCTTAGGGAAACCAGGCTTGGAAATTTCTTTGGGAAGGGGTTGAGGTCCTAACTTCATGGATTTACAATCTTGAGACCGTGGGCAGTCTCTCAATTAAATAGGGTGGAGCAACAAAACAATGGGAGAGAAGTAGGAGAAGGAATCCCTAAGAATGCATGACTTCAGAGTTCAAGTAGAGGCACACTCGAACCTATTCACAGTATCTACGCTGGAAGTCACTGTTGGAGGGAATGGCCTCAGGCCCCTGCCATCAGCCTCCCTACTTAGGCTACCACTGCCTTTAAGGCAGACTCCAGCTTCGGGAAGGAGTACTGGTAGCCAGTGGCCAATGTCCGTCGTGGGACCACCTTCTGGCCCTCCAGCATCATGATGGCACGCTCTCGCCCAAAGATGGCCTGCACCACAGTGGTGGGAAGGGGGATGAAGGCTGGGCGGCCTAGGGCGGCACCCAAAGCCTGGGCAAACTCAGCATTGGTGGTGGTGGGGGCTGGAGCCACTCCATTCAGGACTCCCTGCACGTGTCTTGCTTCAAGAGCATGGGCCAGGATTCCCGCCAGGTCGCTGATATGAATCCAGGGGAAGAATTGGCGGCCTGAGCCGATGGGGCCTCCCAGACCCAGGCGGAAGGGCAGCAGCATGTGGCCAATGGCACCACCCCCACGGCCCAGCACAACTCCTACAGGAGGCAGGAAGGATGGTACGGGGAAGGCTCCTCAGCCTACAAGCAGTCCCACTGCTCCTCTCTGTTTCTGTTTACTCTTCCTCATCCTCTCCCCACGCCAGTGTAGCTCCGTAACTGCTGAGGCGCGTGGCTCCCTTTGGGACTTCCCACCCTCCCCCCATCTGAAGGCTGGCCAGAAGCAGTGGCACTCTCTCACCCTCTGTAACCTCAGTTTCCCTGATCCCACTGACCCCCAGCCCGGAGAAGATACCCCAACCCTGTCTGATTCCCAGGCCCCTGGTTCTCACCGGAGCGCACCACCACTTGTCGTGTGTAATCTCCAGGAAGCCTGGCTGCAGCTTCCCATTTGGTTACGAGGTTGGAGAAAAAGTCAAAATCCCCTCCGGGGCTGTCCTCATCATACTCCGCAGTCAGGCTGGGCTGGTAGTAAGCTGCCAGCGAAACAGCATTCGTCTGCCTGGGTGTTCTTGGTCCTGCCTAGCCTTTTGAGGTCAAGGCTCTCCTTGGCCCTTAGGGTCTCCCCATGGGAAGACAGAGTCATGGATATTTTCCCCTTAACTTCTCCATGACACTGACCTGTAACTGTCCTAGAGGGATGCTGATCTTTGGTTGCAGGGCTAAGCTGAGAGGCTGCCAGAGTGTAGTGGTTGAGAACAAAGACTTGAGTGCCAGGCTTCTGAGTTTTAATCTCAGCTCCACTACTTATTAGCTCTGCGACCTTAGGCAAGTCATTAACCTCTCTGTGCAGGATTTTCACATCTTTAAAATGGGAAAAATAACAATAGCTACCTCATAGGGTTGTTGTGAGAACTAAATGATGTAATATGTATAAAACACAGTGGTTAAGAGCTTGACTGCTAACCAGAAGATTGGCAGTTTGAATCCACAAGCCACTCCTTGGAAACCTCATGGGGCAGTTCTACTCTGTCCTACAGGGTCATTATGAGTCGGAATTGACTTGATGGCAATGGGTTTGGTATATACATTATAATTGTTTTCAGTTATTTGGCCCCAAAGGTGAAATACGACAATCAGGAACTCTGTTCCTGAAGAATTGTGGTGTGAGAAGCAAGGGACTTTGGAGTAGGTGGAATTTTCCCTGGCACTGAGAGGAAGGTCACTCCCCCGCTCTTTCTCTGAGGGCCCCCGTTTCTCAGTGAAAGTAAATACAAGGTCAGGAGAAACATACATCTGTTGAAGGCCTAGGAAATTGTTGTGCCTATGGAAGGAGACCATGGCTCTGGGCTGGATATAACTAAAAGGACTGAACTACCCCTTCATTCTGCATTCCCCACCCCACTCCCAATGTAAGAGGTTGGTGATTTAAGGCATACCTACACCTGTGACTAAGATCCAGGTCTTTGGCGGTTGTGGGGCCTTGGAGATGGTGCTTGCCAGCATTTGGGTGGTCTCCAGACGGCTGCTGACAACCTCCTTTTGGAAGGCTTCATTCCACCTACAGGAGAAACGGGAAACAAAAAGTTACTAAAATGCATACATGCACATGCCTTTCTCTCTTTCCCTAGGGCATGTTCAGTAGCCATTTCTAATAAAACACTGTGTTGTGGCTTAGAGAAATGGCCCATGCCGCCGGTAGAGAGAACAGACGTATTTATCTTGGGCATCCTGAGTTACATGTGAGGACTAAAGTCAACTGAGCTGACTGAGGAGACTAGTAGGTGGGTGGGAAGGGGTAAGAGGACAAGTTGTCACGGAGAGATTTCAACTTGGTTTCTCGATCTGGGAGTTCTAGTACCCACAGCTCAAAGGCTCTCCTCAGAGACGGACCCTCTCCTCCCTCTGCTCTGGAGGATATCAGCTTCAGGACCCGGCTGACCTTCGGAGAGGGTTGAGGATGTTTGCTCCAGCCAGGTTGACAGCGGCATCACAGCAGGGCAGCCCCGACCTAGCGAGCTCATCCTGTGAGGGAAGGCGCACAGTGCCCCAAGGCTCCGCCCTGCCAAGCCGCCCCTTCCCACCCTGCGTCCTGCGGCTGGACATACCCATGTGATCCGATCAGGCCCAGGCTTTCGGGAGATCAACGTCACTTCATGGCCTCGGGCTTTCAGCAGCTGGACTAGGGCTGTTCCAATGAAGCCCGTCCCGCCACCTGGCCGGGAAACACGAATTGTTTATCCTCCCAGGGGCTCCTTTAATCCCCGCATGTGACCCCTCCTCTGGTGCCACCCCTTCGGAGTCCAGACTTTTTTTTTTTCTCCCTCCCTCCCCGCGATGCAGAGGTGACAAAGGTCACAGGGATTAGGGGAATTCGGCTTCTAGGACTAGGTTGCCAAGGCCAAGCTGTCTGCGCACGAGACAGTCAGTGCGAGCCCGCCATCTCAGGTTAGATTTTCTTCCATAAACATGACCCCCACTCCTTTTCTGGCCTCCCTCACCCACAAGCACCCGCATAGCGACCAGAACCTAACGCGCCTGTGCAAGATTTAGAGTCCCCCCCCCCAACTTTTCCTGCCTTGAGCGCGTCTACGACCTCTTTGCGCATGCGTCTCCGGAAGCGCGTCTCAATAAAAAAAATTAGGGGGACGGGAAATCTTGAAATGGGCGCGGCCCTGCCGGGTGTCCCGGAAGAGTTTATTGTCTAGGACGTTTATTAATGGGGTTAGGACGTTTATTACATGTTCACAAGGCATTTATTTCACCGAGGCGGGGCGATGTGGGATTAGAGCCATGGGACACGGAAAGACGGATAGGAGGCGGAGGAGGGAAGGTCTTAGTGCAGGAAAATACCCTTAATCTAAAACTCGATGCGGTCCAAACCGCCGAATTCCGGCTGTCGGTTCGGTTTGGTGGGTCAGTAATCCAAGAAAATCCGTCCCCCTGTTCTTTGGATTTCTTTCTTTTCAGCCAATTATTTTATCTTCTCCTCTCTCTGTTCCGGCTCCTTCCTATCAGCATTTAACACTTCAAAGTTTCCCCCATCTTAAAATTACTTCTCCAGTCCGCTTCTTTCTCCTGCTTAGTGTCCTTTCTATTGTCTTCACAGCCAAACTTCTCAAGAGTGGTCTCCATTTTCTGCTTCCCAGTTTACCCCCTTTCTGACTTTTCATTTCTCCTCTCTGCAAAATCACCAATTTCCCACATGTCACCAAATCCAATGGCTACTTTTCAGTCATTTTTCTAGAAAGTTCCTTTGGCCTTAGTTAAGCCACAGTCTGATCTTTCTCCTAGCTTAAAGGTTTTTTTCTTCTGGCTTTTTTCAGTCTCCTTTGCTTGCTCCTTCTCAGTCGGCTCAAAACGTTAGAGTTCTCAAAGCTGGGTCTTAGGATCCTTCTCTCCCCATTCTGCACTTTGTCCCAAGCAATCTTATCTGCATTGTGAATTCAGTTATCAGTTTTTCACGGAAGAGTTCTCAAATTTCATATGCAGTTGACATCTCTCCACTGAGCTCCTGACTTGTATTTAAAACTTCCTACTAGACATCTCTTCTTGGATGTCTGAAACTCCCTTGAGTTTGCTTACTAAATATCTCCCAGATTCATCTATTTCTCTTTGTCTCCGCCACCACTCTTGTTTAATTATTCTCTTTTGCCTAACTTTTTTCAATAGTCTGTGTCTTAGTTACTTAGTGCTGTTGTATCAGAAATACCACAAGTAGGTGGCTTTGATGAACAGAAATTTATTTTCTCACAGTTTAGGAAGCTAGAAGTCAGAATTCAGGACACCAGCTCTAGGGTAAGGGTTTCTCTCTCTGTCAGCTCTGGGGGAAAATTCTTGTCTCAGTTTCTGTAACTCATCCTTCAGTTTCTTGGCAATCTCCACATGGCATCTATCTTTCTCCCATTTGTGCTTGCTTCTTTCTTTGTCTAATCTGTTCTTTTTAGATCCTAAAAGCCATTAGGTTTAAGAGACATCCTACACTGATATGGCCTTATTAACATAACAAAGAAAACCATATTCCTAAGCGGGATTTCATTCAGAGGTATAAGGATTAGGATTCACACACACTTTATATATATAATATATATATGTAGTATACATATATATATGTAGTCTTAGTGATCTAGTGCTGCCACAACAGAAATACCACAAGTGGATGGCTTTAACAAAGAGAAATTTATTTTCTCACCGTTGAGTAGGCTAGGAGTCCAAACTCAGAGTGTCAGCTCCAGGGAAGGCTTTCTCTCTCTGTGGGCTTTGGAGGAAGGTCCTTGTCATCAGTCTTCCCCTGGACTAGGAGCTTCTCCGAGCGGGAACGCTGGATCCACAGGACATGCTCTGCTCCTGGCACTTTCTTGGTGACATGAGGTCCCCAACTGTCTGCTTGTTTCCCTTTCGTTTTCTCTCATAAGATAAAAGGTGGTGCAGGCCACACCCCAGGGAAACTCCCTTTACATTGGATCAGGGCTGTGACCTGAGCAAGGGTGTTACATCCCACCCTAATCCTCTTTAACCTCAGGCAGAGATTATGATTTATAACATATAAGAAAATCACAAAATGGAGAACAACCTCACAATATTGGGAATCATGGCCTAACCAAATTGACATATCTTTTGGGGGGACACAATTCAATGCATGACATGTGTATATTGTTTCTTTGGGGGAGGGGTCACAATTCAATCCATAATAGTCTCCAAAGAGGTCTCTTTACTTATGTGTGTTTCTCCCCTGCAAACTCTTCCACATATGGCAAGCTGAGTGATAAAAACATGTAGGAGAAATGTTACAGCGGCTTATATATCCTAAAAAACTCCCAGTACAGAATGCCTGAATACATTGGATAAAATTTAACAGACCCCACATAAATACATTGCTGAGTTAGTTAGAAATCCCCAGGGACCAAAAGCAAAGCATGCCTTGGGACTGAGCTATCTTGTTGTTATTTGCGAGTCTTAGTAATCCAGAAGCTTGGGTAACAGAAGATAATGCCTGGGACCCAAGCAAGACTGGGACTGAAACCCTTGCATAAAGCTCTCGGTGGGTTACGACCTCCGGGAAAAGGTGAACATGAAAAAGTCCATCTAATATCATTCTGGGCAACTATGGGGTGTTCTGACTGCCCATACCTGAGTCATGTACTTAGTACTGGACCTTCTGTGGGGTGGAGTCCCAGCTGGAGCTCTGAAAGGAACTCCCTCCCTCTTCATACCCTTGTTATTAATAACACCTTTCTTACTCTCCTTGCTCTGTTGTTCCTTTCAGTGAGCTGGTGGAGGTGCGGGGCGGGGGGGAGGGTGGCGGGGGATTTCTCCTGAATCAGATGCCTTAGGCCATAGATTCAAGACAGCAGAGGTATATCAGTATCCTCATGGAGGCAAGGTGGGACTCTCTTCCAGAGCTTTGTGCCCCTTGTGAGAAGGGACAGTGAGGCTGAGGGTGTGACTAGTGACATGGGAGTTATGATGGTTACGGTTGTGTGTCATCTTGGCTAGGCCCTGATTCTCTGTGGTTTGGCAGTTATGATGTACTCTGTTCGTTATGTAATGACGTAATCACCTCCATAATGAAATCTCTGATGAGCAGCCAATCAGTTGAAAAGGAGTTTCCTTAGGGGTGTGGCCTGCATCCAATGTATATGGACTTTGTGGCAAAGCTCAGTGGATTTTGCTCTGCTCTGGATTCTGCATTTGGCTTGTCATCATCTGACCACTGGTTCTTGGGACTTGAGCCAGCAGCCTGCTGTCTCACCTGCCGATCTTGAATTTGTCAGCCTGTGTAGCTATGTGAGTCAAGAGAAGCCTCCAGCCTGACACCTGACTCACAGACTTGGGACTTTCCAGCCTCTGCAACTGCCCAAGCCATTTCCTTGATATAAATTTCTCTCTCTCTCTCTATACACATATATACATATTTCCCTGGTTTTGCTTCTCTAGAGAACCCAGCCTAAGACAGGAGTGAAGGTGAGAGGCTCCAAATACTTGGCACAAATTGTGAGGAAGAAAGTCATAGCCAGGAAATTTTATGGACCATTCTCAGAACTCCAATTGAGGCAAGCGCTGGAGTATTAACTCTTAGATGAAATGCTGGTATGCAGAGCAGGGACTTAATTTTATTGGGATTGAAGAACTCTTGGAGGGGAAATAAAATCTTTGAAGAAAGCCTAGGTTCTATCTTAGAGGTATTGTGGCCGCTGCCTTTCCCCTATTCTGCTGAAAGAGCTTTGTCAGTGACCTCCACGTTGCAGAATTCATTGATCTCTTCTCAGTCCATGTATGCTGTGTCTTAGCAGCATTTGTTTACAATGGGACACTTTCTTCCTTTGGTTTTCAGGACATTGTTCTATCTTCCTACCTCTTACCTCATTAGCCACTCCTCAGTCTTCTTTGCTGGTTTTGCCTGTCTCCTGATTTCTAAACATGGGAACGCTGCAGGCTTGGTCCTTGTGCCTACTCCCTAGTATGGATCTTATGTTTTTAAACAGTATCTGATGAATCTCAAATTTCTGTCTCCAGCCTGAATCTCTTCCCTGAATTCAAAGACAACTAGAAGATAACATAGATTCCTATGTTATCTTCCAAAAGTTTTATAGTTTTTCCTTTTACATTTAAGTCTGTGATCCATTTTGAGTTAAATTTTGTGAAAGGTGTGAAGCCTGTTCTTAGATTCATAGTGTTTGGTCTAGAGTTTTCAATATACATCAACTGATCTAAGTTCATCTTCAAATAGCATTTTACCACTTCACGGGTAGCGCAGGTACCTTATAACACAGTATTCAAAATTCCTCCCTCTTTTTTTTTTTTTTTTAACATTGCTATTATTCATTTCACTTATCCATAAGCTATAATCATCCAATACATTGTTGCTATTATTATTTTGATAAAACAGTCACCTATTAGCTCAGTTAAGAATAGGAAAAACAAAAGTCTTCTTCAAGGAACACAAAAGCACTAACCTTAAAGCAGTGTGTCTCAGGCTCACACAACTGACATTTTGAACTAGATAAATGTTTCTTGTTGGGGGCTGTCCTGTGCATGGTAGGATGTTTAACAGCATCGCTGACTTCCAGCCACTAGATGGCAGTAGCACCTCCCCCAGTATGACTCAGGAAACGGAATTGACTACAGAGTGGGTTCAAGGACGCAATAGACCCACCTGCTGCCTTAGGCTACTCGTTTGCATCTGTAAGTCTCAACTGTTAACAGGTTGGCCATAGGTTTTTTTTGGGGGGGGGGGTTAGTGTTAGTATGGAGCCCTGGTGGCATAGTGGTTGAGAGCTCAGCTGCTAACCAAAAAGATCAGCAGTTCAAATCAACCAGCTGCTTCTTGGAAAGCCTATGGGGCAGTTCTACTCTGTCCTATAGGGTCAATATGAGTTGGAACGGACCCGATGGCGCTTACTAACAACAGTGTTAGTATAAGAAGCCCTGGTGGCACAGTTGTTAAGTGCTTGGCTGCTAATTGAAAGATCGACAGTTCACACCCATCAGCAGGAGAAAGATGTGGCAGTCTGCTTCTGTAAAGATTACAGCCTTGGAAACCCTGTGGGGCAGTTCTACTCTGTCCTACGGGGTCACTGTGAGTTAGAATTGACTTGATGGCAACTGGTTTAGTTTTTTTGGTTTTAGTGTTGGTATCATGGCGACTACACTTTTTTTTTTTTTTATCATGGCGACCACACGTATTACAGAGCAGAACTGCTCCGTACGGTTTTCTTAGCTGTAATCTTTAGGGAAGCAGGTTGCCAGGTCTTTCTTTTGTGGTGAACCACCAACCTTTACATTAATAACCCAAAAACCAAACCCATTGCGGTTGAGTCAATTCTGACTCATGGTGACCCCATAGGGTTTCCAAGGCTATAAATCTCTGTGGAAGCAGATCGAACCACAGACCTTTTGGTTAGCAGTCGATTGCTTTAACCACTACGCTACCAGGGCTAACAAAAAACCAAAAAAAACCCAAACCCACTGCCTTCGAGTTGATTCTGATTCTGACTCGTCGCAACCCTCCAGTAGAGTGGGAGGACCTGAGGCCAGCAATTCTCTCAAATCACTTGGGCCAATGAGGAACCAGAGAAAATGTTTATAAAATGCCGAGTAAAGAGGGCGAAATACATGGTAGAATAGATGTCAAATATTTTGTTCTCGTGAAGCTGTTAGCTGAACTTTGATGAATGTCACCCTACGTTTCCTGGCATGGGTCAGTGTTCCTTCTCTGTAGTGGCATGGTGAGGTCCAGGTTAAATTACTGTTTGTAGGAGACAATTGTTACTGAGTGACCAAAAGACCTCTCTCTGGCTCTTAAAAAACTCCAACCTTCTCGATGGCCCCTGTCACCTGAGGACCAGAGGTCTTCCGCTTGAGGGATTTGGCTTTAACAAGTAGCATTTCCTGCATCCCGTGTGGAAGTAAGTCACAGTAGTATCCCTTGTGGGCCTGCTGCCTTTCCTGCACAAAAACTACTTTAGCACTGGCTTGAGAATATCTAAGGGATGTGACTTTTTCCTTTTTCTTCTGCCCGTGAAAAGGAAGAGTTGAGGGACCTACTGTGAATAGAATGGGGGGTGGGTATTTTAGAACTTCAAGCCAAAGACATGGTTTAAATGTCTTTAACAGGCCAAAGAAGTCTGTAGAAGCTTCTCTTAAGGATTGGGCTCAGAGAGGAAAAAGGCTTTGCATGGTTATTCTCCATTTACCACTTTAGATCCACCCTCCACCCAGGTCTGACGCCCAGCTTTGTTGGCTGTTTTGAAAGTCTCCCTGGGGCTTTCAGCTGGAGCTGGCAGGAGTTGGGGGGCAGGAGGAGGGTGAAGCCATGGAATTTATTCACACAATCCCTCCCTGCTAGGCCACTGATGAGAAATGGTTCTTTCCTCTACCATAGCCCACAGCTCCTGTCCTGCAGCTACAACCACAGGAGGGTTAGAGCTTCGGCCTTCTTTCCAGGCCCTTCATGCCTAAGGGACTGTGTGGCTTCTCACTGTTGTTTGCTCTGTGCTGCATCATCATCCCCTATTGGTTTCCCTTAACCCTGCCTACTTTGTATACAGACCCACCACTGAGCTTTTCCTAAATTACCCATGTGTGACTGTGCTATATGTCACTGCCAGGACATGGCAGAAAGGCCCTTTGAGGAGAAAGGCCCAAAGAACAGATCAATGTGACTGTTCAAGAGCCCAGAGATGGAGTTGGTGATAGAAAACAGGCAGTTGGACATAGTGCACTTTTCAGATGATAAGGTCATGTGCTAGATGAAAATCAGAGATTTTTCATCAGTAAAACCATCAGAAAAACTGACAAAGATCTTAGCTTCCTGGCTACCCCTGCCTAATGAGGCAATGATCTATGAGAAAATAAACCCAAAGTAACACAGCCACGTTCTCTTCTGGGGAGCCATTGGGCAGAGGGGCAGTGTCGCCCTGGTTCTAGTTTGATAGCCCTAAAGCCATGTATTGAAAAACAAAAACCCCAAAATGCTTAAACTGTACAAATATGTTCAAAGTACTGAAAAATTGAGTAAGGGAAGAAACCTCTCATCATTTAATCAAAAACACAGGCTTAGTAAATGATAGCCCCAGCCCAAATCACATCCTCTGGGTAGTGATCTGTTTGCTTCTCCATTTCTCCCTGGCCTGGCTGGCTGAGTGGGCTGATGTCAGAAGGGCAGCCTTAGATAGTTTGTAGGAGGATCGTTCATGAGATATCTTACAGTGAGAAGAGAGAAAGTCCAGGATTTTCCCAGGAGAAACAAATCCCACACACTAACACATGTTCTTTTCCCTTCTCTTTAATTCATGCACAACACCATGTCTTGGTACATGGCCAGTTCTCAGAAAATGGTTTGACTTGATCAGTTTAACTTCTTTCTCTTTCCCTTAGCATAGGGGACTTAGCACAGCCCAGTGCTTGTGCTGGGCAGGCGTGGGACATTCCCTTCCCATTGGTTGGGTTAAGCCTCTTATGGTGAGGGATGAATCACATGCAACTCCCCCTGATGGCTTTTAGCACCAGCCACACAAGAGGAAGAGTCCTTGGGTGGTGCAAACAGTTAATGCTCTTGGCTGCTAACCCAGAGGCTGGAGGTTTGAGTCCATGCAGAGGCACCCTGGAAGAAAGGCCTGGCAGTCTACTTCCCAAACATCAGCCATTGAAAACTCTCTGGAGCACAGTTTTACTCTGACACACATGGGGTCACTATGAGTTGGAATCAACTTGACAGCAATGAGTTATCGGTAGGCAGGAGGAAGTAATAGGCAATAATCCCCCAATCTCAGAATCATATCTCTACTGCTGGCTGCGCTTATCTTCTCTGACTGTGTGCCCACAGGTGGCTTGTTTGATGGGATCAGTCATGGCTCCATTAGGACATTTGGCTTCTGGGATCTCAGTCAGCCTGCAGTCCAGGATCCCACCCTAGCCCCTTGGCAGACTCCTGCAGGTATGGATGGCAGGGCTCAGCAGCGTCTAGACTCTGGGCCCCTCTACTGCCTTTCCCATGAGGGGTTCCCAGCACTGGGTCTGGAGGGTCATGAATCTTTCCTGCACTTTCTACCCTGGGGATCTGGATCCCCTGTGCTCTGGTCCCACAGCATTCTGAGAGGGTCCTTTCTGGAATATGTGCTCTACCTCAGTTTATATTCTGGATCCCTATGAAGGTGGTTCAGAAAAAGTCTCTTGCTCCTTTGTGTTTTATATTTAGTCACATTGATTATACAAATCTATGTAATAATTTTAAAATTAATTAAAAAACACATAATTACCCATAATATCACAAACAAGTACCCACTATCACACTATTATAGGTATGATGCATGTTATAGATTGAATCATGTCCCTGAAAAATGTGTGTCAATTTGGCTAGATCATGATTCCCCGTATTGTGTGATTGTCCACCATTTTGTCATCTGACGTGATTTTCCTGTGTGTTGTAAATACTACCTCTATGATGTTAATGAGGCAAAATTCGAGGCAGTTATCTTAATGAGCCAGGACTCAATCTACAAGATTAGGTTGTATCTTGAGTCAATCTCTTTTGAGATGTAAAAGAGAGAAGCAGGTAGAGACAGGGGGACCTCCTACTAACAAGAACGAAGAACCAGGAAGGGAGCACATCCTTTGGACCTGGGGTGCCTGTGCTGAGAAACTCCTAGACCAGGGGAAGATTGGTGACAAGGACCTTCTCCCTGAGCCAACAGAAAGAGAGAGACTTTCCCTGGAGCTGGCACCCTGAAATTGGACTTACAGCCTCCTAAACCTAAACCGTGAGAGAATAAATTTCTCTTTGGTAAAGCCATCCACTTGTGGTATTTCTGTTACAGCAGCACTAGATAACTAAAACAGTGCACATATGTAATGCCTCAGCATTACATTTTGCAGAGCCCTGGTGGTGCAGTGGTTAAGAGCTCTGCTGCTAACCAA
The DNA here is from genome assembly GCF_030014295.1 of Loxodonta africana. Classification (NCBI taxonomy): domain Eukaryota; kingdom Metazoa; phylum Chordata; class Mammalia; order Proboscidea; family Elephantidae; genus Loxodonta; species Loxodonta africana. The sequence continues at coordinate 35,407,696 of NC_087351.1, forward strand.
AAGGCTGGCAGTTTGAATTCACCACCCACTCCTTGGAAGCCCTATGGGGCAGTTCTATTCTGTCCTATAAGGTCGCTATGAGTTGGAATTGACTCGACGGCAATGGATTTTTTTTTTTAAAGGCTAGATGCAGGATAAGAGGAGCCTGGTAGTGCAGTGGTTCAAGTGCTCTACTGCTAACTGAAAGGTCAGTGGTTTGAATCTACCAGCCGCTCTGTGGGAGAAGGATGTGGCAGTATGCTTCCGTAAAGATTTACAGCTTTGGAAACTCTATGGGGCGGTTCCACTCTGTCCTATAGGGTCATTATGAGTTGGAATTGACTCAATGGCAATGGGTTTGGTTTTTTGGTTTAGAGGCAAGAAAATGTCTCCATGTGGGAGACAGGAGAAGTTTCAGGAGCCTGGCTATCATCCTTTCCTATACTAGAGAAGAATTCTATTTCCAGGAGAAAGGAAGGGGTCATTTTTTTGTATTAGATATTGTATCAGAAACATTTAAAAATGTTTTATTATAGAAAATTTCAAACATAAACAAAAGTAGGGAGGATTGTACAATGAACCCAATGTACTTCAATCTATCTATTACTCTTTCCATGCCAATTTCCCCGCCTTCCCTGGTCCTTGGTTGTATTGAACCAAATCTCAGATATCAACAACACACTCATCAGCTACGCCACTGTTCTTACACTTGAACACATGAGTCTCGGGTCAAGGGGTGACTCTGTTTTAGTTTATATCCTTGACTGGCCCCACTCTTCCAGTGGCCTCATATCAAAACCTCACTTTGTCCACCTTTTTCTTTGCAGGGGCTCAGGAAAAGGGCAGGTGCACTTGTCTCTTGTCTTTGCACGTGTTGTCTCACAACAGCTGGACATGGGGGAAAACATCTGTCCCAGAAAGATGTCTGCCCTGGACTCTGAGGACTATGTCCAGAGAAGTGAGTGGTTGAAGGAATGAGAGCAATTAGTCAGGGAAAGGGGTGCCCTTGAGAGGTTATGACAGCTGTCTTGAAACATTTGGAGGGTAGCCTTGGGTTTGAAGTATTAGAACCATTCTTGTGAATATAGACAGAAAATCTAGGACCTCTGGGCAGAAGTTACTAGCAAGCAGATTTTAGTTTAAGAACTTTCTAATCATCTGAGTAGTCAGGAAGTGAAGTGGCCACCCAGGCTTAGTGATCACTGGATGAGGATGAGGTAGGAGGATTTAAGCATTTGGTTAGGGTGCTAGGTGGGTAAGTTAACTTGGTTCCATTGAGTTTTCTAGTTCCTAAAGGGATCAATGACACAGAGGAAAGATCTTTGGTGTAAGAGTCAGGAACTTTTGTGTGACTATGGGAGTCCTTTTAACTTTCTGTGTCATACTTATACAATTAGAGTACTGAATTAGGCAATAGCAATGGTAGTTAATGTCTATTGAGCTCTTATGTATTTAAAAAAATTAAAGCAAGTATTGATGCTCATTAACTGCTGACAATATCTGTATGAGATAGGTGCTATTATTATCTGCATTTCAGAGATGCAGAAACTGGGGCACAAAAAAGTTAAGTATTTTTCCCAAGGTCACACAGTGGTAGAGTTGAGATTTGAATCCAGACAATTTGGTTCCAGTGTGCTTAATCACTACACCATAAAAAAAAAAAAAACCAAAAAAGAAAAACCCACTACACCATACTACCTTTCAAAGATGTGTTTGAGCCTTCTAGCTCCAATCAAACTGTGATTCTAGGATTAAATGATTATGTGTCTTGTTGTTCTTTTGGGATCTATCCTGCATGAGGTTTGGTGTGCTTCTTGTATGGTTATCTTCTTATCTCTCAGGATATTAGGGAAGTTTTCTATCAGCATATCTTCAACAATTCTTTCTGTGCTTCTTGTTGGCTTCTCCGCTTCTGGGATTCTGGTCATGTGTAAGTAATTCCTCTTGATGGTGTCACACATAACTCTTAGGCTTTCTTTGTTCTTTTTTTTTTTTATTGTTTCTAGAAAACAGATTAGTGTCAAGGGATTTGTCTTTTATTTTGCTGATCCTGCCTTCTGTCGTTTCAGTTCTACTCCTATGACTTTACGTTGCATTATCAATTTCTGAAATTTTATTGTTAAGCTTCTGGATTTCTAGTTGCAGTTTTTGTATGGCTTCCAATTGTCTATTTGTCATTTTGTTCTTGTATTGTTTCCCTGAATTCTTGTAGCTTTTTGTCTGTGCTTTCCTCGGTTTTGTCTGTGCTTTCCATAGTTTTGTCTGTGTTTTCCTGGATTCCTTTGAGGACCCTATACATAAGCCTTTTGGATTTCTTATCAGGAAGCTCCATTACATTTTCTTCCTCAGGAAGGATTTCTGGTTCTTTATTATGGTCACTTGCTGGGGCCATCTTGCCCCACTTTTTTAGGTAGTTTGCTATTGTTTGTTGTCTCTGGGACATTAAGGGATTATTGCATTTATTTTTTAATTGTATGATTATTTGCTGGGTCCTGCTTTTTTGTTTTGTTTTGATGATTCTTGGCAGGTGTGGCTGGAGTGGTGCTCTGGTCATTGGACTGGCTGTGCTGGAGTGCTCCTTACCTGTCTCTGGGCTAGTGGAGTGGTGGGTAGGCGTGGGAGCTCCGGCCTCTGTTTTATTGGTCTTGCCGGGTAGCTGAGGGTGGGTTGGTTGGGCTTTGGCCTCCATCTGTCTTGCATTTGGTGAAGCAGAAGCCGGGAATGGTGCTTCCTGTGCAGGTAGAGCAGCTGGTGTGGTGGGTATGGTGGGTGAGTGGGAGCATGCTCGTCACCTCTTGCTGGTTGGGGGGGAGGTATGGTGGTAGAGTGGGTACAGCAGGTGGGTGTTCATGCAGTTGCTCTACCTCCACCTCCTCCTGGGCAGGGGGAGGGAGGAAGGAATGGCAGGCAGATGTTGGATGTTTAAGCAGCCTTGCTGCATATGTCTGTCAGTGGTGGGAAGAGGGAGGAAGGTGCAGTAGGTGGATGCATGCACATCCTTTACTCCCCTGCCCTGCATCTGGGCAGGAGGAGAGAGGAAAGGGCCTCAGGGTGATGCACATGTAGTCGTAGTTCCTCTGTCCCTAACTGGGCAGCTTAAAAGATGGAGTCATGAGAGTCATGCCCGGCAGATGCACATAGAGTGGTGCTGTCTTGCATTGGGGAGGGGAGGGAGGAAGGGGCCAAGGGGGGCTGCATGTGCAGTTGCTACTCTCCTGCCCCTTGCTAGGTGGGTTGAGGGATGGAGTTGAGCCTGGCGGATATGCACAGAGGTACTACCTCAAGTCAGGTGGGCGAAGGGGGTAAGGTGCTGTGGATGGGTGTGTGCACAGTCATGGCTTCTCTGCCTCTTGCTGGGTGCGTTAAGGGGTGGAGTAGTGACTGGTGGATTCGCACATAGTGGTGCTGCCTCTAGTCAGGGGGAGGTAGGAAGGGGTTATGGAGGGATGTGCACAGTTGTGGTTCCTCTGCCTCTTGCTGGGTGGGTTAAGGCATAGAGTTGAGTCTGGTGGATGCATGCACAGTGGTGCTGCTGCCACCACCTTATGCTGGGTGGGGGAATGAGGAGGGAGTGGTGGGTGAGCTCTCTTGCTGTCCTGCTGTTGCTGCCCTCCACTGGGCCCGTGGGGGGCAGTAGATGGCAAGTGGGCACATGCACAAGGGCATGCCTAGTCTTGCTCGTTGGTGGACAAGGGTAGGTAGTGGATAGGCTTGTGTTGTGGTCTTTCAGTCAGGCAAGGGGGTAGGGGTATTGACCCTCTGCTGCCTCTGCTTAGGAGGATGGGGTGAGGGGGGAATGCATCCCTCTGGTTAGGATACGCTGGTGTTGGGGCACCGTGAGTCCACTGCAGCCAGTGAGTGGGACCTGTCCTGTCTTGAGTACAAGGCAGGGGGCTGACTGGAGACCAGCTGTGTGGGAGAGCCCCTGGTGACACTCTGCAAGTCCACTGTCTTGTGAGCACCACTCACCCCTGAGGTCAAAGGTCAGTGCTCCTGAGTATCTCCAGTTCTGAATCCTGGCACCCTCCCTATCTCTGCTTCTTTCTGTATGTCTTTGTAGAGGTTCTCTGTCCCTTTTGGGAAGTTGTAAAGTTGCCTTGCTATTTTCTTCACCTGGGCTTGCTGCTGGCTTTGTCCTAAGATGGCTGAGTCAGGCGGGATGGCTGACTGAGCTCCTCTGTTCCATGTTGCTCCTCTTTCACTGCTTTCGCTCTCTTTTTCCTTCTAGTCAGTGTTTGGTTCAGTTCTTAGGCCTTCTTTTTTGATGTTCAGGGTTCCTGGATTGTTACCTGATTCTGTTTTGCTTGGTTTTTTGGGCCTCTGGTGCAGGAGAATGTTATGGTGCATGTGACGAAGCTGCCATTTTGGCTCTGCCTCCTCTAGGATTAAATGAGATAATATATACAAACTTTGCATTATTCTATATGACTGTATTTATCTCAAAACAAGGTCATTAATTAAAAAAAATTTATTTCAAACACAGATCTTGGATAAGCTGTGTTCCTCCTGGGATATTAGCACAGGCAAAAGTCTGATGGGCCGTGATTGTCAGTAGCGTAGGCACTGAGCCTGTCTTATTTGCTGTATCCCTATGCTTGGGATGTAGTTAGTAGGCGTGCAATAATTTTTGGCTGTGGCAGAAAGGAGCCTTCTCTTACTTAAAAGGTGCCATACTCCAGGTGGCCAGATGGGGTGAGTTTCAGTACAAGGGACAGGGCTGCTCAAAGTAATTAGGTGGTCAGTGGGCTCTGAGCCCACGGAGAGTCCAGGGCTAGCTGTGAAGCGTTGAGTAGCCTCTGGGGTGAAGCCCCACCTACCCCAGAGACTAGAGCATGAGGCAATGGAGAGGTCCTGATGCAGCCCACATGGGGCTCTGGGAGCCTGGAAAGGAGGAGGTGTGGGAGGAACTTGCTCAAGTCAAGATGAGCTGGAGAGGATAGGAGCTGGTGGCTGGGAAGGAAGGAGGTACTTTGAGCAATTTGCAGAGACAACCAGGCTGAAGGAGGATAGGCATCAAGGGAAACCTAAGGCTGAGCTGGGTTTTGGGCTTGCAGCAGGTGGCAAGGCAGGGCAGAGAAGGGAAGGGCATGGAAGATAGACCTGTGTGGGTTTCCCAGTGGCCAGCTGGTCTAGCTGTGGAAGAGAGCCTTGCCCCTGGGCAGGAAGGTTCCACTCTCTCCCCAGTGGTTTGGGGCAGGGCCCTGAAGAGACTCCAAGCCATGCCTCACAGCCTGCCCCACCTTAGGTTGATTTCTCACTCCATCCCAGCTATCTCTGCCTTTCGAAGGAGGTGGGATGGGTGAGAACAGAGGGAGGAAATTCCACTTTCCTGAAGAGGAGCCCTAACAGAGAGATCTGGCATGCAAGGGTGTGGTTAGAAATGGGTGCACACCTGTAGGGTTTTGTGGTGGGTTGAGAGGGTCCTGGGGGCACAGATGGGGAATTGGGATGGGTGAGGAGGAACAGAACTGTTCACACTCTAATTTAGAATGTTCCTTGGGGATAGTTGCTGCACAGAATATGGCTCAGCCACGAGTTGGGTTGCTGTAGCTGAGAGAATTCGGCACTCCCTTTACCCAGGGAAGCAAGATGGAAACCTGAGAGAAGATAGGAGGAGGGGCCCTGAGCTCTACTCTGTTGGGAAGAAACAGAAAAAGAAAAAAAAAAATTGAGACATAAAGAGAATACCCTGGGCTAGAGACCCCTCCTCTTGTTAACTCTATTTCCTCTTCCCTAAGTAAGGGGCTGAGGAAGTGGCTCAGTTTGCTGCTAGTGTGTGAGTGAGGTTAAGAGGGAGAGGACGGCCAGAAACTGAGCAGGGACTCTGTTAGGTGCTGTGATTCCAGTCCTGCCTATCCCTTTTGACCACTTCAGCCCCAGTTTGCTGGCTCCTTGAGCCATCCACTCTTCCCCTCCGAGGGAGTCTCACGAATTATTTACTTTGGGATAGGTAAGGACCACAGCCTAACTTGGAGGGGTCCTCATTTACTACTCAATGCCCCAATGGAGGGCTCCCCAATTCTCATCTCTAAATTTCTGGTTGTTGGGACTTGTGGGTAAAGTCTAATTCTATGGTTCCCATGAGTCACTTTGTCTCCTGGGGCAATACTAATCTTAAAAATATGCCTGTGGCACTGACCTGGAAGGAAAACTTCTTATCTCTAGGGTTGCTTCATCTGCTGGGGATAGCAGCAGGTCTGCAACTGCTCCTTCCTAACTCTTGGCCACTGCACCTTTATCTTGGCGTGTTGAGGGCTGGTATGAGAGACTCCCCACACTACATGCCACCCCTCCCTTCATATGACCCAGCTCTCAGGGTGGGGTGAGCCTCAGAGCCTGGTGGATGGCCTGTTGCCTTAGTTGACTGAGGCTCACCTTGCTCCCCTCACCTGCTGGGACTTGGAGCCAGTGCAAAGATGGTTTTTACTTTACTAGCTCCTCACCCAGCTAAAGAAAGTTGTAAAAAACTGATTTTCATTGTCAGGGCCTTGACCACAACAGCGAGAAGGGGAGCGTGTTCCACATATCAGAAATCTTGGGACATCAGAGCCGGCCCCCAGTGGTTCTAGGCGCCCATGGATTATTTGGGCCGACAGTCTACTCTCTGGACACCAGTGTTGATACCTCAGGCTAAAGAGGGAAGGCAAAGGTCACCTTCTGCAATGTGCTGTGTGAAATAAATCAGATGGAACCATGCAGGGCTCTTTGGATCAGAACAAATAATTACACTACTCATTGATGTGGTCACAGGCTTTTATTACTTACAGTAATCAGGACAACAATAAACAGAGCAGATGTTTACCAGTTTCTCCCAAAAGTCTCCCATCCAAGGGTGGGATGTTCTGTCACTTTCATATGTTCCCCTCAATGCACCATGGATGAGACAACAAAGGGAGACTCGGGTCTGGGGCTTATATAGTGTAAGCTGGAGGGGTGTATGTACTAGACTGCATGGAAGCAAAAGGAAGGAGGCAGGTTAAGAGGAAGCTGCCTTTGTTTAGGAGCAGGTAGCACAGCCATCCTGTAATTACAATGGTACTTTTGTTCAGGTGCAAACAGCATGGCCATCCTGTGACCAGCTCCTCCTTCTCCCCTCCCAGCTACAAGATTAATTAATGCAGTTAAGTAGTCATTGGTAGTCACAGAGACAGAGAAATTAGCCTGAATTCAGAACAGGGAGGAAGCTTCTCTGACGAGAAGGGACCAGGAGAGAGAGAGACCCAATTCCCAGCCTCCATATCAGAGAATGCTGTGAGCCCAAGACCTCAGCTTAGGTAGCCTGGATGGAAATTGTATAGGCAGACCACCCTACCAGTACTCCCATGGTCTTCTTTGGGTATGGCTGGGTTGGGGTAGGAATGCAGGGATGGAAGAATGTACAACTATGTAGTAAAGCATAATTATTTTTCCTTTCCCACCCTTTTGATCTGGGACTTTACAACCCTTTTTAGAGATAGAGCGCCAATCTTGACCGTTCTCTATGGGAGGGACTTAGGCAGAGGTAGAAGATGACGTGGGTAGGCTATGTAAAAAAAACAGATTAAGAACGAGAATGGAAACTCTGCTTTCTCCAGATTTCTAAGCCTTTCTCTCTCTGTATTTCTGTAGATTTCTTTCACTTCCCCTGCCTGTGTTTTTGTTTCTTCTACCAACATGTGTTTTCCCATTCCTTTCTCTGTGCTGTCTCTTTCTTCTTTCTGTATTCATATTTTACTTCATTGATTCTCCCTGTATGACCAAGTTTTATAATTAAAATTTTTTTTTGTTTTGGATTTGTAGCATTTCTTAGCTATACCAGAAGTTAAAAATGCCTTCCCTCCTTTTATTCATCTAGGTTTCTGGTTGTCTATGAGTACCTGGCTTTGTACATATGTTCTGGATTGCTTGGGCGGGTCTCCCTACCAGGGTGTTCTCATCAGTGTTTTCCATTTTTACACAGTTATCTTTATTTCAGTATTTTCCCCATCTCTATTCTCTCATATCCTTCTGTGAAAATAATATGCCTTCTAGCTCCTCTCTGGGAATGAGTTCTACTCAATAGTAAATATGTTATGCAAATTGATTTTGGTTTGTTTCTTTGTAACAAAGAACTACAAGGAACAGACTATTACTTAGCTTAAAATAGTGTTTTGCTTTTGAAAATCTTTGAGTGTATACCTTTGCAAGCTAGTTAGTAACCTCATGGGTTTTTGTCATTTGCAACTACAGTTTGTAGCTCCAAAAAATTAGAATACTTCTTTTGAAAAAACATAACCACAACATCATTATCACACCTTAAGCAATACCAATAATTCCTTAATATAATCAAATATCTCTTTTGTCTTCAGTTCCTTGATCATCTCATAATATTTTTTTCATACTTCAAATCAGAATCAAACAGGGCTCCTACACTGCTTTTGGGTGATATGTCTCTTAAGTATCTTTTGATTTATGGGATGGACCTCCCTATTTTATTTTTTTCCTTGCAGTTTATGTTGAAGAAATCAAGGTGGTTTGTCTTAGACAGTCCTCACATCTTGGTTTTTGCTGATAGCATCTTCGGTGGTGTCATTTGACATGTTCTTCTGTCACCTGTGTTTTCTACAAATTAAAAAACTAGATCAGATCATACTCAGGTTCAGTTTTAGGCAATAATGCTCCAGCATCAAAGTGACCATACATCATTTTTTGCCTAGGAAAGTTCCAGTTTACACATGTTGATTTAGTTTCCTACCCAGCTCATCATTTTCATTGGCGTCTTAGTCATCTAGTGCTGTTATAACAGAAATATCACAATTTGATGGCTTTAACAAACAGAAGTTTACTTTCTCATAGTTTAGGAGGCTAGAAGTCCAAATTCAGGGTGCCAGCTCTAGAGGAAGTCTTTTTCTGTTGTCTTTAGAGGAAGGTCTTTGTCTGTTTTGAGTTTTTGCTCCTGGGCAGTCTTCATGTGGCTTGACATCTCTCTTCCCCCATTTCTGTTTCTCTCACTTGCTTGTTTAATCTCTTTTATGTCTCAAAAGAGATTGATTTAAGACATACCCAATACTAATCCTGTCTCATTAACATAACAAAGAACATAACTGTTTCTTTGCTGCCTTGCTGCCCCAAACTAATCCAATGTCACATGTTTTAGTTTTTTTTTAGTAGCAGTATCTCATTTCCAGATATCAATTTCTGTATTAATGAGAATGAGCTAGGTTATATCCAAAAGTCATAGTATCTAGAACAAGATAAAAATTTATTCTTGCTCATGCACATGTCCATCATGGGTTAGCTGGGGTTCAACTTCGTGTTTTTTTCACTCTGGGACCCAGGCTGGTGAAACGACCACTATCTGTTGCCCAATGCTATGCAGAGTGAAAGAGAGAATGTAGCAGATTGTGCACTGGATTTCAAAGATTCCTCTTAGAAGCGACCCATGGCTCATGTATTATTCCCATTTCATTGGTCAAAGTTAGTTACATGGCCACGCCTAACTCCAAAGAGGATGGGGAAGTATAATCCTTCCATGGACTGAAAGTCAGAAAAGAGGAATTATTTTGTGATCAGAACTAGGACAACAAGTTATATTAAGACCTAAGGGGGCAGGGAAAGGAAAGAAAAAGAAAAACCCTTTAAATGAAAAAAATAGAGAAATCTATATGAATCTGGCATAGGGGAAGGATATTTTAAACAAGACACAAAAATTAAGTTATAAAATAAATAATTGATAACTTTAACTCCATTAAAAATGAAAAGTCTCTCGTACCAGAGACACCACATTCACAATGAAAAGAAAAGCCATGAAGTGGGACAAGACATTTGCAATGCTATAGCTGAAAAATGATTAGTATCCAGAATGTATAAAAAAGTCCTACAAAACAATAATTAGAAGATAATACAAACTATCTAGTGCTGCTCTAAGAGAAATATCACAAGAGGATGGCTTTAACAAAGAGAAATTTATTCTCTCACAGTTTAATAGGCTAGAAATCCAAATTCAAGACATCAGCTCCAATGGAAGGCTTTCTCTCTCTGTTGGCTCTAGGGGAAGGTCCTTGTCCTTAATCGTCCTGTGGTCTAGAAGCTTCTCTGCCCTGGAACCTCGGGTCCAAAGGACTAACTCTGCTCCTGGCGTTGCTTTCTTTGTGGTATAAGGCCCCCAACTCTCTGCTCAATTTCCTCTCCTTTTAACTCTTGTAAGATAAAAGGTGGTGCAGGCCACACCCTGGGAAACTCCCTTTACATTGGATCAAGGATGTGACCTTAGTAAGGGTGTTACAATTCCACCTTAATCCTCTTTAACATAATCTAATCTTGCCTCTTTAACCACAGGCAGAGATTAGGATTTACAATACATAGGAAAATTATAATCACAAAATGGAGGGCAACCACACAATACTGGGAATCATGGCCTAACCAAGTTGACACATATTTTTTGGGGACACAGTTCGATACATGAGAGAAACCCAATAGAAAAATGGATCAAAGATGTGTACATATTATTCATATATAGGAACTTGGTTGAATAACTAGATTGACAAAAGTTTAAAAGTTAGGTAACACCGAGAATTGGAAATAATATGGAACAAGGAGAATTCTCACATATTTTTGGTGGGAGCGTTAATTGGCACGACCATTTTGGAGAGTAATTTCACAATGTTTGATAAATTTGAAGTTGGCATACACTTCAATCCATGATTCCACTTTTAGGAATATGTTATAGAAAATCTCTTGCCTGTGTTCATGTGCACAAGGACGCATATTTTTAGAATGCTCTAACAGCACTGTAAAAGCAAAAACTTGAAAACAGTCTATGTAGACCAAAATAACCAATTGCCACCGATTCCAGTCCAACTCATAGCGACCTAAAAACTAGTGACCCTATAGGAGGATAAAATAATAAATTGTGAGATGATCCTATAATGATCTTTTAATATCAGTTAGAAATGAATAAATCATTTCTTAACCTTTTAACATGAATAAATCTCAAAAATCTAATGTTGGTAAATAGCAGGTGGCAGAATATGTACTGTTTGTCACCAGTTCTGTAAAATTTAAAGCACATAAAGCAATAATATTTTTTGTGCACACAAATATATATAACACAATTATCAAAATGAGCACAGAAAAGATATGTTTCTGGTTTTTAGTTTATTACTCTTGTGTTAATAGTCCCGGAGTGGTACAAACAGTTAATATACTTGGCTTTTAACCAAAAGGTTGGAGATTGAAGTCCACCCAGTGGTGCCTTGAAAGAAAGGCCTGGTGACCTACTTCTGAAAAACCAGCCATTGGAAACCCTATGGAGCACAGTTCTACTCTGAGACACATGGGGTCACCATGAGTTGGAGTCCACTCGATGGCAACTGGTGGTTTTACTCTAGTGTTCAGAGGCCTTGGGGTGAAGGCAGGTGGTGCTGCTTGCATTTGGAGGATGCTATTTCCTCTCAGGCTTGGACCAGCCCCAATTATTACTGGTCTGGAATACAGTACTTGAGATGGTGTGTTATTGATGAGGACAGATGGATTTTGGAGGTGTCCTGAGGTGGCTCCCCCAAGTGTCTGTCAGTTTGTCATACTGTGGGGGCTTGCATGTTGCTGGAAGCTTTGCCACCGGTATTCAGATACCAGCAGGGTTGCCCATGGAGGACAGGTTTCAGCTGAGCTTCCAGACTAAGACAGACTAGGAAGAAGGACCTGGCAGTCTACTTCTGAAAAACATTAGCCAGTGAAAACCTTATGAATAGCAGCAGAACATTGTCTTATATAGTGCTGGAAGAAGGGCCCCCCAGGTTGGAAGGCACTCAAAAGATGATTGGGGAAGAGCTGCCTCCTCAAAGTAGAGTCGACCTAGAGCAAAGCTTTCGAGACCTTCATTTGCTGATGTGGTGCAACTCAAAATGAGAAGAAACGGCTGCAAACATCCATTAATAATTGGAACCTGGAATGTATGAAGTATGAATCTAGGAAAATTGGAAATCGTCAAAAATGAAATGGAACGCATAAACATCAATATCCTAGGCATTAGTGAGCTGAAATGGACTGGTACTGGCCATTTTGAATTGGACAATCATATAGTCTACTCTGCTGGGAATGACAACTTGAAGAGGAATGGTGTTGCACTGATTGTCAAAAAGAACGTTTCAAGATCTATCCTGAAGTACAATGCTGTCAGTGATGGGATAATATCCATATGCCTACAAGAAAGACCAGTTAATACGATTATTATTCAGATTTATGCACCAACCACTAGGGCCAAAGATGAAGAAATAGAAGATTTTTATCAGGTGCTACAGTCTGAAATTGATCGAACATACAATCAAGATGCATTGATAATTACTGGTGATTGGAACACGAAAGTTGGAAGCAAAGAAGAAGGATCAGTAGTTGGAAAATATGGCCTTGGTGATAGAAACAATGCCGGAGATCGAATGATAGAATTTTGCAAGACCAATGATTTTTTCATTGCAAATACCTTCTTTCACCAACATAAATGCCGACTATACACATGGACCTCGCCAGATGGAACACACAGAAATCAAATTGACTACATCTGTGGAAAGAGACGATGGAAAAGCTCAATATCATCAGTCAGAACAAGGCCAGGGGCCGACTGTGGAACAGACCATCAATTGCTCATATGCAAGTTCAAGCTGAAACTGAAGAAAATCAGAGCAAGTCCATGAAAGCCAAAATATAACCTTGAGTATATCCCACCTGAATTTAGAGACCATCTGAAGAATAGATTTGACACATTGAACACTAGTGACCAAAGACCGGATGAGTTGTGGAATGACATCAAGGACATCATACATGAAGAAAGCAAGAGGTCATTGAAAAGACAGGAAAGAAAGAAAAGACCAAGATGGATGTCAGATGAGACTCTGAAACTTGCTCTAAAATGTCGAGCAGCTAAAGCAAAAGGAAGAATTGATGAAGTAAAAGAACTGAACAGAAGATTTCAAAGGGCGTCTTGAGAAGACAAAGTAAAGTATTATAATGACATGTGCAAAGAGCTGGAGATGGAAAACCAAAAGGGAAGAACACTCTTGGTGTTTCTCAAGCTGGAAGAACTGAAGAAAAAATTCAATCTTTGAGTTGCGATAGTGGAGGATTCTATGGGGAAAATATTAAATGAAGCAGGAAGCATCAAAAGAAGATGGGAGGAATACACACAGTCATTATACCAAAAAGAATTAGTCAATGTTCAACCATTTCAAGAGGTGGCATATGGTCAGGAACTGACGGCACTGAAGGAAGAAGTCCAAGCTGCTCTGAAGGCATTGGCAAAAAACAAGGCTCCAGGAGTTGATGGAATATCAACTGAGATGTTTCAACAAACAGATGCAGCGCTGGAGGTGCTCACTTGTCTATGCCAAGAAATATGGAAGACAGCTTCCTGGGCAACTGACTGGAAGAGATCCACATTTATGCCTATTCCCAAGAAAGGTGATCCAACCGAATGTGGAAATTATAGAACAATATCATTAATGTCACATGCAAGCAAAATTTTGCTGAAGATCATTCAGAAATGGCTGCAGCAGTATATCGACAGGGAACTGCAAGAAATTCAGGCCTGTTTCAGAAGAGGACGTGAAACCAGGAATATCATTGCTGATGTCAGATGGATCCTGGCTGAAAGCAGAGAATACCAGAAGGATGTTTACCTGTGTTTTATTGACTGTGCAAAGGCATTTGGCTGTGTGGATCATAACAAATTATGGATAACATTGGGAAGAATGGGAATTCCAGAACACTTAATTGTGCTCCTGAGGAACCTTTACATAGATCAAGAGGCAGCTGTTTGGACAAAACAAGGGGATACTGATTGGTTTAAAGTCAGGAAAGGTGTGTGTCAGGGTTGTATTCTTTCACCATACCTATTCAATCTGTATGCTGAGCAGATAATACGAGAAGCTGGGCTATATGAAGAAGAACGGTGCATCAGGATTGGAGGAAGACCCATTAACAACCTGCGTTATGCAGATAACACAACCTTGCGTGCTGAAAGTGAAGAGGACTTGAAGCACTTACTAACGAAGATCAAAGACCACAGCCTTCAGTATGGATTGCACCTTAACATAAAGAAAACAAGAATCCTCACAACTGGATCAAAGAGCAGCATCCTGATAAATGGCGAAAAGATCGAAGTTGTCAAGGATTTCCTTTTACTTGGATCCACAATCAACAGCTATGGAAGCAGCAGTCAAGAAATCAAAAGAAGCATGCATTGGGTAATCTGCTGCAAAGGACCTCTTTAAAGTGTTGAAGAGCAAAGATGTCACCCTGAAGACCAAGGTGTGCCTGACCCAAGCCATGGTATTTTCAATCACACCGTATGCATGTGAAAGCTGGACAATGGATAAGGAAGACCGAGGAAGAGTTGATGCCTTTGAATTGTGGTGTTGGTGAAGAATATTGAATATACCATAGACTGCCAAAAGAATGAACAAATCTGTCTTAGAAGTACAACCAGAATGCTCCTTAGAGGCAAGGATGGTGAGATTGCGTCTTACATACTTCGGACATGTTGTCAGGAGGGATCAGTCCCTGGAGAGGGACATCATGCTTGGCAGAGTACAGGGTCAGCGGAAAAGCGGAAGACCCTTGACGAGGTGGATTAACACAGTGGTTGCAACAATGAGCTCAAGCATAGCAACGATTGTAAGGATGGCTCGGGACCGGGCAGTGTTTTGTTCTGTTGTGCATAGGGTTGCTATAAGTCGGAACCGACTCGGTGGCACCTAACAACAACAACAACTGAGGTGGCTGTGGGTCCAGTTCAGTCTGGGTTTCTGTAAGACCCTTGAGTAGTCTAATTGTCTTCTTTTAATGTGACTGCTCTAGACTGTGATCCTCAGAGGGCTGCAAAGATTTTATTCTTTCCTTTGCTATCTAAATCCTGTTACTGGCAGCAGATTCCTCCACCTTTTTGATTACAGATAACATCTTGGCTGTTTTGATGGGGATGATGTAGCAGGAAAGTGTATACTTCGCAAGTATTGGTCACAAAGCATAAGCTCCTGGCCTGAGGCCCAACCCTTGGAGATATTCTATTTATTCTTTCAACCAGTGTTCATTGAGTTCCTGGTTGCTGCCAAATTTAGACACATGTACTCACTGTATACACAGAGAGGAAGCACCAACAGCTCCTTCATGGGAAGCCTGTCATAGTATTTCAGGGACAAAGTTAAGTCAAGTAGGCTTGTGGGCTATTTGTAGAGTAGGAGTGAGGTAGCAGGACGTGAGAAAACCTCTCCCCTCAGGGGCACTGCAGATCCCTTTTGCTTTTCCTGAGGGTATGTCTGGAGCTTAGGCTGGCTGCTAGGATGGAGGTGGAGCTGGGCCCATGAAGGGGCAAGTGGGGTGGTAGAAAAGTTTGATTCCCAGGGATATTTTAATGGGATCACTCTGGGGAGATTGTCATGATTTTTCCATCTTTTGACTTGTGTGTGCGTGTGTGTGTTTGTGTTGAGAATTCTTGTTGTATAGTTCAAAGTGTTCCCCTCACTCATCCTGATCCCACTGAAAGGAACAAAGTAGTCAGTTCTGAAGAAAACGAATGAGTCAAGGAAGGCGTGAGTATAATAAATGTGGATTCTGTCAGTCCAGAGAAATTCATTCAAATCTCACTGTCCACTGGGGGAGTGGATCAGGGAATGACTTAGGGAGAAGTGAGCAGGAGAGAGTGGAGACACACACACAAGCCTGGAAAAACTAATTTATTGGGATTTTTGGAGACATAACCATCAAGAGTCTCTGTGTGCATCTGAGAGCCTCTCCTTGACCGTGGTTGGTGTAGGGACACCTCAGAGCAGTGAGTTGCGAGGAAACCCCTGCTGGTCAGGCTAGGTCAGGTTTCTGGGGTTAGTTCTTCACCAGGATTTGATCAATCCAAGACCAGCGATAGGAGATTTGAGTGAAAACAACTGGTAGCTGTCCATCACTTTGCCCATAGGCAATAATGCCCTGGGCCACCCCATATTTGTTGTTGATTTTACTGAGTCTGTATTTTTCCCTTGTATTGTATTTTGATGAGTGGGATAGTTTGTCTCCTTTGTGGTTACCTTATTATTTACCCCTATTTTTCTAAATTTAAATGTAACTTTTATTTCTTTGTATCGCCATATCTTCCTCTCCATATAGAAGGTGTATGATTTCATTGTTTTCTTGGATTTCACTGTCTGGGGTGACTTCTGGTTGCTCTGCCCAGTGTTCTAGTCTTGGGTTGATACCTGATATTATTGATTTTCTAACCAAAAAACTCCCTTTAGTATTTCTTGCAGTTTTGGTTTGGTTTTTATGAATTCCCTCAACTTGTGTTTATCTGGAAATGTCTTAATTTCACCTTCATATTTAAGAGACAGTTTTGCTGGATACATGATTCTTGGCCGGCAATTTTTTTCCTTCAATTTTTTAAAATATGTCATCCCATTGCCTTCTTGCCTGCATGGTTTCTGCTGAGTAGTCCGAGCTTATTCTTATTGGCTCTCCTTTGTAGCTGACTTTTCATTTATCCCTTGCTGCTCTTATAATTGTCTCTTTATCTTTGGTTTTGGCAAGTTTGATTATAATATGTCTTGGTGACTTTCTTTTAACATCTACCTTATGTAGAGTTCAATGAGCATCTTGGATAGATATCTTCTCATCTTTCACAATATCAGGGAAGTTTTCTGCCAACAAATCTTCAACAATTTTCTCTGTATTTTCTGTTATCCCTCCCTGTTCTGGTACTCCAATCGCTCATAGGTTATTTCTCTTGATAGAGTCCCACATGATTCTTAAGGCTTCTTCATTTTTTAAAATTCTTTTATCTGGTTTTTTCTTCAAATATATTAGTGCCAAGTGATTTATCTTCGAGTTCAGAAATTCTAGCTTCTACTTGCTCAATTCTGCTCCTCTGACTTTCTATTGAGTTGTCTAATTCTGTAATTTTATTGTTAATCTTCTGAATTTCTGATTGCTGTCTGTCTGTGGATTTTTCCAGCTTATTAAACTTTTCATTATGTTCCTGAATAATCTTTCTAATTTCTTTAATTGCTTTATCTATGTGTTCCTTGGCTTGTTCTGCGTATTGCCTCATTTCCTTTCTGATATCTTGAATGGCTCTGTATATTAAACTTTTGTATTCTGCATCTGGTAATTCCAGGAATGCACTTTCATCTAGAAGATCCCTGGATTCTTTGTTTTAAGAGCCTGTTGAGGTGATCATGGTCTTGTTTCTTTATGTGACTTGGTATTGACTGTTGTCTCCAAGCCCTCTATAAGTTATTGTATTAGTTTATGCTTGCTTACTGTGTTGTAGCTGCTTGCTTCGTTTTGTTTTGGTATACCCCTATGGGTTGCTTGAGTGAGCTAGCTTGATTATTTTTGCCTTTGGAGCTCTGGTGTCCTGTTCCCAGCTGGCTAGAGCTGTTATCAGGTATATCAGTCTAGGAGTCCAATCAGTTTTCTTGTATGAATTCAGCTCAGGTTTCCAGGTAGCTGATCATCAAGTGTGTGGTACAGGCTCTGTCCTACAGTCTTAGAGGGCAGGGGTGATTGGTGTATTTACTGGTATCTGATTGCAGCAGGGGGTTAGGCTCTGAACAAGGCAGGGGCCTGAGAACTGACCCCCGAGTGTCTCTGAGGAAAACACGTCCCTGTTCCCTAGAGCATGCTTGTGGGTGGGTTCTGCAGATGGACCATGGGCACCCAAAGTTTTTGGTCATAAGGACTGGGAGGTACCAGTTACCTTTGGAACCCTGTTGCAGGTGGCTGGGTGACCTGAGTGGAGCTATCAGTCCTTAGATCCCCGATGTGGGTAGGTGAGGACCTTGTTTAATAGGCAAAGCAATGTCAAACATCAAACACCCACCTCTCCACCGCACAGCTGAAATGGTTGGAGTTTGCCAATAAGGGCCTGTTCTCCCGAAATAGGCCCACACAGGTCCATGCAGAAGAGAAAGGTGCTTAAGGTCCATGGATGGTTTATGCCTGGACAGGAGCCGCTTCTGTCCTGAGCTCCCCCAGATAATGGAGCTAGCAAATTATCTTTTCCCCCAATTGCAAATTTTTTTCTTCCCCAAGCCTGGGAGAATGGCTCTAGGTGCTCAGCAGGGTCTATCTCAGGCCCAGAGATTCAGCCACTGAAGCCAGCTTGGGGGTGGCGGGGCATGGTAAAATATACTCCAGTACTTAGCTTTTGCCGAGAGTGCCGTTCTTCTCAGGCTCCAGAGGTGTGAGTAGGCTGTGTGGCTGTCTGCTTCTCCCTGAGGAAACTGTGGCCGAACACTAGTACCAGCATGCCACCACTGCTGCTGCCGCTGCCGCTCCGGGAATGGTGCCTGAGGGCTCCCCATGATTCAGGTCTGGTAACTCTTCTCCACTTCTGAAAGGTCTCTTCCTCCCCCTGCCCCTCAGTTCATTGTCTAAGCTTGCCTTTCATGCTCAGGGCTCCCAGCTTGTCACAAATATACTCATTACACTTGTTTTTTCGGGTCTTTGTTGTAAAGAGGGCTCGCCGGAAGCGTCTGTCTATTCTGCCACCTTGGCTCTGCCTCCTGACTGGGTATCTTAATTCTTTTTATTTTACTTATTAGTTTTATCTAGGAGGTTGGGGGATTAAATATGAGCTAGAGTTGTCCTAGATTCCTAGGTGGCACATTGGCTACTAACCTAAAGGTTGATGGTTCAAACTCACTCAGTGGCTCCGCAAAAGAAAGGCCTGATGACCCTTGTCGTCAAAGACTATAGCCAAGAAAACACTATGAAGCAGTCTATTCTGTAACACATGGGGTTGCCAAGAGTTGGAATAGACTTGACAGCAGTGGGTTTGGTTTTTTAGTGTTGCTCTTAGTAAAGAAGCAATGATTACTCATGTTAGTTGGTAGAGGAGGATGTTTAATCAATTTTGTGGCCTTCTGGGTCTTGTTCTAATTTGGTTAATATTCTGAGAACATAGTTGGGAATATCAGTTTAGCTGACAACTGTGAAGTTTTTATTATCTCCTCACCCACTACATCAGTTCTCCAACCCCATCCCTAACTCTGCCCCACCCCCTCTAACACATGACTTTTGTATTGATACTTGATGTCATGTTCTTATCCTGCTGATGGCCTCATTATTAATAGGGCAAAAGTGAGCTTGGTTCATGGGAAGCCCTAACAAAAGTTCTGGGGGAAGGGCCAGTGCACCTGGCCCAGTTTGTGTACTACCTCAGATTCTCTGGACCCCACTTAGTTGATGGCTCGCTTTGGGTTTAGGCTGGAGTAGCTCTAGTGACAGCTCACATTGTTCCCATGGTCATAAATCCCTAGTCATTGCTGTCAGCACAGACCAAGGAATCCTCATGCACAGTGATGCCTGATAAGGAGAGATTGCTGTGCCTGAGCCCTGGCCCACTGGGCTCACAGACGGTATCAAAGACTAGGTGGAAGGGTGATATGTCCTGTGGACATTAGCCATATTTTTTCTTGATCACACCAGTTCTGGCATGAGCTTTCTCTCACCAAGGTTGATTCAGCTACTGCCAACACTGAATGTTCAATATCCCAGTAGCATAGACTATTGCTGAGCCCTTGAGATGACACTCTGCTTGGGGAGAACAGGCAGCCACCTAGTGAGATTACATCAGACTTATTCTACTTTGGAGGGAGCAGCTATTTGTTCTTATTGGTATTGACATCTACTTTAGATATGACTTTCTTTCTTTGTCTGGAAGTGCAGGAATGTTCACTCCCCTTGGAGCAAACCTTGACCAATGGAAGGTGAAAGATGGTCATATGTGCTAATCCTCTGCCCAATTGATATACTGTGCTAAGTCCCCAATAGTTAAAATATTTGGGGCTTGGAGCCAGTATATAAACAAAATAAAATAGCTATTAATCCCATCCCCTAGAGATAACTACCATAATTATTTTGGTATAATTTACTTCAGTCTTTCCTGATGCAAACATAAAATATATACGTACAAAATGGAGATTCTACTCTGGGAAGATTTCTATATTTCTTTTAAAAATGTTACATTATATTGAAATTTCCTACATCATTAAATGTTTTTGGAAACAAAATTTTAATGAATTCAAAATATTCAACCATATGAATTTACCATTTAAACTTCATTTCATGGCTGTGGTTCTAACACTTTTTATTATTAAAAATGCTGAGATTAAAATCTTCATACATGAATCTTTGTGTATATCTCTGATTATTTCTTTAAGATGAATTGCTAGAAATAGTTCACTTGGTCAAAGGGATTCACCACATCCTTGGAAGTGGCGAGTATTATCAGCCTCAGATTCCTGTAGTCTGTCCTTGTCCTGCCCTGCTTTTTCTCTTGCAGCCAGGGCAGTTGGAAAGAGTTTGTGCTGGGCAGGATCTAGGCTTCTACTTTCTGCTGGTGTGGGTGAAGCCCTTTGTGACTTAGTGTTGCTCATGCTGACCTTGTGATGCTGTTGCTCCTCATATCTGCTCCCAGTATCTGTTTTACAGCTGTGAGTGAGAGGCAATCTTCTCTGCAACACAAATTCAAAGCTCCACAGATGCTAGATCTTCTCTTATCTAGGTGGACTTTGAGGGAGGCCCTGTGTGGCAACAACGGCCTTTTTTATGTCATATGTCTAAACCAGCGGTTCTCAACTGGAGGTGATTTGGCACCCCTGGGGACATTTATCAATGTCTGGAGATGTTTTTAGTTGTCATAACTTGGGGGAGGGGGGCATTGCTACTGGCATCTGGTCGAGAGGCCAGGGATGGTGCTCAACATCCTATATTTCATTTGAAATTCAGAATGTTCTTATTGTTTCTGAATATCACTAAAGATACGTCAAAATTGGTATAGGGTTGATGATTAAGGCAAGGGAGGATCTGGTGTAATTTCTTGTCAAAGTTGGATATGTGAATTCTGCCTCTGTAGGGAAACCCTTCCACTTCTTTCTCTATTTTTTCCTCCTTGTCTTCTCTCTCTCTCACACACTCACACACCCACAATCCTTCCAAATCTTACAGACTTCTTGTGCTAGGAATCAGGTTGCTATGTGTAGGGAGAAGAGAGCAGCAGAGAGAGGAGACACACACTCAAGTCTGGAAGCAGGTCTTTATTGAAGTTTTTTGAGAGTTCTGTAATCCTCAGGAAATTTCTTGAGGCTCAGGGATGTGGCAAGGCTTCAGTAGGAACCAGAGGCAGGTCCAGAGTGAGTGGCACAGAGAACTTGGCTTGGATCCAGGTCTGGATTTTTTCTCAGGCTGACCCAGGCTTCTGGGGTTAATTCTTCTTCAGGATCTCATTGATCCAAGGCCGGTAATGGGAGATTCGAGTGAAGATAGCTGGGGGCTTTGCATTCTGCTGTCCGTAGGAGACAATGCCCTGGGCTAACCCAGCACACAGAAGAGGGCTCCCAGAGTCTCCCTGTGGAGGGACAGAGAAAGAGAGAGATAGAGCAGAAGGTGAGTTAAGGAAGTCCTCCACTTCTGCCTGTGGGACCCAATTCCTAGTTACAATCAGACCTAGAGTTAGACCCAGGAGCCTTGATTCCTCATGGGGTTGTACATTTTAGGTCCAATGCCCTCTTCCTTCCCTGGGACAGCTACCATGCCTTTTTCATGTTGCTCACATGCTCTATACAGCAGACTGGGAGGAAAGGTCAGAGACTGTACTGGACCATGGGAGGAGGGATCTGCAAAGGGACAGTTCTAGTTTTCTCTGTCCTTCAATCCCAAACCCTCTCACTGGCCGACAACCTCCTGACCCTATCTCCTCCCAGGAGAATTCTGGCACTCAACCAGTGATTTATAGGGAAGAACCCAAGTTTGAGAGTCACCTTAAATATAGATTTTATCTTCCTGGGATTGCCCACGCACAGCTGGAAATTGTGGTCAAAATTTGCATAGCGTTTGCAGGCTTGGGGATCCATGAGTCTTAGCTTCACCTCTTGTAGAGTGTTGGACGCAGGTTTGTCCACTCCTGTTCTTCCCCAGCCGGCCACCCGGCACATTCTCCCAGGTGGGACAAAATCGGATTGGGATGGGAGAGGGAGTGTTCCCACGGCCAGGGTCAGTTTGGCTTTCTCCTTTAACTGTGAAGGGAATGGGGGGCTGTCAGTGCTAGAAATGAGTCACAGAACAGTTGGAGGCAACCAGGGAGGATCAGGGCAAATAGCTTCCCACCAGAGCTAAGTTCAAACGGGTGAGCTGGGCGGGGGTACAGTTTAGAGTGAAGCCAGGGAAATTTCAGGGCAATGGGGACCTAAAGGAGAAGCCTAAGAGAACAAGAAGCAGAGAAGGGGAAGAAAGATATCACCTTTAGTAACATGACGTCATTGTGAAAAGTAGATTTGTTGTATCTTGGATGAGGAAATTGTTTTATGACCTTGCGCTTCTGCCACGTGTCTTGTTTCTCTTTTATGTTATGGGCTCCAAGCACGACTGTTATAGAGCTATTGTGATGGAGAAAGAAGGACAAGGGGAAATCATGATGATTTGGCTCTTCTCCTGAGATGAACCCATTTTGAGAAAAGAGGATTGGATTCTGTCACTGGGTCTCTACTCATGCCTTTTTCTGGGGCACTTGTGGTGCTTGGAATGCTCAGGTTTACTTAGGTAACAGCTTTTCCAGGGAACAGGGACAACTTCCAGGACTCTCAGGAATTGCTGGGGACTGAGAAGGTCATGGAGCCCTGGTGACACAGTAGTTAAATGCTCAGCTGCTAACTGAAATGTTGGCAGTAGGAAGAACCCACCAGCCACTTAGAGGGAGAAAGATGTGGCACTCTGCTTCTGCAAAGATTACAGCCTTGGGGACCCTATAGGGCAGTTCTACTCTGTCCTATCGGGTTGATATGAGTCAGAATGGACTCGATAGCAGTGGGGTTGGTTTTTTTGAGCTGGTCATGGAGGAACGACAGGGATGGTGTTAGCATTTCCTAATCCAGGGACATTATATAAGGACCAACCCTCTTGTGCTAGGGATAACAAAGCAAGGGGGAAGTGGTGGAGCCCCATGTGAACCTTGTTCTCTGTTTCCCATAAATAAGATGAGTTCTGGCCCCTAAGAGCTAAAGACCATGGCTCTCGAAAAGAGTATAGAGGAAGCAGCCTAGTAAACCAGGGCCCCCAAAGTGAGTCACATGTATTTTTGTTGGGGTGGGGGCGAAGGGGTGCTACTTTTAGAGGAGAGGCCCTTGAAGGGAATATCTCTTTCCTCAAGCCCAGTGACTGAGGTTCAGGGCATTACTCAAGTATGAGGCTCGTTTCTTCAAGCCCAACTCCTCCTACTCCTTAAAGTTTATCCAGGTCTAGGAGCCCCTCCTCAGGCCACACCATGGGTTCCTACCATTTCTCCCCCACTTGAAGATCAACAAGAACCTATCTTCTCACCTTCCTGCACAGTGAGCAGCCGTCAGTACAAAGTCCCGTCTTATTAGGAAACCACCACAACTACCCAGCTGACCCCCAGAAGTGACAATTTCCAGGTAGGCCATGTGAGGGTGGGAGTGTGGCTTGCACTCTTTGCCTCCGATGATCTTCCCTGGAACAGAGAAACACAGGCAACATACTCTATACAGAGAATGCACAAGTTGGGTTAAAGTTGAGAGAGGCTTCCCTTGGATCTCATCCTCACCCTGTTTTCTACTCATCTCCCCTCTCGTGTGTCTCTAGTATCTGCTTTATAAATTCTTGTTCCTTCTTCCAGGATGCAACAATTAACCCTGTCTTGAATGTCATTTAGGCATTTTCCCCTCATAGACACACCTCCCTCCTGTGTCACTGAGCAGGACTATCTCCCCAGGTTCCTGTCCTGACTTCTCCACAGCCCATGAGTAATGTCACTGAACCAAGTCACAAGATAACAAGTAATCCTGAAGCTCAGAAGATTAAGAGGATATGCCTGTTTTCTCGGGGATACCCTTCTTCTCACTTACTCTGAACTTTTCCCCAATCAACGTGGAATTCCTTGTTCCTGGGAACTATCATAGACTACATGGGTGGGCATAGGCCTAGGAGTGGGCATATTCCAAGTGGAGACTTCACTCTGGGACTCTTAAAGGGAGATTCTGGGACTCTGTTTAATAGTCAGCTATATTCACATCAAGCTTTTTTGGTTTAGGAGGGTGATCCTCTAGATTCCAGAGAGAAGGACCCCAGGACTCACCAGCTTCAGCTCTAGGTGATAGGAGAAAGACGAGCAGGAGAAGAGAAAGAAAACGCATCTTCTCAGAGCAGCCATCCATGGCAAGTGCTGGTGTTGTTTTCCAGTCTTAGGTTTTATAGCTCCTAGCAAGTGATGGAGGGGCAGGGCTGTTAACCACAGGAACTGCCTGGTCATGTTTTCGTCTGTCATTTTAAGCTGGCTGACTTTCTGATTAGCAATTCTCCTAGAATTTCTATCTGTTCTGCCAGACGTGAAGTTGAAGCCTGAACTCCCAAGTGCTGGTTCCCAGGATGAGCCCTCAACCATGGTGTCCCATAAAGGGGAGGGACCATGTCTTACCCAGTTAGGGCAGCTGGTTAAAGGCCCATCAGAAATATGGGTGTGGTGTCAGGGAGAGGAGGGCAGAATCTGAAGCATACAAACTTTTATGATTATGGCCTACATTAAGAAATGCATTTAGCAAAATGACCCAATACACATACATGTACGTGTATGAGCACAAGAGCAGAAACAAATACACAAATCAAAATTTCAGGAAATATATTTATCCTTACCATGTACAATGCTGGTAACCCTGGTGGTGCAGTAGTTAAGAGCCACGGCTGCTAACCAAAAGGTTAGCAGTTCGAATCCACCAGGTGCCCCTTGGAAGCTCTATGGGGCAGTTCTACTCTGTCCTACAGGGTGGCTATGAGTTGGAATTGACTCAAGGCAACGGGTTTATGTACAATGCTCTTTGTTAGTTTCCATTCCACTCCATGTTAAAATGTGAGCAACATCTGAAAAACATTGATCTGGATCTCTCTCTTCCTCTGAACTAAATGTTCATTGGTAGAAGGAGAGAGATCCAAGGAGAATAGACAGGGGAGGGGACAGGCACTATGATAGGATTTTACATACATTGTCACAAAAGCAAATGGGATTTTCATGAGCATTTTTGAGAGCCTAGTATGTGGCTATGCATACACTTTGTTGTCACAACTCTTAGATATATTATTACTTTCATAACAACCCTGTGAAATAGGTATTATTATCACAATTTTATGGACCTGGCTATCAAGTCCTATGGTTCAGATTTAAATTTTTCTTATTAGAAATCAAATGCCCTTTCCGCTCTACCACGAAAGAGAAACAGATAATTTATATATATAGGAGAAGGGTGGTTTGATCCAGTGGGGCAGGGATTTCCTACTCTCACATTACAAATAATGCTTGGTTTTACAGAAATAGGATATACGCAGTGTCAGTATCTGAGGTATTACTTTTCTTTTTTTTCCCTCAACGATCCTGGGAAATAATATTACTGTCGCTTCACAGTGTTTTTTTTTTTTTAATTTCCTGTTCAGATTGTTGATGGTGTATAGAAACACAGCTGATTTCCGTGTATTAATCTTGTACTCTGCAACTTTGCTGAATTTGTTTATTAGCTCTAATAACTTTCTTCTGTATTCATTTGTATACTCTCTATATAGTATTATGTTACATAAAAATAGAGTTTTATTTATTCTTTTCCAATTTTGATGCCTTTTATTTCTTTTTATTGCTTAACTGCTCTGGCTAGTACTTCCTGTACAACATTGAATAGCAGCGGTGAAAGTGGGTACCCTTGTCTTGTTCCTGACCTTAAGGGGGAAGCTTTCAGCCTTTCACCATTGAGTATGATGCCTGCTGCAAAAATTTTTTTTTTTTTTAAATAAATGCCCTTTGTCATGTTGGATAATTTCCCTTCTGTTCCTAGTTTGCCACCTGTTATGGATTGAATTGTGCCTCCCTCAAAATATGTGTATCAATTTGGCTAGGCTATGATTCCCAGTATTGTGTGATTGTCTACCATTTTGTGATTTTCTATGTGTTGTAAATCCTATCTCTATGATGTTAATGAGATGGGATTAATGGCAGTTATGTTAATGAGGCAGGACTCAATCTACAAAATTAGATTTTGTTTTAAGCCAATTTCTTTTGAGATGTAAAAAGAGAGAAGCAAGCGGAGAGACAAGGGAACCACATACCACCAAGAAAGCAGTGCTGGGAGAAGAGCGATTCCTTTGGACCTGGAGTTCCTTCGAGGAGAAGCTCCTAGTCCAGGGGAAGTTTGATAAGAACAACCTTCCTCCAGAGCTGACACAGAGAGAAAGCCTTCCCCTGGACTGATGCCCTGAATTTGGACTTCTGGCCTACTAGATTGTGAGGGAATAAATTTCTCTTGGTTAAAGCCATTCGGCTGTGGTTACTTCTATTAAATCAGCAGTAGATGACTAAGACACCAACTACTTTTATTATAAAAGTGTGTTGGATTTTGTCAAATGTACGTATTGTTTTATACAAATGCTTTTTAAATCAGGTAAGAGAAGAAAGGAGAGAAAATATACATTTATCTTATCTTTTATATTTACATAATTTCTTTTCTGTTCTTACCATTTGTGGAATGGTAAGTCATGTGGGATGCAGGAAAGAGGAGTCAAGGTGGCCATGAAAAGTAACTGCATTTATTATTCTCACAGTTCCCAGAGACGAGGAGGTGCAGCATGCCATGATGCAGGACCACATGCAGGGTCGCACTCAAGTATAAGGTAAAAACAAGCTGGAATTGTAGGAGAGGGCTTATATATACAAAGCTTGTTGTTGTTATTAGGTGCTCTTGAGTTGGTTTGGACACATAGCAACCCTATGCACAACAGAACGAAACGCTGCCTGTTCCTGCGCCATCCTTACAATCGTTGTTATGCTTGAGCTCATTATTGTAGACATTGTGTCAATCCACCTCGTTGAGGGTCTTCCTCTCTTCCGCTGACTCCGTACTTTGCCAAGCATGGTGTCCTTCTCCAGGGACTGATCCCGCCTGACAACATGTCCGAAGTATGTAAGACACAGTCTCGCCATCCTTGCCTCTAAGGAGCATTCTGGTTGTACTTCTTCCAAGACAGATTTGTTCACTCTTTTGGCAGTCCATGGTATATTCAATATTCTTTGTCAACACCACAATTCAAAGGCTTCAATTCTTCTTCGGTCTTCCTTGTTCATTGTCCAGCTTTCACATGCATGTGATGTGATTCAAAATACCATGACTTGGGGTCAGGAGCACCTTAGTCTTTAAGGTGACATCTTTGCTTTTCAATACTTTAAAGAGGTCCGTTGCAGCAGATTTACCCAATGCAATGCATCATTTGATTTCTTGACTGCCTTTTCCGTGGGTGTTGATGTGGATCCAAGTAAAATGAAATCCTTGACAACTTCAATCTTTTCTCCGGTTATCATGATGTTGCTCGTTGGTCCAGTTGTGAGGATTTTTTTTTTCTTATGTTGAGGTGCAATCCATACTGAAGGCTGTGGTCTCTGATTAGTAAGTGCTTCAGGTCCTCCTCACTTTCAGCAAGCAAGGCTGTGTCATCTGCATAACGCAGGTTGTTAATAAGTCTTCCTCCAATCCTGATGCCCCGTTCTTCTTCACATAGTCCAGCTTCTCGTATTATTTGCTCAGCATACAGATTGAATAGGTATGGTGAAAAAATACAGCCCTGACGGACACCTTTCCTGACTTTAAACCAATCAGTACCCCCTTGTTCTGTCCGAACAACTGCCTCTTGATCTATGTAAAGGTTCCTCAGAAAAATTAAGTGTTCTGGAATTCCCATCCTTTTTTTTTTTAAATTATTTTTTATTGTGCTTTAAGTGAAAGTTTATGAATCAAGTCAGTCTCTCTTACAAAAATTTACGTACACCTTGCCATACACTCCCAGTTGCTCTCCCTCCAATGAGACAGCACAGTTCTTCCCTCCACTCTCTCTTGTGTTCATTCAGGTAGCTTCTGGCCCCCTCTGCCCTCTCTCCCTCTCCAGACAGGAGATATGAACACAGTCTCATGTGTCTACTTGATCTAAGAAGCTTATTCTTTACTAGTGTCATTTTCCATCCCCTATTCCAGCCCAATCCCTATCTGAAGAGTTGACTTTGGGAATGGTTCCTGTCCTGGGCTAATAGAAGGTTTGGGGACCATGGCCTCCGGGGTCCCTCCAGTCCCGGTCTAACCATTAAGTCTGGTCTTTTTATGAGAATTTGGGGTCTGCATCCCACTGCTTTTCTGCTCCGTCAGGGTTTTTCTGTTGAATTCCCCAACAGGGCAGTCATTGGCTGTGGCTGGGCACCATCTAGTTCTTCTGGTCTCAGGCTGGTGTAGTCTCTGGTTTATGTGGTCCTTTCTGTCTCTTAGGCTCATAATTACCTTGCGTCATTGGTGTTCTTCATTCTCCTTTGACCCGGGTGGGTTGAGACCAATTGACACATCTTAGATGGCCGCTTGCAGCATTTAAGACCCCAGACGCCACTCTCCAAAGTGGGATGCAGAATGTTTTCTTAATAGATTTTATTATGCCAATTGACTTAGATGTCCCCTGAAACCATGGTTCTCAAACCCCGCCCCTGCTACACTGGACTTTGAAGAGTTCAGTTTATTCAGGAAACTGCTTTTGGTTTAGTCCAGTTGTGTTGACCTCTCATGTATTGTGTATTGCCTTTCCCTTCACCTAAAATAAAACTTACCTACTATAGTGAATACCCCTTTCCCTCCCTCCCTACCTCTCTCCCCCCTGTCATAACCATCAAAGAATATTTTCTTCTCTGTTTAAACTGTTGCTCCAATTCTTATTTAGTTTATTTATCCAATCATCCGTTTATGGGCACCTCGGTTGCTTCCAACTCTTTGCTATTGTAAACAGTGCTGCAATGAACATGGGTGTGCATATATCTGTTTGTGTAAAGGCTCTTATTTCTCTAGGATATATTTCAAGGAGTGGGATTGCTGGATTGTATGGTAGTTCTATTTCTAGTTTTTTTAAGGAAGCACCAAATCGATTTCCAAAGTGGCTGTGGAATTCCCATTCTTTGCAATGTTATGCATAATTTGTTATGATCCACACAGTCGAATGCCTTTGCATAGTCAATAAAACACAGGTAAACATCCTTCTGGTATTCTCTGCTTTCAGCCAGGATCCATCTGACATCGGCAATGATATTCCTGAATCCGGCCTGAATTTCAGGCAGTTCCCTGTCGATATACTGCTGCAGCCATTTCTGAATGATCTTTAGCAAAATTTTACTTGCGTGTGACATTAATGATATTGTTCTATAATTTCCACATTCGGCTGGATCACCTTTCTTGGGAATAGGCATAAATATGGATCTCTTCCAGTCAGTTGCCCCAGAAGCTCTCTTCCATATTTCTTGGCATAGATGAGTGAGCACCTCCAGTGCTGCATCCGTTTGTTGAAACATCTCAATCGATATTCTATCAATTCCTGGAGCCTTGTTTTTCACCAATGCCTTCAGAGCGGCTTGGACTTCTTCCCTTAGTACCATTGGTTCCTGACCATATGCTACCTCTTGAAATGGTTGAACATCGACTAATTCTTTTTGGTATAATGACTCTGTGTATTCCTTCCATCGTCTTTTGATGGTTCCTGGGCCATTTAATATTTTCCCTATAGAATCCTTCACTATTGCAACTCAAGACTTGAATTTTTTCCTTGGTTCTTTCAGCAAGCAGGGGGAGCTTATTAGGTAGTTTGTGAGAATGAAGAAAAATTTTAAGCCTGAGTTGTAATCTTGAGGAATTCTACAGGCAAAATATTGAGCCATGCAGGAAGCATCAAAAGATGATGGAAGGAATACACAGAGTCAGTGTACCAAAAAAAACTGGTGGACGTTCAGCCATTTCAAAAATAAAGAACCAAACCTGTTGCCGTTGAGTCAATTCTGACTTATACTGACCCTACAGGACAGAGTACAACTGCTCCACAGGGTTTCCAAGGAGCAGCTGGTGGATTTGAATCACCAACATTTTGGTTAACAGCCAAGCTCTTAACCACTATACCACGAGGGCTCCATCAACCATTTCAGGAGGTAGCATATGATCAAGAACTGATGGCACTGAAGGAAGAGGTCCAAGCTGCACCGAAGGCATTGGTGAAAAACAAGGCTCCAGGAATTATTGGAGTACCAACTGAGATGTTTCAACAAATGGGTGCAATGCTGAAGCAAGAAATTTGGAAGACAGTTACTTGGCCAACTGACTAGAAGAGATCTATATTTGTGCCCCTTTCAAAGAAAGGTGATCCAACAGAATGTGGAAATTATTGAACAGTATCATTAAGGTCACACACAGGTAAAATTTTGCTGAAGATATTTCAAAAACAGTTGCAGCAATGCATCAACAGGAAACTGACAGAAATTCAAGCAGAATTCAGAAGAGGTGTGGAACAAGGGATATCATTGCTGATGTCAGATGAATTATGGCTGGAAGCCGAGAATGCCAAGAAGATGTTTACCTGTGTTTTATTGATTATGCAAAGGCATTTGATTTTGTGGATCAGAACAAATTATGGATAACTTTGCCAAGAACAGGAATTCTAGAACAATTAATTGTGCTCACGTGGAACCTGTACATAAACCTAGAGGCAGTCATCTGAACAGAGCAATGGGATTCTGTATGGTTTAAAATAAGAAAGGTGTGGTTCAGGGTTATATCCTTTCACCATACTTCTTCAATCTGTAAGCTGAGCAAACAATTCAAGAAGCTGGACTATATGAAGAAGAATGCAGCATCAGGATTGGAGGAAGATTCATTAACAACCTGGGATATGCAGATGACACAACCTTACTTGGTAGTGAAGAGGACTTGAAGCACTTACTGATGAAGATCAGACTACAGCTTTCAGTATGGATTGCACCTCAACATAAAGAAAACAAAAATCCTCATAACTGAGCCAATAAACAACATCACAATAAATAGAAAAAAGATTGAAGTTGTCAAGGATTTCATTTTACTCGGCTCCACAATCAATGCCCATAGGAGCAGCAGTCAAGAAATCAAATAATGTACTGCATTAGGCAAATGTGCCGCAAAAGACCTCTTTAAAGTATTAAAAAGCAAAGATATCACTTTAAGGACTAAGGTGTCCCTGACCCAAGCCGTGGTGTTTTCACTTGCCTCACATGCATGCAAAAGCTGGACAATGAATAAGGAAGACTGAAGAGCTGATGCATTTTTATTATGAGGTTGGTGGAGAATATTGAAAATATCATAGGCTGCCGGAAGAATGAACAAATCTGTTTTGGACGAAGTACATCCAGAATGCTCCTTAGAAGGGAGGATGGTGAGACTTTGTCTCACATACTTTGGACGTGTTCTCAGGAGGGACCAGTCCCCAGGGAAGGACAGCATGCTTGGTAAAGTAGAGGGTCAACAGTGGCTGCAATGATGGCTCAAGCATAGCAATGATTGTAAGATAGTGCAGGACAGGGCAATGTGTCTTTCGGTTGTACATAGGGTCCCTAAGAGTTGGCACCTAACAACACAGCAACAATGTTTGTGATCACGGTCTCATTTGGGAATGAGTTTTCCATTATGTTAATGAGAATTAGGGTGGGCTGTATCTTGAGTCACCACCTTACTAGAGGGTATGACTCAAGTCACTACCTTTACCCCAGTCACTATTCTTATTCGTCACACTAATACTTGAGTCACACCTTTTATCTTACAAGAAATAAAAGGAGAGATAAGCAAGTAGAGATGGGGGAAGATGCATGCCAAGCTACACGAAGATTGCCCAGAAGCAGAGGCTCAGAAGAGACAAGGACCTTCCTCCAGAGCCAACAGAGAGAGGAAATCTTCCCCTAGAGCCAGCACCCTCAATTCGGATTTTTAGCCCCCTAAATTTTTTAAATTGTGAGAGAATAATTTTCTGTTTGTTAAAGCCACCAGCTTGTGGAATTTCTGTTATAGTAGCCCTAGATAACTAAGACAGAGAGCATAGGGGCTATCCCTAGTTGCTGGGTGTCTTAGCCGGGTTCTCCAGAGGAGCAAAACTAGTATATATATATATATATTCAGAGAGAGAGAGAGATTTACTTCAAGGAAATGACTCATGCAGTTGTGGAGGTTAGCAAGGTCCAAATCTGTTGGTCAAGCATCAAACTGGAGGCTTCTCCTGACTCATGTGGTTGCAGGGACTTAGGAACCCAAAATCAGCAGGTCAGAGAGCAGGCTGGTGGCTCACATCCCAAGAACAGGAGGTTAGAGTATGCTGAGTTGGGTGCAGAATCAAGAGAGAGCAAGTTTTGCCAGAACATCCATATATTTTGGATGCAGACCACACTCCCAAGAGAACTCCCTTTTCAACTGATTGGCTGCTCACAACAGATCACATCATGGGTGGTGATTACATCATATCTATAGAACCACTGTGAATCATGGCCTAACTACATATTTATAGTGGCTACTTTGAAGTCTTGGTCTGTTAAATCCAACATCTGGTTGCTTTCACAGGCAGTTTCTATTGCTTTTTAATTTTTTGTTGTTTGTTTCTGATGTCTGGGTCATATTTTTTTATTTGTTTGCATGTATGATTTTTTATAGTAATTTTTTGTTGGATGCTGGACATTTTAGGTTATATATTGTATCAACTGTTGATACTCATTTCCACTACCTCTGTCATGGATTGAATGATGTCCCCCCAAAAATGTGTGTATCAACTTGGTTAGGCCATGATTCCCAGTATTGTATTGTTGTCCTCCATTTTGTGATTGTAATTTTATGTTGAGAGGATTAGGGTGGGATTGAACACCACCCTCACTCAGGTCACCTCCCTGATCCAAGGTAAAGGGAGTTTCCCTGGGGTGTGGCCTGCACCACCTTTTATCTCTCAAGAGATAAAAGGAAAGGGAAGCAAGCAGAGAGTTGGGGACCTCATACCACCAAGAAAGAAGCACCAGGAGCAGAACGCGTCCTTTGGACCCAGGGTCCCTGTGCATGAGAAGCTCCTTGACCATGGGAAAATTGAAGACAAAGACCTTCTTCCAGAGCTGACAGAGAGAGAAAGGCTTCCCCTGGAGCTGACGCCTCAAATTTAGACTTTTAGCCTACTTTAGCATGAGGAAATAAATTTCTCTTTGTTAAAGCCACCCACTTGTGGTATTTCTGTTATGGCAGCACTAGATGATTAAGACAACCTCCTTGGGGTTTGTTACGGTTATTTGCTTGTTTATTTCTTTAATGAATGGCTGGATTATTTTAATGAAGCCTATCCCCTCCCTTCCACAGTGTTAAACATCTGATATTTCTCCTTGGGGTCTGCAGACTTGGGTATGCCCACAGTCACTCTGGGATGACAGTGGTTCGGGCAAGACTCTCTTTTATTGTCTTTTTCCCTGATCATCCCAGCCGTTAAGCTCCACCCATTGCTGCTGGTTGCTCTATTGTTTTCAACAATACCCTCGGGCATAAATTGCTGCACAGACTAGGTAATAAAATTTGGGATCTTTTGAAGTTATAGTTCCCAAGGTCAGTGTTGGAGATTTTTTCTGATTTTGAGTCAGCCCCTCCAAGCTGTCTCTTTCCTTTATTCTCTTGGGCAAACTATCTGGCCTACAGATTAACACATATGTCCAATGACCCTGCCAATATCCTTCTAATTGTCTTTCTCTACAACCTCTATCTGAGAGTGGCCTTAGGCTTGAATATCTTAATGGATAGTCTGCTGTGAATGAAGTCAGTTCCTTTGGGAAGGGATTAGGAGCTATCTTTTTTATACCTTGCTTCCTGGCCAAAACAGTGGCTTGACATTTGGAAACCCTGGTGGTATAGTGGTTAAGTGTTCTGCTGCTAACCAAAATCACCAGGCACTCCTTGGAAACCCTATGGGGCAGTTCTACTCTGTCCTGTAGGGTCGCTATGAGTTGGAATTGACTCGATGGCAACGGGTATTTTCTCCTCCAAGGTAAAACCTGTACTAGGGCTCCGAACCTGGGGGTGGGGATACTTGTGAGCTTCTGTATGAATGACACTCCCATTTTAGGAGCTGAGCACTTGGTGGAGGGGGTGGCAGTACCCTGAAGTCCTCTTGGATTACTTCTTTTTGTGTGGAACCACCTTGTTAGGAGCCGGGACAACGGCTATTGAGGCTCCAGTATTCCACACCTAAGGTAGAGCCTCCATCCAGGTTGGAGCTGGGAAGAAGAAGGGAGCACCCACTTCTCAGTTTCACTTGCACAGAACGTAGCCTCAGCAGCATGTAACTGGGATCTCAGCAACATGTAACTGGGGCAGGTCCTAAAATGGGAAGTGCTGATGTGCCCTCCTGGGAAGATAGCGCTCTGACTGGGAGCTAGCTGGGAGCAGAAGGAGCCCCGTGCTCTTGGCTACACCAGTCTGGAGTAGAGTTTTCATATCACTGAGTTGAGACGGGAGGGAGAGAGTTGGTCTTAGTGCAAATATCGTTACACTTTCACTGTCTTTATGGAATTTTAGTATAT
This sequence comes from Loxodonta africana, assembly GCF_030014295.1. Taxonomy (NCBI): domain Eukaryota; kingdom Metazoa; phylum Chordata; class Mammalia; order Proboscidea; family Elephantidae; genus Loxodonta; species Loxodonta africana. Next base: position 35,442,074 of record NC_087351.1, read on the forward strand.
TTTCTAAAATAAATGTTTCTTCATTTGCTGTGTATTCTTGGGACCATTTCCAGAGGCTTTAAATGTGTGTATGTGTGTGTTTGTTTGTTTAATAATATTCCCCAGATTACGTGGGGAATGGGTTCGTGGGGCCCCTTACATTGTCATGCTGGAAGTACCTAAAATTGTTTTAACTCTCATGCTGCCAAGCAGGAACACAATACCTATTGACTTTCATGAATGCTAAAGTTTCTTGTAAAGAAATGCTGTAGATAAGGGACAGCTGATGGGGTGAGCTTGCGCCATCTTGCACCAGATTTAGAAAGCAGTGCAATGGAGCAGGCATAGTATATCCTTTCTCGTACTGGCCCTATACTACTGAAGCAGGCTGGAGCTTATTCTGTGTTACTCCACCCTCTTCTATAGTTGATAATTCTGAATGGGCAAGTTTTTTTTTTTTTTAAATCAATTTAGAGTTTAAATTTAACAGCTATTAACTTACATTCAATATCTATAAAGTAATTCGTAAGGACATAAGCTGGTTTATTGGGGCCCTGGTGACGAAGTTAAGAGCTACAGCTGCTAACTAAAAGGTTGGTAGTTCAAATTTACCAGATGCTCCTTGGAAACCCTATGGGGCAGTTTTCCTCTGTCCTATAGGGTCGCTATGAGTTGGAATTGACTTGACGGCAACAAATTTGGTTTTTTTGATTTTGCTTTAACTCTTAACACAGCAAGTTCCTGTTTAAGATACTACAATTCTCCACAATTGTTTGGGTGAGCTAAGTATCCAGGAGAATGATGGAAAATAACCCCAAGTTTTGGGTTGTGTGTCTTTATTTCTGCCCCAGGCTCTTTAGCAAGAACCCAAGAACAGCTTATTTGAGTTCCTTCCTGAGTTTTCTCTTTTCTATCCAGTAGGTATTTGAGGAGGGAAAGAACTAGGGTGCCCTTTCTCATGATTTTGGACAAAGCCCTTCTACCTGAACTGTTTCTCCTGTAGACCCTCTGAGGCTGCTGCTCCTCTTACCACATTCACTATCAGTCAGACAGGCCTACTCTTTGGGCCATTATTCTCTGCATCTCAGCATTAACACTGTGGTGACAAAGAGCTTCACTCTTTGGGTGGGTTGTGGGGGAGGCTGGTGTGGCAATAGCTCTTCTTTCCATTTCAGGAGTCTACATGATTCTCTTTGCCTAACTCCAGGTTACAAAATTTTTTCTCCTATACTTTTTTCTAAAAGTTTTTGTTTTATATTTAGATCTATGCTCCATTTTGAGTTGACTTTTGTATAAGGTGTAAGACTTAAGTCAAGATCCAATTTTTTTCCTTTTTTTAAAACATGTGGTGTCAAGGGAATTAAATGAGGCAATGCTGGTAAAGTAGCACTAACTAGGCCCTCAATAAAAGTTCTTTTCCTTTACTTTTATATAGCTGTGGTTAAATGAACTGCATCATGGATACATGCTGCCAACTTATTGTGACTGTGCACCCACAAGGGCAGAGATACAGACCTCCTTACATTTCTTTTGGATGTCTTGAATGAGTTTTAAGTCAATGGCACTGTTATCAACTTCACCCATCTACAGCTTTTTGTAAGACTTATTTCCCTATGGATCTATTTTTTCCTTCATCCATAGATCTGCTTGGCTCTCACTCACCTTGGTGTTGAGGAATATGATGGTGACTTTGAGTAAAAATTTGTTTAAACTGTCTAGTGTCCAGGTAGAGATGGATATAAGCCACAGCTACTCACAAATATGGTAGTCAGGGCAGGGACTAGGGTGAGGCAAGAGAGTTATCTGGACACAAAATTAAAGGAGGCAGTCACTCTCAGGGTCATGCAAGTGAGACAGGGAAGGGATCGGGCTGGCTGAATTAGATAAGGGCTACATTTCAAGACCCCATGTGCTTGACTGGCTATAATTAAATACCTTCTGACTCAGTATTTTTGGAATCCAAACCTAAGTGCAAACCAGCATATAACTTTTACTGCTGGCACCCGAAAGCTACTTGTGATTAACTAGGTGCTTAGACAAGATAAGGGGCTACATTTAAAGGTACTGTGTGCTTGACCAGCTATAAATTACTGATAATCCTTCTGAGTTGTTTTTCAAGGCCTCACCAGGTGCAGAGCATGTGCAGTAAAGATCAACATGGCCTATGAATGACCTTCCACGTGAGACAAACATGAACAGAAACCCCTCGCCAGAGCTCGAACCAAGATCCAGAGGCATCATGCATGCATGATATCCCAGAATAAGTCCTGTTTGACATCCCAGCAGCCTTTGTGACAGACTCCATCTTGGTTCCAGCAACCTCTGTAAGGAAGTCCATCTTGAATTCTAACTGTGTGCAGCTGTGATTTCCATAATCCCTTCCCTTCCCCTAGAAATCTCCACCCATCAGATGAATAAATGTAATGCCTTTTTCCTGCCTAAAAACCTACATAAGCCCTAGGAAACCTTTTGTCCAGTGAGAGACTGGAGGCTAGTGTAGGTGGAAACCCCTCTCTCTCTTTCCCTCACGAGCCTTTTACTCTGTCCCTAATAAACCTTTGTTCGTGTGGAACCTCTGAGCCTCTTCTGGTCATTCTTGGTCAGAACAAGGTAAGAACCTAGGCAGGGCTTAGTCTTGAGCTGTGGAGCCCTGCCATGTAACACAAGCACCTCCTTAAGTATCTCCCTAAATTTTATACCCCAGGACCTTGCCTCATCCTAGTCCTCGTCCTGATAGGCATGAGTAAAACCTTATGCCAGTTATTTTAACTAATGTTAAAAAAAAAAAAAAAAGAGTATCGGACTGGACTATAAGACAGAAAATGATACTGGTGAGGAGTGAGCTTGGGTTAAGTAGACACATGAGACTATGTGGGCAGCTCCTGTCTGGAGGCGAGATGGGAAGGCAGGCGGGAACAGGAGCTGGTTGAATGGACATGGGGAATGTGGGGTGGAGAGGAGGAGTGGGCTGTCTCATTAGAGGGAGAGCAGCTGGGAGGACATAGCAAGGTGTGTATTAGTTTTTGTATGAGAGACTGACTTGATTTGTAAACTTTCACTTAAAATACAATAAATAAAAAAAAAGAGAATTTTCTTGCAGCAGACTGCAGCTACACCACGTAAATGTGGTTTTAATGATCTCTTTACCTCACTCATCACAGATTCTTTCCTAGTATGTTTGAATAGAATTTTTTTTTAAATGAATTAGAAGCCTACTCTTAATATAAAACATTTATTAACATAAATGGCTATTTTTTTTTTAGAAAACCCTAAATTCCTAAAACTCAGCTTTAACTCCTTAACCTACATGGGCCAAACCACCACACAGGGCATGACTACGCTGGGGAAAAGTTGCTAGGGGAGCTGTGGATGCAGGAGGGACAATCCTTAGGTTTCCAGGAGAGGGCCTAGCATTGTGGTGGGGAGGGAGGAGCGCAGAGTTTCCTGTTGGTCCCAACAGCAGCAAATCCCCAGGAGAAACTGGCTGCCTTGCATTTCTCTCTCTGTGCTGCCCTCTGTTTCCAGAAGCCCTCATCCCATGAGTTTGAAAGCCGTTTTATCTGGATGGTTTCTCCTTCAGACCCTGTGACTCTGCGGCTCTCCTTATCACTGCCAGCACCAGTCAGGAAGCCATGCACTCTCTTTGGGCCCCGACCTCTGCAGCTCAGAATTAACACTATCGATGATGATGATGATCTTATCTTTTCGGGTGGGCTGAGGCACCAACTGCCTTTTCCACATCAACGTCCATGTGATGCTTGTTTACTCTGTAGTGGTGGCCTTGGTGATGTCAATGCCTGTTGGCCCTTGGGGTCCAACTCTGCTTCCAGGTTTAGCTCACTCCCCATGGATTCCTTTGTTCCTGCCACCTTGTGTCTAGCCTCTCAGGGTAGGCTGACTGCTCTCCTCACATCCTCAATTCCTCCACCTTCCTGGGAAGAGGGGCTGCCCTGTGTATGCTGTCCATGGGGCCTAGGGCTAAAGAGTAAATGGGGCCTTAGGGGCAACTCAGAGTGTGTTTCTGGTCTACTAAGCAAGCGTAACACATAGTTTCGCTGCTCCTTGTATTTCTCTTATTTAAATGCAAATATAAATTAGGAAAAATGTTCCTGGATAGTGCACAGGGTTTGCTCTCAACTACTAACCTGAAGGCTAGTGGTTTGAACTCACCCAGTGGCTTCACAGAAGAAAGGCCTGGAGATCTGCTTTTGTAAAGATTACAGTAAGAAAACCCTGTGGAACAGTTCAATTGTGTAACACACGGGATTGCCATTAGTCAGAATCAACTTGATGGCAACAGGTACAGATCAGGACACTGAAAACCACAAGCACCTTAATCCCCTTTATTCTTAAAACTCTTACTTAACCGTAAAAACATAAAATGAGTTAGAAAAAAGAAAAAAAGTCTCTTAAATTATCATTCCAATATAAATTTTTAAAAAATCTTTTCAGGCTTTTTTTTTTTTTTTAGCACATGTACTTGTTTCTTGCATAGTCAGAGCGTATAGCCAGTCCTGTATACTATGCTTTCTTTACTTTACATCTGTATTACAAGTGGCAAAGCTGGAACTCCAGATTTGTGGGCTAGCAGGCAGAGGAGAAAGTGGAGGTGGTGGGTCCCAGGTCTGGAGCCTGCAGTTGCAGCAATTGCCTGCGGTACCAGTGGTCATGGGGTGAGGCATCTCTCTTAGGCCTTGTAGGGACCATGGTGGGACATGTATGGGTGGCCTTTTAAGTGCAGGCTGGAGTTCACACCCTGTTTCCCTTGGGTTAAGGGGTATATGGCTTTGTGTGTACTGATCCCATGTCCAGATGCTGGTGAGAGTGGGTTTCAGAGTGTTGCATGTCACTTGGAGGAGGAAATTTTGGAGAACCTGGCCTAATTCAGATATTCCTCTTCTGGAAGACCTGGAAAGCTGTGTCATTTCTGAGGAAGATGGAAGATGACAATTGAATAGGGGTAGTTCTGATGTGGTCCTGGGACCAAGTTCACTTTATGCTCTTAGACACCCCTCTCCTGGGCTAGAATGTCCCTACCCTGTGCATAACTCCACAAAGGTCTGATCTCCTCCTTCTCTTGTGACTGCTGAAATAGTCCTGTCGTGAAGACTTCAAAGAGTCAATTCCACCCAACCCCATCCTAAGCTCCTGTGCTTAGGAAATTTCCTTCTTCCTCACCTGGCAGAGGCTCCTCTGGCTGTAGATACAGTATTGAGAGGGATGATGGGGCAGGTGGCTATAAAGACATAACTTATCAACAGCTCAGGCTTAGGGCCACCTCTGGAAACAGTCATGGAGGGTTTGCTATGGTACATCTATGGCCTGAATTGCAGTGGCTTAGGCACAAGTTTTGTGGGAAGAGGGGAAATGAGAAGGGGTGGAGGAGGAGGATGAAGAAGGGACGGTGGAAAAAGAAAGTAAATCAGTGCCAACATTACCCTGGATGTTAAACCCTACTGTGCGTATCAAAATATTTTCTTTAACAATCCATAAACCAGAAAACCAAACCCATCACCATTAAGTCAGTTCTGACTCATCGTGACCCCATTTGTTACAAAATAGAACTGAAGTCTGTAGGGTTCCTTGGCTGTAATCTTTATGGAAGCAGATCACCATGCCTTTCTTCTGTGATACTGCTGGGTGGGTTCCAACTGCCAACTTTTAGGTTAGTAGTTGAGAGCAAACTGTTTGCACCACCCAGGGACCTTTTAACAACACATAACGTACAAGGAAATCAATAGTCAATGTTATTAATTTGTCAAGAAAGGAGCCCAGGACAATTTTACATTCAAGCTGGAGAAGAGGATCTGGTCTACTCCCAGGGGAGCAAATGAGCTCTGGGCAAGTGAGCGCAGAGAGAGGAGTTACACACATATGGGGGAGGTGGCATCTTTATTGAGGTTATTGGGGGTACAACCAGTGGGGAATTTGTGTGCTTAAGAGAGCCTCCCTGGGTTCAGGCTGGGACCAGACCCCTGTGGGTCTACCTGGGGAGAGTGCTGGCTTTGGGACTTGCCTTTTTGCTGGCCAGGCTTCTGCAGCTTCTTGGCCTTTAATTCCTTGTTAATCCAGGGCACATATGGGGCAATTCGAGTGAAGACTACAGGAGGCTTTGCATCTCCATGTCCGTATGACACAACACCTTGGGCCATCCCAGCACACAGAGGGGGACCTGAGAATCTCCCTGTAAGTTAGAGAAAGTAGGTCACGAACAGGGTAGTCCTTCCCTCCCTACATTCACTTTATCCTGTTGTATTAGTGCCCTAGCTGCTCTCAGGAAATCCCAGAGTCAGTCCAGGAATCCTGGTTCTTCAGTGAGTCAGAAGTTATGGGTTTAATGCCTTCTTTCTCTCTGTTGCGTAGAATCACAACTCAAGATCCTGTACCCTTCACCTTCTTCCTTTCTCTCCTGGAGCCTGGACAGCAGACTGGATGGGAAGGTTTGAGGCAGGACTTGGGTACGGGAGGCGGGAATCCAGAAGGAGGATTTTAGTTTCCACAGTTCTAGAAACCCATAAACGCAGGCACCAGTTACTGTAAGAGGGAACTTCTTGACCCCACCACCTTCCAGGAGGATGCTGCCTCCCAGGGACTGCTTTGTGGGAAGGAAGTGTAGACATAAGGTCACCTTGAAAGCTGATCTTGTCTTCCTGGGATTGCCCACACAGATTTGGAGTTTATGATTATAAAACAGAAAGTGGCTGCAGGCCTTGGCTTCCATGAGTCTCAGCTTCACCTCTCTTAGAGTATTTGACATGGCCTGTGTCACTCCCATCTTCCACCAGCTGCTCAGCACATTTTCCCAGGTGGTATAAATGGAGAATGGGTGGGCGCGGCAATGGTCCCCACGGCACGGGTCAGCTTGGCTCTCTTTTCCAGCTGTGAGGGGAAGGAGAGCAGATGGACTGTCAGTCCCTGGGAAAGTGGGGTGAGTGTGATAGAGTCTTCCTGGAGCAGGACGAGGGTTTCTCCCCAAAGGAGTGGTGATGTTGAAGAAGGGAAGATGGAACCTAAGGGCAGGTGTCTGTAATGCTGTAAGGTATCAACAGTCCAAGTCTGGGTCAGGAGATGACTTAAGGAAGGGGAAATTTAAAAGTGCAAGAAAAACTATGGTACCTTCAGTAACGTGATGTCATTGAGATCGGTAAAAGTGTTGTATTTTGGGGGAACAAATTGTCTTGTGACTTCCAGCTTCTGCCATGTGGATTCTTCATTTTCATGTCATGAGCTCTAAGAGTGACAGAAACATGCCTCTTGAGTGGGAAAAAATAGGCAGCTAAAGGTGCTGGTCTCTTGAGAAGGGCCCATTCTGAGCAAAGGGACACGAGGCCTTTCTCTTCCGCAATGCAGATCTACTTGAGGGACTCAGGTCTCACTCAGGACAGAAGTTCCTCAGGGATCACAGCCACCTCAGCCAATCCAAGGCTCTTCAGGAAAAGTAGGGCTCTGGCAGATACATGGGATGAGAAAGCACTGCTGGCACCAGGATGAGAGGGGCAATGTTGGCCTCTCTTGACCTGAACTGTCCTGTATAAGGCCTGGCTACCCAATATATGTCTCTGGTGATCTGGACACGAGCAGGGCACAAGGATCTCTTCTCAGGCCACTTGAAACTTGTGTACAACTCTGGTTCCTACAGCTCCTCACATGAAAAGAACACAAGTCAAAGATTTCTTACCTTCCTTTGCAATGAGCAGCTGTCATCACAAATTCTTGACTTATGAGAAATCCACCACAATTGCCAACATAAGCCTGGTCAGTGATGACTTTCAGATTGGCCGCGTAGGGACAGGAGTGTAGCTTGCGCTCAGTGTCACTGATAATCTCTGCTTAAAAAGAAAACCCAAGATCCCCAAACACAGGCTCATATTCAGACAGAGCATTGGATAAGAACAATGGGGTTAAAGCTGACAGAATCCACTACCTGAGCCACATCCTTACCTTTTATGTAGCTCAGTGACTCCATGTATCTTTTTTATTGGTTTTCCCTACTCCAACCCACCCTGCCAACCCTCATCTTACTTTTCAGAACACAATGAGCAGTCTTGATTCTGACTTGTCATTTAGACATTTCTTCATGTCCTCATCCTGACCTCCTCAACATAGCAGTAAGGCCAGAGAAGGACCGTAAATCAGAATCATGGATATTTTGAGGAAAACAGGTTAACGAGAACTTCCAAAGCCAGTTTTCTGATTTTTTTCCTCCAACCAAGACTTCTTGTCCCCAGGCAACTACCACCAACTGCAAGGAAGGAGAATGGCTCTTCCAGGTAGAGATTTTCCTCTAGAATACTTACAACAGGATCCTGTGACCTTATTTAAAGGTCTTTGGCCCAGGTCAGCAAGTTTGGGATAGGAGCTGAGCTCCCAGGGTACAGGGAATGACACCCTAGACTCACCAGCTCCAGCTTCAGGAGGCAAGAGAAAGACGAACAAAAGGAGTAGGGCCTGCATTTTCTGAATGACGCTGCCAATGATAAGCTTTTTCTGTAACTCTTTTCCCTTGGCCCTGCTTTTATAATCTTAGAAGAAAGCAGAGGGCTGGAAACCACAGAAACCGTCTAGTCACGGTTTTGGCTTTCCCTCTGGTCTAGCTATCTCTCTAATCAGAAGTTCTCATAACTCTACTCTCTGCTCTGCTGGTATTTAAGTTGTGGTCAAATCCAAGAATGAGGAATGGCATGCACATTTCTCATTCAGAGCAGCTTTCTAGAGATATAATAGTTATACGGATGGAGGGGGAGTTTTAGGTGCAGTGGGGATCCAGAACAGGGATCAGCAAGCTTTTTCCATAAAGGATCAGACAGTAAATATTTTCACCTTTGTGGGCCACACAGTCTCTGTGGCAACTATTCAGCTCTGCCATTGTAGCATGAAAGCAGCCATAGACAATACATAAGCAAATGGGTGTGGCTGTGTTCTAATAAAACTTTATTACAAAAACAAGTGGCAGGTTGCTTTGGCCTCCTGAAAGACCAGCTCATCTTTCAATCCAAATAATCAGTAGAAGGATAGAATGTGCCAGTGAGAGAGGGAAGGAAAGAAGGACTGTTTGGCTCTGATGGATTTTGCATGCATCTTCTCATTTAATCTTTGTCACAGTCTGTTATGGATTGAATTATGTGCCCTCAAAAATGTGTGTATCAATTTGACTGGGCCATGATTTCCTGTACTGTGCAATTTTCCTACACGTTGTTAAGTCCTGTCCCTATGCTGTTAATGAAGGAGGGTGGGCAGCAGTTGTGTTAGTGAGGCAGGAGTCAATCTACAAGATTGGATTGTGTCTTGAGGCAATCTCTTTTGAGATATAAAAGAGAGAAGTGAACAGAGAGATGAGGGACCTCATACCATAAAGAAAGCATGCTGGGAGCAGAACGCTTCTTTTGGACCTGGGGTCCCTGCACAGAGAAGTTCCTAGTCCAGGGGAAGATTGTTGAGAAGGCCGACAGAGACAGAAAGCCTGGAGCTGAAGCCCTGAATTTGGACTTTTAGCTTACTTTACTGTGAAGAAATAAATTTTCTTTTTGAAAGCCATCCACTTGTGGTATTTCTATTATAGCAGCACTAGATGACTAAGACACAGTCCTTTTTGGTAAATTTTATTATACATATTTTATGGAACACTCAACTGAATCTCAGAATATTCCATAGTTAGTTCATGCCAGAGGCTAGATTCAAAATCTAATGTGTTATATTGTGAAAACTCACACTTTTTCCAAGACACACTCATACTGCCATGACACTAATCTGAATAATAAGGGATATGGGATGAAGGGATAGTTCTACAAATAGGGAGAGGAATGGAATATATAAAGGAGAGTTTTTATGTTCTCTACCGGGGGTTGGAGTTTTCCACTTTAGCACCACCCACTTGGTTTGATTGATTAAAAATTTGATGTCTGTATCTATTATTTCAGGTGTTACTCTGGACTCTCTCTATTTTATGCGTTATTGAGAAAGGAAAAAACTGTTCTCAATTAAACAATGACATGCCATTGATTATAAGATTAATTCCTGTTGTAAAGATATTACTGTGTATAATATTGTACATCTTGGGATCAATAAAATATGTTATATTCCAGATGTGTGTTTGATCTTGCTCACCCTCACATAAACTGTGAGAATTGTTATTACCTCCATTTAACAGATAAAGAAACTGAGGCTCAGAGAATTTGAGTCACCTAACAAGATTTCACAGCCTATAAATATCAGAACTGAGTATCAAACTAGTATGTTTGACTCCAATTCCACGATCTTTCCTTATATCACTCTGCTTTCCTGGACTCTAAAAACCAAAACAAAACAATATCAACAATAGTAACAAAAGTCTACTGATCACCTGCTCCCATAAAGATTACAGCCTATGAAACCCTATGGGGCAGTTTTGCTTGCTCTTTCATGTTGGGTTGCTGTGAGTTGAAAATCAATTCGATGGCACATAACAACAACTGCAGTACACATCAAAGCAGTTGCAAGTTTTTTCTAATTTATATCAACAGAAACCTGACTAAAAGAAATGGGAATGTATATTAAGGGTGTTGGAGCAGGGTGGAAGGAACACAATGTTGGACCAGGCTGACTATGTTGATGGGTTGCATTAAGAAGAGATTCTAATTTGAATGTGTTAGCACAGGCATATTGAGGGGGCCCTGTTGCCTGATTGGCTGATTGAAATAAAGTTCCAAAGGTGGCCCACACTAAGTGAAGTTGAGATGCCCCATGTACTCTAGGTCTGCTGAACAGAAGTCTTGAATATCAAATTAGAGTCAAGGTACCTCCAACAGTTCCCAGCTCACTGAACCAGAGCTCCTTGAGTGAAGGGCGATATAGATGCTATTGAGGGAGCCAGAAATTTGTACTATAAATCTTCTTCTTTGCTTTCCACACTATAGATTAATTTGCATTTTCTTTAAAATTTTTCATAAATGAAGTCATACTGTATCTTTCCCATTTTGTGTAACTTCTTTTAATTCAGAATAATTAGTTTGAGAATTATCCATGTTGTTGGAGGTATCAATAGTTTGTTTCTTTTTACAGATGAATAGTATTCCATTGTATGGATATTACAAAATTTGTTTATCTGTTGACCTGTTGATAGACTTTTGGATTGTTTCCAGTTTTTAGCTGTTGCAAATAAGGTTGCTATGAACATTCATGAATAAGCTTTTGTGTGGATATGAACTTTTATTTTTCTTGTGTAAGTACGTAATGGTTTGATGACTGTTTTTAACTTTCTAAGATATTGCCAAACTGTTTTCCAAAGTGGTTGCGCCATTTACAATTTTACTAGCAGTGTATTAGAGTTCCAGCTGGTCCACAACCTTATCAACACTTAATATGGTTAGTCTTTAATTATAGACACTCTAGTGGATGTGTAGTGATAGCTCATTGTGGTTTTAGTTAACATTTCTCTAATGACTAATGATGTTGAGTATCTTTTCATGTGCTTATTTATGATCTATTTATTTTCTTAGTTGAATTGTATGTCCAAATCTTTTGTCAATTTTAAAAACTGAGTAGCTTTGTTAAGTTTTAGAGTTTTTAATATACTGTAACTGCAAATGCTTTGTCAGGTATTTGTTTTACAAATATTTTGTCCAAGTCCGTAATCTGTCTTTCCATGTTCTTAAGTGTCTTTTGAGGAATAAACTTTGACATTTTGTTGAAGTCTCATTTACTGATTTTTGTTCCTGTTTCAAGATTTTTGTGATTTATTTAAGAAATCTTTGTCCAAAACAAGTTCAGTAAGATATTTTCCTATGTTTTCTTCTAGAAGCTTTATAGTTTTAGCTTTTACTTTTAGGTCTGTGATCCTTTTTGAGTTATTTTTGTATATAGTGTGAGGTGATAGTCAAGGTATTCTTTTTTTTTTTCTTCCTCCATTTATTGAAAAAAGATTTTCCTTTCTGCATTGAATTGACTTAGCTCTTTCATTGATAATCAACTGATTATATTTGAATGAGCTAGTTTCTGGATTCTGTTACATGGATGTATATGCTTATCTTTATGCCAGTTTCATGTTATCTCGATTAATATAGCTTTATATTGTTTTGAAATCAGGTAATATAAGTTCTTTTTTAAAATTGTTTTGCTATTCTAAAGTCCTTTCCATTTCCATATACATTCTAAAATCAGTGTGTCTATTTCTACAAAAATCTTGAGGGATTTTGACTGGAGCTGCCTTGAATATGTACATCAGTTCAGTTAGAATTGATATTTTAACAATATTAAGCCTTCTGATCCATACCCAACCCAAAAAAACCCAGTGCCCTCGAGTCGATTCTGACTCATAGTGACCCTATAGGACAGAGTAGAACTGCCCCATAGAGTTTCCAAGGAGCGCCTGGCTGATTCGAACTGCTGACCCTTTGGTTAGCAGCCATAACATTTGACCACTACGCCTCCAGGGTTCCCTTTATGATTCATAAGCATGGTATATGTCTCCATCTATTTGGGTTTAAAAAATTTCCTTCAGCAATGTTTTGTAGTTTTCGGTCTACAGTTCTTGTGCTTTTTTTGGCCAGAATTTTCCATAAGTATGTCATATTTTTCAATGTTATTACAAATGTTTTGAAATTCATTTTCTGATTTTAGTTGTTGCATACAGAAATACAGTTGAATTTTACACATTCACTTTGTAATGTGTAACCTTACTGAACTCATTTGTTATTTTTAGTAGCTTTTTTTCGTAGATTTCTTAGGATTTTCTAGAAATATGATCATGTCCCTGTGAATAAAGGTAGTTTTACTTTTCCCCCCCAATTTATATGCCTTTTATTTCTTCTTCTTGCTCTCTTGCACTTGCTAGGTTGTGCAGGATAGTGTTAAATAGAAGTGGTGAGGGTGGACTGTCTCACTTTATTCTCAAACTTAGGGGGAAAGCATTCAGTCTTTCACCATTAGGTATGATGGTAGGTATAGGGATTTGTTGGTGTCCTTTAACTGATTAAGGAGTTTCCCTTCTGATACCAGTTTTTTGATAGTTTTTAGTCATGAATGAATGTTGGATTTTGTTAAAGACTTCTGCATTGATTGAGATGATCATATCTTTTTTCGTTTTTTTATGTGTTAATATGATGAATTACTCTGATTTTTGAATGTTAAACTAACTTTACAATCTTAGGATAAACTCTACCTTATCACGATATATTATTCCTTTTAAAGTTGTTAAGTCTGATTTTCTAAAAAAATTTTTTAGGAATTTTTAAATCTATTTTTGTGGTAGGCAGCCTCTAAAATGGCCCCAATAATACTGTCTCCTGTTACTTATACTCTTGTGTAATCTCTTCCTCTTATCGTGGGCTAGACTTATTGACTCATTTCTAACTAATAGAATATTGCAGAAATAATGGGATGTCACTTTCAAGATCTGGTTGTGAAAATAGTGTGACTTCCTTCTTGGGGTATATTGTGCATAACCCTATGGAGAAGCCCACACGGTGTGGACATGAACTGATGCCATTGATTTCACACCGTATGAGGAATTGAGGCCCCAATCTGCATGGAACTGAAGGCTACTGCAGCCACATGCGTGAGCTTAAAAGCAGATCCATCAGCCCCAGTAATGTCTTCAGATGAAACTGCAGTTAAAAGCCCAAGTAAACCTTCCAAGAAAACTTGAGCCTGGGGCACTTAACTAAGTCCTGCTTGAATTCTTGATCCATTGAAACTGTGATACAGTAAAACCTGTGAAAGCTGAAACCTGTGTAATGTGGAAACCTGTTAGAGAGGGAAAACTAAAAAATTTTCCACTAAAACAAACAATAGAAAAGTAGTAAGACTGCCCCGGTCAAAGGAAACTTGAGAGACCTGGAAAAACAAGGCAGTTCTATCAAGTTCTGGCTTTCACAGGTTTCACTGTAAAATAATTATTTGTTGTTTTAAGCCACTAAGCTTTGGGGCAATAGATAATTAATACAGTGTTCATGAGGGATATTTGTCTGTGGTTTTCTTTTGTTGTAATGTGTTTTTGCCTGGTTTCAAAGAGTGCATTGGGAAATGTGCCCTTCTCTTCTATTTTCCAAAAAAGTTTGGTAGAATTGGCATTATTTCTTCCTTGAATGTTTGGTAAAATTCACCTGTGAAGCTATTTAGTCCTGGAGTTTTCTCTGTGGGAAAAGTTTAAACTACAAGATGCAGTACTATTAAGGTTACATATTCCTCTGTAGGAAAAATCTAAACTCCAAAATACAGTACTATTAAGGTTAACCCCATTGCCTATTTCTTTCTATGTGGTAAAAATTTAAACTACGAAATACAGTACTATTAAGGTTACCTATTTCTTCCTGAGTGAGCTTTGGTAGTTTATCTTTCAAGGAAATTGGCCATTTCATCTAATTTTTCAAACTTATGGCCATAAAGGTATTCATAATATTCCTTATTATTCTTTGTAATATCTGTAGAATCTGTAGTTATGTCACCTCTCTCATTGCTGACATTGGTAATTTGTGTCTTTTTTCTTTTTTCCTGTTCAGTCTTTCTAGAAGTTTATCAATTTTATTGAACTTCTCAAATAATCAGCTTTTGGCTTCATTTATTTTCTCTATTTGATTTTTGGTCTTATTTTTGTTATTCCCTTTCTCTTCTGCTTACCTTGGGTTTAATTTTCTCTTCTTCTAGTTTCTTAAGGTGGAATCTTAGATCAGTGATTTGAGACTTTTAGAAAATTTTGGTTATATACTTATTTTGAATTATTGATATATATATGCATATTTACAATTACTTTTTACTAGAGATTTGTAACTTTTATCTTTATATATTAAAAATCTTTAACTCAAATAATGCTAAAAAAAAAAACAACAAACCCCTAAACTAGCTGTTCTGGTCTTAATATAATCTCACAGCTGTATTTTGGTTAGTACATGTCAGATATATCTTTTTCCGCCCCTTTATTTCCAACCTCTTAACATTCTTATGAGCAAGTAACAGTTTAGTTGGATTTTTTTTCCTTCAAAATCTGTTAATATTTGCCTTTTAACTTACTTGTTGAGTTCATTTATAATTTCTTTAATTACTGTTATGTTTGGAATTATTTATAACAATTGATTGTGCTTTTATTTCTCCTTTCCTGTCTGTTTTTGCAATGGTTGCATTTTAAAAATCTTTTCCTTTCTTTTTTTACTACTGTGGAAATAATGCATTTTATTTCTATCTTTTTCGTGTTTTTTAACCCTCAAAATTTTCATACGGTTCTTAAAGTAACAACATGCAAAATTAATCAATGTCTACCATCCTCCTGAACAAGTCATAACTCCTATTATTCTTGTGTTACTTTTTTTATTGCTCTCCAATGTTTTGTTTTCTCTTATTTTATCTGCTTTTAAAATTAGTCACCATCATTATTATTTTTTTGCTTGTTTAGATTTATCCTTATATTTGTTGTTGTGTGCCGTTGAGTTGATTCAGACTCACAGTGACCTATTTACTGTTTTGTCTTGCTTCTCAGCCTTTTCTTATGGGTTAAATTTCTTCTTACTAAAGTACATTTTAAGCAGTTACTTCAATGAGAGTCTCTAATGTTTTATTTGTTCAGAATTTTTTATTTTTTCTTTGTACTTGAATGATAGTTCAGCTGCTTGTAAAATTCTAGGTTGACAGTTTTTTTTTTTGCTGTTCCTTCAGCACTGTAAAGACTTTATTCTAGCGTTCATTTATTTCTGTTGCAAAGTCTACAATCAGTCTAATTTTTGTTCCTTTTCTAGTAATATCTTTTCTTTTTGGCTGCTTTTGAGAATGTAACCTTTAAATTTGGTATTGGCAATTTTACTACAAAGTGCGTACATATGGATTTTCTTTTAATTAATCCTGACTAATTTATTTTTGCTTCCTAAATCTGAGTATTTATGTTTTTCCTGAATATGAAAACACTCCGCTATTTTATGTCTTTGAATTTGTGGGTCCTGGCTTTATGCAATGATCTAAATTTCAACTCTCTTTCACTCAGACTTTGGTTTTCAGTTTACTCTTCATTTTTGTTCTCTGAGATTTTGTTTGCCTTCTAGAGAGCTCAGCTATGTGTTTAGAAGTTGTTACTCTTCCCCAACCTCCCAGCATTTCTTGATGTTTTGTTTTAGGAGGGTTTTTAATTTATCTAGTAACCTATCTTTTTTTTTTTTTAATATTATACCATTAAATTTCTTTGAAAATAGTACTGTATGTTGATGTTTAGCTTTACAATAATCTACTTAACCACTATCTTATTGTTAAAATTTAAGCAAAATGCTGTAGCTGACAAATTGTACCTAAATCTTTGTATATATCTCAAGTTATTTCCCTTGAATAGCGTCTTGGAAAAATGTTGCTGAATTAAATGGTAAGAACAAATTGAAATATATTTCTAAATTGTTTTCAAAATACTTGACTTGCAATATTGAAGGATTTTATGAGCAAAATATTGAATGATGCAGGAAGCATCAAAAGAAGATGAAAGGTATACACAGAGTCACTGTACCAAAAAGAATTAGTCAATGTTCAACCATTTTAGGAGACAGCACGTGACTAAGAACTTATGGTATTGAAGAAAGAAGTCCAAGCTGCCCTGAAGACATTGACAAAAAAACAAGGCTCCAGGAATTGATGGAATACCAATTGAGATATTTCAACAAATGATGCAGCGCTGAAAGTACACACTCATCTATACACAAAGGAATTTTGAAGACAGCTACCTGGCCAGCCAACAAGGAGAGATCTGTATTTGTGCCCATTCCAAAGAAAGATGATCAAACAGAATGTGTAAATCATTGAACAATATCATTAATATCATACCCAAGTAAAATTTTGCTGGAGATCATTCAAAAGTGGTTGTAGCAGTACATCGACGGGGAACTGCCAGAAATTCAAGCAGGATTCAGAAAAGAACGTGGAACCAGCGATATCATAGCTGACGTCAGATGTATCCTGGCTGAAACCAAAGAATACCAGAAAGATGTTTACCTGTGCTTTATTGCCTACGCAAAGGCCTTTGACTGTGTGGATCATAAATTATGGATACCACCATGAACAATGGGAATCCCAGAACACCTAACTGTCCTCATGAGGAACCATACATAGACCAAGAGGCAGTCGTTTGAACAGACCAAGGGGATACTGAGTGGTTTAAAATTAGGAAAGATGTGTGTCAGGGTTGTATGCTTTCACTATACTTAGTCATTCTGTATGCTGAGCAAATAATTCAAGAAGCTGGGCTATATGAAGAACATGACATCAAAATTGTGGTATGCAGATGACACAACTTTGTTTGCTGAAAGTGAAGAGAACTTGAAGCACTTACTGACAAAAATCAAAGACTACAGCCTTCAGTATGGATTACACCTCAACATAAAGAAAACAAAAATCCTCACAACTGGACCAATAAGCAGCATTGTGTGAAAGGAGGAAAGATTGAAGTTGTCAAGGATTTCATTTTACTTGGATGCACAATCAACACCCATGGAAGCAGCAGTCAAGAAATCAAATGATGTATTGCATGGGCAGATCTGCTGCAAAAGACCACTTTTAAAGTGTTAAAAAGCAAAGATGTCACTTTGAGGACTAATGTGTGCCTGACACAAGCTGTGATATTTTCCATCACCTTTGCATGTGTAAGCTGGACAATGAATAAGGAAAACTGAAGAATCGATGCCTCGAATTATGATTTTGGCAAAGAATACTGAATATAACATGGACTGCCATAAGAACAAATAAATCTGTCTTGGAAGAAGTACAGCCAGAATGCTCCTTAGAAGGGAGGATGACAAGACTTCATCTCAAGTACTTTGGACATATTATCAAGACGGACTAATCTCTGGATAAGGAGGGTCAGTGAAAAAGAGGAAAGTCCTCAATGAGGTGGATTGACACAGTGGTTGCAACAATGGGCTCAAGCATAGCAACGATTGTGAAGATAGCGAAAGACTGGGCAATGTTTTATTCTGTTGTGCATAGGATCTCTATGAGTAGGAACCAATTTGACAGCACCTAACAACAATCTATGACAATTCCTATTTCACCACACACTAAGATACAGCTTTTTTTTAAAAAAAATTTAAAACATTTAAAAAAATTTTTGATCAGTGGTAAATTGAATGTCATCATTGTCTGAATTGTAATTTGTTTGATTACTATTTAAACTAAAACAAATTTTTTTTTTGGGTTTACTGGCCATTTTCAACTTTCCATTTTGAATTGTTTATGTAAACTGCCTTTCATAACGTCTCAAGCATTTCTGCCATTTTGTTATTTGCCTTTTTATTTTGTTGGTATTGAGTTTTCAGTGAGCACTTCCAATGCTGCAATTGTTTGTTGAAACGTCTCAATTGGTATTCCATCAATTCCTGGAGCCTTGTTTTTTGGCTATGCCTTCAGTGCGGCTTGGACCTCTTCCTTCAGTACCACCGGTTCTTGATCATATTCTGCCTCCTGAAGTGGTTGAACATTGACCAATTCATTGTGATACAGTGACTCTCTGTTTTACTTCCATCTTTTTTTGATGCTTCCTGTGTCATATAATATTTTCCCCGTAGAATCTTTCAGTATTGCAACTAGAGGCTTGAATTTGTTCTTCAGCTCTTTCAGCTTGAGAAATGCTGAGCGTGTTCTTCCCTTTTGGTTTTCTATCTTCAGGTCTTTTTACATTTCATTATAATACTTTGTCTTCTCGTGCTGCCCTTTGAAATCTTCTGTTCAGCTCTTTGACTTAATCATTTCTTCCTTTTGCTTTAGCTACCGTACTTTCAAAAGCAACTTTTAGAGTCTCTTCTGACATCCGTTTTGGTCTTTTCTGTCTTTTCAATGACCTCTTGCTTTTTTATGTATGACGTCCTTGATATCATTCCACAACTCGTCTGATCTTCGGTCATTAGTGTTTAATGCATAAAATCTATTTTTGAAATGGTCTCTAAATTCAGGTGGGATATATTCAAGGTTGTACTTTGGCTCTCGTAGACTTATTCTAATTTTCTTCAGCTTCAGCTTAAACTTGCAAAGAAGCAATTGATGTCTGTTTCACAGTCTGTCCCTGGTCTTGTTCTGACTGACGATATTGAGCTTTTCCATCATCTCTTTCCACAGATGTAGTTGTAGTACCAGGAGAAGAGTATGTCCTTTGGACCTGGGGTCCCTGTGCTGAGAAGCTCCTAGCCCTGGGGAAGGTTGATGACAAGGACCTTGCTCCAGGGCCAACAGAGAGAGAAAGACTTCCCTTGGAGCTGATGCTCTGATTTTGGACTTCTAGCCAACTAGACTGTGAAAGAATAAACTTCTGTTTGTTGAAGCCATCCACTTGTGGTATTTCTGTTATGGCAGCACTGGATGACTAAAACAGTGTCCTTTGTCCATTTTTTTGATGGAATTGTTTGTGTTTTTGGTGTTGAATTGTTGAAGCTTCCTATATATTTTAGAGATTAGACCCTTGTCAGATTTGTCATTGCCAGAGATATTTTCCCAGACTGCAGGTTCTGTTTTTACTCTTTTGGCAAAGTCTTTTGATGATCATTTAGTTTTAGGAGGTTCTGGTTATCTTGTTTTTCGTGCATATTTAGTTGTGTTTGTTAGGCTATTTATGCCAAAAATTATGTCTCCAATTTTGTGCTTATATTATCTTCCAGAAACTTTATACTTTTAGCTTTAACTTTTAGTTCTTTGATGCATTTTGAGTGAGTAATTGTGCATGGTGTGAGTTGTGGATTCTATTTCATTTTTCTGCAAATGGATAATCAATTTGCCAGAATAATTTGTTAAAGAGACTGTTCCTTCCCCATTGAATGAACTTTGACACTTTGTTGAAGAACAGCTTCCCGTAGATGGATGGATTTACTTTTGGATTCTCAAATCTATCCAATTAGTCTCCATGTCTGTCATTGAACCAGTACCAGGCTGCTTTGGTTACTGTGGCTGTATAGTATGTTTCCAGATAGGGATGTATAAGACCTAAATTTAAGCAGTCTGATTTATTTTGATATCGCCTTGACTTCCTATTCACTTGGAAGTTCTGTAATTATGTCATTTATTACCCTGTTTTTATTTTGAAGTTATTGTTGTTTACAGCTTAACATCCTGGTTCCCTGTCATCAGTTTTGCGGCTTTATTTTACTTTCGTAAAATATCTAGGTGATGCTGTTGTATGTCTTTATCTCAAGTTTTTGTCCTATATCATCGGTCCTCTGCAAGAAGGACTTCCCTTAACATTTCTTTTAAGACTGGTCTGGTTTTTACGTATTCCCTTAATTTCAGCATATCTGGGAATGCCCTAGTTTCATCATCATTTTTTTTTTAAAGAATTTTGTTTGTGCTTTAAGTGAAAGTTTACAAATCAAGTCAGTCCGTCACATATAAGCTTATACACACCTTACTCCATACTCCCACTTACTCTCCCCCTAATGAGTCACTCCGCTCCCTCCTTCCAGTCTCTCCTTTCGTGACCGTTTTGCCAGTTTCTAACCCTCTCTACCCTCCCATCTCCCCTCCAGACAGGAGATGCCAACAAAGTTTCAAGTGTCCACCTGATGCAAATAGCTTCCTCTTCATCAGCATCTCTCTCCTACCCATTGTCCAGTCCCTTCCATGTCTGATGAGTTGTCTTCGGGAATGGTTCCTGTCCTGGG
Source organism: Loxodonta africana (assembly GCF_030014295.1). Classification (NCBI taxonomy): domain Eukaryota; kingdom Metazoa; phylum Chordata; class Mammalia; order Proboscidea; family Elephantidae; genus Loxodonta; species Loxodonta africana. Next base: position 35,462,632 of record NC_087351.1, read on the forward strand.
CCAACAGAAAGTTTGGGGACCATGACCGCCGGGATTCTTCTAGTCTCAGTCAGACCATTAAGTCTGGTCTTTTTATGAGAATTTGGGGTCTGCATCCCACTGTTCTCCTACTCCCTCAGGGGTTCTCTGTTATGCTCCCTGTCAGGGCAGTCATCGGTTGTGGCCGGGCACCATCTAGTTCTTCTGGTCTCAGGATGATGTAAGTCTCTGGTTCATGTGGCCCTTTCTGTCTCTTGGGCTCACAGTTATCCTGTGACCTCGGTGTTCTGTTCTTCATTCTCCTTTGATCCAGGTGGGTTGAGACCAATTGATGCATCTCAGATGGCCGCTTGTTAGCATTTAAGACCCCAGATGCCACACTTCAAAGTGGGGTGCAGAATGTTTTCAAAATATTTTGCCAATTGACTTAGAAGTCCCCTTAAGCCATAGTCCCCAAACCCCCGCCCCTGCTCCGCTGACCTTCAAAGCATTCAGTTTATCCCGGAAACTTCTTTGCTTTTGGTCCAGTCCAGTTGAGCTGACCTTCCGTGTATTGAGTATTGTTCTTCCCTTCACCTAAAGTAGTTCTTATCTACTAACTAATCAGTAAATAACCCTATCCCACCCTCCTTCCCTCCTCCCCTTGTAACCACAAAAGTATGTGTTCTTCTCAGTTTATATTATTTCTCAAGATCTTATAATAGTGGTCTTATACAATATTTGTCCTTTTGCATATAATTTCACTCAGCATAATACCTTCCAGGTTCCTCCATGTTATGAAATGTTTCACAGATTCTTCACTGTTTTTTATTGATGTGTAGTATTCCATTGTGTGAATATACCACAATTTATTCATCCATTCATCCGTTGATGGACACCTTGGTTGCTTCCAGCTTTTTGCTATTGTAAACAGAGCTGCAATAAACATGGGTGTGCATATATCTGTTTGTGTGAAGGCTCTTATTTCTCTAGGGTATATTCCGAGGAGTGGGATTTCTGGGTTGTATGGTAGTTCTATTTCTAACTGTTTAAGATAACGCCAGATAGATTTCCAAAGTGGTTGTACCATTTGACATTGCCACCAGCAGTGTATAAGAGTTCCAATCTCTCCGCAGCCTCTCCAACATTTATTATTTTGTGTTTTTTGGCTTAATGCCAGCCTTGTTGGAGTGAGATGGAATCTCATCGTAGTTTTAATTTGCATTTTTTTCTAATGGCTAATGATCGAGAGCATTTTCTCATGTATCTGTTAGCTGCCTGAATATCTTCTTTAGTGAAGTGCGTGTTCATATCCTTTGCCCACTTTTTGATTGGGTTGTTTGTCTTTTTGTGGTTGAGTTTTAACAGAATCATATAGATTTAAGAGATCAGGCCCTGGTTGGAGATGTCATAGCTGAAAATTTTTTCCCAATCTGTAGGTGGTCTTTTTACTCTTTTGGTGAAGTCTTTAGATGAGCATAGGTGTTTGATTTTTAGAAGCTCCCAGTTATCTGGTTTCTCTTCATCATTTTTAGTAATGTTTTGTATTCTGTTTATGCCTTGTATTAGGGCTCCTAAGGTTGTCCCTATTTTTTCTTCCATGATCTTTATCGTTTTAGTCTTTATGTTTAGGTCTTTGATCCACTTGGAGTTAGTTTTTGTGCATGGTGTGAGGTATGGGTCCTGTTTCATTTTTCTACAAATGTATATCCAGTTATGCCAGCACCATTTGTTAAAAAGACTATCTTTTCCCCAATTAAGTGACACTGGGCCTTTGTCAAATATCAGCTGCTCATATGTGGATGGATTTATATCTGGGTTCTCAATTCTGTTCCATTGGTCTATGTGCCTGTTGTTGTACCAGTACCAGGCTGTTTTGACTACTGTGGCTGTATAATAGGTTATGAAATCAGGTAGAGTGAGGCCTCCCACTTTCTTCTTCTTTTTCAGTAATGCTTTACTTATCCGAGGCTTCTTTCCCTTCCGTATGAAGTCGGTGATTTGTTTCTCCATCACATTAAAAAATGACATTGGAATTTGGATCGGAAGTGCATTGTATGTATAGATGGCTTTTGGTAGAATAGACATTTTTACTATGTTAAGTCTTCCTATCCATGAGCAAGGTATGTTTTTCCACTTAAGTAGGTCCTTTTTTGTTTCTTGTAGTAGTACTGTGTAGTTTTCTTTGTATAGGTCTTTTACATCTTTGGTAAGATTTATTCCTAAGTATTTTATCTTCTTGGGGGCTACTGTGAATGGTATTGATTTGGTGATTTCCTCTTCGATGTTCTTTTTGTTGATGTAGAGGAATCCAAGTGATTTTTGTATGTTTATCTTATAACCTGAGACTCTGCCGGACTCTTCTATTAGTTTCAGTAGTTTTCTGGAGGATTCCTTAGGGTTTTCTGTGTATAAGATCATGTCATCTGCAAACAGAGGTAATTTTACTTCTTTCTTGCCAATCCGGATGCTCTTTATTTCTTTGTCTAGCCTAATTGCTCTGGCTAGGAAGTCTAGCACAATGTTGAATAAGAGCGGTGATAAAGGGCATCCTTGTCTGGTTCCCGTTCTCAAGGGAAATGCTTTCAGGCTCTCTCCATTTAGAGTGATGTTGGCTGTTGGCTTTGTATAGATGCCCTTTATTATGTTGAGGAATTTTCCTTCAATTCCTATTTTGCTGAGAGTTTTTATCATAAATGGGTGTTGGACTTTGTCAAATGCCTTTTCTGCATCAATTTTTAAGATCATGTGGTTTTTGTCTTTGGTTTTATTTATATGGTAGATTACATTAATGGTTTTTCTAATATTAAAGCAGCCTTGCATACCTGGTATAAATCCCACTTGGTCATGGTGGATTATTTTTTTGATATGTTGTTGAATTCTATTGGCTAGAATATTGTTGAGGATTTTTGCATCTATGTTCATGAGGGATATAGGTCTGTAATTTTCTTTTTTTTGGTGGTGTCTTTACCTGGTTTTGGTATCAGTGATATGGTGGCTTCATAGAATGAGTTAGGTAGTATTCCATCATTTTCTATGCTTTGAAATACCTTTAGTAGTAGTGGTGTTAACTCTTCTGTGAAAGTTTGGTAGAACTCTGCAGTGAAGCCGTCTGGGCCAGGGCTTTTTTTGTTAGGAGTTTTTTGATTACCTTTTCCATCTCTTTTTTTTGTTATGGGTCTATTTAGATGTTTTACTTCTGATTGTGTTAGTTTAGGTAGGTAGTGTTTTTCTAGGAATTCATACATTTCTTCTAGGTTTGCAAATTTGTTAGAGTACAATTTTTCATAATAATATGATATGATATGATTCTTTTAATTTCAGTTGGATCTGTTGTGATATGGCCCATCTCATTTCTTATTCTGGTTATTTGTTTCCTTTCCTGTGTTTCTTTAGTCAGTCTGGCCAATGGTTTATCAATTTTGTTAATTTTTTCAAAGAACCAGCTTTTGGCTTTGTTAATTCTTTCAATTGTTTTTCTGTTCTCTAATTGATTTAGTTCAGCTCTAATTTTTATTATTTGTTTTCTTCTGGTGCCTGATGGATTCTTTTGTTGCTCGCTTTGTATTTGTTCAAGTTGTAGGGACAGTTCTCTGATTTTGGCTCTTTCTTCTTTTTGTATGTGTGCATTTATCGATATAAATTGACCTCTGAGCACTGCTTTTGCTGTGTCCCAGAGATTTTGATAGGAAGTGTTTTCATTCTCATTGCATTCTATGAATTTCTTTATTCCCTTCTTAATGTCTTCTATAACCCAGTCTTTTTTTGAGCACTGTAACGTTCAGTTTCCAAGTATTTGATTTCTTTCCCTAATTTTTTTGTTATTGATTTCTACTTTTATGGCCTTGTGGTCTGAGAAGATGTTTTGTAATATTTTGATGTTTTGGATTCTGCAAAGTTTTGTTTTATGACCTAATATGTGGTCTATTCTAGAGAATGTTCCATGTGCACTAGAAAAAAAAGTATACTTTGCAGCAGTTGGGTGGAGTGTTGTGTATAAGTCTATGAGGTCAGATTGGTTGATTGTAGCAATTAGGTCTTCCGTGTCTCTATTGAGCTTCTTACTGGAAGTCCTGTCATTCTCCAAAAGTGGTGTGTTGAAGTCTCCTACTATAATTGTGGAGGTGTCCATCTCACTTTTCAGTTCTGTTAAAGCTTGTTTTATGTATCTTGCAGCCCTGTCATTGGGTGCATAAATATTTAATATGGTTATATCTTCCTGGTCAATTGTCCCTTTAATTATTATGTAGTGTCCTTATTTATCTTTTGTGGTGGATTTAACTTTAAAGTCTATTTTGTCAGAAATTAATATTGCTACTCCTGCTCTGTTTTGCTTGCTGTTTGATTGATATTTTTTTTCCATCCTTTGAGTTTCAGTTTGTTTGTGTCTCTAAGTCTAAGGCGTGTCTCTTCTAGGCAGCATATATACAGATTGTGTTCCTTTATCCAGTCTGAGACTCTCTGTCTCTTTATTGGTGCATTTAGTCCATTTACATTCAGTGTAATTATAGATAAGTATGTGTTTAGTGCTGTCATTTTTATGCCTTTTTGTGTGTGTTGTTGACAATTTCATTTTTCCACTTACTTTTTTGTGCTGAGACGTTTTTCTTTGTAAATTGTGTGTTCCTCATTTTCATAGTAGTGACTTTATGTTTGCTGAGTTATTATGTTTTTCTTGGTTTTTATTTTGAGTTATGGAATTGTTGTACCTCTTTGTGGTTACCTTAATATTTACCCCTATTTTTCTAAGTAAAAACCTGACTTGTATTGTTCTATATCGCCTTTTTTCCCTCTCCATATGGCAGTTCTATGCCTCCTGTATTTAGTTCCTCTTTTTGATTATTGTGATATTTACCTTTTGACTTCAATGATTCCCTGTTTTGAGCATTTTTTTCTTTTTAAAATTAATCTTAATTTGTTTTTGTGATTTCCCTGTTTGAGGTGATATCAGGATGTTCTGTTCTGTGATCTTGTGTTGTGCTGGTATCTGATAGTATTGATTTTCTGACCAATTTCCTTTAGTATTTCTTGTAGCTTTGGTTTGGTTTTTGCAAATTCTCTAAGCTTGTGTTTATCTGTAAATGTTTTAATTTCACCTTCATATTTGAGAGAGAGTTTTGCTGGATATATGATCCTTGGCTGGCAGTTTTTCTCCTTCAGTGCTCTATATATGTCAGCCCATTGCCTTCTTGACTGCATGGTTTCTGCTGAGTAGTCTGAATTTATTCTTATTGATTCTCCTTTGTAGGAGACCTTTCTTTTATCCCTGGCTGCTTTTAAAATTTTCTCTTTGTCTTTGGTTTTGGCAAGTTTAATGATAATATATCTTGGTGATTTTCTTTTTGGGTCAATCTTATATGGGGTTCGATGAGCATCTTGGATAGATATCCTTTTGTCTTTCATGATGTCAGGGAAGTTTTCTGCCATCAAATCTTCAACTATTCTCTCTGTATTTTCTGTTATCCCTCCCTGTTCTGGAATTCCAGTGACACGCAAGTTATTCTTCTTGAATAGAGTCCCACATGATTCTTAGAGTTTCTTCATTTTTTTAAAATTCTTTGATCTGATTTTTTTTCAGCTATATTGGTGTCAATTCCCTTATCCTCCAGGCCCCCCACTCTGCATCCCAATTGCTCGATTTTGCTCCTCTGACTTCCTACTGAGTTGTCTAATTCTGTAATTTTATTGTTAATCTTTTGGATTCTAAATGCTGTCTCTCTATGGAGTTTTGCAGCTTATTAATTTTTCCACTATGTTCTTGAATAATCTTTTTGATTTGTTCAACTGCTTTGTCAGTGTGTTCCTTGGCTTTTTCTGTAGATTGTTTTATTTCATTTATGAGGTCATCCCTGATGTCTTGAAGCATTCTGTGAATTAATTTGTATATTCTGCATGTGGCAATTCCAGGATTGTATCTTCATTTGGGAAAGATTTTGATTCTTTAGTTTGGGGAGTTGTAGAAGCAATCATGGTCTGCTTCTTTATGTGGTTTGATATCGACTGCTGTGTCCAAGCCATCTATAAGATATTGTAATAATTTATTTTATATTTGCTCACTGAGTCTTATCTTGTTTTGTTTTCTTTCAATATATGTCGCTGGGCTACTAGCTTGCTCTGTCTTGATTGTTGTAGCCCTTGTATCACTTATGTCATATTACCAGCTGGTTTGGGTTGTTACCAGATATATAAGCCTAAGAGTCCATTCACTATTCTTGAGTAGAATCTGATTTTGGGTCACCAAGTGTGTGGTGCAGACTGTCACCTATCCACCTAGAGGAGTAGCGGTGATAGTTGTGTGCATCAGATTCTAGTAGCAGCAGGGGGTCACAGTCCGGGGGGGCAGGATGCTGACAGGCTTCCCCCAAGTGCTAGTGACATAGGTGTGTCTCTATTCCTAAAGCACTTTGGTGGGAGGGCTCTGCAGCTGTACCTTAGGCACCCAGTGCATGTACCTCTACAGATTGGTAGGTGTCACCATCCTCAGACCCCTAAGGCAGGAGGCTAGGCGATCTGGGGGGAGCTTCAGCCCTCAGTTCCACGTTGTGGGTCAGTGAGGGCTCTGTTTAATACGCAGAGGTATCAGACCTGGGAAACTTGTCTTTCCAGTAATCCGCTAAAACAATTACAGTCAGATCCCTATCAGAATTGCCTTTGCATTATAGCCACCTTGTCCCCTGTAGGGATGAAAGCCCAAGACTGTGGATCTCATATGCTTGGCTGGAGCTAGTTCTGTATTTTTAGTCCAATTTTGGGAAGTCAGGGAAGGATTTTTGGTCCCTGGGTTTTTTGAGCTGCTTCTCTCAGGCCAGGAGAATGGGTTAGGAAAAGACAAAAAACAAAACAAAACAAAAAACCACAGAGCACTTCGCTGTCTGGCTCAAGAAATTCCAATGTTAATGAAGCCGCCTGGGAAGGGGGGGGGGATCAGATAGATAGGAGAGAGTAGCACCCCGGATGGAATATAGACAAAGTTACTTATCTTGTTTGGTGATGACTGTTTTATCTGAGATTCCCGAGGGGTGTGTAGCTTGTGTGCGTTGACTGGGTCAAGATTGTCCCCTGAGGGTCAGGCCCGCGTCCTGTGCTTGTGCTGTTTCAGAAGCCGTGGTCATTTCCTCCTCTCCCAATCCAAAGCCCAGCACCAAGGTTCCCTGGCTGGGACGCTGCACTCCAGGCTCCAGAACCAGTCGCTGCCTCCCAGTGACTTCTCCTTCTGTCGGCCGCGTTGCTGCGCTGCCTGCGTGCACTGGCTGGGCTTCCCCCGAGGTCACTTCTGGGGGCTAGGGCTGCATTCCGCGTTTGCACCATCTCAGGATGCTGTGCTCAGCTCTCCTGTGCCCAGTCCAAAGTCTGGTGCCAAGGTTTTCTGACTGGGACACTGGCTCCAGGCTCCGAAAACAGGCACTGCTTCCCTGTGGTTGCTCGCTCTCAGTCTCTGTCACTCAGGCCAACTCTTTAGATCTGTGTTTGATGGTCAGAGTCCATAGATTGTCATGTATGTGATCGATTCACTTGTTTTTCCGAGTCTTTGTTGCAAGAGGAATCCGAGGTAGCGTCTACGTAGTCAGCCACCTTGGCCCCGCCTCTCCTTCACCATCATTTTTGAAAGACAGATTTGCTGGCTCTATGATTTTTGGTTGGCAATTCTTTTCATTTGGGATCGTGTGTATGACATCCCATTGCCTTTTTGCATGCATGATTTCCGATGAGAAATCTTATTGGTGTCACATTGTAAGTGATATTTTGTTTTCATGAGCTGCTCTCAGAATTCTTTCTTTGCTTTTGGTTTTAGAAAGCTTGATAATGATATGTCTTGGTGAATTTCTTTTGGTACTGTCCTGTAGGGGGTTTGTTGAGCTTCTCGTCTTTCACGAAATTTGGGAAGTTTTCTGCCAATACATCTTCAAAGATGCTCTCTGTGATTTTTTTCTCCTCCTCTTCTGGAATTTCTAATACATGTAAAATTTCCTCTTAATGTTGTTCCACATAGCTCCTAGGCTTTCTTCAGTTTTCTGATTGTTCCTCAACAAATTAGTATCAAGGGATTTGTCCTCTATTTCAATGATTCTTTCTTCCGTTGATGCAATTCCACTACTATGTCCTTTCATTAAGTTATCCATTTCTGATAATTTATTGTAAATCTTCTGGATTTCTAGTTGCTTTTAAGGTTTGTAATTCTCTGTTTAGTTTGCTATTTTGTTCTTGTATTGTTTTCCTGAATTCTTCTAGGGTTTTATCTGTATCTTCCTTGATCCCTTTGAGGAGCTTAAATATAAGTCTTTTGAATTCCTTTTCACTTGGTTCTATTATTATTTCTTCCTTAGAAAGGTTTTCTGTCCCTTTTTTTTGCTCATTTGTTTGAGCCATGTTATCTTTTTTTTTTTTTAGATTGAACTTTAGATGGATGTTTACAGAACAAAATAGTTTCTCATCAAACAGTACACACATTGTTGTATGACATTGGTTAACAACCCCACGACATGTCAACACTCTCCCTTCTCAACCCTGGGTTCCCTATTACCAGCTTTCCTGTTACCTTCTACCTTCCGGTCTCTGCCCCAGGGCTGGTGTGACCCTTTAGTTTTATTTTGTTCCACGGGACTGTTCACTTTTTGGCTGAAGGGTGAACCTCATGTGTGGCCTCATTACTGAGCTGAAAGGTTGTCTGGGGGCCATACTGTTGGGGTTTCTCCAGTCTCTGTCAGGCCAGCAAGTCTGGTCTTTCTTTTTGAGTTAGAGTTTTGTTCTACACTTTTCTCCATCTCTGCCTGGGACCCTCTATTGTGATCCCTGTCAGAGCAGTCAGTGGTGATAGCTGGGCACCATCTGGTTGTACTGGACTCAGTCTGGTTGAGGCCGTGATAAATGTGGTCCATTAGTCCTTTGGACTAATATTTCCCTGACGTCTTTAGTTTTCTTCATTCTTCCTTGCTCCTGAAGGGGTCGGACCAGTGGAGCATCCTAGAAGGCCGATCACAGGCTTTTAAGACCCCAGAAGCTACTCACCAAAGTAGAATGTAGAACATTTTCTTTATAAATTATGTTATGCTAATTGAGCTAGATGTTCCCCAAGACCATGGTCCCCATAGCCCTCAACCCAGCAATTCAGTCCCTCAGGGAGTTTGGATGTGCCTATGGAGCTTCCATGACCTTGCCTTGTACAAGCTGTGTTGGTTTCCCCAGTATTGTATTCTGTCTTATCCTTCACCAAAGTTACCACTTATCTGTTGTCTATTAAATGTTTTTCCATCCCCACCCCTCCCCTCCCTTTTTGTATGTAAACCTTTTCATGAGTTTTTACAGTAGTGGTCTCATACAATATTTGTTCTTTTGTGACTGACTTATTTCACTCAGCATAATGTCCTCCAGGTGCATCCATATTATGAGATGCTTACAGATTCATTGTCGTTCTTTAGCATTGCGTAATATGAGTCGGAATCGACTCGACGGCAGTGGGTTTTTGGGAATACTCCATTGTGTGTATGTACCACGGTTTGTTTATCCATTCCTCTGTTGATGGGCATCTAGGTTGTTTCTATCTTTTTGCTATTGTGAACAATGCTGCAGAGAACATGGGTGTACATATATCTATTCGTGTGAAGACTTATTTCTGTAGGATATATTCCTAAGAGTGGGATTGCTGGATCAAACGGTGTTTCTATTTCTAGCTTTCTAAGGAAGTGCCATATCGTATTCCAAAAAGGTTGTATCATTTTGCATTCCCACCAGCAGTGCATAAGAGTTCCGATCTCTTTACATTCTCTCCAATATTTGTTATTTTCTATGTTATTGATTACAGCAAGTAATGCAGGGGTGAGATGGTATCTCATTGTGATTTTGATTTGCATTTCTCTGATGGCTAGAGATCGTCAGCGTTTCCTCACGTGTCTGTCGGCCACTTGAATGTCTTCTTTGGTGAAGTGTCTGTTCATTTCCTTTGCCCATTTTTTAAATGGATTATTTGTCTTTTTGTTGTAGAGAAGTTGGATTTTCTTGTAGATTTTAGAGATTAGACCTTTGTCTGATTTGTAATACCAAAATTTTTTCCCAGTCTGTAGGTTCTCTTTTTACTCTTTTGGTGAAGTCTTTTGATGACTATAAGTGTTTAATTTTTAGAAGATCCTGGTTATCTAGCTTATCCTCTGGAGCATGTGAGTTGTTGGTTGTGGTTTGTATCCTGTTAATGCCATGTATTAGGGCCTCTAGCATTGATCCTATTTTTTCTTCTATGAACTTCATGGTTTTTGGCTTTATATTTAGGTCTTTGATCCACTTTGAGTTAGTTTTTGTATATTGTATGAGGTATCGGTCCTGTTTCATTTTTTTGTGGATGGATATCCAGTTTTGTCAACACTGTTTGTTAAAAAAGACTGTCTTTTCCCCATCTGACGGTCTTTGGGACCTTGTCAAAGATCAGGTGACCATAGGTGGATGGATTTACATCTGGGTTCTCAATTCTGTTCCATTGGTCCATGTATCTGTCATTGTACCAGTACACCAGGCTGTTTTGATTACTGTAGCTGTATGATAGGTTCTGAGGATAGGTAGTGTGAATCCTCCTACTTTATTCTTCAATAGTGCTTTACTTATTGGGGGCTTCTTCCCTTTGCATATAGTTAATGATAAGTTTTTCTATCTCTTTAAAGAATGTTGTTAGTATTTGTATTGGTATTGCGTTATATTTGTAAATCACTTTGGGTAGAATTGTCATTTTCACAGTGTTGAATCTACCTATCCATGAGCATGGTATGTTTTTCCATTTATGTAGATCTCTTTTGGTTTCTTGCAGTAGAGTTTTGTAGTTTTCTTTGTATAGGTTTTTTACAACCCTGGTTATATTTATTCCTCAGTATTTTATTTTTTTAGGGGCTATTATAAATGGTGTTTTTTTCCTGATTTCCTTTTCATCGTTCTCTTTATTGGGGTATAGGAATCCAAGTGAGTTTTGCAGGTTTATCTTGTATCATGCAACTCTGCTGAATCTTTCTATTTGTTCCAGTAGTTTTTTCGTGGAGCTTTTGGATTTTCTAAGTATAGTATCATATCATCCACAAATAGGGACCATTTCACTTCTTCATTACCAATTTGGATGCTCTTTTTTTCTGTTTCTTGCCTTATTGCTCTAGCTAAGACTTCCAACACAATGTTGCATAGGAGTGGTGATAAAGGGCATCCTTGTCTTGCTTCTGTTCTCAAAAGGAATGTTTTTGGCCTCTCTCCATTGAGAACAATGTTGGTCATTGGTTTTGCATATATAACTTTTATTATGTTGAGAAATTTCCCTTCTATACCTATTTTATTGAGAGTTTTTATCGGAACGGGTCTTGTACTTTGTCAAATGCCTTTTCCACATCAATTGAGATGATCGTGTGATTATTTTCTTTCCTTTAATTTATGTGGTAGATTACGTTGATCGAGTTTCTAATGTTGAACCATCCTTGCATACCTGGTAAGAATCCTACTTCGTCGTGGTGTATTTTTTTTGATGTGATGCTGAATTCTGTTGTCTAGAATTTTGTTGAGAATTTTTGCATCTGTATTTATGAGAGATATTGGTCTGTAATTTTCTTTTTTTGTGGTGTCTTTTCCTCGTTTTGGTATCAGGGTTATGCTGGCTTCGTAGAATGAATTGGAAGTATCGCTTCCTTTTCTATGTTCTGAAATAGTTTGAGTAGTACTGGTGTAAGTTCTCTGAAAGTTTGGTAGGATTCTCCAGTAAAGCCATCTGGGCCAGGCTATTTTTTTGTTGGGAGTTTTTTTTTTTTTTTAATTACCTTGTCAATCTCTTCTCTTGTTATGGGTCTGTTCAGATTTTCAACATCTTTTGTGTTAGTTTGAGTAGGTTGTGTGTTTCTAGAAATTTGTCCATTTCCTCTAGGTTTTGAAATTTATTGGATTATAGTTTTTCATAATACTCTGCTATGATCCTTTTTATTTCAGTTGGGTCTGTTGCAATAGCCCCCATTTCATTCCTTATTTTGGTTATTTGCATCCTGTCCTGTTTTTCTTCTGTTTGGCCAGTGGTTTGTCGATTTTGTGATCCTTTCAAAGAACCAACTTTTGGTTTTGTTGATTCTTTCTATTGTTTTTCTGTACTCTATTTCACTTATTTCTTCTCTGATCTTTATTATTTCCTTTCTTCTGGTGGCTGTTGGCTTCTTTTGCTGTTTTCTCTTTATTCGTTCAACATGTGTAGCTAATGTTTTGATTTTGTCACTTTCTTCTTTTTTGATGTGTGCATCTAGTGCTGTAAATTGACCTTTGAGCACTGCCTTTGCTGTGTCCCAAAGGTTTTGGTTTGATTCTAGGAACTTTTTGGTTCCATTTTTGATTTCTTCTATTACCCAGCAGTTTTTAAGCAGGGTGTTGTTCAGTTTCCACGTAATTGATTTTTCTTTCCTTGCTTTTCCTGTTGTTAATTTCTGCTTTGATGGCATTGTGGTCAGAGAAGATACTTTGAATTATCTCAGTGTTCTGGGTCTTGTTGAGAGTTGCTCTGTTGCCTAAGATGTGGTCTATTCTGGAGAATGTTCCATGTGCTTTGGGCAGAGTGTTCTATACATGTCTATGAGATGAAGTTGCCTGACTGTGCTCTTTAGCTCTTCTGTATCTCTGTTGAGTTTCTTGCTAGACGTTCTGCCCTTTACTGAGAGTGGCATGTTGAAGCCTCCTACTGTTATTGTGGAACTGTCAATTTCTGTTTTCAGTGCTGTTAGAGTTTGTTTTATGTATTTTAGAGCCCTGTCATTGGGTGCATAGATGTTTATTATGGTTAAGTTTTTATGATGGATCACCCCTTTAACCATTGTATAGTGCCCTTCTTTGTCTTTCATGCTGGATTTTGTTTTAAAATCTATCTTATCTAAGATGAGTATTGCCACTCCTGCTCTGTTTTGGTAGTTATTTGCTTGATATATATTTTTCCATCTTTTGATTTTCAATAAATTTACACCTTTGTTTCTAAGGTGTGTCTATTGTTGACAGCATATTGATGGATTTTTTTTTTTTTTAATCCATTCTGTCACTCTGTGTCTCTTTATGGGTGCATTTAGGCCATTTACATTCAGTGTAATTATTGATGGCCATTATATTAACAAAGAGAAGTTTATTCTCTCACAGTCTAGTAGGCTAGAAGTCTGAATTCAGGGTGCCAGCTCCAGGGGAAGGCTTTCTTTGTCGGCTGTGGAAGAAGGCCCTTGTCATCAGTCTTCCCTTGGTCTGGGAGCATCTCAGCACAGGAACCTCAGGTCCAAAGGACACGCTGTGCTCCCAGCACTGCTTTCTTGGTGGTCCCCACTCTCTGCTAGCTTCCCTTTCCTTTTATCTCTTGAGAGTTAAAGGTGGTGCAGGCCACACCCCAGGGAAACTCCCTTTACATTGGATCAGAGATGTGACCTGGTAAGGGTGTTACAATCCCACCCTAATCCTTTTAAACACAAAATTACAATTCCATCCTAATCTTCTCTAACATAAAATTACAACCGCAAAATAGAGGACAACCACAATATATGGGGAATCATGGCCCAGCCAAATTGATACATAAAATTTGGGGGGGGACATAATTCAGTCCATGACAAAAGATGATCCAATTGAATGTGGCAGTTATTGAACAATGTCATCAATATCACATGCAAGCAAAATTTTGCTGAAGATCATTTAAAAGTGGCTGCAGCAATATATCAACAGGGAACTGCCAGAAATTCAGGCCAGACTCAGAAGAGGACGTGGAACCAGGGATACCATAATTGACATCAGATGAATCCTGGCTGAAAGCAGAGAATACCAGAAGGATGTTTACCTCTCTTTTTTTTTTTTGACTATATAAAGACATTCAACTGTGTGGATCATAACAAATTATGGATAACATTGCAAAGAATGGGAACTCCAAAACACTTAATTGTGCTCGTAAGGAACCTATACACAGATCAAGACGCAGTTGTTTGGACAGGATAAGGGGATACTGAGTGGTTTAAAGTCAGGAAAGGTGTGCATCAGGGTTGTGTCCTTTCACCATACTTATTCAATCTGTGTGCTGAGCAAATAATCTCAGAAGCAAGACTATACGAAGAAGAACGGGGCATCAGGATTGGAGGAAGACTCATTAACGACTTGCGTTATGCAGGTGACACAACCTTGTTTGCTGAAAGTGAAGAAGATTTGAAGCACTTACTGATGAAGATCAAAGACCACAGCCTTCAGTATGGATTACACCTCAACATAAAGAAACAAAAATCCTCACAACGGGACCTATAAGCCACACATGATAAATGCAGAAAAGGTTGAAGTTGTCAAGGATTTCTTTTTACTTGGATCCACAATCAACAGCTATGGAAGCAGCAGTCAAGAAATCAAAAGAAGCATGCATTGGGTAATCTGCTGCAAAGGACCTCTTTAAAGTGTTGAAGAGCAAAGATGTCACCCTGAAGACTAAGGTGCCCCTGACCCTAGCCATGGTATTTCCAATCACATCATATGCATGTGAAAGCTGGACAATGGATAAGGAAGACCAAAGAAGAATTGACACCTTTGAATTGTGGTGTTGGTGAAGAATATTGAATATACCATAGACTGCCAAAAGAATGAACAAATCTGTCTTGGAAGAAGTACAACCAGAATGCTCCTTAGTAGCAAGGATGGCGAGACTGCATCTTACATACTTTGGACATGTCAGGAAGGATTAGTCCCTGGAGAAAGACATCATGATTGGTAAAGTACAGGGTCAGTGGAAAAGAGGAAGACCCTCAATAAGATGGGTTGATACAGTGGCTGCAACAATGGGCTCAAGGAAAACAACGATTGTCAGGATGGTGCAGGACTAGACAGTGTTTCATTCTGTGGTACATAGAGTTGCTATGAGTAGGAACCGACTCGATGGCACCCAACAACAACAACAACCAGGTGGTTACTCCAATTGCAGCTGCTGTTTCAGATGTAATTACATTCCTTGAGCAAATTAATACATCTCCTGGTAACTGCAGCTATTGATCTGGCCAATGCCTTTTTCTTGATGCTAGTTTCAAAGGAACACCAGAGCATTGTGCTTTCAGCTGGCAAGGCCAGCAATACACCTTATTGTCCTACCTCAGAGGTATATCAACTCTTCAGCCATATGTCATAAATTTAGTCCACAGGGAACTTGACCACCTTTCGCTTCAACAAGACATCACACTTGTCCGTTACACTGATGACATTAGGCTGACTGGACCTAGTAAGAAAGAAGTGTCAATGACTCTGGACTTATTGGTAAAACCTTTCCCTGCTTGGGGAGGGGGATTTAATCCAACAAAATTCAAGCACTTCCCACCTCAGTGTAATTTCTAGGAGTCCAGTGGTGTGGGGCATGTCGAGATGTTCCTTCTAAAGTGAAGGATAAAATTGTTACATCTGGCACCTCCTATAAATAAAAAGGAGGCACAACACCTGGTCCTCTTTGGATTTGGTTGGGAATATATCCCTATTTGGGTGTACTACTCCAGCCTATTTATCAAGTGCCTTGAAAAGCTGTTAGTTTTGAGTGTGGCCCAGAACAAGAGAGGGCTCTGGAACAGGTTCAGGCTGCTCTCCAAGCCACCTCTTCACTTAGGCCATATGATCTGGTGGATCCAATGGCACTTGAAGTTTCAGTGGCAGATAGAGATGCTGTCTGGTGTCTTTGGACAGCGACTATTTATGAATCACAGTGCAGACCTCTGGATTTTTGAGTAAAACCCTGCCATCTTTTGCAGATAACTACTCTCCTTTTGAAAAAGAGCATTTGGTTTGTTACTGGGCCTTAGTAGAAACTGCACGCTTGAGGATGGGCCACCTGTCATGGACTGGTATGACCCACGAAGGCATAAATCTGGATGTGCACAGCAGCACTAAACTGAAATGGTGCACACAAGGTTGGGCCCAAGCAGGACTTGAAGGCACAAGAAAGCTGCATGAGGAAGTGGACCAAAGGACCATGGTCTCCACTTCTCTCATTTTACCTGCCATCTCCCATTCTGCACCTGTGGCCTCATGGAGAGTTCCTTATCATCAACTGACTGAGGAAGAGAAAACTTGTTCCTGGTTTACAGAAAGTTCTGTGCCATATGCAGGCACCACTCAAAACTGTACAGCAGCAGCACTCTAGCCCTTTTCTGGAACCTCCCTGGAGAATGGTGGTGAAGGAAAATCCTCCCAGTGGCAAAACTTTGAGCAGTGTACCTGGTTGTTCACTTTGCTTGGAAGAAGAAATGGCCAGTCGTGCAATTGTATACTGATTCATGGACTGTGGCCAATGGTTTGGGTGGATGGTCAGGAACTTGGAAGGAACATGATTGGAAAATTGGAGACAAGGAGATATGGTGAAGGGGTATGTGGATAGACATCTCTGAATGGGCCAAAAGAGTGAATATATTTGTGTCTCATGTGAATGCTCAGCAAGGGGGATCTCAGCAGAGGAGGATTTTAACAATCAAGTCGATAGTATGATATTTCTGTGGAAAGCAGTCATCCTTCTTCCCCAGCTACTCTGTTATTGTTCAGTGGACTTATGAACAAAGTGGCATGGCAGGGATGGAGGTTATGCATGGGCTCAGCAACATGGATTTCCACTCACCAAGGCGGACTTGGCTACAGCCACCTCTGAGTGCCAATCTGCCAGCAGCAGAGACCAACACTGAGTTCCGATAAGGCACTATTCCTCGAGAACAACCAGCAATCTGGTGAAAAGTTGATTACATTGGACCACTTTCATCATTGAAAGGGAGGCATTTTGTTTGTATTGGAATAGACCCTTACCCTGGATATGAATTTGCCTTCTCTGCATGCACTGCTTTTTCCAAAACTACTATCTGTGGACTTACAGAATGCCTTATCCACCATCAGGATATTCAACACAGCATTGCCTCAGATCATGGAACTCACTTCACAGCAAATGAAGTGTGGCAATGGGCTCATTATCATGGAATTTATTGGTCTTACCATGTTCCCCTTCATCCTGAAGCAGCTGGCTAGATCGAATGATGAAACGGCCTTCTAAAGACACAATTATGGTGCCAGCTAGGTGATACTACTTTGCAGGGTTGGGGCAATGTTCTCCAGGAGGCTGTATATGCTCTAAACCAGGGTCCAATATATGGTGCTCTTTCTCCTATAGCCCGGTTTCACAGTTTCAGGAATCAAGGTGTGGAAATGGGAGTGACACCACTCACTATTATCCCCAGTGAGCCACTCAAAAAATTTTGCTTCTTCTCCCTATGACCCTATGTTCTGCCAGTCTAGCGGTCTTAGTTCCAAAGGGAGGAATGCTTCTACCTGGAGACATAACATAGGTTTCATTGAGGTGGAAGTTAAGAGTGCCACCCAGCCTCTTTATGTTCCTCATGACTCTGAATGAACAGGCAAAGGAGTTACCATATTGGCTGGTGTGATTGATCCTGATCACCAAAAGTAAATTGGATTGTTATTACATAATGGAGGTAAAGAACAGTATGTCTGGATTACAGGAGATCCCTTAGTGTGTCTCTTAGTACAACCACGCCCTGTGATTAAAGTCAATGGAAACTATAGCAGACCAGTTCCGACATGACTACTAATGACCCAGAGCCTTCAGGAATGAATGTTTGGGTCACCCCACCAGGCAAAGAACCACAACCAGCTGAGGTGCTTGCTGAAGGTAAAGGGAATACAGAATGGGTGGTGGAAAAAGGTAGTTCCAAATTCCAGTTACGGCCATGTGATCAGTTGCAGAAATGAGAAGTGTAATTGTTAAGAGTGTTTCTTCCTTGTAAGTGTGTATCAAGTATTTCTGTTTTTTTTTCACTTATAAAATATAAGATGTAAACTGGACTATTGTGTTTTTTGTTGTATGCATGTTTGTTGTTTTATGTTAGATGAAAGCATGACTTTGTAATTGTCTTTATTTAAAGACTGTGTCAGTTTGTTGTTCTTTGGGGGCTTGCCTGTTACTGTGATGCTGAAAGGTATGCCACTGATATTCAAATACCAGCAGGGTGCCATGGTGGACAGGTTTCAGCTGAGCTTCCAGACTAAGACAGACTAGGAAGAAGCATGTGGAGGTGTAATTTTGAAAAGAATTAACCAGTGAAAACCTTATGAACAGCAGCAGAACATTGCCTGATGTAGTGCCAGAAGATGAGCCCCTCAGGTTGGAAGGTACTCAAAATATGTTTGGGGAAGAACTGCCTCCTTAAAATAGAGTTGATCCTAATGACACGGATGGAGTCAAACTTTTGGGACCTCCATTTGCTGATGTGGCATGACTCAAAATGAGAAGAAACAGCTGCAAACATCCATTAATAATCAAAACATGGAATGTAGGAAGTATTAATCTAGGAAAATTGGAAATAAAAAATGAAATGGAACACATAAAGATCAATATCCTAGGCATTAGTGAACTGAAATAGACTAGTATTGGCCATTTTGAATGAGGCAAACATATGGTCTATTATGCTGGGAATGACAACTTGAAGAAGAATGGTGTTGCATTCATCATCAAAAAGAACATTTCAAGATCTATCCTGAAGTACAGTGCTATTAGAGATAGGCTAATATCCATACACCTAAAAAGAAGACTGGTTAATACAACTATTATTCAAATTTACACACCAACCACTAAGGCCAAAGATGAAGACATTGGAGATTTTTACCAACTTCTGCAGTCTGAAATTGATCAAACATGTAATCAGGGTGCATTGATAATTACTGGTGATTGGAATGTGAAAGTTGGAAACAAAGAAGAAGGATTAATAGTTGGAAAATAAGGCTTTGATGATAGAAACGATGCTGGAGATTGCATGATAGAATTTTGCAAGACCAACAACTTCTTCATTGCAAATAACTTTCTTTGACAACATAAATGGTGACTATACACATGGACCTCACTAGATGGAATACACAGGAGTCAAATCAACTACATCTGTGGAAAGAGATGATGGAAAACTCAATATCATCAGTCAGAACAAGGCCAGGAGCTGACTGTGGAACAGACCATCAATTGCTCATATGCAAATTCAACTTGAAACTGAAGAAAATTAGAACAAGTCCACAAGAGTGTAAGTACGACCTTGAGTATATCCCACCTGAATTTGGAGACCATCTCAAAATTCATTTGATGGGCTAGACACTAATGACCAAAGACTGTAAGAGTTGTGGAATGACATCAAGGACATCATGCATAAAGAAAGCAAGAGGTCATTAAAAAGACAGGAAAGAAAGAAAAGACCAAAATGGATGTCAGAGGAGACTCTGAAACTTGCTCTTGAATGTCAAGTAGCAAAAGCAAATGGAAGAAATGATGAACTCAAAGAGCTGAACAGAAGATTTCAAACAGCGGCTTGAAAGGACAGAGTATTATAATGACATGTGCAAAGATCTGGAGTTAGAAAACCAAAAGTGAAGAACACGCTTAGCATTTCTCAAGCTGAAAGAACTGAAGAAAAAATTGAAGCCTCGAGTTGCAATATTGAAGGATTCTATAGGGAAAAGATTAAATGACATAAGAACGTCAAAAGAAGATGGAAGGAATACACAGAGTCATTATACCAAAAAGAATTGGTCAAAGTTCAACCATTTCAGGAGGTAGCATAAGATCAGGAACTGATGGTACGTACAGAAGGAAAAAGTCCAAGCTGCACTGAAGGCATTGGCAGGCATTGGCAAAGAACAAGCCTCCAGGAATTGACAGAATACCTATTGAGATGTTTCAACAAAAGGATGCAGTGGTGAAAGTAATCACTCGTCTATGCCGAGAAATTTGGAAGACAGCTACCTGGCCAACCAATGGGAAGAGATCCACATTTATCCCTAGTTCCAAGAAAGGTGATCCAACTGAATGTGGAAACTATTGAACAATATCATTAATATCACATGCAAGTAAAATTTTGCTGAAGATAATTCAAGGGGGGCTGCAGCAGTATATCGGCAGGGAACTGCCAGAGGTTCAAGCCAGATTCAGAAGAGGATGTGGAACAAGAGATATCATTGCTGATGTCAGGTGGATCCTGGCTGAAAGCAGAGAATTCCAGAAAGATGTTTACCTGTGTTTTATTGACTATGCAAAAGCATTTGATTGTGTGGATCATAATAAATTATGGATAATATTGCAAAGAATGGGAATTCCAGAACCCTTAATTGTACTCATGAGGCATCTGTACATAGATCAAGAGGCAGTCGTTTGAACAGAACAAAGGGATTACTGCATGGTCTAAAGTCAGGAAAGGTGTGTGTCAGGGTTGTATCCTTTCACCATACTTATTCAATCTGCATGCTGAGCAAATAATCTGAGAAGCAGGACTATACGAAGAAGAACGGGGCATCAGGATTGGAGGAAGACTCATTAACGACTTGCGTTATGCAGGTGACACAACCTTGCTTGCTGAAAGTGAAGAGGACTTGAAGCATTTACTGATGAAGATCAAAGACCACAGCCTTCAGTATGGATTATACCTCAACATAAAGAGAACAAGAATCCTCACAACTGGACCAATAAGCAATATCATGATAAACGGAGATAAGATTGAAGTTGTCAAGGATTTCATTTTAGTTGGTTCTGCAATCAATACTCATGGAAGCAGCAGTCAAGAAATCAAAAGAGGCATTGCATTGGGTAAATTGCTGCAAAAGACCTCTTTAAGTGTTGAAAAGCAAAGATGTCACCCTGAAGATGAAGGTGCGCCTGACCGAAGCCATGGTGTTTTTAATCACCTCACATGCATGTGAAAACTGGACGATGAATAATGAAGACAGAAGAAGAATAGATGCCTTTGAAATGTGGTACTGGAGAAGAATATTGAGTATACTATGAGCTGCCAAAAGAGCAAACAAATCTTTCTTGGAAGAAGTACAACCATAATGCTCCTTAGAAACAAGGATGGTGAGACCAGGTCTCACGTACTTAGGACATGTTATCAGTAGGAATCAGTCCCTGGAGAAGGACATCATGTTTGGTAAATTAGAAGGTCAGCAAAAAAGAGGAAGCCCCTCAAGGAGATGGAGTGACACAATGGCTGCAACAATAAGCTTAAGCATAACAGTGATTTTTGAGGATGACGCAGGATCAGACAGTGTTTTGTTCTGTTGTGCGTAGCGTCACTATGAGTCAAAATTGACTTGATGGCACCTAACAACAATAGCAACATGCTTTAAGGAGATGTGTGCAGGTGCCAAGTTGACAAGCGGTGGACTGTAAAGGTTAAGGTTGCATGTCAACTTGGCTGGGTCATGATTTTCATTGAGTTGGCTGTTATGTAATGGTATAATTTGGTGGATATGTAATGATGTATTTTGACAGTTATATAATAATGCAGTTTGGAAGTTATATAATGATGTAGTCATCCTCCATGATATGATCTGATATGATCAGCCAATCAATTGTAAGAGAGGTTCCTCAAAGTTGTGGCTTGCATCCAATATATATGGATGTTCCAGCAAAAATTTTTGCTTACTCTGAACCCTGCATCTGGTTCGTTATCTCTGATCCCCAATTTTTGGGACTTGTGCCAGTGGCCTCCTATATTGCTTGCTGCTCGTGGGATTCATCAGCTTCCACAGCCCATGACCCAGCGGCCTGCTGTCTGAACTGCCTATCTTGGGTTCATGAGCCCCTACAGCTACGTGAGTCAGGCGAAGCCTCCGTTTGATGGGGGACCCACTGACTTGGAATTTGCCAGTCTCTGTAACCACGTGGGAAACCCTGGTGGCGTAGTGGTTAAGAGTCTGGCTGCTAACCAAAAGCTTGGCAGTTTGGATCCACCAGGTGCTCCTTGAAAACCCTATGGGGCAGTTCTGCTCTGTTCTATAGGGTCACTATGAGTCAGAATTGACTTGATGGCAACAGGTTTGGTTTTGGTTTTTTGGATAACTGTGTGAACCATTTCCTTGAGATCTCTCTCTCTCTGTATATGTGCTTCACTGGTTTTGCTCCTCTAGAGAACCCAGCCTAAGACATTGAGGGTGTTGCAAGAACCACGTTCTTAGGAAGTTTCTGATTCAGCATGACCCATTCACCTGGAGAAATCCTGAACTCTGAGAATGGAGAAAGAGGGTGTTGGGGGATTTGTTTTAGTCAGACCAAGACCTTATCATGTATAAATGATAAAATGCCTAGCTGTGGTCTTCCTGGAAACTTAGCAGCCAAGATTGTAATCATCTAACAACTTTCAGTAGTCTAAGGCAACTGCAGAATCTTGGAGTTCCAGCTGAGGATAGATACGGGGGATGAAGTGGAGATGGGTTGCTGATGAGAGTACCAGGAAGCAGAGATATACCAGAATAGGAGATCTTGGGAGACCAGTCTGAGTGAGTTCATTGTTTCAACACAGACCACCTTGATAAAGCCAATGTTGCTCTGAACCTTGATATTTTTAAGGGATCAAAGCATGCAAGCATGCATGTAGATATAGAAAGAGGAGAAACAGACTTTTCCTTGTATCCTGAATTTTCTTGATCTCTCTCTTGCCATTTGGCATAGGTGATCTGGGGTCCTAGTATAGATTGCCATTTAGGCAAAGTTTCTGCACCTTCTACCTCCCTTTCTCTGGTGATGTTTGCTTTCCTTGCTTCCACAGAGAAACAAAGTAGACTTAATTTAGGTTCCCTACCCTCAGCTGAAAGTTCTCCAAGCACTTCTGCCCGTTAATGAAAATTTACTTTATTGAGGACAGTATTTGATGTAGTGGAAATATTGGTAGATTTTCCTCTAGAAATAATATCCCTAGAACTTATCTTGGATGGAGCAGTTCACTGTGTTAGAGGAGGGGATTTTCTCCCACAGGCCTGATATCCTTCATTACCTAAGAGGTTAGACCAGCATTAAGTGGAGAGAAACCATGAGAATCTGAGTGACTGAGATTCAATTCTTGGCCTCTGAGGAGAATTTTCTGAGAGGCGCCTGGGATGTGACTAGAAACACAACTACCTTTAGGAAGATAGATGATCTGGAGGTGTGTTTGGTTTGGAAGAGAGTAGATTTACATAGAAAAGATGGCACGCGTGATATCTGACTTAAATTCAGCACTTCCACTTGGGCTTGGATGAGAATTGCTCTTTCTGGTTCCAGAATTCAGTTGTAGAGTATGTTGTTGAGTTACATTAATAGAAGGATTAAAGAAAGAACTCAGGCGATTCAGACTCTACTACCTTATACAGTGTTACAGGTGACTGGAAGCCCAGGGAGGCAGCTTTCAGGTCAGAGAAAGGAGATTTGATGAGCCAGTTGGCTCTATACTGAACATCCTTTCCTGTCAGGTGTCAGATCAGCCTGGATGGACATGGCTTGATCTCTTTCCTCTTCTCTCATTTTCAGCTGCTTGACAATTTGGCAACCATATTATACATGGTCAACGACTTTCTTTCTGCTGCAATCATCTGTATTTCTAAGATCATGTGAAATGACGCAAGCAAGGTGTAGTGCTAAATAAATGGAGTTTGCAGAGTTTATTTTAAAATGGGATATTTTTTCATTGTTAGTGAGTTTTACAGAGAGGACTACAGAGCCAAGCACAGGAGACAGTGGAATGCAGTCTGAGTTCACCTCAACACCAGGTCATTAAATGATTGTCATACTCACCATGTGTCTCTAGTGCCTACAGCCATGCCTAGCATTGACTGACAGTCACAAACCATCTAGGTGTTGATGGATGGCAAGAGCAGAGCTTTTCTGCAACCTCTTTCACAAAACACAGCTAAAGCCCAGGTGCCAATAGTGGACAGTTTAGCCCAGAATCTAGCGTGCCAGCTGTGAGTGAATCCATTTTTGGGTATAGCCTAAGGGTGCTGAGTGATGGAAAGAGGGATGACTGTGAGCGCAGGGCAGATTCTTCCTCTTGGCCTCCAAACCTGAGCTCAGAACCCAACAGAGCCTCCTCTTTGCCAGGGCATGAGGTCATCTGGGACCACAGAAAACAACCGATGGCTGTGAAAACCTGGGGCAGGCAGGGTGAGGGGCACCCTAGGAAGGTGGTCCTGGTGGGCATAGTGTC
The DNA here is from genome assembly GCF_030014295.1 of Loxodonta africana. Lineage (NCBI taxonomy): Eukaryota > Metazoa > Chordata > Mammalia > Proboscidea > Elephantidae > Loxodonta > Loxodonta africana. The sequence goes on from NC_087351.1 coordinate 35,486,559, forward strand.
TATCACGCCTCAGGTGCTCTCTCATCCCAGCATGCTGCCCTGTTGCCCTCATTTTGTGTGGAGATAAAGAGGAGATGAGGCTGATTTCCTGGGCCAGTCAGGTACATGATCCTCTCAGAAGGAGACTTAAGGTGTGGATTGCAGACTCACCCATGTCAGAGGGTCCCCACACTGGAGAGACAGTGTTAAAAAGAGTGTGGAACTACTGAGCATGTGTTTGTCTGTGGTGTGTATGGTGTGGGCTGCCAGGAGAACAGAGAAAAGGTGGAGAACAAAGATGTGGTCAGAGGCTGATTCATGCACAGTAGGGATTGAGTGCTTTTTTATATAGGAAAAAGAATACTTTGCCGCTTCTCATAAAAAACAAACAAACAAACAAACAAACAACAGCAACAATGAAAAAACAAAAAACCCCAAAACCAAACCAGTTGCCATTGAGTTACTCCCAAGTCATGGTTTCACAGTAGAACCATGCTCCCAAGGGCTTTTATGGCTGTGACCTTTCGGGAGTAGATTTCCAAGACTTTATTTTGAGATACCCCTGGGTGAGTTCCAGCTGCCACACTTAAGGTAGTAGCTGAGTGCTTAACCATTTGCACCGCCCAGGATTTTTCTTCCTAGAGGTGGTTGATTAAACCAAACCCATTGCTGTTGAGTCAATTCCAACTCATAACAACCCATAGGACAGAGTAAAACTGCCCCACAGGGTTTCCAAGGAGTGCCTGGTGGATTTGAACTGCTGACCTTTTGGTTAGCAGCTGTAGCTCTTAACCACTATGCTACTGGGGTTTCCGTGGTTTATTAAGGCAACTCAAATCACTGGCAAGCCATGGAGAGAAGATTAGGTAGGTCTAGGGGGTAGGTAGAGATTGAATCCTTTATTGAGGGAATCAAACTGAGATCTTAGTGAAGACTGATGATGTTTTTCATTTATGTTTACGTATGAGACACTGCTCTGGACCTCACACAGATGGGTCCCTGGTGTTTCTACATGGAACAGGGTGAGGGGTCTCATCTCAGCATTCTCCACTGTCCGTTTTACTCAGTTTCTTTCTCCTCCACTACCCTGTGCTGAGGTTCTTTGTTTTCAGAGACAGAATGTGCTTCAGGTGTGTGAGTTAGGGAGAAAGAGAGACAGGGAAGGGGTCTTCAAGCATTCTGGACCCCTATCTTGACACTGATTCATATCTCCATCTCAACCCCAACTCTTCTGTGTCCCCTTGGAAGCAAGGTTTATAGCTTGCATTGGGCCCCTCTGCTAAAGCAAGTGAACCAGTTCTGTAAACTCTGAGTATAGTATTTCCCTAGGTGGCCCCAAGACCTTTCTGCTCCTAGGCCACTCTAGGCACATGCTTGTTAACTTGTCTTGGTAGTTTGCCCTTGTCCTTAGGGCTCCCCACACTACTGCACAGAGCTGTTGTGTATGTGGAGATTGCCTTTTTAGCCCCATTGCCCTTCCAGCAGGAGCCCTGTTTTGTGCAATGGTTAAGCACCGGGCTGCTAATTGAAAGGTCAGTGGTTCAAACCCATCAGCCACTCCACGGGAGAAAGATATGGCAGTCTGCTTTGATAAAGATTTACCACCTTGGAGACCCTACGGGGCAGCTCTACTGTGTCTTGTAGGGTCACTATGAGCCAGAATTGACTCAGTGTCAACAAGTATGAACTTTTCCATCTCCTCTTCCTGGAAAGCGTCCAAACCATGCCATTTGCCAGAGTTTCAAACCTGCCTCGCTACATGTGGCCAGTCTTCACCCCATGTAGCTGTGGGGCAAGATGAGGGGTCACACAGCTATGGTGAATGTAGCCTTGATCTCTGATGCCCAAAAGGAACAGGAAAGGCTTAGAAGTTCAGATCCTATTGTTCCATTAGGTGCCCAGGGTCTGTTATTGGAATGTCCTTGTAGATCCTGTAATTGAGGTGCTGGTGGCAGCCCCCCTGAGTCACTCTCAGACCTGGTAGAGAGGCTATACTGTGTGAGGGAGTGTCAGAGTCTTAAAAAAGACCATCTCCCAGTGGGAAGGAGCTGCTTTCTGTGTCTTTCTTGAACACATTCAATGGTCCCCTGCTGTGCCCCAGGCAGGCTCCCATTGCACTTCCTCTACCCTGATCTGTGATCCCCCTGGTCATCCATCCCCAAATTCAGCACACAAACCACCAATTCACACCTGTGCACAGTCCCATCCTATCAGCATCTTTAAGGTCAGGTCCCTCTGTCTTCCTCAGAGGAACAATGGAACCCACTACCCAGGTGTGAAGCTCTCAATCATGGCCATTTCTCTTCCTAAATCAACCTCAGTCCAATAGTGCAGAGGAGGGGGATAAAAACAACTGAGCCTCCAACTGACACAATAGGGGCCTGGTGTGTTCCCCACCAGGACCACCTTCCTGTGAAGCTCCATCCTTGTCACCCTTTGCCCACACCTCAGCAGGGTCTCTACTCAGTGCTGCTGTCCCAGTTGGGTCCTGCCTGTCAGCCCCTTATCCTGTCTGGAATGGCTCTCAGGGAAGCCAGGCTGTGCCCACTCAGAGCAGAGCTTTTGAAAAAGTGACAGACAGGCCTGGTTCCCACAGCGTAGACACACCTCTCACCTGCGCAAGCCCAGCTCAGCCTCTTTCATCCTGCCCAGCATGTCTCACATACTCACATGGGCATACAGTCAACCAGCCCCCACTCAGCTAGTGTCTGCAATTCCTTCGTCATGTACCATTTAATCACACATGGCTAACTGATATCTTGATCACGTCTCATGCCTGTCACTGTCCACCTTGTCCTTAAGGCCTTTTGTGCTCAAACTGACACACTTCTGCATCAGGATTGGAATTCACTTCTCCACACTTAAGTGAGCATTCATCAACAGCCTGAGTGACAGGCCTTGTGATACAGCAGTGAAACCACAAATCTGTTCTTACCCCACCGACTGTAGGTATGCTCTTTATGTCTGAATCCCTCAGTCCTTCTGAACTTATCTGACCTTGGACAGATGCCCACATAACATACGACTTGGACTAAATGCAATAAAGACTTTCTTCAGTGCAGAGAAGTCAAGATTTTGGTGCAGATAAGCCAAGCTTTATTACTTCCCCAACACAGTCTCTCTGACATGACATGGAGGACAGCAGGGGACTATGCTGGGTGGGCTGCAAAAAAGATTCCCTGCTGATGGACCAGCAGCCCACGCCCTCCTGTGGATACCATAGGCCTCATCCCTTCTAAGGCCTACAGCTAGGGCGTTCCTGTTTCCCCTGTGACCCAGGGCCCAGAGCAGCTTATGGAGGGTCCATCCCAGAGCAGGGCTAGGCAGAACTGAGAAATAGATATAGGATAGGACTGTGGGCAATTGTCCTCTCTCCTGAGGACAGCACAACAGCACTAAAGTTGAGATCAGGAGTAAGATATTGAAGCAATGGGATCAGAATGTGAACTGCCTTGGGACAACACAGCCTCTGCAGAGATTGCAGTTCTGACCCACTCCAGCTGTCCTAAGCAGCAGGGGTGCTGAGAAGCAGAGCTTCACGAAGATCTAGGCACCAGCCTCATCCACCCTCACCCCATTGTGCCCTACATCATTTGCACTTGTTCTACTCTGCTCTCCTTAGGACAATGTGTCCTGCACCCTTCTCTAATAAGACAACTTTTCAAGATGAACTCTGCCAACATGTTGTGTCACAAGGGTCACAAAATTCAGGTGAACACTTCAGTCCCAACACACTGAGCATTGTAACGAGTCATACATAGTAGCCAGATGAACAGTCAGGGGACAAACAGCAACAGGGACTACAGAAGGCAGGTGATCGATGCTACACACACTTGACACCAAAAACAATACTGCTTTCGGCACCTATTTTTTGGGCAACATTCTGGGTTTTGTTTGTTTGTTTGTTTTGTTTTAATTTTTCCACAATATTCTACACATATCCCAACCCTAGGACTTTTAGCTCCTGGAGATGGGCTCTTGAACAGAAGACCCTCATTTCTAAAACCAGGATAGTCCTTGGCAAGCCCTACCAGTCTCTGAGTTTTACCCAGAGCTGGGTCGCACATGACTGAGAACAGTGTACAGTAATCAGTGGAATGAAGACTGAGCTCACTCTGACTCTAGGTAATTTGGTCATCATCATGTTCTCCATTTTGTCTCTAGGCCCAGTACTGTGCCTGGTGTTAACTGACCCTCATAAACCATTTCAGTGTTGATGGATGGCAGGAGCAGAGCTTTTCTGCCATCTCTCTCACAAAAGGCAGCTAAAGTACAGAAGGCAGCAGAGGGAGGTGTAGTCAGAAGCCAGGCTGACAACTGTAAGCAAAAAGCATGGGCTGGTGTGTCCCAAGGCTGCTGAGCAACTCTGAGCTCAGTATAAATCATGCATCTTGTCCTCCAGACCCAATGACAGAGCTCAGCAGAAAGTCCTCTTTGCCGGGGCATGATGTTGGGTGGAACCACAGAGGAGGATTCTGGGAAACCAGGGCAGGCAGGGTGAGGGGCTCCCCAGGAAGGTAGTCCTAGTAGAAGGAGTGTCTCTTACGTCTCAGGTGATCTCTCAGCCCAGGCCTTCACCCCCATTTGTGTGACTGTGCCAGGAAGAGGAGATGAGGCTGACGGCCTGGGCCAGTCTTTGCATTTTCCTTCAGAAGGAGACTTGCCTTGTAAAGTCCCAGACTCACCCATATCAGAGGGTCCCTGCACTGTTGAGACAAAGATAAGAAAATCTGGAAATACTGGGCAAGTTTCTGTGCATGGTGTGTGTATGGTATGGTTTGCTGGAGGAACACTAAAAGGATGGAGAGCAAAGATGTGGTCAGAGACTGCCTCATAGACAGTGAGGGTAGAGTGCATTTTTATTCTGGAAAAATAAAAGCTAGCCCCTTCTCATCCTAAAATAAAAAATGAAAACAAAAACAAAAAAAAAACCCTGTTGCCGTTGAATCTATTCCGACTCATAGGGACCCTATAGTATAGAGTAAAACTGCCCCACAGGCTTTCCAAGGTGTGAATCTTTATGGAAGCAGACTGCCACATCTTACTCAGTGGAGAGTCTGGTGGGTTCAAACCGCTGCCCTTTTGGTTTAACCACTGCACCATGTACTTCTCATCCTAGAGGTGGTTCATTAAGGTAACTTATCATGGAGCCCTGGTGGTGCAGTGGTTAAGAGGTCAGCTGCTACCCAAAAGGTCGGCAGTTCAAATCCACCAGCTGTTCCTTGGAAGCCCTATGGGGCAGCTCTACTCTCTCCTATAGGGTCACTATAAGTTGAAATTGGCTCAATGGCAATGGGTTTGGTTTGGTTGGTTATCACGGGTAAGCCATAGAGAAAGAATTGGGTAGATCCATGGGTATGCAGAGATTGAATCCTTTATTCAGGACGCACAAGATGGTCAACAAGCTTCTGGTGAAGCCTGAGGGGCTTTCTCATTACATTCGTATATCAGACACTGGGTTGGTACTCACACAGAACAGTCCCTGGAATCTCCACAGGGAAAAGGAAGAGAGGCTTCACTCAGCTCAGCATTCTCTACTTTCTCCTTCAGTCAGAGTCTTTCTCCTCTACTACCCTCTGCTGAAGTTTTTATTTTCAGAGAAGGAAGACTCTTTGGGTGTGTGTGTTAGTGAGAAAGGGAAGAAAGGGGCCCTCTAGCATTCTGGGCCTCCGCCGTTGAGTTTCCAGCTCAACCCAGCTGTTCTGTGTTTCTGTGTGTCAAGGCCCACAGACTTGATGGAATCCCCTCTGGATCCCGGTGAACCAGATCTGTAGGCAATGAGCACAGTCCTTCCCATGTGCCCCCACAAACTTTCTTTTCCTGGATCACTCTGTGCATATGCCTGTCAACTAACCCTGGCAGGTTATTTTTTGTCGTAGGGCTTCTCACACCACTGGACAGAGCTGTTGTCTTTGCAGAAGATGTCTTTGTAGCAATGCGGCATTTCCATCTATTCTCCCTGGAGTGTGTCCAAACGAGGTCATCTGCCAGTATCCCAATCATGTCCCACTGAATGTGGTCTGACTTTACCCCATGTAGCTCTAGGACAAGTTGAGGGGTCTTTCAGGTGTGGTGAACAAGCCTTGATCTCAGTTGCCTAGTCAGACCAGGCAACATTTAGAATATCATATCTATTTATCCTGTTGGGTGTTCAGGGCCAGGGCCTGGACTGTACTTACTGATCCTACACTTGAGGGCTTGCTCTAGTCCCCTGAGTGACTCTGGGACCCAGCAGAAGAGCCAGGGTGGGAAGAAGTGGCAGAGCAAGGCCCAAAGAGCTGGTGAACAGAATGACACCAGTGGGGATCATGGATCATGTCCTGTCTTCTGTCTTCAGGCAGCATGTGGAGTGGCTTTGAGCACAAGGATTTGGTGCTGGGTACTTTCACCCTTCATGATGCTCTGAGTACACAGAGTAACAGCTGATTGTGGGAAAAAACGTGGATGGGACAGTCCTTATGTTGAATATCCTCAGTCACTCTGATCCCACCTGGCCCACAAACCTGGGACCTCAGTGATGGTGTAATCTGATGAAGGCTTCTACCCTCCTGCTGTTAGGTTCTGGTGAGGCCCTCGGCTTGGTTTCCAGGGGGTGCTGCACACAGGTGTTTGAGGACTGTTAGAATTTACATGTAAGAGTGTTATGAACATCCTGCCTAGAATACATGAGGCTGCCCTTAATTATTTCCATTTTCTGCCTCAGATTTTACTGGTTTCTAAAACAGTGATTCTGGTAAATGTGCTAGTTACAATATTATACTCCCCAAAAGAAACACAGCAAAATTTCATCATTTTTGAAATGCTATAGGAAGTTGCTGTCCATCAAAACACTGGGTTATCACTCTTGGCAATTATACATCTGAAGAGTCAGAGGAAACTAAAAAAAGAATGAACAAAAAAAACAATGTAAATAGAATATAAGGCTAATGCAGATGTATTCATTCTGGGAGTCACATCACTTCAAATGTTGAAATTGCTCAAAACTTATTTGCCAGATTTCATGGATTTCTGATAGTTTATAATCATTTTGTAAATAAGTTTCTTCTGAGTTGCTGGGACCAGCTCTGTGCTCCCCCTTATGTTCCCACTCAAGGCTCTGTCCACATTCTCTCGGGGTGTCCACCTGCTCCCAGCCATCACAGACGTTATTATTAATGTTATTCTGCCTCACCTTCTTTCCCTTTTGTCGTTCTACCATAATCCTGACTGTTGTAGATTGAATTGTGTCCCCCCAAAATATGTGTTTAATTCCTAAGGTGTACACCTGTAGTTATAATCCCATTTAGGAATGGATTGAGTTTGTTGTGTTAATGAGGCAGGATTAGTGTAGGGCTTATTTTAAGTGAGTGTGTTTTGAGATATAAAAGAGATTAAGCAAGCAAGCTAAGAAGCAGAGATGGGGAAAGAGATGCCAAGCCACATGAAGATTGTCCAGGAGGAGAAGCTCCAAAGAGACAAGGACCTTCCTCCAGAGCTGACAGAGAGATTTACCCCAGAGCTGACACCCTGAATTGGGACATCTAGTCTCCTAAATGGTGAGAAACTAAATTTCTGTTTGTTAAGCTATCCACTTGTGGTATTTCTGTTACAGCAGCACTAGGTAAGGATGACAATGACTTATGACCAATATCTCTGTTCTCCTGGCTGTGGTGTTTTGTCTGGGGCAGAGGGCACTCATGCCTGTAGGATGACAATGTCTTCCTTTTCTGTGGGACCTAAAAGTTCTTTGCACACTTTTTCTAGTGAACCTACAGTTGTTTTCTGACTGTCGGTAAAATGAGCAGTGTTCTGAGTCCACATGTCACATTTTTCTAGGACTGCTGTGTTTTAGAATTGAGAATCTGCTGTTCAAGAGAAATTCCAGAATAACATACAAAAATCTAGGTGCTGAAGACAGCAATGTTTTTGGTGTCAAGTGAGTGCAGCATCGATCATCTGCCTTCTGTAGTCCCTGTTGGTGTTTGTCCCCTGACTGTTCATGTGGCTACTATGACTTGTTGCATTGCTCAGTGTGCTGGGAGTTAAGTGGTCACTTTATGTGTGTTTTAATCCTGTGCACTGACAATTTGTTTTGCCTGACTCTGGATTAACTGTTGTCCGTTATATAGAGATAGTGCTTGTTTAATTACCAACATTGAGGTTATTGTGACCATATTCTGTAACAGTGCAGATAATGAAAGTGAGAACTATGCTAATACCAACACCAGCATGATTCAGACATCACCTGAAAAAAAAAAACCTAAAAAACTGAGTTATTTTCACAACAGAAGAAAGGACACAGTGGAAGAGGGACATAAATATCTAAAACAGAGCTTACTGCGTGTTATGGAGAAAGATGTAGGGCTGGGCTGGTGTAGAAGTGGTGTGAATGCACATGGAGGGATTGAGTCTCACCAGTCAGGGATGAAACAAGCAAGTCCTTCTTACTTAGTCCTAAGTGTTTTCATCTCCCCTAATGTTATGTGTACTTTCTGCGATGTTCTCGAATCACCAAGTCACTATTATGTATGCTTCTATAATGCTTTTTATAATGTAATGATGCTTTTTACACCACTCATTTGCCTGTTTGTCATACTGTGGTGGCTTGCATGTTGCTAAGACACTGGAAGCTATGCTACCAGTATTTCAAATACCAGCAGGCTCATCCATGGTGGATAGGTTTTCAGTGGAGGTTCCAGACTTAGACAGACTAGGGAGAAGTAACTGGCGATCTATTTCTAAAAAAAAAAAAAGGCCAGTGAAAACCTTATGAATAGCAGCGGAACATTGTCTGGTATAGTGCCGGAAGATGAGACCCCCAGGTTGCAAGGCACTCAGAAGATGGCTGGGGAGGAGCTGCCTCCTCCAAGCAGAGCTGACATTGATGAAATGCATGGATTAAAGCTTTTGGGACCTTTATTTGCTGATGTGACATGACTCAAAATGAAAAGAAAAAGCTGAAAACATCCAATAATAATCGGAATGTGGAATGTACAGGGTACAGACCTAGGAAAATTGGAAGTCTTCAAAAATGAAACGGGATGCACAAAGATCAATATCCTAGACATTAGCGTGCTGAAATAGTATGGTCTGCTACACTGGGAATGACAAATTGAAGAGGAATGGCATCACATTCATCATCAAAAAGAACATTTCAAGATCCATCCTGAAGTACAATGCGTCAGAGGTAGAATAATATCCACATGCCTACAAGGAGGATCAGTTAATAGGACTACTTTTCAAATTTAAGAACCAACCACTAAAGCCAAGATGAGGAAATTGACTATTTTACCAACTTCTGCAGTCTGAAGTTGATCAAACATGCAATCGAGACGAATTGATAATTACTGGTGATTGGAATGGGAAAGCTGGAAACAAAGAAGAGGGGACAGTGGTTGGAAAACGCGGTCTTGGTGATAGAAAGGACTCCAGAGACCACACGATAGAATTTTTTTCAACACCAATGACTTATGCATTGCAAGTACCTTTTTTTGACAATATAAATGGTGACTATACATGTGGACCTCACCAGATGGAATATACAGGAATCAAATCCACTACATCTGTGTAAAGAGATGATACAAAAGCTGAATATCATTCGTCTGAACAAGGCCAGGAGCTGACTGCAGAACACGACATCAGTTGCTCATATGCAAGTTCACATTGAAGCTGAAGAAAATTAAAACAAGTCCGTGAAGGGCCTGTACACAGACCAAGAGGCAGCCATTAGAACAGAACAAGGGGATACTGCGTGGTTTAAAATCAGGAAAAGTATGCATCAGGGTTGTATCCTTTCACCATACTTATTCAATCTGTATGCTGAGCAAATAATTGGAGAAGCTGGACTGTATAAAGAAGAATGTAGCATCAGGATTGGTGGGAGACTGGTTAAGAACCTGCGATATGTAGATGACAGAACCTTGCTTGCTGAAAGAGAAGAGAACCTGAAGCACTTACTGATGAAGATCAAAGACTACAGCCTTCAGTATGGATTACATCTCAACATAAAACAAAAATCCTCATGATTGGGACAATAAGCAACATTATGATAAATGGAAAAATAGTGAAGTTGTCGAGGATTTCATTTTACTTGGATCCATAATTAATGTCCATGGAAGCAGCAGTCAAGAAGTGAAACAAAGGATTTCATCGGGCAAATCTGCTGCAAAAGGCCTCTTTCAAACCTTGTAGAGCAAAGATGTCACTTTGAGTACTAAGATGTGTCTGATCCAAGCCATTGTATTTTCAATCACTTCCTATGCATGCGAAAGCTGGACAATGAATAAGGATGACTGAAGAAGAAATGATGCCTTTCAATTATGATGTTGGCAAAGAATATTGAATATACCATGGACTGCCAAAAGAATGAACAAATCTGTCTTGGAAGAAGTTCAGCAAGAATGCTCCTTAGAAGGGAGGATGATGAGACTTCATCTCACATACTTTGGGCATGTTATCAGGAGTGACCAGTCCCTGGAGAAAGTCATCATGCTTGATAAAGTAGAGTGTCAGCAAAAAAGAGGAAGACCCTCAATGAGATGAATTGACACAGTGGTTACAAAAATGGGCTCAAACATAGCAACAATTGTGAGGATGGCACATGACTGGGCAGTGTTATGAGTTGTTATGAGTCAGAAACAACTTGATGGCACCTAACAACAACAGTAATAACAGGATGCTTTTTGTAATGCCTTTAAACACCTATGTATTTCACTTATAAATTGAAGTTAGAAATAGAGAATTTATGAGCTTAGAAAAAGGAACATGTACACTTCTCTAATCATCTCTAACCGTCATCTCTAAGTCATTGTTATTGCTGTTAGGTGCCATAGAGTCAGTTCCAACTCATAGTGACCCTATGAACCACAGAATGAAACACTGCTGGGTCCTGCACCATGCTCTCAATCATTGTTATGCTCGAGCCCATTGTTGCAGCCACTGTCAATCCATCACGTTGAGGACCTTCCTCTTTTCCACTGGACCTGTACTTTACTAACTATGATGTCCTTCTCCAGGGACTGATCCCTCCTAATAACATGTCCAAAGTATGTAAGACACAGTCTCGTCATTCTTGCATCTAAGGAGCATTCTGGTCATACTTCTTTTAAGACAGATTTATTCATACTTTTGGCAGTCCATGGTGTATTCAATATTCTTCGCCAACACCACAATTCAAAGGCTTCAATTTTTCTTCAGTCTTCCTTATTTATTGTCCAGCTTTCGCATGTGTATGATGCGACTGAAAATACCATGGCTTGAGTCAGGTGTACCTTAGTCTTCAAGGTGACATCTTTGCTTTTCAACACTTTGAAGAGGTCCTTTGCAGCCAATTTTCCCAATGCAATGCATCTTTTGATTTCTTGACTGCTGCTTCCATGGCTGTTGATTGTGGATCCAAGCAAAATGGAATCCTTGACAACTTCAATTTTTTCTCCATTTATCAGGATGTTGCTTATTGGTCCAGTTGTGAGGATTTTTGTTTTCTTTATGTTGAGGTGTAATCTGTACTGAAGGCTGTGGTCTTTGCTTTTTACCAGTAAGTGCTTCAAGTCCTCTTCACTTTCAGCAAACAAGGTTGTGTCATTTGCATAACGCAGGTTGTTAATGAGTCTTTCTCCAATCCATAAGGTTTTCACTGGCTGATTCTTTTCAGAAGTAGACCACTGGGTCCTTCTTCCTAGCCTGTCTTAGTATGAAGGCTCAGCTGAAACCTGCCTGCCATGGATGACCCTGCTGGTATCTGAATACCAGTGGCATAACTTTCAACATCACGGCAACATGCAATCCCCACAGGATGACAAACTGACAGACAAGTAGGGGTCTAAGTCATTAACAGCTATAAATATGTCAGTAGAAAGTTGTTCTACCCTTGGAAATGTTTCATAGTTGTATGTGGTAAATGAGGACATAACTATGCCATATAACAACTCCCTTAATTTTGAATAAGTCAAAATATTAATTTCGCTTGGGACATATGTCATAGAACAATTCCCTTAATTGGCAATAAAAGATAACAATAATACTTGAACATGACAACATCTAACCCTTATCTTGTGAAGTCAAAATAAGAAAATTGTATATATAGCCTCAATGTCTGCACCTGTTGGAGGAGACAGTTGCAAAAGATCTCTTTGGCTATTGCTGTCTCTGAAAACTGAGAGCCTGCTGAAATACTGCTCATCACAACCACCCTTGACCCCTAGTTTTGTGGGACCTTCTCTGAGTTTGAAGGGTGGCCAAGTCTTTCTCTCTGACACTACTCCTTTTAAGGTAAAGGATGAAATCTAAATATTTAGGCTCAAATGATTAAACTAGCATTGCATGATTAATTCTGATTCTCTAGCAATAAATGAATGTCTTGAGGCCTTACTTTTGTGCCTTGCGATGACTAACTTGCATTAAACGAAATGAGTTTATGCATGAGAAACCTGAGCATTATTTTATTTATTCTTAAGATAAATCCTCAAGGACACATAAACACACCAATGCTCAGGTGAAAGAAAGAGCTACAGAATTTGCTTGGGCACACTATAAGAACATAAGGCATTATCATATATCCCCTTGATTACTCCCTAAAATGAATAAGCTTTCACTTCCTGATTCAGAGGATGCAATGGAAATGTCCTGTGGGTGAAAAAAAAAGGGAAAATTTTCACTGGAGAGTGAGTCTGTCAATTCTTACCAAAGATTGTGCTTTCTACAGCATAGCAACTGATGCGTTGATTCTGCAACAAAATATGTTCCCCTTACCACTTAGGTACTTTGATTTGATAAATGGCATTTGAAATTATATCCTAATTTCAATAAAGACTTTAATAAAAGTTGGAAAACATAAAGCAGAAAGCTGTTGATATCTTGTCCAAATGCAAATAGTCTTTGGTCATCTATTGCTTATTTGGCTGATGGTGCAAACAAGAGTTTTGGTAAATTCTATTTCGTCTTTAAATTTCTTACCAAAGAAAACTTAAAGATCTTACTCATTCGATGTCTTTCACACCATGTTCTCAACATGGCTAAAAATGGGGTGATTTGCTTACCTGAACTATCAAAGCTCTCATAATGCAAGCTTTCAGCCACTTTTCAGTTTCCTCAAAACATGCCAAAGTACTTACTGATATTTTTGGTTTATGGAAATTGGAGGAATGAACATAAGCCTACAAGATGGTTGTCACTGTTGTTGACCACAGTAAAGATGTGAAAATGTCGGGCTGCCATAAAATCACATTTTCAAAGTGTGGCACTTAACGAATACCCTTTTGTTATTTGTGAATACCTTAAGGATGAGAATGGAGAAAGGGTTCCCATGAAAGAGAAATCTGTATATTGTTCCTCCGAACAGTTTGGTGATGTTTGAAGAGGCTGTTAGGAACGTAGAAAAGGATGAACAGACTGCGTCTTAGCTGTTCGACGTTATGTGTAGATTGCAAAAACTCATACAGAGGGGGGAAGAAAATGAATCATACGTTGGAAGTAAGACTGCTTCAGGACTCAACTGTATTGCCAGTAGAGGGCAGCCAAGTTAAATAAAAAAAAAAAATTTTTTTTTTTTTTAGGGCTGTCTTTTATTTCTTTATTCAAACTATTTTTTTTTTCATAAAGTTCGAACTGTCCCTTGCTTTACAGACATTTTCCATGAGAAAGATTTAACTTGTGATGACATCCAATGCTCTTCGGAATATTTAAAAATATTGGACCTGATAGACATAAAGAGCTGATGCTAAACTAGTCTTGTAGACACCAAGTAGATGGACATGTTGGGAGAGTAGACACCTAAATTCTGTAAATAAAAAAACAAAAACAAAAACCTGCTGTTGCTAATAGGTAAAATCCTAAGTGTTGCATGCTCAAATGCTTTTGTTGAGAGGACATTTAGCTTGCAGACACCAGGAATCAGTGTCAGGTGTACTTGGTAAGAGTAAAGCTTCAAGTCAAAGTGAGTATTGTGATTGACTATATTCTGTTTCGCCACTACCTAAAAGAAAAGATGAATATTCTTACTAGGTAGGCATTGCAATAAAGTATTATTAGATGAAAGCATAGAATAGAGTAAAATAATCTACTGTATTGTAAAGATAGAAAAGACCCAGGAATTGTTATTTTTAATTAAATATAGGTAATATCTGCCTAATTAACCCTATTGTATTTATACTATCCTTTAAAAAAATCTTGTATGTGCGTTACAATGTGCAGTAAGGACAACATGATAAAATACCCTACATATTGTAAATATCTAATAAAGGATTTAAAAAGTATTAAAATGAACTGCTATATAAAAAGTTGTAAGAAACATTATAAAATGTTATTACCGTCTTCTCAGAGATACTGCCTAATTTTTGCTGGTATTAGTTACTTATGTTGTTGTTGTTAGGTGCTGTCGAGTTGGTTCTGACTCATAGCGACCCTATGCACAACAGAATGAAACACTGCCCGGTCCTGTGCCATCCTTAAAATCGATGTTTTGCTTGAGCTCATTGTTGCAGCCACTGTGTCAATCCACCTCGTTGAGGGTCTTCCTCTTTTCCGCTGACCCTGTACTCTGCCAAGCATCATGTCCTTCTCCAGGGGCTGATCCCTCCTGACAACATGTCCAAAGTATGTAAGACGCAGTCCCGCCATCCTTGCCTCTAAAGAGCATTCTGGCCGCACTTCCTCCAAGACATATTTGTTCATTCTTTTGGCAGTCCATGGTATAGTCAACATTCTTCGCCAACACCACAATTCAAAGGCGTGAACTCTTCTTGAGTCTTCCTTATTCATTTTCCAGCTTCCCCATGCATATGATGGGATTGAAAATACCATGGCTTGGGTCAGACGCACCTTAGTCTTCAGGGTGACATCTTTGCTCTTCAACACTTTGAAGAGGTCCTTTGCAGCAGATTTACCCAATGCAATGCGTCTTTTGATTTCTTGACTGCTGCCTGCATGGGTGTTGATTGTGGATCCAAGTAAAACGAAATCCTTGACAACTTCAATCTTTTCTCCATTTATCGTGATGTTGCTCATTTGTCCAGTTGTGAGGATTTTTGTTTTCTTTATGTTGAGGTGCAATCCAAACTGAAGGCTGTGGTCTTTGATCTTCATTAGTAAGTGCTTCAAGTCCTCTTCACTTTCAGCAAGTAAGATTGTGTCATCTGCATAATACACGTTGTTAATGAGTCTTCCTCCAATCCTGATGCCCCGTTCTTCCTCATATAGTCCAGCTTCTCGTATTATTTGTTCAGCATACAGATTAAATAAATATGGTGAAAGAATACAACCCTGACACACACCTTTCCTAACTTTAAACCAATCAGTATCCCCTTGTTCTGTCCGAACAACTGCCTCTTGATCTATGTAAAGGTTCCTCATGAGCACAATTAAGTGTTCTAGAATTCCCATTCTTCGCAGTATTAATAGTTTGTTGTGATCCACACAGTTGAATGCCTTTGCATAGTCAATAAAACACAGGTAAACATCCTTCTGGTATTCTCTGCTTTCAGCCAGGATCCATCTGACATCAGTAATGATATCCCTGGTTCCATGTCCTCTTCTGAAACCCGCCTGAATTTCTGGCAGTTCCCTGTTATACTGCCACAGCCGTTTTTGAATGATCTTCAGCAAAATTTTGCTTGTGTGTGATATTAATGATATTGTTCTGTAATTTCCTCATCTGGTTGGAGCATCTTTCTTGGGAATAGGCATAAATATGGATCTCTTCCAGTCAGTTGCCCAGGAAGCTGTCTTCTATATTTCTTGGCATAGACGATTGAGCACCTCCAGCGCTGCATCTGTTTGTTGAAACATCTCAATTGATATTCCATCAACTCCTGGAGCCTTGTTTTTCACCAACGCCTTCAGAGCAGTTTGGACTTCTTCCTTCAGTACCATCGATTCCTGATCATATGCCATGTCTTGAAATGGTTGAATATCGACTAATTTTTTTTGGTATAATGACTGTGTATTCCTTCCATCTTCTTTTGATGCTTCCTGTGTCATTTAATATTTTCCCCATGGAATCCTTCACTATTGCAACTCGAGGCTTGAATTTTTTCTTCAGTTCTTTCAGCTTGAGAAACGCCGAGCGTGTTCTTCCCTTTTGGTTTTCCATCTCCAGCTCCTTGCACATGTCATTATAACACTTTACTTTGTTTCTCTAGAGGCCTTTGAAATCTTCTGTTCAGTTCTTTTACTTCATCAGTTCTTTCTCTTGCTTTAGCTGCTCGACACTCAAGAGCAAGTTTCAGAGTCTCCTCTGACATCCATCTTGGTCTTTTCTTTCTTTCCTGTCTTTTCAATGACCTCTTGCTTTCTTCATGTATGATGTCCTTGATGTCATTCCACAACTCATCTGGTCTTCGGTCACTAGTGTTCAATGTGTCAAACCCATTCTTCAGATGGTCTCTAAATTCAGGTGGGATATACTCAAGGTCATATTTTGGCTTTCATGGACTTGCTCTGATTTTCTTCAGTTTCAGCTTGAACTTGCATATGAGCAATTGATGGTCTGTTCCACAGTCGGCCCCTGGCCTTGTTCTGACTGATGATATTGAGCTTTTCCATTGTCTCTATCCACAGATGTAGTCAATTTGATTTCTGTGTGTTCTATCTGGTGAGGTCCATGTGTATAGTCGCCGTTTATGTTGGTGAAAGAAGGTATTTGCAGTGAAGAGTCATAGGTCTTGCAAAACTCTATCATTCGATCTCCGGCATTGTTTCTATCACCAAGGCCATATTTTCCAAGTACTGATCCTTCTTCTTTGTTTCCAACTTTTGCATTCCAATTGCCAGTAATTATCAATGCATCTTGATTGCATGTTCGATCAATTTCAGACTGTAGCACCTGATAAAAATCTTCTATTTTTTCATCTTTGGCCCTAGTGGTTGGTGTGCAAATTTGAATGATAGTTGTGTTAACTGGTCTTCCTTGTAGGTGTATGGATATTATCCTATCACTGACAGCATTGTACTTCAGGATAGATCTTGAAACGTTCTTTTTGACGATGGATGCAGCACCATTCCTCTTCGAGTTGTCATTCTCAGCAGAGTAGACTATATGATTGTCCAATTCAAAATGGCCAATGCCAGTCCATTTCAGCTCACTAATGCCTAGGATATAGATGTTTATGTGTTCCATTTCATTTTTGACGATTTCCAATTTTCCTAGATTCATACTTCGTACATTCCAGGTTCTGATTATTAATGGATGTTTGCAGCTGTTTCTTCCATTTTGAGTCGTGCCACATCAGCAAATGAAGGTCCTGAAAGCTTTACTCCATCCACGTCATTAAGGTCGACTCTACTTTGAGGAGGCAGCTCTTCCCCAGTCATCTTTTGAGTGCCTTCCAACCTGGGGGGCTCATCTTCCAGCACTATATCAGACAATGTTCTGCTGCTATTCATAAGGTTTTCACTGGTTAATGCTTTTCAGAAGTAGACTGCCGGGTCCTTCTTCCTAGTCTGTCTTAGTCTGGAAGCTCAGCTGAAACCTGTTCTCCATAGGTGACCCTGCTGGTATCTGAATACCGCTGGCATAGCTTCCAGCATCACAGCAACACACAAGCCCCCACAGTATGATAAACTGACAGACACATGGGGGTTAGTTACTTATCATCACTGTTAAATTAGTTTTATTGTTGATTTGTTTAAACAATAGCATTTATGTAAAAAAAAAGTTTTTTAGAATATAAAATTTCCAACAAATATCTGTTTTAAATATTTTATAAAAGTAGTATCATAACTCCTAAAAGTAAACAAAACCCATTGCCATCAAGTTGATTCCAACTCATAGCGAGCCTACATGACAGAGTAGAACTGCCGCATAGGGTTACCAAGTAGCTGCTGGTGGATTTGAACTGCTAATCTTTCGGTTAACAGCTGTAGCTCTTAACCACTGTGCCACCAGGGCTCCAAAGTAATAACATACATATATATAAGGTGAAGGTGAAATCTAGAAAATGGAATATGAAATAACTCTTTTCTTCTTGATGTGTGCTACGGTGCCTGATGTTGAACCACCCATTCTTAGGCTTAGATAAAAGAGGTTTAGATTATTCATTCTGACTTTCCCACCTCTACCAGAATCTTTGGCCATCCTAATAATAAATCACTTTATAGATAACAGAGGTGTAGCCTATGAAAGGGAAATGACTCACCAAGTTTCCTGGGAGCATTTTATATCCTGTTGTTTCTGTATATTGTTTATGCAGCAATAGAGTTCAGCAAATTTGGGGGGAAAAACTTAGTCCAAGATGCATAAGAGAGACAGGCTGACTGGAGTCTGTGGAATAGTCAATGGTTGAATAAGCCAGGTCTCTGAGGTGTGGACATCTACTTACCTACGTAAGTAAGCCCGGGATAACAGAGGCAAGGCCAACGGGGTCAGGAGTGCAGCATCTTCTCAGAAAGTTTGCTTAGATTAGAAGTTGATTGTGGTTTCTCTTTCCAGGCTTTATAACCCAATAGGTAAGGTAGGGCAGGCTCAATGACCACATGTTTCCTTTTAGGTTGTATCGATTCTCAAGATAGGAACTTGGCATGTCCCTCTTCCAATGCATATGAAGAAGGTGTTTCTGAATCCATGTGACTACGTTCACCTGGAGAAAATCCTGAACCCTGAGAAGGAAGAAGGTGGCCTTTTAGGAGCTTTTCTTTCAGTCAGAAATGGCGTTACCTTCCACTAACTTCTGCTTTGGGTTTGCAGAGAGAATGAGCATGGTGCCATAGTTCCATGCATTTGTGATTGACAATAGCCTACTTCTTTATATAACATCTCTCAACCCAATCCTTCCCCTCTTAGTGCTTCACTATTTGAGATTGCAAGAGCTTAATTATTATAAATGTGAAAGTAGCAAGCACTAGTCTCACCATAATAAACACTCGACAACATCTTAGTCATCTATCAACTAACTTCTTGATAGTTTCAAACACCTGTAGTATCTTGGGAATGGGTGTGAGACTAGAGATTGGAATGAAGTGGGGATAGGATGTTCATGAGAATACTAGGAAGGGAAGGAGATGACATAATAAGAGAGTTGGAGAGAAGAAGTTTGACAGACTAACCTGCATCAGCTTATCGCTTGGTCCCAAGTTGCCCTGATAATGCAATATTCTTGATATGTTCAAGGTCAAAAATTCCAGTTCAAGGAATTTGACAGTGCACTAAAGAAGGGGAAATGTTGATAAATCCCACCTTCAAGACCACCTTCATTCTAAGGATCAGCATAAGTCCAGTTCCCAGAGTGTGGAAATGGACCCAGGCCTCACTTTTCTAATTCTCCATTCTATCTGCCAGCCACTCACAGTGCACTCTCTCTTTCAGTCCCACCTACCCAGGGCTCGGTCAAAAAAATCATAAGTTAGAAGAACACAGGCTTTCAACACTAGCAGCCCAGAGCTAGGTCAGAGCTCATGGGCTACAAAGACACCTTCTTTCAGACTGCTAAATAGGCAGACACAAGCCTCTACTGTCTCTCAGCCTCTGTAGGCTTGTTAATTTGCCAGATTGAATCACAGAATTCACACAGAGTACACATTCCTACTATAAATGTACTGTAGCCAGAAAGGATACAAATAAGACATACAAAGAGAGACACTGGGTAAGATCATGGAGGTGTCCCTGTAGGGATGGCACTACCCTCTCCCTTTGCATGGTCATCAACTAGAAATCTCTGTCTAAGCCTTGGGGCTCAGGGCTTTTATTGGCCTCCCCACTTGGCCATGATAGATTACATGGTGCCCATGAAGCTTAGTCAGCCTCAGGCCCCCAGGTGGCTCTTCTTTTTCTCGTCAGCCACCATTCATTACTCTCAGGTGTTGGTAGGACTGGACAGAATGGAGTACAAAGGCCAAATGGCTTTTTGCAATGTGATTTCACCCCTCAAAGACGGTATTTATATAGAGAATGAATGGAGATAATAAGGCTTTTCTTTCAGGCATCCTGATTGTCCCTGTTGCAGAGGCATATAGGGTTTCCAAGGAGCGGCTGGTAGATTCAGACTGTTGATATTTTGCTTAGCAGCCGAGCTTTAACTACTGTGGCACCAGGGCTCCAAGGTATGGGGTGAATATCCTGGAGGTTGCTTGAGGGGGGCGCTAATGAGCAATTTCCATGGAGAGATGTGAGAGATCACTCAGCTATTTAAAACTAATTGCCACAGCCACTATTTTTCCATGCATAAGCTGCTGCCCTGATCTCTCTTGTCCCAAATGGCCCAGGTAATGTTGGGTCTCAGTGAAGACAATCATGTAGGCAAAGTTTTTACAACTGTGTTTCCTTCCCTCAGCATTCTCTCTTTTTTTCCAGGAATGAAGAAGGAGCCCCAATTAAGTGTGACTGCCCGTATTTGGGTGTTGCTTTTTTACCTTTTATTTAAAACTTACTGTCCTTGAAAGAGTGGTGAATGCAATGGGAACAGTGGTCCCTCCAGGAACCATACTTCTAAACCTCATTCGCAATGCAGCAGTTAGCCAGAGTGGAGGAGGAGATTATTCTTTACTGGTCTGATTTACTTCATTACCTGATGGGTTAGCTCAGCATGAAGTGGAGAGAAATCTAGAATACCTGGATCTAAGACATCACAGCCTTGGGCTCTCAGGAGAATTTCTAGAGGATGTAGTCATGGAAGGTGAATGGACTGTCAATTTCTTTTAGGACTATCAATGAAGAACTGGAGGTATTTTGCTTGGAGGACAGACGAGTTGAACTGAAAGGCTGACATACATACTTTTGTTGTTGTTGTGTGTCCCTTGAGTGGATTTTCACACATAGCGACCCTATAGGATGGAATAGAACTGTCCTATAGTGTTTCCTAAACTGTAATCTTTAAGGGAGCCAATTGCCAGGTCTTTTGTCCCATGGAGTTGCTGGTTGGTTCCATCCCCTAACCTTTCAGTTAGCATGTGAATGCTTAACCATTGTGCCATCAGAGCCTTTTGGTAGGCAATAAAAATAGCTGTCATTAATTAACAACTGTCAGTTGTGATTGTGCGAGATTTTCTCTTTGTGGTTCAAAGATGCACGATTGCATAATTTCCAAGTCACACTCATGGAGAGATTAAGAGGAAACTCAGGCAATACAAATTTTTACCACGTTTTACAGCAGTAGAGAGGATTAGAAGCCCAGGGATGCAGAATTCAGCTTAGAGGAAGGAGATCTGATGGGCCACTTGGTTCCACCCAGAGCATCCTCTTAGTCAGGTGTGTCTGAGTGGCCTGGATGGCTACTAAGCAGAACAGTGTGGCCTAGCAAACAAGAGATTTGTGTACTTCTTGTTCATATGGATAACTTGTTGAATGAATAAGCTGGTAACTTCCCTTTCTGGGCTTCATATTTTAAGGTAGCAATATTGTCTATATTAGTGTGTATCCGCACTTCACTTTCTAAATCCAATGACCTTTGTTTTCTATGGATGCCATAACAAAAGACCACACATCAGGTGGCTTATTGGAATAGAAGTTCATTGTTTCACAGTTCTAGAGGCTAAGACTCCAAAATCTGGGTGTTAGCCATGTTGACTCCTTCTGAAGCCTCTGAGAGAGAATCTGTTGCATGCTTATCTCTTAGACTTTGGTGACAGCTGGCAAATTTCAACATTTCTTGCCTTGTAGATGTGTCTTCATATGGCTGGTTTCTCTCTACCTCTGTGTGCCTTCTCCTATTTTATAAGGACACCAGTCACATAGTATTAGGACCAACTCTTCCCCAATATGACCTTATGTTAACCTAACTGACAACATCGTCAAAGACCCTATTTTCAAACAGGGTCACCTTCAAAGTTACAGGGGTTACAACTTCAACATATTTTTGGAGGAAAACAATCAAATAAATAATAGTCTTCCTGCCCTCTGGCCCCGTGAAATTCAAGACCTTCTCACAGGCAAAGTACAATCACTCTATCCCAGCATCTGCAATAATCTTAACCAATTACAGGCTTAACTCTAATTCCAAACTTAGTTTTCATTAAGACTTGTGAAACCTAGGGTAAAACTTCTCTGTTTCCAAAATACAATGTAAGGAACATGTCTGGGATAGGCATTCCCATTTTAAAAGGAGAAAATTGAAGCTAAAAAAGAGATCATGGGTCCCTAAAGTGCGATGGATTGGCTTTTGTGTGGAATTTCTTGCTATGGAGACTCAGGAAAACACAACTTTCAGTGCAGCCAGTGAGACAGAGGCGTAGTATGCTGACCATGCTCTCTGATTTTAATCTGAATTTCTAGACTAATAACTATATTTTTTGAGAAAAATGTGTTTTTCCTCAGTGGTCAAAACCAGGATATGAAACCATGTGCTCTCAGGAGTCTTAACAAGTGACCACCTGTGTTCCTCAAAATATGCATACTCAGGACGACTGCTGTCTGGGTGCTGTTGCCAACAAGATATTTTTGCAAGATGGATTAAGAAAATACATGTAAGCATCTTGTGACCATGATCTAAGCATTCTGTGAAACTATCTGTAATCACTAACAATACTATTAATAATCAACCAACCAGAGTGTGATTATTTCAACATTCATTGATTTTCCTGTAATTGCCCTCCCTATAGTTTGGTTCCTCTTTTTGTCCCATGAGAATACTTGTATAAAGAAACTGCCCCGGGATTACTTGTTCCCATTTTTTAATGGGCTGGAATATCCACAAGGAACTGCCATAAATTCAAGCCAGATTTAGAAGGGGGCATGGAACCAGAGATATCATTGCCGATATCAGATGGATCCTTGCTGAAAGCAGAGAATACCAGAAAGATGTTTACCTGTGTTTTATTGACTATACTAAGGCATTCAACTGTGTGGATCATAACAAATTATGGATAACAGTGTGGAGAATGGGAATTCTGGAACACTTGTGCTCATGAGGAGTCAGCACATGGATGAAGAGGCAGTTGTTTGAACAGAACAAGGGGATACTGCATGGTTTAAAGTCAGTAAAGTCAGGGTTGTATCCTTTCACCATACCTATTCAATCTGTATGCCGAACAAATAATCTGAGAAGATGGACTATATGAAGAAGAATGGGGCATCAGAATTGGAAGAAGACTCATTAACAACCTTCATTATGCAGTTGACACAACCTTGATTGTTGAAAGTGAAGAGAATTTGAAGCACTTACTGATGAAGATCAAAGACCACAGCTTTCAGTATGGGTTACACCTGAACATAAAGAAAACAAAAGTTCTCACAACTAGACCAACGAGCAACATCATGATAAATGGAGAAAAGATTGAGATTGTCAAGGATTTCATTTTACTTGGATCCACAATCAACACCCATGGAAGCAGCAGTCAAGAAATCAAAAGATGCATTACATTGGGCAGATCAGCTGCAAAAGACCTCTTTAAAGTGTTGTAAAGCAAAGATGTCACCTTGAGGACTAAGGTGTGCCTGATCCAAGCCATGGTGTTTTCAATGGCCCCATATATATGCAAAAGCTGGACAATGAATAAGGAAGATCGAAGAAGAATTGACACCTTTGAATTGTGGTGTTGGCAAAGAATATTGACTAATCCACAGACTGCCAAGAGAACAAACAAATATGTCTTAGAAGAAGTACAACCAGAACACTCCTTAGAAGCAAGGATGGTGAGACTATATCTCACATACTTTGGACATGTTATCAGGAGGGATCAGTCCCTGGAGAAAGACATCATGCTTTGAAAATAGAGGGTCAGCGAAAAAGGGGAAGACTGTCTATGAGCTGAGTTGACACAGTGGCTGCAACAATGGGCTCAAGTATAGCGACAATTGTGAGAATAGTGCAGGGCGGGGCACTGTTTCTTTCTGTTATGCATAGGGTCGTTATGAGTCGGAACTGACTCAATGTCATCTATCAACAACAACAATATGTGGCTCCCTAATTGCAATTGCTTTAAACTCTTAACAAACCTCTGTTTTAACTTGAAACAGTGTTCATGTTTTTCTCTACAACAACGGTCTTGTCACCCCCACCCAAATGATTGGGTGGGACTGTTCAAATAGGGTGGTTGTGGCCCACCAAGGTGATTGGTCAGGTTTGCCATCCCACTGGGCTTGAAATGAACCATCTCAGAGGCAGGAGGAAGGTTCCCCCGCCACCGAGGAAGAACAGCCGGGAGCACTGAAGAGGGCGTCCTTCGGACCCAGGATCCCTGCACTGAGAAGCTCCTGGACCCAGGAGACACAGAACTGTTAAGAATGAAGACAGCAAGAGGTGGTGGCAGAGAAACATTGGCAGGAAAGACTAACAGGAAATACTGGCAGGACATGGTACAGAGGGCTTTTTGTGCCATGGAGCGAGAAAGATGGGCATCTTGGGGGCTGAGGCTAACTTTCAGAGTGGGGTGCCTCTGAACACTTATTGGCAGAGCTAAAGGAGCTTTATAACACTTGTCTGAGCAGAGCAGGGGCGAAGGAGTCAGAGAGAGGCAGGCCTGCCAGTATGGTTGGGAAGAGGCTGTTCTGATGGAAGGACTGTATCCTGAGTATTCCTGAGCCTGAATTGTAACCTGTTACTGCCCCAATAAACCGCATAATCATGACTACTGTCTGTAAGTTCTGTGTGGCCATTGCAATGAATTATGGAACCCAGCATAGAAGTAGAGAATGCAGTGGGAGGGACAGTTGGTGTCAGAACTTGTAAAGATGATGGAGAGAGGAGGCATGTATGACCTTCACCGCATAGGAATCAGCCTTGGGCTGTTGATCTTGATTCCCCTTACCCCTTGTGAAGTTAGAGGGGGTCAGACTCTGCCCCCATAACATTTTTTACAGTCCCAAACATGTCCAAAATCCAGCAAGGCAATATCATTAGGTTTCAAGACTTGAAAATAATTCTCTTTCCTTTGGACACATTCGCACTGTGGTGCCTCTTCTCCCCTGGGCAATGGTGCTGCTCCCTCTGTCCTGGTTGGTGACTTTGCCTTCTGGAAGCAAGGAAATGGCCTTGCCCTCTGGAACCAAGGATGTTGTCCCTTCTGGAACTAAGGTGGAGGCAGCTCTGTCTCTCTAGATTCTGCAGACAACCCTGTTGGCTTCTGAACTGCTGTCGGAATGATCCATTCTTTTCTTGAAGTACAGCAGGTATTCACGGTCAGTTTCATCAGCATTTCGTGGCAGCAGAATCCCGGGAGTTAGATAGCTTTTCTTTATTTTGACCTTTCCCTTTCGGTCTAAGTTGGCAGTGTTTCTAACGAGATGGCTGATTGGATCCGTAAGACACTTGCCCAATCTCTTTAGCAAATGATTGTACAGTGTAACCAAGTTGTTTTTTCCAGAGAACTTTTTCTCAACCTTTACAACAATGGTGATGTTTTTGTTAGGTGCTGTCGTGTCAACTCTGACTCAGAGTAACCCATGTATATATTTTCTGGTCCTGTGCCATACTAACAATAGCAGGTATGTTTGAGCCCATCGTTGCGGCTATTGTGTCAGTCCATCTCATTGAGGATCTCCCACTTGTTTGCTCACTCTCTACTTTACCAAGAATGCTGTCTTTCTCCACAGATTGGTCCCTCCTGATAGTGTGTCCAAAGTAAATTTGATGAAGTCTCATTGTCCTTGCATCTAAGGAACATTCTGGCTGTACTTCATACATACAAGGCAGGGTTGTTCATTTTTCTGGAAGTTCGTACAATATTCAATATTTTTTTGTCAACACCATAATTCAAATGTGTCAATTCTTCTTTTACCTTCTTTTCATTGTTCAGCTTTTCTGTGCATATGAGGCAACTGAAAATACCATGGCTTGGGCCAGGTGTACCTTAGTCCTCCAAGTGACATCTTTCCTTTTTATGATTTGAAAGGGTTTTTTTTGCAGTATATTTGCCCGATGCTATACGTCATTTGATTTCTTGACTGCAACTTCCATGGACGTTAATTGTTGATACAAGTGAAATGAAATCCTTGCCACTTTCAGTATTTTCTCTGTTCATCATAATGTTGCTTATTGGTCTGGTTTTGAGGATTTTTGTTTCCTTTATGTTCCATTGTAGTTCATACTGAAGGTTGTGGTCTTTGATCTTCATCAGTAAGTGCTTAAAGTAGTCTTCAATTCCAGCAAGCAAGTTTGTGTCATCTGCATATCATAGGTTTTTAATGAGTCTTCCTCAAATCCTGATGCCATAGTCTTTTTCATATAGTCCATCTTCTCAGATTTGCTCAACATACAGATTGAATAACTATGGTGAAAAATACAACCCTGCTGCACATTTTTTTTTTTTTATATTAAACCTTGCAGTATTCTCTTGCTCTGTTTGAACAACTGCCTTTTCACTTAAGGACGATTAAGCATTTTGGAAAAATTTTCCAAATATTCAAGTTTTGTTTCCTTTTCTCAGTTTATTTCTCAATTTATTTCTTTCCTTTTGCACTGTATTATAAGCAATAAGGAGAAAAAATGCCAGGCCTTCAACATTTTCTTAGAATGTACTGAACTAAACATCCAAGTTCATTACTTAAAAGTTTTACTTTCCACAAAACGTCCTAACATAGTACAGTCAAGTTCTTTATCACCTAAAACAAAGATTTCCTTCCCTCCAGTGTTTAATAACAGGTTCATCATTTCCTTTTTTAAAATTAATTAATTTTATTAGATTTTAGATGAAGATTTACAGAGCAAATTAGTTTCTTATTAAACAATTAATACACATATTGTTTTGTGAAATTGGTTGCCAACCCCATGATATGTCAAAACTCTCCCCTTCTGGACCTTGAGTTCCCCATTACCAGCTTTCTTTTCCCCTTCTGCCTTTTTGTCCTTGCTCTTGGGCTGGTGTGCCTATTTGGTCAAATTTTCTTTTATGTGGCTCTCTAATCTTTGGTTGAAAGGTAAACCTCAGGAGTGACTTCAGTACTCAGCTAAAAGGGTGTCTGGAGGCCATAGTCTCAGGGTTTCTTCAATCTCTGTCAGACCAGTAGGTCTGGTCTTTTTTTGTGAGTTAGGATTTTGTTCTACATTTTTCTCCAGCTTTGTCCAGGACTTTGTATTGTGATCCCTGTCAGAGCAGCCGGTGATTGTAGCTGGGCATCACCTAGTTTTGCTGGACTCAGTCTGGTGGAGGCTGTGGTAATTGTAGTGCATTAGTCCTTTGAACTAATCTTGCCCTTGTGTCTTTGGTTTTCTCCATTCTTCCTTGCTCCAGAAGGGGTAAGACCAGTGGAGTATCTTAGCTGGAAGCTCATAAGCTTATAAGACCCCAGACACGACTCTCCAAACTAGGTCATAGAATATTTTTTTTAGCATGTACCTTAAAATTATTTCAGCCTCTACCCATCAGCCAATTCCAAATCCACTTCCATATTTTGGGTTTGTTACAGCTCAGGATCCTGCCTTTGGTGCTAAAAACTATATTAGTATCCTGGGGCTGCTGTAACTAGATATCACAGGTTAGTCAGCACATAAGAACAAAAATTTATTGCTTTGCTATCCTGGAGCCTGGACTTGCTAAATCAGGCTGTCGGCTCTGCTGATTCCTTCTGCGGACTCTGAGGAAGAGTGTATTCTATGCCTCTCTCACAGCTATTGGTGACAGTGGTAATGCTTATTGTGCCTTGGCTTGTACATGCATCTTCACATGGTCGACATCTCCCTTTCTCTGTGTATCTTCCCCTCTTTTATAAGGACACTAGTCATGTAGAATTAGGAACCATTCTACTCCAATCTGACCTCATCTGAACTGAAGTAGTAACATTTGCAAAAACCGTATTTGAACTGTAACATATCTTTTTGCGCAATGCAATTTAACCAATTACTAGTGTGAATAAAAAAAAAAAATTTTTTTATTCACATTTTTACTTTCTGAATCCAGTGTTGTTTTACTCCAAGGGAAAAAGAAATCACCCATGTTCACTATTTAAAACAGATGAACAGTTTGATTAAATGACCTGGGGTTGGAGGCTTGAACATTTTCTCTTCTCCACCTGTGTGGTGGTCTTTGATTTAAAAACGTATTTTGACTTCTACAAAAAAAAAAGTTCATGAAAATGCAGAAACATAAATAATATGACTCTTATTAACTTGTCCAGATGCAAATTGTCTTTGGTTATCTCTCTGCATATTTGGCCAATAGTGAAAATGGAAATTTTGGCAAATTCCATACGGTCTATACATTTCTTAGCCAAGAAAACTTAATGATCTTATTTGTTCAGTATCCTGCACACCTTGTACACAACATAGCTAAAAATGGGTGTGATTTCTTACCTGCGATATTGAATTCATAACGGGAGCTTCTGGTCACTTTTCAGTTTCTTCCAAATGTGCACAAGCACTTACTGAGTCTGTCAGGCTGGGTTCTCTAGAGAAGCAAAATCAGTAAAGCATATATATTTATTTATTTATATCAAGGAAATTGCTCATTCAGTTGTAGAGGCCAAAATGTCCTAAGCCTGTGGATCAGTCTAGAGGCTTCTTCTGATTCATGTAGCTGCAGGGGCTGGAAAACCCAAGATTGGTAGGTCAGACAACAGGGCTCTGGTTTACAGGCTGTGAAGACAGATGAAACCCAAGATCGGCAGGCAAGATAGCAGGTCAGCTGCTAGTTCAAGTCCCAAGAACCTGGCGTTAGACAAACAGGAGCCAGCTGCAGGATCCAGAGTAAGCAAAAGCCCACAAGCCTTGTCACAGAGTCCACTTACACTGGATGCAAACCATACTCCCAAGGAAGCTCTCTTTCAACTGATTGGCTACTCACAACAGATCCTATCATGGAGGTGATCATATTATATCAAATCTCATCATGGAAGTGATCACATCATTGTACAACTGCCAAACTACATCATAACTACCAAAGCACTGACAATTGACCCTGTCAAGTTGACACACAGTCTTAATGATCCAGTGCACACCTTGTCAACTAGGCACCTGTACACATCTCCTTAAATCATACATAATCTCTGAATAAAGAGAATTATTAAGATACTTGAGTCCAACATAATACAGCTAACACACATGCAGCTGAAAACGCACTAGCCCTGTTTACATTCCATATTTTATAAGTGAAGAAAACAAAAATATTTGATGTGCACACACAAGGTGGAAATACTCATAACGGTTACAGTTCTTGTTTCTACAAATGGTCACATGGTCGTAACGGGTATTTAGAACTACCTTCTTCCACCATCCATTCCATATTCCTTTTGTCCTCAGGAAACACCTCAGCTGGTTGTGGCTCTTTGCCTGGTGGGGTAACAGAAACTTTCATTCCTGAAGAGTTCTGAGCCATTAGGAGTCATGTTGGAATTGGGTTGCTGTAGTTTTCCATTGACTTTAATCACAGGGTACTGTAGTACCAAAAAAATGCCTTAAGGGATTTACTGCATTCCAGACATACTCTTCTTTGCTTCCATTATGTAATATCAGTCTGATTCATTCTTGCTAGTCAGCATCAATCACACCAACCAATATGGTAACTCCCTTCTTTACCTATTGATGCAGAGACATAAGGATCCCAAATTGGCCAGGTGTCATTCATAACTTCCAGTTCAGTGGAGTCAGTGATGTGTCTCCAGGTGGGACCATTCTTTTTCAGAACTAATACCTCTAAACCTGCACAGCATAGGGTCACAGGGAAAGAAAGCAAAAAATTTTGCAGGTAGGTGTAATGGTGAGTGATGCCATTCTCATTTCCACCCCTTGATTTCTGCACCCATTAATCCTGGCTATGGAGAAACAGCACAATATATTGGGCTGGTTTAGAGCATATACAGCTTCCTGGAGAACATTGTCTCAAACCTGCAAGCAATTGCCACCTTTTGATGCAGTAATAATGTCTTTCAAAGGCCATTCCTTTATTCTACCGAGCCAAATGATTTGGGATGATGTAGAACACCGTAAGAACAGTGAATTCCATGAGCATGGGCCCATTGCTGCAATTCATTTGCTGCAAAGTGAGTCTCTTGATCTGAGGCAATGCTGTGTGGGATATCGTAATGATAGATAAGACATTCTGTAAGTCCATGGATGGTAGTTTTGGCAGAAGCATTGTATGCAGTGAAGGCAAATCCATATCCAGAATAAGTGTCTATTCCAGTAAGGACAAAACTCTGCACTTTCCATAAAGGAAGTGTTCCAGTGTAATCAACCTGCCATCAGGTTGCTAGCAGATCACCTCAAAGAATGGTGCCGTATTGGGGACTCAGTGCCAGTCTCTTCTGCTAGAAGGTTGGGCACTCAGCAGTGGCTGTAGCCAAATCAGCACTGGTGAGTGGAAGTCTATGTTGCTGAGCCCTTGCACAGCCTCCATTCCTGCCACCATGTCCACTTTGTTCATGAGCCTATTGGGCAGTGATGGTAGTGTCTAGGGAAAAAGGATGACTGGTTTCCACAGAACGCATCATTCTATCCACTTGATTGTTAAAATTCTGCTCTGCTGAGGTCACCCTTTGGTGAGAATTCACATGGAACATAAATACCTTCACTTCTTTGACACTTTCAGAGAGGTCTATCTACATACCTCTTCCCATACCTCGTTGTCTCCAATTTTTCGATCATATTCCTTCCAAGTCCCTGTCCGCTCAGCACATCTGGCCACATTTCCTTCCAAGCAAAGTGAACAATCATGTGCATCAGCCCAAGTTCTGCACATTGGGAGGATTTTCCTTAAACACTATCCTCCAGGGAGGTCCCAGAATGGGGTTTTAGCGGTGCAACCGTCCACTTTCAAGTGGTGCATACATATCATGTAGAACCATCTGTAAACCAGGCACAAATTTTGTCTTCTTCACTCAACTAATCATGAGGCTCTCCCCATGAGCCCACAGGTGCAGACTGGAGATGGAAGGTAATGTGACAGGAAGTGGAGACCATGAGCATTTGGGCCACTTCCTCATACAACACACTTATGCCTTCAGGTCCTGTTCAGGCCTGATCTTGTATATACTACTTCCATTTAATGGTGGAGGGCTGCTGTGCACATCCAACTTTATGGCTTTGTGGGTCAGACAACACCCAGTTCATGGCCCATAGTTAAACTTTCAGTCTTTACTGAGGCCCTGTAATAATCCAAAAGCTGTTTCTCAAAAGGAGAGTCACTATCTCATAAGATGGCAGGACTTAGCACCAAAATCCTAAGGGTCTGTGGTGTGTTGTACAAATAAGAGCCTGACAAAGACTCCAAACAGAATCTCTATCTGCCGCTGAAAATTCAGGCACCGTTGGATCAGCCAGGTCATATGGCCCAAGTGGCGGAGCAGCTTGCACAGCAGCCTGAACCTGTTGAACA
Organism: Loxodonta africana; assembly: GCF_030014295.1. Classification (NCBI taxonomy): domain Eukaryota; kingdom Metazoa; phylum Chordata; class Mammalia; order Proboscidea; family Elephantidae; genus Loxodonta; species Loxodonta africana. The sequence goes on from NC_087351.1 coordinate 35,517,687, forward strand.
CACTTCTCTTGTGCTGGACCCTACTTAAAGCCAGCAGCTTTTTGAGTCACTTGATAAATAGGCTGGAGTAGCACACCCAAATGAGGAATATGTTGCCTCCCAAATCCAAAGAGGACCACTAGGCATTGTGCCTCCTTTTTAGTTGTGAATGGGGTCAGTTGCAATAAATTTGCATACCCATGCCACTGAACCCCTAGAAATTTCACTGAGATGGGAGGTGCCTGAATTTTTGTGGGATTAATTTCCCACCCTCTAGCGCACAGATTTGATGCATTGACCAATGACCAAATGACTAATGACCAAAGATTAGATGAGCTGTGGAATGACATCAAGGACATCATACATGAAGAAAGCAAAAGTCATTAAAAAGACAGGAAAGAAAGAAAAGACCAAAATGGATGTAGACAGAGACTCTGAAACTTGCTCTTGAACATCGAGCAGCTAAAGCAAAAGGAAGAAATGATGAAGTAAAAGAAATGAAGATTTCAAAGAGTGGCTTGAGAAGACAAAGTAAAGTATTATAATGACATGTGCAAAGAGCTGGAGATAGAAAACGAAAAGGGAAGAACATGCTCTGCATTTCTCTAGCTGAAAGAACTGAAAAAAAAATTCAAGCCTTGAGTTGCAATAGTGAAGGATTCTATGGAGAAAATAGTAAAAGATACAGGAAGCGTCAAAAGAAGATGGAAGGAATACACAGAGTCATTATACCAAGAAGAATTTGTTGATGTTCAACCATTTCAAGTGGTGGCATATGATCAGGAATGGATGGTACTGAAGGAAGAAATCCAAGTCGCGTTGATGGCATTGGTGAAAAATGAAGCTCCAGGAATTGATGGAATATCAATTGAGATGTTTCAACAAATGGATGCAGTGCTGGAAGTGCTCACTCATCTATGCCAAGAAATTTGGAAGACAGCTACCTGGCCAACTGGCTGGAAGAGATCCATATTTATGCCTATTCCCAAGAAAGTGATCCAATTGAACGCAGAAATTATCAAACGATATCATTAACATCACATGCAAGTAAAATTTTGCTGTAAATCTTTCAAAAAGTGGCTGCAGCCATAACTGCCAGAAATTCAGGTTGGATTCAGAAGAGGACATGGAACTAGGGATATCACTGCTGATGTCAGATGTATCTTGGCTGAGAGCAGAGAATACCAGAAAGATGCTTACCTGTGTTTTATTGACTATGCTAAGGCATTCAACTGCATGCATCATAACAAATTATGCATAACATTGCAGAGAATGGGAATTCTAGAACACTTGTGTTCATGAGGAACCTGTACATAGATTAAGAGGCAGTTGTTCGGACAGAACAAGGGGATACTGCGTGGTTTAAAGTCAGGAAAGGCGTGAGTCAGGGTTGTATCCTTTCACCACACCTATTCAATCTGTATGCTGAGCAAATAATCCAAGGGGCTAGACTATATGAAGAACAGTGCATTAGGATTGCAGGAAGACTCATCAACAACCTGTGATATGCAGATGACACAACCTTGCTTGCTAAAAGTGAAGAGGACTTGAAGCACTTACTGATGAATATCAAAGACCACAGCCTTCAGTATGGATTGCACGTCAATATAAAGAAAACAAAAACCCTCAAAACTGGACCAATAAGCAACATCATGATAAAGAGAGAAAAGATTTAATTTTTCAGACATCCGGCCAACATGATACCATAGAGAGAAGCACCACGCCATCCCTCCACATCCAAGACCCAAAAAACTAAGTAAAATAGAGGCAAACATCATTCCTGGAACCCAAAGTGTCAAATGAAGTGATAAAGAACTCAGACAAACCCTGAATGGAATATGAAACTGACGGAGAAGAGAGAGTGAGGAGAAATACCTGCGGAGGTTCCCTATCAGCTAATGCAGCACGGATCCATCTTGGACTCCTGTCAGAGATCAGCTGACAGGGAGCATGGGAAAGCAGCTTCACAGAGCTTCCAGCCGGAGACAGAGTACCAGGTAACAAGCAATACACACTCTCCCACTCCCCATCCTCTCCCCACTGCTCTACCTCCAAGCTTTCTGGCTGGCTGTGGTGGCCTGGCCGACTGGGAAGTGCAGTGTCCCCGCTGCTTGGATTTGCCTCACCCACATGGCAGATCGGCGGACAGGGAGCACAGGAAAGCAGCTTCACGTAGCTCCCAGCAGGAGACAGAGCACCTGGTAAGGAATGATATACACTTTCCTAACCCCCACCCCCCTTCCCTTCCACCTTTGGCCTCCTCTGCTTGCCATCTGCAGTGTCTTGGCTGGGAGGCAACTGCTTCTGCCCTGGGATGCTTGGATTCTCCCTGCCCACACTGGCCAGGTCCCTGAGCTGATGTTGCTTCTTTCCATCTCTTTTGGTTTCTTCCGTGCCTACCATCACCTCTCCCTCCTTTGTCTTGAACACCTGGCTCCGTGTGCCATCTTTGCTTCTTGTTGAAAGGCTGTGAATCCCTGCTTGACTGAGGAACCACTCCCCTGGCCGTCAATACCACGGTGTTGGGATCCCTGGGGAATTTTTGTTTTTTTGCTAGTTTTGTTTTGCTTCATTTTGTTTCCTTTGTCTTTTCACTCTTGGGAGCCCCTGCTAGCTGGGCTGCACTGCATGGCTTCAGAGCCATTCCCCCAATCCGCACAGCCCCATAGGCAGGATTCCTGGGGGGCATTTTCTTTCTTTTTCTTTGCTCTTTTGCCCTTTCTGCCTTTCTTCAGTTCTCAGCCTATACTTACCTTCTTTTCCTGTCTCCTGCATACCTGGTGCTGTGTGACATCTATACCCCCTCGAGCCAGGCTACACTGCACAGCCTGGGAGACTTCCCTGGTCTTTGTGGCTGCACCAGTGGGACTCTGGGGGCATTTCTTTTCCAAATTTCTATCTAGTTTTTTTTTTTTTTTTTCCCTTCCCCCCCGCCACCCCATTTTGCTTTTCTACATTTCTTGGTTTCTCATCTCTCCACTCCAACAGCAAGCTCCCTCTGGACTTTTTTTTTCTTTCTTTTTTAGTTTGTTTTTGGCTCCTGTTTCTCTCTCCTCTTCCCCATACCCATACTACCCCATACATCACAATCTCCCCCTCTTTCCTGCCTACCTGTTCCGTGCGATAAATATCACACCTCCGAGCAGCACAGGCATGGCCTACCGGAAACTGCCCAGCACTGATTCCTGGCCTGCCCTGTTGGCCCCAGTATGTGCCACAAACAACCCATTCCAGCCCTTCGTCTTCAGCTGGACCTGCCCTGCTGTACCAAAGCTGAGTGACTGGCCCTGCCCCTTGGACAAGGAAGTGAAAAGTATTATAACTACAGACAAGCAAACCACAAAGAACGCACAGCCTGCCTGCTCAGACATAACCAAATAAAACAAACAAACAAACAACAAAAAAAAAAAACCAGGACAAAACAAACAAATCTACAATCAAGAAATGAAAACAATAACTACTGAATGTTCTGAAGACAGCAGACAATATCAAAACATATATATAAAAAGGACAGGATGTTTCCAGTAGGCATCCAAAATGAAACACCAGATGACTTTCCAGTAGAAGAAAAAGCAGTAGAACTACCTGACAGGGAATTCAGATCTCTAATATTCAGAGCTATCCAAGAGTTGAAGCAAAAAGCAGACAAAAATGAGGAAAAAATAGACCAATTTTTGGAAAATACAGACAGAAAAATGGAATAATTCAGGAAAATAATACAGGAACAAAATGCCAAAATAAGCTCACAACTAGAAATCATACAAAAACAACAATTAGAAATCCAAAAGATAAGCAACAAGATTTCAGAAATAGAAAGTGTCATAGAAGGACTGAAGAGTGGGTTTGAAATGATGGAAGATAGGATCAGTGAAATGTAAGACAAACACTTGGATACAACGCTGTCTGAGGAAAAATTCAAAAAAAGAGCAAAGAAAAAGTGAGAAATCCTGAGGATCATGTGGGATACAATCAAAAGCAAACATTTGTGAGAGATCAGAGTTCCAGAACAGGGAGAGAAAACAGAAAACACAGAAAGGATCATTGAAGAACTGCTGACAGAAAACTTCTTTAATACTATGACTGATGAAAAGCTGACCATCCACGAAGCTTAATGAACTCCATATAGGATAGACCCCAAAAGAAAAACACCAAGGCATATCATAATCACACTCACTAAAACCAAAGACAAAGAAAAAATCCTGAGAGCAGCTCTAGAAAAACAGAAAGTTGCATACACAAGAGAAACAATAAGACTAAGCCCTGATCATTCAGCAGAAACCATACAGGCAAGAAGGCAATGGGATGACATAGAAGAAACCTTGAAAAAAAAAAATGCCAACCAAGAATAGTACATCCCACGAAACTTTCATTTAAATATAATGGTGAAATTAGGACATTTCCAGATAAACAGACATTAAGGGAATATGTAAAAACAAAACCAAATCTACAAGCATTATCAAAGGGGAGTCCTTCAGTCTGAAAACAAACAACATTAGACCACAGCGTGAGTCTAGGATGCAAGATTGTACCAGCCAGATACCAAAGTAGCAAATGAACTCTCAAGAACTATCCAAAACCAAAAGATTTACAACAGGGAACCAGAGAGGTTAATCTGTAAATGACAACATTGTCAGAACAATAAAGGAGGAAATAAAAGGTGTAGGTATAGAACTTTCTAATGGAGAGGAAGGCAAGGCAATACCAAGTAATAATAGACTGGTTCAAACCTAGGAAGATAAGGGTAAATTTCAAGGTAGCCACAAAGAAAGTTAACAAACTCATCAAAATAAAGAAGAAAAACATAAAGCCTCAATAAAAACAAAATCTACAAAAACAAAAGAAATGAAAAAGAAATTCACAAACAAAAGCAGCTCATAATAAGAGAGTAAGGGGAACAAAGAAAATGTTAGCACCACAGAAAAAAGCACTACAAAATGACAGGGATAAACTCACACCTATCAATAATTACACTGAATGTAAACGGTCTCCATAAAGAGACATAGAGTGACAGAATGGATAAAAAAGTAGGATCCATCAATATGCTGTCTACAAGAGTTACACCTTAGAAACAAAGGTGTAAATTTATTAAAACTCAAAGGATGGAAAAAAATATATCAAGGAAATAACTACCAAAATAGAGCACGAGTGGCAATAGGAATCTCAGATAAAATAGACTTTAAAACAAAATCCACCATAAAAGACAAAGAAGGGCACTATGTAATGATTAAAGGGATGATCCATCATGAAGACTTAACCATAATAATTATCTACACACCAAACGGCAGGGCTCCAAAACACTTAAACTCTAACAGCATTGAAAAGAGAAATTGACAGTTCCACAATAATAGCAGGAGACTTCAACACACCACTCTCGACAAAGGACAAAGCATCTAGAAAGAAACTCAAAAAAGATACAGGAGAGCTAAAGGGCACAATCAGCCCACTTGACCTCATAGGCGTATATAGAACACTCTACACAACAGCTGAAAAGTACACATTCTTTTCCAAAGTGCTTGGAACGTTCTCCATAACAGACCACATCTTAGGCCACAGAGCAACCCTCAACAAAATCCAAAACACTGAGATAATGCAAAGTATCTTCTCTGGCCACAACACCATCAAAGTAGACATTAATAGCAGGAAGAGTAGGGGAAAAAAAAAGTCAATTACATGGAAACTGAATAACACCCTGCTTAAAAACCGCTGGGTAATAGAAGAACTCAGAGATGGAATAATAATAACAAAAAAAAATTCTAGAATCAAAAAGGAACAAAAACACAGCATACCAAAACCTTTGGGACACAGCAAAGGCAGTCCTCAGAAGTCAATTTATAGCAATAGATTCTCACATCAAAAAAGAAGAAAGAGCCAAAATAAAAACGTTAGCTACACAGCTTGAACAATTAGAAACAGAACAGCAAAAGGAGCCCACAGCCACCAGAAGAAAGGAAATAATAAAGATCAGAGTAGAAATAAATGAAGTAGAGAATAGAACAACAGAAAGAATAAAAAAAACTCAAAAGTTTGTTCTTTGAAAGGATGAACAAAATCAACAAACCACTGGCCAAACTGACAAAAGAAAAACAGGAGAGGATGTAAATAACCCAAATAAGAAATGAAATGGGGGACATTACAACAGACGCAACTGAAATTAAAAGATCATAACAGAGTATTATGAAAAACTATACTCCAACAAATCTGAAAACATAGAGGAAAGGGACAAATTTCTAGAAAGAGATTATCTACCCAAACTAACACAAAATAATATTGAAAATCTGAACAGATCCATAATAAGAGAAGAGATTGAAGAGGTAAAAAAACAAAACAAAACTCCCAACGAAAAAATGTTCTGGCCCAGATGGCTTTACTGGAGAATTCTACCAAACATTCAGAGAAGAGCTTACACCCATGCTACTCAAACTATTTCAGGACATAGAAAAGGAAGCGATACTTCCAAATTCATTCTATGAAGCCAGCATAACCCTGATACTAAAACGAGGCAAACCCACAGCAAAAAAAGAAAATTAAAGACCAATATCTCTCATGAATATAGATGCAAAAATTCTCAACAAAATTCTAGCCAATAGAATTCAGCATCATATAAAAAAAATAATACACCACTGCCAAGTCAGATTCATACCAGGTATGCAAGGATGGTTCAACATTAGAAAATCAATCAATGCAATCCGCCACATAAATAAAAAGAAAGAAAAGAATCACACGATCATCTCAATTGATGCAGAAAAGGCATTCGACAAAGTTCAACACCCATTCCTAATAAAAACTCTCAATAAAATAGGTATAGAAGGAAAATTTCTCAACATAATAAAGGGTATATGTGCAAAACCAATGGCCAACATTATTCTTAGTAGACAGAGGCTGAAAACTTTCCCCTTGAGAACAGGAACGAGACAAGGATGCCCTTTATCACCATTCGTATTTAACTTTGTGTTGGAAGTCTTAACTAGGGCAATAAGGGAAGAAACAGAAATAAAACGCACTCAGATTGGTAATGAACAAGTTAAACTCTCCCTATTTGCGGATGATATGACACTGTACATAGAAAACCCAAAAGACTCCATGAGAAAACTGCTGGAACTAATAGAAAGATTCAGCAGAGGAGCAGGATATGAGATAAACATACACAAATCAGTTAGATTCCTATACACCAATAAAGAGAATAATGAAAAGGAAACCAGGAAAAAAATACCATTTATAATAGCCCCTAAAAAAATAAAATACTTGGGATAAATCTAACCAGGGATGCAAAAGACCTATACAAAGAAAATTACAAAACACTACTGCAAGAAACCAAAAGAGATCTACATAAATGGAAAAACATATCATGCTCATGGGTAGGTAGACTCAACATTGTGAAAATGACAATTCTACCCAAAACGATTTACAAATACAATGCAATACCAGTCCAAACACCAACAACATTCTTTAAAGAGATGGAAAAACTTATTAACTTTATATGGAAAGGGAAGAAGCCCCTGCTAAGTAAAGCACTATTGAAGAAGAAGGATAAAATAGGAGGATTTGCACTACCTAACCTCAGAAACTACCATACAGCTACCGTAGTCAAAACAGCCTGGTACTGGTACAATGACAGATACGTTGACCAATGGAACCGAATTGAGAACCCAGATGTAAATCCATCCACCTATGGTCACCTGATCTTCGACAAGGCCCCAAAGACCATCAAATTGGGAAAAGACAGTCTTTTTAACAAATGGTGCTGGCAAAGCTGGATGTACATCTGCAAAAAAATGAAACAGGGCCCATAACTCACACCATATTCAAAAAAACTAACTCAAAATGGATCAAAGACCTAAATATAAAGCCAAAAACCATGACGTTCATAGAAGAAAAAATAGGAGCAATTCTAGAGGGCCTAACACACGACATTAACAGGATACAAACCACAACCAACAGCTCACAAGCTCCAGAGGATAAGCTAGATAACTGGGATCCTCTAAAAATAAAACACTTATGCTCATCAAAAGACTTCGCCAAAAGAGTAAAACAGAACCTATGACTGGGAAAAAATTTTTGGCTATTACAAATCAGACAAAGGACTAATCTCTAAAATCTATAAGAAACAACAACAAAAAGACAAATAATCCAATTAAAAAATGGGCAAAGAAAATGAACAGACACTGCACCAAAGAAGATATTCAAACAACCAATGGACACATGAGGAAATGCTCATGATCTCCAGCCATTAGAGAAATGTAAATCAAAACCACAATGCAATACCTTCTCACCCCGGCATTACCGGCCTAATCAAAAAACAGGAAGTAACAAATGTTGGAGAGGCTGCAGGGAGATCAGAACTCTTATGCACTACTGGTGGGAATGCAAAATGATACAACCATTTTGGAAAACGATATGGCACTTCCTTAGAAAACTAGAAATAGAAATACCATATGATCCAGCAATCCCACTCCTAGGAATATATCCTAGAGAAATAAGAGTTGTCACATGAATAGACATATGCACACCCATGTTCATTGCAGCACTGTTCACGATAGCAAAAAGATGGAAACAACCTAGATGCCCATTAATAGATAAATGGATAAACAAAGTGTAGTACCTACACACGATAGAGTATTACACAATGATAAAGAACAGCAATGAATGTGTGAAGCATCTCATAACATGGATGAATCTGGAGGGCATTAAGGTGAGTGAAACAAGTCAATCACAAAAGGACAAATATTGTAAGAGGCCACTACTGTAAAAACTCATGAAAAGGTTTACACATAAAAAGAAACAATCTTTGATGGTTATGAGGAAGGGGAGAGGTGGAGATGGAAAAACACTAAATAGGCAGTAGATAAGAGGTAACTTTGGTAAAGGGTAAGACAGTACACAATACTGGGGCAGCCACCATAACCTGTACAAGACAAGGTCATGGTAGCTCCATAGACACATCCAAATTCCCTGAGGGACTGAATTGTTGGTCCGAGGGCTGTGGGGTCCATGGTCTCGGGGAACTTCTAGCTCAATTGGCATAATATAGTTTGTAAAGAATATGTTCTACATTCTACTTTGGTAAGTAGCGTCTGGAGTCTTAAAAGCCTGTGAATGGCCATCAGGGTACTCCACTGGTCTCACCCCTTTGGGAGCAAGGAAGAATGAGGAAAACTAAAGATACAAGGGGAAGATTAGTCCAAAGGACTAATGGGCCACATCTACCATGGCCGCCACCAGACTGAGTCCAGTACAACTAGTTGGTGCCCAGCTACCACCACTGACTGCTCTGATGGGGATCACAATTGAGGGTCCTGGACAGAGCTGGAGAAAAATGTAGAACAAAATTCTAACTCAAAATGAAAGACCAGACTTATTGGCCTGACAAAGACCAGAGAAACCCTGAGAGTATGGCCCCGGACACCCTTTCAGCTCAGTAAATGAGGTCACTCCTGAGGTTCACCCTTCAGCCAAAGATTGAACAGACCCATGGAACGAACAAGACTAATGGGGTGCAGCAGCTGGGGGGCAGGGACTGGAAGGCAAGAGGTAACAGGAAAGCTGGTAACAGGGAACCCAGGGTTGGAAAGGGAGAATGTTGACATGTTGTGGGGTTGTTAACCACTGTCATAGAACAATGTGTGTACTAACTGTTTGATGAGAAACTAGTTTGTTCTGTAAACCATTAAGGTACAAAAAAAAAAAAAAAATCGAAGTTTTGAAGAATTTCATTTTACTTGGATCCACAATCAACACCCATGGATACAGCAGTCAAGGCTCAAAAGACGCATCGCATTGGGCAAATCTCTTGTGAAAGACTTCTTTAAAATGTTGAAAAGCAAATATTTCACCTCGAAGACTAAGGTGCCCCTGACCCAAGCCATGGTATTTTCAATCACACCATATGCATTCAAAAGCTGGACAATGAACAAGGAAGACAGAAGGTGAATTAATGCCTTTGAATTGTGGTGTTGGTGAAGAATATTTAATGTACCATGGACTGCCAAAGAACAAACAAATCTGTCTTGGAAGAAGTACAACCAGAATGCTCCTTAGAAGTAAGAAGGGCGAGACTATGTCTTACATACTTTGGACATGTTGTCAGGAATACTCAGTCCCTGGAGAAGAACTTCAAGCTTGGTAAAGTACGGGGTCAGGTGAAAAAGAGAAAGACCCTCAATGAGATGGACTGACACAGTGGCTGCAACAACGGGCTCAAGCATAGGAATGATTGTGGGCATGGTGCAGGACCGGGCAGTGTTTCGTTCTGTAGTACATAGCGTCACTATGAGTTGGAACTGACTTGACGGCACCTACCAACAACAGGAACTGCACACAAATGTTTTACCAATTAATTCAGGGTCATTGACCCTTCTTCTTTACTAGTTCCAATAAGCATAATGTCATCAATGCAATGGACCAGTGTGATGTCTTGTGGAAGGGAAAGATGATCAAGGTCCCTGTGGACTAAATTATAAGGTAGGGCTGGAGAGTTGTTATAGCCCTGAGGTAGGACACTGAAGGCAGCTTGCCTTGCCAGCTGAAGACCAACTGCTTCTGGTAGTTCTTCAAAACTGGTATGGAGAAAAAGACATTAGCTAGTGCAACAGCTGGCATACCAGGCACTAGGAGATGTATTCATTTGCTCAAGCAATGAAACTACATCTGGAACAGCAGCTGAAATTGGAGTCACCACCTGGTTAAGTTTTTGATAATCCGCTGTCATTCTCCAAGATCCATCTGTTTTTTGCACAGGTCAAAGAGGGAGTTGAATGGGAATGTGGTGGGAATTACTACGCCTGCATCCTTCAGGTCCTTGATGGTGGCAGTAATCTGTGCAAGTCCTTCAGGAATGCTGTATTGCTTTTGGTTTACTATTTTCATAGGTAGAAGCAGTTCTAATGGCTTCCACTTTGCTTTTGCTAACATAATAGCCCTTAATCCACTTGTCATGGTTTCAATGGTGGGGGTGCGCAAGTTCTGCCAGTTGCTGAACATATCTATCCCATTTATTCATTCTGGAACAGGGAAACTACTACAAGATGGCTCCCTGGATGCACTGGACCTACTGTGAGATGGACATTAGCTATGACTCCATTAATAAACTGACCTCCATATGCCCCCACTCTGACTGGTGGACCACACTGATGTTTTGGGTCTCCTGGAATTTGTATCAATTCAGAGCCAGTATCCATTTATCCCCCCCAAATCTGATTATTTCGTTTTCCCCAATGAGCAGTCACTTTGGTAAAAGGCTGTAGATCCCTTTGGGGAAGGCCGGGAGAAAGATCAACAGTATACATTTTTGGCACTGTAGTGAGATCTTTCCTCAAGGGGACCTGACATTCTCTTCATTCAAGGGATTGTGGGTCTTTAAATTAGCTCAAGTCTGGGAATTGATCAAGGGGGACTGGCTTTCTATTCTGCTGTACACTTGACCTAGAATTCTTCTGCTTGCATCAGTCAAGTACATATTTAGTAGATTTTCTGTCTATTTCACTCCTAGGGACACCGTGACTCAAGTAGCCAACACCATAAGTCCATACAAGTGAGACTATTCTGATAACAGTTTTGAGTCTGCTGTCCATTATGGTAACCATGCCACCTTGTCTTTGTAAACTGAGTGCTGCCACTTGGCCCCTACTACCATGGGGTCTGATCAGCTCCATTGTAGATAGGTGTTTTAATTCAGTTAGGGCAGTTCCCACTGTCAAATCTGACTTACATAAAATAGTAATCACGGCAGTCTTCAAGGACGCTGGGGCTCCCTTCACAAATTTGTTCCTCACTGTTGTGGTAAAAGGTATGTCCTCTAGGCACTCCATGTGTGGGTCTGCGGCTCTAATCTGATATATCCACTCTCACATGCCAATTTTCATAAGCCTTTGGATACCTTCTTCTACAGCATACCAAGGCAGGTCTGGTACTTCAATTTGATTTAGTGTAGGCCACCATGTAATCCATGCTTCTGTGACCCAACCAGATAAACTATTAAATCGTTTCCTAACTTCTCGAGCTGAAACACTGAACAAAGGTTCTGTGCTTAGGGGGCCCATATCAATAAACTCAGACTTTATGTTACTTGCAGAATTATCCCACACCCTTAATATCTATTCCTACACATATTCCCCAGGTTTCTGTTTGTACATATTAGAAAAGTCAAGTAGTTCTTTTGGAGTGTCATGTACTTCCTGTTGGGTTACATTTTTTGTAGTTTTGTACTTCACCTTTTAGGGCTCGCTGGGACTTAAGTCTACTTATAGGTCTAGTAGCCAAAAATGGGTGGTGGGGAAGTGTTTTGAGAACATTTAGTGTTGTCTTGTAAGGCAACTGCCTCAGCTGATGCCCCAGACAATGACTCAAAAGCTCTTTAGACACAGCTAGGTTAATGTCATCAGATGGGGTGGAGTGTCTAATGGTTTTACTGGGAAGGTGGCTCAGCAGACAAAGATGGAGTAATCTCTTCAGATGGGAGTGAGAGGGCTGGTTCTGTTGGCTGGAGTTATTCAACAGAATTTAGGGGCTCAGTGTCCGCAGGTTGCTGATTATCTGCCTATTTTCCTCACCTCAAGTATCAGGATCACATTTATTTCCAATCAATGCCCTCACTTCAGGTACCACCTGAGGTAGGGAATTTAGTTGGCATTGTAATTCAGCCACTCTTACAATAATTGAGTCTGGGTTTGCTTTTCAGCAATATCACCTCTGTTACTACAAGAAATAAGGCTTTCTTTCAGGGCTCAAGTAGAAAATTTGAAGTCATTTATGCATCACTTGAGCTTTGACTCTGAATACCTGAGCTCATCTCTTTCTTTCACCTATTTGTCTATTGAAAGTAGGACCAACAAACCAACTTCCTTATTCTTCTCATTATGACAAAATTATAGAAAAGTATCAAACATGTGATCACCCAGAGCCTCTTCTTTCACTAATACTCGATCTATTGGTGGTGATATTTTGTATATATCTATTGTCACCTCATGCCATGGGTTATCAGTGCCCTCTTAACTGCTAGAAGCAGAGTCATCAAAATCTTTAAGACTAACTAGGCATCAGAAACAATTTAGAAAGCTTATCCTTACAATTTTGTTTCTCTAGAACCACTCCGGGTACCGAATATCTTAGGGTGGGTTCTCTAGAGAAGCAAAACCACTAAAGCATATAAATATATATATATATATATATATATAAAAAGAGAGGTTTAAATCAAGAAGTGGCTCATGTGGTTGTAAAGGCTGGAATGTCCCAAGTTCTTGGTTCAGGCTGGAGGCTTCTCCTGGTTCACGTATCTGCAGGTCCTGGCAAACCCAAGATCAGTAGGTTATACAGCAGGGCTTTGGTTCACAGGCTGCAAAGATAGATGAATCCCAAGATCAGCAGGCAAGTAGGCAGGTCAGCTACTAGCCGAAGTTTCAAGAGCCGGAAGTCAGACAAACAGGAGCCACCTGCAGGATCCTGAGTGAGCAAAACCCTGAGAGACTTGCCAGAAATTCTGCCTGTATTGGATGTAGGCCACACCCCCCAAGTAAACTCCCTTTCAATTTATCAGCTGCTCACAGCATATCCCATCATATTTAAATCCATCATGGAAGTGATCACATCCTTATACGACTGCCAAACTATATCATAACTGCCAAACCACTGAGAATTATGGCTCAGTCAAGTTGACACTGAACCTTAACAATCACACTGAGATTTATGGTGTATAGATATGGGAAGAATAAACATATGCCCGTAAAATGGCTGTCATTGTTTCTGGCTGTAGTAAAGGTGCTAAAGCACTACTGGCCTGCGATAAAATCATCTTTGCAGAGTGTTTAAGTTAAAGGATATTCTCATGTATCATTGAGGGTGAGAATGGAGAAAAGGGTTACAGTGCAACAGAAACGTGTATGTTGTTTCTCCAGACTGTTTGATGACCTTTGAAGAGGCTATTATTAACCTGGAAAAAGATGAACTGAGAGTAAACCAGTTGTTTGATGTCATGTGTAGACTGCAACAAAAACTCATACAGAGAAGAGAAAAAGTGACTCCTGCGTTGAAGGTAAGACTTCTTCAGAACATTAAAACATCATGGGAAGAAGGCAGCCAAGGTAAAAAGGGCTTTTGCATTTTTTTTAGTATAACTGTAATTTCTTTGTAATAAAGTTCAAATTATTCCTGTGCTTTAAAGTCCTTTTCCCTGACGTAGAAAGGTATAAATTGTGATGACATCCTATGTGCTTTGGAGTGTATAGACATATTGGATATAATCAATGAAGAGAATTTATATGATAAATTTGCAAATGCAGAATTACTGATGACAAACATCTGGTCTACCAATGCAGTCCTGTAGACACCAAGTGGATGGACATATCTGGAGAGTAGAAGCCTGTTTCCTACGAATTAAAAACCTGCTGTTGCTAATAGGTAAAATTCTAAGTGTTGCACATTCAGACACTTTTGCTGAAAGGAAATTTAGCTTGTAGACACCAGGAATCAGTGAAATGTTGGCTTGATTAGAGCAGGCCTGTAAGTCAAAGTGACAGTTATGTTTAACTATATTCCATGTTGGAGCTACTTAAAAGAAATAAAAGATGTTCAAAAGTGGCAGGCCTTTCAGCAGTGTTATTGGAAAAAAAAAAAAAAAACCCAGTAAGAGTCAAAATACTTAACTATATCAAAAGATAGCAAAAAGATGATTTTTTATTTTTAATTGAATGTACATATCTGCCTAATTAGTCCTATTGTATTCATAATCAGCTTTACAAGACTAATGTCTGTAATAATATACAGATTTTTGTATATTAAGAGAAGAAAAATCTCATAATAATGTAACTATCTAATGAGAGATTTTAAAGTACTAAAAGTAATTGCTGTATTGGAAGATAGATATGAAATATTGTTATACTTCTCACACATATTAATCGTTTAATATTTCCTTCCCTTAAAAAACCAAACCCAAACCCCTTCCCTTCGAGTCAATTCTGACTCATAGCGACCCTATCGGACAGGGTAGAACTGCCCCATAGAGTTTCCAAGGAGCGCCTGCTGACCCTTTGGTTAGCAGCCAGCACTTAGCTACTACGCCACCAGGGTTTCCTTCCTTTAGTAAGTACTAATTGACACTGTTAAATAATCCTGTTATTCATTTGTTTAAATAAAGGCATCATGTAAAAGATCGTTAAAAAATACAGAAGAATATAAGATTTAAAGCAAACATGTATTTTAAAATTTTGTTATGACTCATAAGATAAAAATGTGTTTAATTATATATTAGTATTTTTGGAAACCCTGTGGTATAGTGGTTAAGTGCCACAGCTGCTAACCAAAAGATTGGCAGTTCGATTCCACCAGGCACTCCTTGGAAGCTCCAGGGGGCAGTTAGTTCTACTCTGTCCTATAGGGTCGCTATGAGTCGGAATTGACTCAACGGCAACAGGGTTTTTTTTTTTTAAATGTTTTTATTATTCTTATCTGCTTGGCCTTGTCTTGAATTAGTTCTCAAAAAGTTGGTTTCTCCTATTTAGGGAAATACGTTGGGTGGTTTTCAACTATCTGTGCTTGCCTACGGTGTGGAAAATTTTATTTCCAGAGTTCATCTTCTAATATTCACTCAATAGGAAAGGATGCATAGCACATTGTCCGGGGGAGGGCAGAGTTGAACAAGTGCTAAAGGTGTGGGGTGGAATGGCGTGATGTCAGATGAAGCTGCAACCTAGGTCTTCAGGATGCTCTACCTCTCGGCACCCTGGCTGTTTGGTACAGCTGGAGTGGATCAGAACTGTACTGTCCGTGGAGACTGAGCTGCCCTAAAGCAGTTTGTATTCTGGTCCCATTGCTTCAATATCTTCCACCTGATCTCATGTTTAGTGCTGTCCCACTGTCATTTGGGGAGTGGACAGGCTCCCACAGTATTATCATACGTCCAGCTCTCAGTCCTTCCTAGCCTTGATCTGGGATGGAGCTCCATAACCCGCACTGAGCCTTGGATGACAGTGGGCTCAGAAAGTCCCTGAAATGTAGGACTTCAGAGTAGAATGGGAGCCCTGGTGGCACAGTGGTTAGGAGCTTGCCTGCTAACCAAAGGTCAGCAGTTTGAATCCACCAGCCACTTCTTGGAGACCTTATGGGGCAGTTCTACTCTGTCCTATAGGGTCACTATGAGTTGGAATTGACTTGAAAGCAATCAGCCCTGTGGGTGTCCACAAGAGGGTGTTGGCTACTGTTCCTCACTCCTCAGCACTAAGCTACCATTGGCAGACAGTTTTTATGCAAATGACACCAGCATTGTCCTTTCTGTCCTCTATGTTATGCCAGAAAGGCTGTGTCTGGGTAGGTTAGAGCCTTGGCCTCTCTGTACTAGAAGCTTGACATCTGTGCACCCTACATAGAAAGTCCCTGGGGTTCTTGAGCCCTAATTGTAAACAATGTGGGCAACTGCCTGAGGACAGATGGGTGGAAACAGTATCTTCAGATTGAATTTGGAATTTAGACAAAAAGTACAGGTTTATAATTCCTGGAGGAGGACCTCCTTTGTGGTTTTACTGCTCTCTTACGTGGCCTGTCGATTAGACAGTTGCTAGATGTTCTCTTGAGAGTGGGAAGAGAAAAATTCCCATTCTGTTGCATAGAGGCAACTTCTCAAGCACATAGGCCATAACGACCAGGGTCCACATATGAAACATAATCAATAACCAATCAGCAAAGTGTGACCAAGTAGGACAGGCAGAGGGAATGTAGCTGCTAAGTGAGTGGGGGTTGCTTGTCTCTGATCCTACGTAGGCTGTGGGGTGTGCTGATCCGCATGAGAAAGGGTGAGCTGGGTCTGCACAAATAGGAGGTGTGTCTAGATGTGTGGGCCCCAGCGTGTCTGACACATTCCCCCAAGTTCTGCTCTAATAGGCACAGGTTGGTTTCCCTGAGCTCAGTCTCTGACAGGATGAGGGATTGGTAGAAGGGCTCAGTTGAAGCAGCAACACTGAGTAGAGGTCCTGCTGAGCTGAGGACAGAGGGAGACAAGGATGGAGGCTCATGGGGATATAGTCATGATAGAGACCATGTCAGGCCCCCAATGTGTTGGTTGGAGGTGCAGTTGCTTTTCTCCCCACCTCTATGCTTTTGGGCTGGGGTGGGTTTAACAAACAAAACAAAACAAAACAAAAACAAAACAAAAAACCCATTGCTGTCAAGTCAATTCCAACTTATAGTGACCCTATAGGACAGAGTAGAACTGCCCTATAGAGTTTCCAAGGAGCACCTGTTGGATTCGAACTGCCAACCTTTTGGTTAGCAGTCGTAGCACTTAACCACTATGTTGGGGTGGGTTTAGGAAGGTGAAAAGACCATCGTTGACAGCCTTATGCAGCAAATTCCATTGTTCTTCTAAGGGAGACACTCCACCACCTGACAGGGTCAGACACAGGGACCTGACATTACAGGGGCTGACAGGACAGGATGGTGCACAAATGTGAGTTGTTAGCTTGTGTGGGTGAGTTTGTGAATTGTTGAGCAGGCAGAGAAGAGAGTGGAGTAGGTGAGCCTACCTCAGGCACAGAAGGACACAAGGAAACACAGAAGGCACTCCTCCACACTGGGAGATGTTTTTTATTAAGAGACTGACACCACAACACACATCTTATCTCTCGGAATCAAGGGTTCAATCACTTAGCTATGCTAGAACGTTTCATTATTTGGTGGATCCAGAGCACAAAGCTGGATATTCTCGTGAAGACCTTAGGAGGTTTGTTATCATATCCATGGCTGACAATGCCATGAGCCACATTGTTACACACCAGGGGTCCCCCGGAGTCACCCTGTAAACAGAAAAAGGAACAGTCTCAGTGGAGCCCCTTCTGGGTTTCTCCCTCAGGCTCTTATTTTCTCATCGGTTCCCATGTCCTCCTTCTCAGGATTTGGGTGTTCAGAAGAGGGAGCTGGAGGGTCACCATTCACTTTTGCTCTGAGTGATACCGGTGGGCAGAGTCCATGCCACCGGGATCACCCAGAACTGTGTGTCTCTGCCGTAACTGAGTTCTCTCTCCAGCTCAACCTAGTCGCAGGCTTTTCTCTTGTTCTCCCATGAAGAAAGGACAAGAGATGAGCTGGAGCAAGATTCCCTGGTGTTATGGATTGAGAACAGAATGCCATCACCCATGTGAACCCTACTTTACCATGGCTTCATGGCCAGTGAATGCCTGACCATGGGGAATTAGAATCACTTTGTTTCTGAAGCAAGATAGGAAAGATGATTGTCTCCTTACCATTCCCATGTCCTTAATGCCCAGAGGGTTTCCCACGCACAGCTCGGTGGTGTCATCATAGTGTGGGAAGATTCGCCTGCACTCCTGCTTGTTCTGCACTTCCAGGTCTACTTCCTTGAGTGTGTCTGACAGCCAGCCATTATTCATTAATCCCCAGCCTGCCACACTGCACTTCTGCTCTGCTCTCACCCAGTCCTGGCTCCTCGGTAGGGCAATGGTCTGCACAGCTGTGTTCAGTTGAGCCTTGCGTTTCAGCTGTTCAGAGAAGGTGAGAAATGGTAATTCTCATCCTGCTCTATCAGAAGGGCTCAGAGCCAGGGAAGTAGTTCCTATACTGTCCTGATAGCCCCCAAGCCAGCTTCTATGGCACTGGGACTAGTAGAGCAGTCAGATGGAGAAGGAGGACCTGAGGCTCTGAATAAGCTATGGCTCCCCAGTACCCTGTGAGGGTGCACCCAAATGGAAGCAAGATGGTATACCTTCAGTAACATGATGTCATTGAGTTTTAAATCTGAGCTGAACTCTGGGTGAGGGAAGGCTTGAAGCACAGGGATGACCTGCTGCGTATTTTCCTTTTTCTGGATATTGTGAGCTCCCAGGGTGACAAAGATATTTGTCATATTCCTGCAAAGAAAGATTGGCTACAGTAAATAGGAACTTCAACTCAGCATCAAATAAGGATGTTGATGTTCCAACCCAAGGCAGGCCTGCAGCCAGGCCAAACTGGGAGGAGGAAAATGGGGCAGAAGACGTGTTTTATTTCTTCCCTCTGATACCTCAATCCAAATGTGTGAATAGTATTACCTTCCTTTTTCTGCTGCAGTGACCCAGGCCTTGTTCTTTAGCAGCTTCACCTGCCACAGCCCCCACTCCACAAATCCCAATACTCTAACCCATACTCACTTCTTCCAGACTAGAGATGCACAGAAGGGTCTTCTGATGAGATTGGGCTCTATGCACTGAGGGATCGTCCTGTGCGACACCTGTGGAATGATGTTAGGGTTCCCAGGAAACAAGAACCCAGTTGTTCCTCACCTTTTGTAACAGTGAGCTGCTGTCAGCACATAGTCTTCTTGCACCAGGAAACCTCCACATGCTATCCAGCTATGGTTGTCCTCAGTGACTGTTATTGATGCCATGTAGGGCCGTGAGTGTGGTGCGGCCTCTTTACCCCCTTTGATCACTGTTAAAGAGAAAACCTGTCTGCATATCTGTGCTCATAGAACTCAGAGGATGGGCAGTATTTGTGGTCTAGAAGACTGGGATATTCAGAGGCTGAATGGTCTGTGGAGTTTGACTTGGGTTGGAAGACAGTCATCTGAAGGGCCTTTAACACTGAGATGGGATCCTTGCTCCTGTAGGCAGCATGGCTGGTTTGTAATATGACCAGTTTCATCCCTAGTTCTCACTTTCTTCCTATGGAGATGAGGGACCTCAGCCTTTATTTGCGTTAAATATATTTCAGATACATGTTATTAGGAAACGATCTACCTCCAGGATGCCCAACCCAGAAGACCTGTTTCACTGACCTGCTCTGGATGTTTTTTGTCCTGAAGCATCTCAGAACCCCAGTGTTGTGATCAATTCCTGCATGGGCTGGTTTCTAAGGATCTAAATATCATGAGCTCATGGAACAGAATCCTTTGGTATCTCTTCCGTACCGAGTCTGGCACATAGAAAATAGTCCATAAATGTTCTTTGGTTACATGAATGAGCAGTCCTTAGATTGTCTTTGGTCTGTGGTTGAGGAGGAGAAGTCCTAATAGACATCTGAGCTGTAGCACAGAATTTGCTTCAGAGGACACTGAGTCCTCAGGATAAAGGGGGGTGAGAATAGAAACTGGAAATAAAAGTACAGAGGGGAAATGAAAGGAATGGAGCCTGAGTGGGGGCCCCATGTAAATCAGGGACTTAGTAGCAGTAATCAGACACTCTGATGTCCAGTGACTCAGTTTGGATCTGAATTTCTGCCCTGATAGAGCTGAGAGGCTCAGCATAATAGGAACAAGGTGAAGGTGAAGTCTAGAATATGGAGTATGAAATGCTTCTTCCTTCTTTGACCTGTTCAGTAGCTCCTGACATTAAGCTGTGCATTGTTTTGATTAGATAGATGAAATTTACAGCATTCATTTTAGCTTTCCCTCCTGCTACTGAATCTATGGCCATCTTGATAAGAAATCACTTCCTTCTAGACAATAGCGGTACAGCCCATGAAAGGGGAATGGGCCATCAGTTTTCTTGGGAGCATTTTTCCCTGTCATTCCTGTACATTGTTTATGCAGACATAAAACATAGATTTCATTAAATTTCTGGGGAAAAAGTGGGTCCAGGATGCATCATAGAGATAGGCTAAGCTGGAGCTCTGTGGAGATATCACTTATGAAAAGAGCCAGACCCCTGAGTTATGGACAGTCACTTACGTATGAAGGCTCTGGAGGGCAGCAGCAAGGCCAACAGGATCAGGAGCGGCAGCATCATCTTGGGAAAGTTGCTCAGGTCAGAAGTTGTATGTCGTTTCTCGTTCGAGGCTTTTTAAAACAAGAGGTGAGTAAGAAGGGGCAGGCTCAATGACCATCTGTTTTATTCTAGGTTGTCTTGATTCTCAAGATATGAACTCAGCATGTCACTCTTTCCTCCTAGAGGAATGTGTATGGTGAGGATGTTGCAAGAACCACATTCTTAGGCAGTTTCTTACTGAGCAGGCCACATTTACCTGGAGAAATCCTGAACTATGAGAAGGGAGGAATAGGCTTTGGGGTTTTGTTTTAGTTGAAATAGTGTTCACTTCCCGCCTTGAGTCTTAAAAAAGCATGAATATGATGCCATATGGACTTGCATTTGCGATAAGCAACTACCTACTTTAATACATAACATCTCTCAACCCAAAATTCCCTGTCAGTGCTTCTCAGTTTGAGAGCCCAGAAGTTTGAGTATTTATTGATATTATAAATCCAAAAATTAAAAACTCTTCTTCCATACAAGATCTTCATCATCTATATAAGATCTTTATCATCCATCGACTATTGGTAGTTTCAGTCAATACAGAATCTTGGGGTAGGGGTGAAGATAGAGACTGGGGTTGAAGAGGAGATGTGATGTTGATGAGAGCAGTAGGAAGGTGAAGAGATACCAGAATAGGAGAGCATGAGATCATGGTTTGACAGACTAACCTGTGTGAATTCATTGTTTGGTCTCAGGATGCCCTGATCAACCAATGTTGATCCGCACCTTGGTATTTTTGAAGGATCAAATATCTCAGTGTCAAAGTATTTGCAAGCATGCAGGCAGATACAAAAAGAGGCAAACAATCTTTTCTATTTATTCTGAATTTTCTTGATGTCTCTCTTTCCATTTGACCCAGGTAAGCTGGGGTCCCTGTGAAGATTGCTATTAGGCAAATTTTCTGTACCTTGTGCATCCCTGACTCTGGTGATGGTCTCTGTTCTTGTTTTCACAGAAGAAGGAAATAGCCTTAATTAAGGGTCACTGCCCTGCTCTGGGGATCTTCAAATACTTTTACCCAGGGTTGGAGTGCCCAATAAGCAAGGTAAGCACGGCCTTACTTATGTTTACTAATCTGTTGTGAACTTTTTAACTTGTGAAACTGTTCACTACAGATTAGTAAGTAAGCATAAGTAAGACTGTGTTTACCTTACTTAATGGCTAATCTGCCCTGTCATGGACTATGGATTTGAAAAGAGACTTTGATTCTGTAAGAAGGTGATGTGGGTTTAGGAGATAGACAGCCATACCTAAAAGCTGAATCTTTGATGAGGTGAAAAACTGAAATTGTTGACTACAGCTTAGTAAGTTAAGCACAAGTAACCCTGTGCTTACCTTGCTTATTGGATAATCTTATCCTGCTTCTGCCCTTTCAACAAAATTCCATTTCCTTAGGAGAGTGGTTGCTGCAGTGGAAATATTGGTTACTTTCCCTCTAGAAACAACATTCCTAGGCCTCATCCTCAATGGAGCAGCTCACTAAGTTCGAGGACAGCATCTTCTCTCATTGGTCTGGTATCCTTCATTACCATCTACCAGAGTTGTGAGCCTCCCTCGATACATGTGGCCCAGCTCACCCTGTCTAGGTCCTGGAGAAGATGAGTTGTTAATAAAGATGTGGTGAGCATTTCTTTGACTTTAGTTGCCCAGAACCAGCCAAAGCTTATAACTCAGATCTTACTGTTTCGTTTGGGTGCCAGGCCAGGGATTGCATTGTCTTTACTACAGTCTACTTGATGGCTTTCTCTAGTTCCCTGAGAGATTCTGGTACCCCAGCAGAAGGTACAGGCTGGAAAGAGGGAGTGGAGTGAAGCCTGATGACCTGGTGAACATAGAGGTACACGTACGGTAATATGCTGTAGAATCACGTCATTTCTTTTATTTCGAGGCAGTGCATGGGCTGCCTCTGAGCCCAGGGATTTTCTGCTGGGTGCTTTCCTCCTTCGCAATGCTGTGAGCAACCAGGATGTTATCTGACTGTGGGAGAATATGTGGATGGTATGCTCCTTATGATGACTATCCTTGTTTATTTTGGTCCCACCTGCCCCATGAGTCTGGGGTGTCAATGAAGATGTGATTTAGATGAAGTCCTCCAGACTCCTGGCCCCCTGTTCTGGTGAGGCTCTGTGTGCTTGAGGGCTGTCAGGCTTTCCATAGGAGAGTGTTATGTATATATTACCTAGAATATAAGGCACAGGTTGGAGGTAATAATCTTTTTCTGCCCCAGATATAACTGCTGCTAAAATTATTGTCAATTCTAATCATGCTACTTATGATAACACTCATTAAAAAGAAACAGTGTAAAATTTCATCATTTTTGAAATGCTATGGAAAACTGCTCTGCCTCTAAACACTGGGTCATAGTATCATTGTGGGGAATTATACTTGTGAAGAGTTCATGGAATCTTAGAAAAACAATGTAGATGGAATATGAGCCTGATACTTTAGTAATCATCTGTGAGTCACATGGCCTAAAGTGTTGAGATCACTTAAAATTTATTTGTCAAATTTCATACACTTTTGAGAGTTTCAGCACATTTTTACAAAGGAGATATTTCTTGTGTGCTATTTTTTTTTTATTGGGAATGGCTCTAAGTTGCCCCCTGTGTCTCCACTTAAGGTGCCAGCTATGCGCACAGCCCTGTCTCTCTGACCCTAGTTTCCCAGAGTTGGGTCATAGTTCACTAGTTAGAGGAACACCTTCTTTCAGACTGACAAATAGGCAGATATCAGGGCCTGCTGGCTCTCACCACCCTTTTGGGTTCATTAATTCACCAGCACGACTCACAGAATTCATGCAGAGTGTACTATACTTAGAGCTACAACTTTATTAGAACAACAACAACAAGAAAAATGATATAAACATAGTCATGCATAGGGTGAGGCTTGGGAGGGGTCTCATTGCATATTTTCCACTTCCCAAAGAGGGATGACTACTTTCTCCTGTGCAGGGCACTAACCAAGAGTCCCCACCTGAGCCTCAGGGCTCGGGGCTTTTATCTTCCTCACCACGAGACCATGATAGATTACATCATTCTTGTGGGGCTTAGTCAATACTGGGCCTCAGGTGGACCCACTTGGTCTGGTCAGCCCCACAAATTTGTCTTAGGTATTGGTCTAGTTCCAAGAAAAGAACAAATGCCTAATTGCTTTCTGCATGTTGATTTCATACTTTATAGCCGTCACTTAGGTAGTAGATAAATGTTCATTTGAGGGTGGGATGAGCAAATCCCAATCCTGCTGCAAACAAATGTCATTTAAAGGCCATAGGCCCCAAAGACTTGTGATCACCATCAGACATGAACATAAAGAAGATACCAATCAGCCAGGTGTGACCAAGTGGGACAGGTTGAGAGAAGGACACCTGCTAATTGAGTGTTATCTGTTCAACTCTGAGCCCACATGGGGGTGTGTGGTGTGATGGGCTAGATTAGATTGGGAAGGTGTGTCTACAGGTATGGGGACCAGACCTGGCAGTTGCATTCCCCAGGCTCTGCTCCAACGGGCACAACCTGGTATCCCTGAGCCCCTTCTCTGACAAGACCAGAGGCCAGCAGGCAGCAGGCAGCTGGGACAGCAGCACAGAGGAGATGCCCTGCTGAGCTGCATAGGAACAGAGGGAGACAAGGATTGAGTCTCACAGGGAAGTGCTCCTGATGAATACCACGTCAGGTCCCTATTGTGTGGGCTGGAGGCTCAGTTGCTTTTCATCTGGGATTGGTTTAGAAACAAGAAGAGGCCATTGTTGAGACCACCATGCAGCACGTTCTAGCGTTCCTCTGAGGAAGACGCTCCAACACCTGATACGGTCAGATAGAGAGACCTGACTTTACAGATGCTGATATGATGGGACAGGGCACAGTTGTGAGCTGGTGTTTTATGTGGGGGAGTTTGAGGATGAGTGAGCAAGGGAAACATAGAAGAGGGGAGAAGGTATAGTCAGAGCCTCTCTGGTGCATAGCAGTGGACCAGTGCGTATGTTCAAGGAAGACAGAAGGAAGCTCCTCCATACTGGGAGATGGTCTTTGTTAAAAGTCTGGCACCCCCTCATATGCTACAGAATCCAGGTGCCAGTCACTTAGATATGCTTGACCACATTCATTATTCTGTGGATTCAGGGAACAAAGCTGTAGATTCTGGTGAAGACCACTTGAGGGGTTTTTATCATATCCATGGTGGACAATGCCTTGGGCCACATTGTTTCAGACCATGGGTACCCTGGAGTCACCCTGTGGACATAGAAGGGAAGAGTCTCAGTGCAGATCCCTCTGTCTTATCCCCTCAAGCTCTTTTTTCTCTTCAGTTTCCATGTTCAGGGCCTGGGTGTTCAGAGAAAGAAGGGGCTGAGGGGTCACCATTCATTTTGGTACTGAGTGAGAGGGGAGGGCAGAGTACAAGCCTCTAGGGTTCCCCAGCCTCTATCCTGGCTGAGTCCTCTGTCCAGCTCAAGCCAGTCCCAGGCTTTCTTCTTGTTGTCCCATGGATAAAGAAGAATATATGAACTGAAGGGAGAGGTCTGAGTTTCATAGATTGAGAATAGTCTGCCTTCAACTAATGTTGGCCCTGCTTTATCAACGTCTCCATAGGTTAGTGAAGGCCTGGATATGGGGTTCCAGAATCACTTCTTTGGTTCTCAGCCCACATGGCCCAGGGAAAGGAGCCTCAGCTCAGCATTCTCCACTTAGTTCTCCATTCTGACTCTTTCTCGTCCCCTACCACTGCTGTGGCCCTTTGTTTTCCAATGAGGAAGTTGTTCAGGTGTGTGTGTGTGTGTTTGTGTGTGTGGGTGTGTATGAAGGAGAAAAGAGGAAGGGTGGGATCTTCCAGCATTCTGGTCCCACATCTTGGAGCAAGGCCCTTAGACTGGGTGGTGCCCCTTACTGTGGACCCTTGTGAACCACTTCTGTAGGATTTATGTATAGCACTTCCCCAGGTGCCTCCATGTTTTGGATCACTCTGGGCACATGCCTGTCACAAACCTGGCATGTTACTCTTGTCCTTAGGCTCCCTACTCCACTGCATAGAGCTGTTGTCTTTGTGGAAGATGTCTTTGTAGCCCTGCTGCCCTTCCAAGTCCTTTTTCTTGATGGTGTTCGTACTACACCATTTGCCAGAGTCCCAAGCCTGCCTTGGTACATGTGTCCTGGCTTAAACTTGTTTTGCTCTGGAACAAGGTGAGGAGTTGTACAGCTGTGGTGAGCATGGCTTTGATTTCAGCTGACCAACAGGACCAGGCAAGACTTCAGGCCCATGGCTGTGGTTAAGGCTCTCTTCACTGACCTTCCACTTGTGGGTTTTCCCCAGCCCCTTCTTGAGTTGGATTGAGAAGAATTAACAGATGGTGGCCCAATGAGCTGGTGAACAGAAAAGCACAGGTGGGGCATTGCCCTTGTATCATATCCTAACTTTCGACTCAAGACAGAATGTGTACTGGCTCTGAGCATAGGGATTTGCTGCTGGGTGGTTTCCTCTTTCATCATGCTGTGAGTACCCAGGGTGACATCTTATAGTGGGAGAAAATGTGGAAAGGGACACTCCTTATGCTGATTATCCTCAGTCACTCTGGTCCCACCTGGCCTAGGAACCTGAGTTCTCATGATGACTGTGATTCTGATGAAAGCCTCCACCTTCCTGCTCCTTTTTTTTTTTTGGTAGGAGTCATGGATTGGATTATGTCCCCTCAAAAATATGTGTATCAACTTTGTTAGGCCATGATTCCCAGTATTGCGTGGTTGTCCTCCATTTTGTGATCGTATTTCATGTTAAGAGGTTAGGGTGGGATTGTAACACCGCACTTATCCAGGTCACATGCCTGATCCAATGTAAACGGAGTTTCCCTGGGGTGTGGTCTGAACCACCTTTTATCTCATAAGAGATAAAAGGAAAGTGAAGCAAGCAGAGAGTTGAGGACCTCATAGCACCAAGAAAGCAGCACTGGAAGCAGAGCACATCCTTTAGAACTTGGATCCCTGTGCCTGAGAAACTTCTCGACCAGGGGAAGATTGAGGACAAGGACCTTCCTCCAGAACTGACAGAGAAAGAAAGTCTTCTCCTGGAGTGATGCCCTCAATTTGGACTTGTAACCTACTAGACCGTGAGAAAATAAATTTCTCTTTGTTAAAGCCATCCACTTGTAGTATTTCTGTTATAGCAGCACTTGATGACTAAGACAATAGGCATTGGGATTTGTTCCCAAGGAGTACCTTGCACATGGTTTCTTGAGGGCTATTAGGCTTTTCATGGGAGAGGGTTAAGTATATACTGCCCAGGATATTAGTGGCAGGTTAGCGTTATATACATTTTCCCTTTACAATATGGACTGCTGTTATGGATTGAATTGTATCCTATCAAAATATGTGTTGGAATATTAACACCTTGTCTTAGACTGGGTTCTCTAGAGAAGCAAAACCAATAAAGCATATAAATATACATATAGATTTATATTAAAGAAACAGTTCACGTGATTGTAGAGGCTGGAACATCCCAAGAACGTGGATCAGGTTAGAAGTTTCTCCTGATTCAGGTAGTCACAGGGGCTGGCAAACCCAAGATCAGAAGTTTGGAGAGCAGGGCTCTTGCTCACAGGCTGTGAAGATCGATGAATCCCAAGATTGGCAAATGCAAGACCACAAAGCTTCTCCTGATTCACGTACTTGCAGGGGCTGGCAAACCAGAGATCAGCAGGTCGAAGAGCAGGACTCTTGCTCACAGGCTGTGACAATCAAAGAATCCCAAGGCTGGCAGGTAAGCTGCTAGCACAAGTCCCAAGAACTGGAGGTCAGATGAAAAAGAGGCAGCTGCAGGATCCAGAGCAAGCCAAAAGCCTCGGCAAGGCAAGCAGGAGGGAAGTAAGCAGCGGAGGGTGGAGAGATTAAGATGGGGGTGTGGTGAGCCACCACGGGTCCTGCCCCTGCCGGTACCACTCAGCAGATTCCATCATGGGGGTGATTACATACCAAATTTCAACAGGGAAGCGATCACAACACTATACAGCTGCCAAAACACTGAGAATCATGACCCAGCCAAGTTGACACACAATCTTAACCATCTCACACCTATACCTGGGGATATAATTCCCATTGGGAATAGCATTTTCTTTGTTATTTTAATGAGACCATATCAGTGCAGGGTGTATCTTAAGCCCAATCCCCCTTTTTTTTTAGTCTGTCTGTGCCTTTGTTCTTTCTTTTATTGTGATAAAATGTATACAACATTTGCCAATTCAACTATTTTTACATGTATGATTCAGTGACATTGATTCCATTCTTTATGCTGTGCAACCATTTTCACTATCTTTTCTGAATTATTTCACCACCATTGACACAAACGCAGCACTCCCTCCTAAGAAATGGCTCCCTCTTTAGCCCTGCCACACACCCCTGGTAATTACTAATGTTTTGTTTTCTAGATATTTGCCTACTTCATGTATGTGAAATCATACACTATTTGTCCTTTTGTGACAGACTAATTTCACTCAGCATAATGTTTTCAAAGTTCGTCCATGTCGTGGCATGTATCAGGACTTTATTTTTCCTTACGGCTGTATTGTATATATACCCCATTATGTTCGTCCGTTATATCTTTTTAAAAATAATTTTTATTGTGCTTTAAGTGAAAGTTTACAAATCAAGTCAGTCTCTCACACAAAAACCCATATACACCTTGCTAAAAAAAAAAAAAAAATTACTCCCAATTACTCTCCCCCTAATGAGACAGCCCGTTCTCTCCCTCCACTCTCTCTTTTTGTGTCCATTTTGCCAGCTTCTAACCCCCCCTACCCTCTCATCTCCCCTCCAGGCAGGAGATGCCAACATAGTCTCAAGTGTCCACCTGATCCAAGAAGCTCACTCCTCACCAGCATCCCTCTCCAACCCACTGTCCAGTCCAATCCATGTCTGAAGAGTTGGCTTCGGGAATGGTTCCTGTCCTTCGCCAACAGAAGGTCTGGGGACCATGACCACCGCGGTCCTTCTAGTCTCAGTCAGACCATTAAGTCTGGTCTTATGAGAATTTGGGGTCTGCATCTCACTGCTCTCCTGCACCCTCAGGGGTGCTCTGTTGTGTTCCCTGTCAGGGCAGTCATTGGTTGTGGCCGGGCACCGTCTAGTTCTTCTGGTCTGAGGATGATGTAGTCGCTGGTTCATGTGGTCCTTTCTGTCTCTTGGGCTCGTAATCACCTTGTGTCCTTGGTGTTCTTCATTCTCCTTTGATCCAGGTGGGTTGAGACCAACTGATGCATCTTAGATGGCTGCTTGCTAGCGCTTAAGATTCCAGACGCCACTCTTCAAAGTGGGATGCAGAATGTTTTCTTAATAGATTTAGTTATGCCAATTGACTTAGATGTCCCCTGAAACCATGGTCCTCAGACCAATGCCCCTGCTACGCTGGCCTTCAAAGCATTCAGTTTATTCAGGAAACTTCTCTGCTTTTGGTTTAGTCCAATTGTGCTGACCTCCCCTGTATTGTGTGCTGTCTTTCCCTTCACCTAAAGTAGTTCTTATCTACTATCTAATTAGTGAATGCCCCTCTCCTAGCCTCCCTCCCTCCCCCCTTCCTTAACCACAAAAGAATGTTTTCTTCTCAGTTTAAACTATTTCTCAAGTTCTTATAATAGTGGTCTTATACAATATTTGTCCTTTTGCAACTGACTCATTTCACTCAGCATAATGCCTTCCAGGTTCCTCCATGTTATGAAATGGTTCACAGATTCCTCACTGTTCTTTATCGATGCATACTATTCCATTGTGTGAGTATACCATAATTTATTTATCCATTCATCTGTTGTTGGGCACCTTGGTTGCTTCCATGTTTTTGCTATTGTAAACAGTGCTGCAACAAACATGGATGTGCATATATCTGTTCATCTAAAGGGTCTTATTTCTCTAGGATATATTCCAAGAAGTGGGATTGCTGGATCGTATGGTAGTTCTATTTCTAGCTTTTTAAAGAAGCACCAAATCGTTTTCCAAAGTGGTTGTACCATTTTACATTCCCACCAGCAGTGTATAAGTGTGCCAATCTCTCCACAGCCTCTGCAACATTTATTATTTTGTGTTTTTTGGATTAATGCCAGCCTTGTTGGAGTGAGATGAAATCTCATTGTAGTTTTGATCTGCATTTCTCTAATGGCTAATGATCGTGACCATTTGCTCATGTATCTGTTAGCTACCTGAATGTCTTCTTTAGTGGTGTCTATTCATATCTTTTACCCATTTTTTAATTGGGTTATTTGTCTTTTTGCAGTTGAGTTTTTGCAGTATCATGTAGATTTTAGAGATCAGGCACTGATCAGAAATGTCATAGCTAAAAACTTTTTCCCAGTCTGTTGGTAGTCTTTTTACTCTTTCGGTGAACTCTTTAGATGAGCATAGGTGTTTGAGTTTTAGGAGCTCCCAGTTATCTAGTTTTTCTTCTGCATTCTTAATAATGTTTTGTGTACTGTTTATGCCATGTATTAGGGCTCCTAACGTAATCCATTATATCTTGATGGACTTTTAGGTTGTTTCTATCTTTTGTTATTGTGAATAGTTTGTAGTAAACATTGTTGTACAGGTTTCTGTTTATGTTCCTGCTTTCAATTCTCTTGGGCATATACCTAAGATTGGGATTGATGGGCCAATGGCCATTCTATGTTCATTTTTGAGGAATCACCAAATGGTTTTCTACAGTAGCTGTACCATTTTTACATTTCTACCAGCAATGGATGAGAATTTCAATTTCTCCACACCCTCGCCAACAACTGTTGTTTAAATTTGGTCAATTTTGAGATATAAAAAGAGATTAAGCACAGAAGTCAGGATGCATAGACGACGTAAGATAGATGCCACAGCATATGAAGATGACCAAGGAACCAAGGAACAGAAGTGGAAAAGAGATAAGAACCTTCCCACAGAGTCAACAGAAAGAGAAAGCCTTCCCTAGAGTACCTGAATTTGGACTTCAAGCCTCCTAACTGTAAGAAAATAGATTTCTGTTCATTCAAGCCACATACTTGTGGTATATCTGTTACAGCAGAACTAAGAAACTAAGACAGCTGCCTAGAATACATGGGGCCACCCTTAATTATTTCCATTTACTGCACCTGAGTTACTGCTAAATTACTGTGAAAATGGCAATTCTAGTAAATGTGCTACTTGTTACAATTATTGCAACCATGTTCTCTAAGAGTACAGACAATGAAACTGTGAATCGGGATAATACCAATGCCAACATGATTCAGACATCATCCAAAAAGAAAGGTAAAGACTGTGTTATTTTAATGACAGATGGAAACACACAATGAAGGGGGGATATAAGTATCCAAAACAGAGCAAATCGCAGAATATTGAGAGGCATAGAGCTGGGCTGTGGACAAGTGGCTGTGAAAACACATATGGGGATTGAGTCTCATGAGTCTGAGAGAGCTAGTCAAGTTCTTCTTGCTCAATCCTAAGTGTCTGGTCTCCCATTAAGACCACAATGCTCAGGGGAAAGGAGCAGCCGCGGCATTTGCTTGGGCACATTCCAGGAACATACAGGCAATGTCATATGAGCCTTTGATTGCTCCCTGAAAATAAGTAACCTTACATTTCCTGATTCAGAGGTTGCAATGGATATGCTCTATGGGTGAACAAAAAGGAAATTGTTCTTTATATTTGCTTTTTTAAAATTTGGTGAAAATATACACAGCAGAGCTCACACTCATTTATGTATGTTCAATAACACTGGTTACATTCTTTAGGCTTTGTCACCATTCTTGCTATTTCTACCCATATTTTTTTTTACCACCATTGACTTACACTCACTACCCCCTAAAGTTCTCATCTATTCCTTAGAGTTCCCATTGACAATTTGATCTCATAGAGATAATTCTTCAAAAGAGAGCAGTTCTAATAGTGAACATTTTTCGCTAGTTTAGCTAAGCATTTTTTAAAGATGATTTCAGACATAAAACAGAACAGCGTTGATATCTTCTCCAAATATAAATAGTCTTTGGTCACCTATTGCATATTTGGCTGATGGTGCAAATGGCCATTTTGGCAAATTCCATTCAGTTAATTAATTCTTTACCAAGGAAAATTTAAAGATCTTACTTGTTCAACGTCCTGCACATCTTATACACAACGTGGCTGAAAATGGAGTGTCTTACCTGCAATTCTGAAGCTGCATACTGGAAGCTTTCAGTCACTTTTCAGTTTCCTCAAAACCTGCAGAAGCACTTACTGAGATTTTTTTGTTGATAGAAATGGAGAGGAATAGACATAAGCCTTCAAGGTGACTGTCATTGTTGCTTAAGTGTTCGCCTAATTTTATGAACTTCAATGACATGATGCATTGGCAGAGTTCATTTTGAAAGGTTCTCTTATTACAGAAGGGTGCACAGCACATAGTCCTGGGGAAGGCAGGGTGGAACAAGTGCAAAACTGTGGGGTAGAATTGGGTTAGTGTGGATGAGGCAGTTCCTATATCCTCCAGATGCTCTACTTCTCAACATCTCTGCTGTTTGGACAGGTGGAGTGGGTCAGAACTGCAGTGTCTGTGGAGACTGGGCTGTCCCAAGGCAGTTTGCATTCTGATCCCATTGCTTCAATGTTTCCCTCCTGATCTCAACTTCAGTGCTCTCCTGCTGTCCTCAGGGAAGAGGACAGTAGCCACAGTCCTATTCTATGTCCACCTCTCAGTCCTGCCCAGCCCTGCTCTAGGATGGTCCCTTCACAAGCTGCTCTGGGCCATGGGTGACTGGGAGAAACAGGAACCCCCTAGCTGCAGGCCTTTACTGGGGATATGGCTGTTGTAGAGAAAACTTGAGTGCGGTTTCAAGTTGAAACAGAGAAGTTTATTAAGTTCCATTTATACAAGTATTCTTATAGGGTAAAAAGAAGAACCAAACCATAGGGAGGGCAATTACAGGAAAATCAAGTATTATTTTAGTAATCATACTCTGATTAGTACTTATTATTAATAGTATAGTTAGTGATTACAGATGGTTTCACAGGATGCTTACATCACGTTCACAAGATGCTTACATGTATTTTCTTTGTCTATTTTGTCTATCTTGCAAAAATATCTTGTTGGCAACAGCACCCAGATAGCACCCTTCATGAGTATGTGGATATTGAGGGATGCAGATTGTCACTTGGTTAAGATCCCTCAGGGCACATGGTTTCACATTCTGGTTTTGACTACTGAGGAAAAACATGTTTTTCTCAAAAAGCATAGCAGTTAGTTAGTCTAGAAATCCAGATTAAAATAAGGTAGCACGGTCAGCATATTATGACTCTGTCTCACTGCACTGAAAGTTGTCTTTTCCTGAGTCAGGGTCCTGTAGGGGTCCACAAGAGAGTGTTGGCTGCTGATCCTCACTCTGAAGCACTGAGCTGACATTAGCAGGGAGTCTTTCTGAAGCCCACCCAGCATTGCACCTTGCTGTCCTCCAGATCTTGCCAGAAAGGGTGTTTTGGGAAGTAATGAAGCTTGCCTCTCTGCACCAAAAGCTTGACGTCTCTTCACAGAAGAGAGAAAGCCCTCGATGTATTCTGCTTAAGTCGTACACAGGGTAGGCATTTGTGCCAGGCCAGATTATTTTAGAATGCTTTTGGGATTTGGACAAGAAGAGTATGTCTACAATCAGTGAGGTAAAAACACGTTTGTGGTTTCACTGCTGTATCACCAGGGCTGTCACTCAGGCGGTTGATGGACATTCATTTAAGGTTAGAGGAGTGAATTCCAAACCTGATGCAGAAATGTGTCAGCTCAAGCACAAAAGGCCTTGAGGACCAGGTAGACAGTGGCAGGCTAGGGACATGATCAAGATACTGGTTAGCCATGTGTGATCAAATGGTACAGGCTGAATGGACTGTGGCCACTGTGTAAGTGGGACCTGCTTGACTCTGGGCCCAAATGGGCTGTGCCGGGCAGGATAAGAGAGGCTGAGTCAGGCCTGCACAGGTGAGTGATGTGTCTACAAGTATGGGGACCAGGCCTGTCTTTCACTTTCTCATAAGCTTTGCTAATGGTGGTCATGGTCTGAGTTCCCTGAGCCCCATCTCTGACAGGATGAGGGGCCTGCTGGCAGGGACCACCTGGGATAGCAGCACTGAGTAGAGGCCCTGCTGAGCTGTGGTCACAGGGAGACAAGGATGGAGCTTCACGGGAAGGTGGTTGTGGTGGGGACCATGCCATGCCTTTTTTTTGTGTCAGTTGGAGGCTCAGTTGTTTTTGTCCCCCTCCTCTGCATTGTTGGGCTGAGGTTGATTTAGGAAGAGAAAGGCCATCATTGAGAGTTCCACCCCAGGGTAGTAGGTTCCATTGTTCCTCTGAGGAAGACACTTCCCCTACCTATCAGGTCAGACAGAGGGACCCGGCTTTAAAGAATCTGATAGGACATGACAGTGCGCAGATAAGAGTTGGTGGCTTGTGTGGGGGAGTTTGGGAATGTGTGAGCAGAGGAAGCAGACAAGAAGGTGGAAGAGGTGCAATAAGAGCATGCCTGGGGCAGAGCAGGGGACCATTGAACATGTTCAAGGAAGACACAGAAGGCCCCTCCTCTGCAACAGGAGATGGTCTTTATTAATAGTATGATATCTCCTCACACACAGGTGTGGACTCTGCCACAGAACCCAGGGGCCAATTGCTTAGCTATGCCTGGACACATTCATTATTCTGTTTATCCAAAATACAAATAGGAGATTCTAGTGAAGACATTAAGAAGAACCACTAAAATGGGAGTCCAAAGCTGACAATTCCCTGGGCACACTGTTACACACCAAAGGTCCCCTGGATTCAGAGGTGCATCTATGGAAAATAGTGCCTATGGCAAGCACTGAAATTGCACCCCTTCAGGAGTGTAGGGAGGGCAATGAGTGCCCAGAGGCATTCTTTAAGTTGCACCCCTAATTTCAAGATGAATAGACATTGATAGCAGCGACATATCAGCAGAAAGCCTTTCCCCCTCTTGTCTGGCTGCCTCAATCAGGCACCTTTCATATTCGTGGCACATTGGAATGCCATGTCTAGCATCCCCTTGGACTTGTGCCCAGGGGAAATGCCCCCCATCACTATGCTTTGTGTCTACTGTCCTTGAGGAAGGACTCAAGGCTCCTCAGATGAAGCTGGGTTAATGTCATCAGATGGGGTAGAGAGTCTAATGGTTTTACTGGAAGGGTGGCTTAGCAGACAAAGATCGAGTAATCTATTCAGATGGAAGTGAGAGGGCTGGTTCTGTTGGCAGGAGTGATTCAATGGAATTTAGTGGCTCAGTGTCCCCAGCTTTCTGATTATCTGCCCATATTCCTCATCCCAAGTATCAAAATCTCATTTCTTCCCAATCAATGCCCTAACTTTAACTTCAGATATTACTGGAGTTTGGGAATTTGGTTGGAATTTTAATTCAGCCACTCTTACAATAATGGAATCTGGATTTGGCTTTTGGCAATATTTGCTCTGTTACTACAAGAAATAAGGCTTTATTTCAAGGCATAAGTAGAAATTTTGAGGATGTTTATGCAGCACTTGAGCTTTGACTCTGAATACTTGAGCTCATCTTTTTCGATCACCTCTTCGTCCAGTGAAAGTAAGACTAATCAACCAACTTCCTTATACTTCTCATTATGACAAAATTATAGAAAGGTATCAAATGTGATCACACAGAGCCTCGCCTTTGACTAATACTCAATCTATTGGTGGAGATATTTTGTGTGTTTCTATTGCCACTTCATGCCATGGATTAGCAGAGCTCTCTTAACTACTAGAAGCAGAGTTATCGACATCTTTAAGACTAACCAGACTTGAGAACCAATTTAGAAAGCTCATCCTTACAATTTCGTTTATCTACAACCATTCCTGTACCAAATGCATTAGGCTGGGTTTTCTAGAGAAGCAAAACCAGTAAAGCATATAAATATATAGATTTATGTCGAGAAGTGGCTCACATGGTTGTAGAGGCTGGAACATCCCAAGTCCTTGGGTCAGGCTAGAGGCTGCTGCTGATTCATGTAGCTGCAAGGGCTTGCAAACTCCGTAGGTTACACAGCGGCACTCTGGTTCACAGGCTGTGAAGACAGATGAATCCCAAGATTGGCAGGCAAGGAGGCAAGTCAGCTGCTAGCTCAAGTCCCAAGAACCAGAGGTCACACAAACAGGAGCCACCTGCAGGATCCAGAGTGAGCAAAAGCCCGTGAGCCTTGCCAGAAAGTCCACCTATATTGGATGCAAGCCACACCCCCAAGTAAACCCCCTTTTAAATGGTTGGCTACTCACAGCATATCCCATCATGGAGGTGATCACATTATATTAAATCTCATCATGGAATTTATCACATCCTTGTAAGACTGCCAAAATATATCATAACCACCAAACCACTGAGAATTATGGCCAAGCCAAGTTGGTACTCAGCCTTTAGGATCACAGTGAGATTTATGGTGTACAGATATGGGAAGAATAAACATATGGCTGTAAAATGGCTGTCATTGTTTCTGGCTATAGTAAAGGTGCTAAAGTGTTGGCTGTCATAAAATCATCTTTGCAGAGTGTTTGAGTTAGAGGATGTTTTCATGTACATTGAGGGTGAGAATGGAGAAAAGGGCTACAGAAATGTGTATGTTGTTTGTCCAAACTGTTTGATGATCTTTGAAGAGGCTATTAATAACCTAGAAAAAGATGAACTGATGTCAAACCAGTTGTTTGATGTCATGTGTAGATTGCAACAAAAACTCGTACAAAAAAAAGAGTCCTGCATCAAAGGTAAGACTTCTTCAGAGCACAAAACATCACGGGAAGAAGGCAGCCAAGGCAAACAGGGCTTTCTTATTTTTTTTAGTAAAACTGTAATCTCTTTGTAATAAAGTTCAAATCATTCCTGTGCTTTAAAGTTATTTTCCCTGATATAGAGAGGTGTAGCTTGTGATGACATCCAGTGCACTTTGGAGTGTTTATACGTATTGGATATAATCAGTAAAGAGAATTTATATGATGAACTTTGGAAATGCAGAAGTACTGGTGACAAACATCTGGTCAACCAATGCAGTCCTGTAGACACCAAGTAGATGGACATATTTGGAGAGTGGAAGCCTATTTCCTACAAATTAAAAAACCTGTTGTTGCTAATTGGTAAAATTCTAAGTATTGTATGCTCGAACATTTTTGCTGAATTTAGCTTGTAGACACCAGGAATCAGTGTAATGTGGACTTGATTAGACAGACCCGTAAGTCTAAGTGAGAATTATGTTTAACTATATTCCATTTTGGAACTATTTTAAAGAAATGAAAGATGTTCAAAAGTGGTAGGCCCTTTAGCAAAGTGTTAATGAAAAAAACAAAGAGTTAAAATATTCTATTATACCAAAAGATAGGAAAAAGATGATATTTTAATTAAATATACGTATCTGCTTAATATTCCTATTGTTTTTAGAATTAGTTTTAAAAGACTAATGTCTGTAAGAACTTACAGATTTTTGTATATATTTTAAAGTACTAAAAATAATTGCTGCATTGGAAGACAGATATGAAATATTACTATGCTTCTCACACATATTAATTCTTTAAATTTTCTTTCCCTTAGATAATACTAATTGGCACTGTTATTTATTTGTTGAAATAATGGCATCATGTAAAAGATCATTAAAAAATACAGAGGAATGTAAAATTTAAAGTGAGCATTATTTTAAAAATTTTGTTAGGACTCATAAGATACATGTGTTTAATTATATGTTACTTTGTTTTTATTATTCTTATCTGCTTGGCCATGTGTTGGATTAGCTCTCAGAAAGTCTCTCCTGTCTCAGGGAAATATATCGGGAGATTTTCAACCATCTGTACTTACCTACAGTGTGGAACAATTTATTTTCAGAGATCCTCTTCTAATAGTCACTTAAGAGGGAAGGGTACAGAGCACATTGTCCTGGAGAGGACAGGGTGAACAAGTGCTAAAGGTGTGGGTGGAATGGGAAGAGGTCGGATTAGGCTGGATCCTATATCTTCAGGTTACTCCACCTCTTGGCTCTGTGGGTATCTTGGCCTCTCTGTCCAGAAGCTAGACCTCTCTGCACCCTAGGGAGAAAGTCCCCAGAGTTATTGAGCCCTAATCATAATCAATGTGGGTGTCTGCCCGAGGACAGACAGGAGGAAAAATTATTTTTAGAGAGACCTTGGGATTCAGACAAAAAGAGCAGGTCTATAATTCCTGGGGAAAAGACACCCTTTGTGGTTTTACTGCTGTATTAAATCTCCTGTCACTTAATAAGCTAGATATTCACTTGAGGGTGGGAAAAGCAACTTCCCATTCTGTTGCATAGAGGCAACATCTCAAGCACATAGGCCATAATGACCAGGGGGCCACACATGGGACATAATAACCAGTCAGCAAAGTCTGACCAAGTAGGACAGGCAGAAGGAATGTAGCTGCTAATTGATTGAGGGTTGCTTGACTCTGATCCTAAGTAGGCTGTGGGGTGTGCTGATCTGATAGGAAAGGGTGAGTTGGGCCTGCACGGGTGGGAGATGTGTCTAGATGTGTGAGCCCCAGCCTTGTCTGACACGTTTACCCAAGTTCTGTTCTGATGGGAACAGTCTGGTTTCCCTGAGCCCTGTCTCTGACAGGATGAAGGATTGGTAGAAGGGCTTAGTTGAAACAATAGCACTGAGGAGAGGCCCTGCTGAGCAGAGGACAGAGGGAGACAGGGAGGGAGCCTCATGGGGACGTGGTTGTGGTGGGGACCTTACCAGGCCCCTACTGTGTTGGTTGGAGGCTCAGTTGCTTTTCTCCCCTGCCCCTGTGCTGTCCAGCAGGGGTGGGTTTAGGAAGGTGAAAAGACCATCATTGACAGCCTTGTGCAGCAAGTTCCATTGTTCTTCTAAGGGAGACTCTCCACCACCTGACAGGATCAGACACAGGGAACTAAGATTACAGGTGCTGACAGGATGGGCACAGTGCACAGGCATGAGTTGTTGGCTTGTGTGGGGAGTTAGTGAATTGTTGAGCAGGCAGAGAGTGGAATAGGTACAATCAGAGCCTGTCTTGGGCACAGAAGGACCCAAGGAAGACACAGAAGGCACTCCTCCACACTGGGAAATAGTCTTTATTAAGAGTCTGACACCCATTCATACATATCCTGTCACAGAATCCAGAGTCCAATCACTTAGCTTCATTAGGATGCATTCATTATTCTGTGGATCCAGAGAACAAAGCTGGATATTCTTGTGAAGATATTAGTATGCTTATTCTTATATCCATGGCTGACAATGCCCTGGACCACATTGTTGCACACCAGGGGTACCCCAGAGTCACCCTGTGAACAGAAAAGGGAAGAGTCTTAGTGCAGACCCTTCTAGGTTCCCCCTTCAGGCTCTTATTTTCTCATCGGTTCCAATGCCCTCCTTCTCAGCACCTGAGTATTCAAAAGAGGAAGGGGCTGAAGGGTCACTACTCACTTTTGCTCCGAGTGAAAGCAGAGGCAGAGTCTATGCCTCTGGAATTGCCCTGAGCTGTGGGTCTCTGCCCTGAGCCCTCTCTCCAGCTAAACCTAGTCCCAGGCTTTTGTTGTTCTCCCGTGGAGAAAGGACAAGAGATTAACTGGAGGAAGATTCTCTGGTGTTATGGATTGAGAATAGAATGCCATCACCCATGGTGGACCCTACTGTACCGTGGCGTCATGGCCAGTGAAAGCAAGACAGGAAAGATGCCGGTCTCCTTACCATTTCCATATTCTTAGTGAACCGATGGTTCTGCACGCACAGCTGGGTGGCATCATCGTAATATGAGAATTTTCTCTTGCACTGCTCCTTTTTCTGCACTTTCAGGTCTACTTCCTCAAGTGTGGCTGACAATCAGCCATCACCTGTTATTCCCCAGCCTGCCATGCTACACACCTGCTCTGACTTCAGCCTGTCCTGTGTCCTTGGTAGGGCAATGGTCCCACAGCTGAGTTCCGTTGAGCCTTGTGTTTTAGGTGGTCAGAGAGGGTGAGAAATGGTAATGCCCATCCTGCTCTATCAGCAGGGCTTGGAGCCAGGGAGGTAGTTCCTATCCTGTCGTGAGCCTCCAAGCCAGCTTCTATTGTGCTGGGACCAGTAGAGAAGTTAGATGGAGGAGGGAGTGGGTCCTGAGTCTCTGAATAAGCTGAGGCTCCCCAGTGCCCTGCGAGGGTGCACACAAGTGGAAGCAAGATGGTTACCTTCAGTAACATGATGTCATTGAGTTCGAATTTGTGATGAACCTTGGGTGAGGGAAGGCTTGAAGCACAGGGATGATCTGCTGCGTGTTTTCCTTTTTTTGGATATTGTGAGCACCCAGGGTGACAGTCATATTTCTACAAAGGAAGATTGGATACAGTAAATAGGAGCTTAAACTCAGCATCAGATAAGGATAGTGATGTTCCAACCCAAGGCAGGCCTGCAGCTGAGCCAAATTGGGAGGAGGAAAATGGGGCAGAAGTTGTGCCTTACTTCCCCTTTCCAACACTTCAATCCAAATATAGTGTTACCTTCTTTTCTCTGCTGCGGTCCTTCAGCAGGCCTGGTCCTTTGGCAGCCTTATCTGCCATACAGCCCCCGGTTCACAAATCCCAGTTCTCTAACCCACACTGACTTCCTCCAGACTGGAGATGCACAGAAGGGTCCTCTGATAACATTGGGCTCTATGCATACACTGAGGGACCCTCCTGTGCAACGTCTGTGGAATGGTGTTAGGGTTCCCAGGAAACAAGAACCCAGCTGGTGTCCCTCATCCTTTGTCACAGTAAGCCACAGTCAGCACATAGTCTTCTCGTACCAGGA
The DNA here is from genome assembly GCF_030014295.1 of Loxodonta africana. Lineage (NCBI taxonomy): Eukaryota > Metazoa > Chordata > Mammalia > Proboscidea > Elephantidae > Loxodonta > Loxodonta africana. The sequence goes on from NC_087351.1 coordinate 35,558,138, forward strand.
AACTTCCTCATTCTTTCCAGGTGTAGTTGTCCTCAAAGAATCTTATTGATGCCATGTAGGGCTGTGAGTGTGGTGTGGCCTCTTTGACTCATTTGCTCACTGTTTAAAGAGAAAATCTTGTCTTGTTCTCTGTGCTCACAGAACTTAGAGGATGGGCAACATTTGTGGTCTGGAAGAATAGGATATTCAGAGGCTGGATGGTCTGTGGAGTTTGACTTGGGTTGGAAGAGGGTCATCTGCAGGGTTCCTAACACTGTGATGGGATCTTGGGTCCTGTGGGCAGCTTGGCTTTTTTGCAACATGACCAGTTTTGTGCCTAGTTCTCACTTTCTTTATTTGGAGATGAGGGACCACAGCCTTTATTTGATTTAAATTGATTTCAGACACATGTTAATAGGAAATGATCTACCTTCAGGATGCACATCCCAGAAGACCTGGAGAATACTTTCTTTGACCTGCTCTGGATGTTTTTTGTCCCCAAGCTTCTCAGATCTCTGGTGTTGTGAACACCTTCAGCATGGGCTGGTTTCTAATGACCTGAACATCATGAGCTCGTGGAGCAGAATCCTTTGGTATCTCTTCCATCTCAAGTCTGGTACAAAGAAAATACTTCATAAATGTTCTTTTGTTACATGAGTGAAAAATCCCTAGATTGCCTCTGGCCTGTGGTTGGGGAGGAGAGGTCCTAGTAGACATGTGAACTTCAGCACAGAGTCCTCAGGATAAATGAGGGTAGAACAAAAACTAGAAATTAAAGTGCAGAGGAGAAATGAATGGCAGAGGGGCTGGGTGGGAACCCAATATCCATCCGAGCCTTGGGAGAATTAATCAGACACTCTGCTGTCCAATGATTCAGTTTGGATCCGAATTTCTGCCTTGATAGAGCTGAGGGCTCAGCATAATAGGGACAGGGTGAAAGTGAATTCTAGAATATGGAGTATGAAATGCTTCTTTCTTCTTTGATCTGTTAAATAACTCCTGACATTAAGCTGTGTATTGTTTTGTTTAGATAGAGGAAATTTACAGCATTCGTTTTCAGCTTTCCCTCCTCCTAGAGAATCTATGGCCATCTTGATAATAAATCACTTTCCAGACAGTAGAAGTGCAGTCCACGAAAGGAGAATGACCCACCAGATTTCTTGGGATCATTTTTTCCCTGTCATTTCTGTGCATTGCTTATGCAGTCATAGATTTCATCACATTCCTGGGGAACACCTGGGTCTAGGATGCCTCATAGAGATAGGTTAACTGGAGCTTTGTGGAAATATCACTGGTGGAATAAGCCAGGCCCCTGAGTTTGGGGCAGTCACGTACCTATGAAGGCCCTGGAGGGCAAAGGCAAGGCCAACAGGGTCAGGAGTGGCAGCATCATCTTGGAAATGTTGCTCAGGTCAGAAGTTGTGTGTCGTTTCTCATTCCAGGCTTTTTAAACCAAGAGTTGAGTAATGAAGGGCAGGCTCGTTGACCATCTCTTTTATTCTAGGTTGTCTTGATTTTCAAGATATGAACTCAGCATGTCACTCTTTCCTCCTAGAGGAATGTGTATGGAGAAGGTGTTGCAAGAACCACATTCTTAGGCAGTTTCTCACTCAGCAGACCACATTTACCTGGAGAAATCCTGAAGTATGAGAAGGGAGGAATGGGCTTTGGGGTTTTGTCTTAGTTGAAATGGTGTTCCCTTCCTCTAAATTCTGTTTTGGGTCTTAAAAGAGCAAGAATATGATGCCATATGGACTTGCATTTGTGGTAAGCAACTGTCTGCTTCATTACATAACATTTCTCAACCCAAACCTTCCTTGTCAGTGCCTCACTGTTTGAGATCCCAGCAGTTTAAGTATTTATTTTCAGTCAATGCAGAATCTTAGGTGGCGTTGAGACTAGAGACTGGGGTTGAAGAGGAGATGGGATATTGATGAGAACAGTAGGAAGGTGAAGAGATACCAGAATAGGAGAGCATGAGATCATGGTTTGACAGACCAACCTGTGTGAATTCATTGTTTGGTCTCAGGATGCCCTGTTCAAACAATTCTGCTCTGAACCTTGATATTCTTGAGGGATAAATATCCCAGTTTCACAGTATCTGCAAACATTCAGACAGATACCAAAAGAGGCAACAAAGCTTTTCTCTTCATCCTGAATTTTCTTGATGTCTCTCTTTCTATTGGGCCCAGGTAATCTGGGGTCCCTGTGAAGATAGTCATTAGGCAAATTTTCTGCACCTTGTGCCTCCTTGCCCCTGGTGATGGTCTCTGTTCTTGTTTTCACAGAAAGAGGAAATAGCCTTAACTAAGTGTCACTGCTCTGCTCTGGGGAATCTCCAAATATCTGGCCAGGAGCTGATTACCCAATAAGCAAGGTAAGCACGGCCTTACTTATGTTTACTAATCTGTAGCGAACTTTTAAACATGTGAAACTGTTCGCTACAGATAAGTAAAAAAAGTAAGTAAGCACAAGTAAGGCTGTGTTTACCTTGCTTAATGGCTAATCTGTCCCTGTCAGAGATTATGAATTTGAAAAGAGACTTTGGTTTTGTCGGACAGTGATGTGTGGGGTTAGGAAATAGATAGATGTGAGCTACACCTAAAAGCTGAATTTTTTAAAAAATAGTTTAATTGTGCTTTAAGTGAAAGTTTACAAATCAAGTCAGTCTGTCACATATAAGCTTATATACACCTTACTCCATACTCCCACTTACTCTCCCCCTAATGAGTCAGCCTGCTCCCTCCTTCCAGTCTCTGCTTTTGTGACGGTTTTGCCAGTTTCTAACCCTCCCTACCCTCCCATCTCCCCTCCAGACAGTCGATGCCAACACAGTCTCAAGTGTCCACCTGATACAAGTAGCTCACTCCTCATCAGCATCTCTCTCCAACCCATTGTCCAGTCCCTTCCATGTCTGATGAGTTGTCTTCGGGAATGGTTCCTGTCCTGGGCCATCACAAGGTTTGGGGACCATGACCACCGGGATTCCTCTAGTCTCAGTCAGACCATTAAGGCTGGTCTTTTTATGAGAATTTGGGGTCTGCATCCCACTGTTCTCCTACTCCCTCAGGGGTTCTCTGTTGTGCTCCCTGTCAAGGCAGTCATTGGTTGTGGCCAGGCACCATCTAAGTAAGAACCTAACTTGTATTGTCCTATATCGCCTTGTTTCCCTCTCCATATGGCAGTTCTGTGCCTCCTGTATTTAGTCCCTCTTTTTGATTATTGTGATCTTTTACATATTGACTTCAATGATTCTCTGTTTTTACCATTTTTTTCTTTTTAAAATTAATCTTAATTTTTTTTTGTGATTTCCCTATTTGAGTTGATATCAGGATGTTCTATTCTGTGATCTTGTGTTGTGCTGGTATCTGATATTATTGGTTTTCTGATGAAACAATTTCCTTTAGTATTTCTTGTAGCTTTGGTTTGGTTTTTGCAAATTCTCTAAGCTTGTGTTTATCTGTAAATGTTTTAATTTCACCTTCATATTTGAGAGAGAGTTTTGCTGGATATATGATCCTTGGCTGGCAGTTTTTCTCCTTCAGTGCTCTATATATGTCATCCCATTGCCTTCTTGACTGCATGGTTTCTGCTGAGTAGTCTGAACTTATTGCTTCTCCTTTGTAGGAGACCTTTCTTTTATCCCTGGCTGCTTTTAAAATTTTCTCTTTATCTTTGGTTTTGGCAAGTTTGATGATAATATGTCTTGGTGATTTTCTTTTTGGATCAATCTTATATTGGGTTCGATGAGCATCTTGGATAGATATTCTTTCGTCTTTCGTGATGTCAGGGAAGTTTTCTGCCAAAAGATCTTGAACTATTCTCTCTGTATTTTCTCTTATCCCTCCCTGTTCTGGAACTCCAATCACATGCAAGTTATTCTTCTTGATAGAGTCCCACATGATTCTTAGGGTTTCTTCTTTTTTTTTAATTCTTTTATCTGATTTTTTTTCAGCTATATTGGTGTCAATTCCCTTACCCTCCAGCTGCCCCACTCTGCATTCCAATTGCTCGATTCTGCTCCTCTGACTTCCTATTGAGTTGTCTAATTCTGTAATTTTACTGTTAATCTTTTGGATTTCTGAATGCAAGCATCTATGGATTCTTGCCGCTTATTAATTTTTCCACGATGCTCTTGAATAATCTTTTTGATTTCTTCAACTGCTTTGTCAGTGTGTTCCTTGGCTTTTTCTGTAGATTGCCTTATTTCATTTCTGAGGTCATCCCTGATGTCTTGAAGCATCCTGTAAATTAGTTTTTTGTATTATGCATCTGGCAATTCCAGGATTGTGTCTTCATTTGGGAAAGATTTTGATTCTTTAGTTTGGGGAGTTGTAGAAGCAATCATGGTCTGCTTCTTTATGTGGTTTGATATCAACTGCTGTCTCTGAGCCATCTCTAAGATATTGTAGTGATTTATTTTATATTTGCTCACTGAGTCTTATCTTGTTTTGTTTTCTTTCAATATACATAGATGGGCTACTAGATTGTGCTCTCTTGATTGTTGTAGCCCTTGAATCACTTATGTCATATTACCAGCTGATTTGGGCTGTTACCAGATATATAAGCCTAAAAGTCCATTCACTATTCTTGAGTAGAATCTGATTTTGGGTCAGCAAGAGTGTGGTGCAGACTGTCATCTATCCACCTAGAGGAGTAGTGGTAATAGTTGTGTGCACCAGATTCTAGTAGTAGCGGGGGGTCACACTCCAGGGGTAGCAGGATGCTGACAGGCTTCCCCCAAGTGCCAGTGAGTTAGGTGTGCCTCTATTCCTAAAGCACTTTGGTGGGTGGGCTCTGCAGCTGAACCTTAGGCCCCCAATGCAAGTACCTTTACAGATTGGTAGGTGTCACCATCCTCAGACCCCTAAGGCAGGAGGCTAGGTGGTCTGGGGGGAGCTTCATCCCTCAGTTCCCCTGTTGTGGGTCAGTGAGGGCTCTGTTTAATATGCAGAGATATCAGACCTGGGAAACTTGTATTTCCAGTAATCTGCTAAAACAATTACAGTCAGATCCCTATTAGAAGTGCCCTTGCACTATAATAGTCACCTTCTTCCCTGTAGGGATGAAAGCCCAAGACTGTGGATCTCATATGCTTGGCTGGATCTGGTTCTGTATTTTCAGTCCAATTTTGGGAAGTCAGGGAAGGATTTTTGGTGCTTGGGTTTTTTGTAGCAGCTTCTCTCAGGCCAGGAGAATGGGTTAGGAAAAGACCAAAAAACAAACAAACAAACAAAAAAACTGCAGAGCACTCCACTCTCTGGCTCAGGAAATTCCAATGTTAATGAAGCCGCCTGGGAAGGGGAGGGGAGGGATCAGATAGATAGGAGAGAGTAGCACCCCGGAATATAGACAAAGTTACTTATCTTGCTTGGTGATGACTGTTTTACCTGAGATTCCCAAGGGGTGTGTAGCCTGTGTGCACTGGCTGGGTCGAGATTGCCCCTGAGGGTCAGGCCTTCATCCTGTGCTCGTGCTGTTTCAGAAGACGTGGTCAGTTCCTCCTCTCCCAGTCCAAAGCCCAGCGCCAAGGTTCCCCAGCTGGGACGCAGCACTCCAGGCTCCAAAACCAGTCACTGCCTCCTGGTGACTTCTCCTCCTGTCAGCCACGTCACTGTGCTGCCTGCATGTACTGGCTGGGCTTCCCCTGAGATCACTTCTGGGGGCTAGGGCTGCATCCCGCATTTGCACCATCTCAGAATGCCGTGCTCAGCTCCCCTGTGCCCAATCCAAAGCGCGGCGCCAAGGCTTTCTGACTGGGACGCTGGCTCCAGGCTCCAAAAACAGTCGCTGCTTCCCTGTGGTTGCTCACTCTCAGTCTCTGTCACTCAGGTCAACTCTTTAGATCTGTGTTTGGTGGTCAGTGTTCGTAGATTGTCGTGTATGTGATCGATTCACTGGTTTTTCCGAGTCTTTGTTGCAAGGGGGATCTGAGGTAGCTTCTACCTAGTCAGCCATCTTGGCCCTGCCTCCTAAAAGCTGAATTTTTGAAGAGGTGAAAAATTGTGAAATTGTTGACTACAGCTTAGTAAGTAAGCACAATTAAGACTGTGCTTCCCTTCTTATTGGATAATCTTCCCCTGCTTCAGCCCTTTCACCACAATTCCCTTTCCTTAGGAGAGTAGTTGATGTGGGGGGAATATTGATTGCTTTTTCTCTAGAAATAACATCCCTAGGCCTCATCCTCAATGGAGCAGCTCACTAAGTTGGAGGGTAGCATGTCTTCTCCCACTAGTCTGGTATCCTTCATTACCATTGGCCAGAGTTGCAAGCCTGCCTGGATGCATGGGGCCCAGCTTACTCTGTCTAGGTCTAGGAGAAGATGAAGGTTCCTAAAGATGTGGTGAGCATTCCTATGATCTCAGCTGCCCAGAAGCAGTTAAAGCTTATAAACTCAGACCCTACGGTTTTGTTTGTGTGCCAGGCCAGGGGATGCGCTGTCCTTATTACTCTGCACTCGATGACTTGTTCTAGACCCCTGAGAGATTCTGATTCCCAGCAGAGGATCCAGGGATGGAATAGAGAGCAGAGTGAAGCCTGATGACCTGGTGAACATAGAGGCACACGTGGGGCACTGCTATAGGATCATGTCTTTTATTTTGAGGCAGCACATGGGCAGCTTCTGAGCCCAGGGATTTGCTGCTGAGTGCCTTCCTCCTTCACGATGCTGCGAGCAACTAGGATGACTTCTGGTCGTGGGAGAAAATGTGGATGGGGACGCTCCTTATGATGACTATCCTTGGTCATTCTGGTCCCACCTGGCCCATGAGCCTGGGATGTCAATGAAGATGTGATTCAGATGAAGTCTTCCAGACTCCTGCTCCCCTGTTCTGGTGAGGCCCTGAGTCCTTGAGGGCTGTCAGGCTTTGCATAGGAGAGTGTTATGTATATAACCAAAACCGAGTTGAACCTGTTGCTGTAGAGTCAATTCTGACTTATACCGACCGTGTAAGACAGAGTAGAACTGCCCCATAGGGTTTCCAAGGAGCACCTGGTGGATTCGAACTACTGACTCCTTGGTTAGCAGCCGTGGCTCTTAACCACTATACCACCAGGGTTTCCGTTATGTATATACTGCCTAGAATTTAAGGCACAGGTTTGAGATGTACATATTTTCTGCCCAGATATAACAGTTGCTAAAATTATTATCTATTTGAATCGTGCTACTTATAATAGCACCCATCTTAAAAAGAAACACTGTAAAATTTCAGTATTTTCAGAATGTTATGGAAAATCACTCTGCATCTAAACACTGCATCGTAATATCACTGTGGGCAATTATACTTCTGAAGAGTTCATGGAAACTTAGGAAAACAATGTAGATAGAATATGAATCTGATGCTGTAATAATCATTCTGAGTCATGTGACCTAAAATGTTGAAATCACTTGAAATTTATTTGCCAATTTTCCTAGAGTTTTGATAGTTGTAGCACATTTTATGAAGGAGAAGTCTCCTGTAAGCTGTTGGGAATGGCTGAGTTGCTCCTGTGCTTCCATTTAAGGTGCCAGCTATGCACATGGCCCTGTCTCTCTGACTCTAGTCTCCCAAAGCTGAGTCAGAGTTCATTAGTTAGACACCTTCTTTCAGACTGACAAACAAGCAGACATCAGTGCCTGCTGGCTCTAACTGCTCTTTTGGGTTCATTAATTGACTGGCATGACTCACAGAATTAACACAGAATATACTATGCTTACAGCTACAACTTTATTAGAACAAAAAAAATATAGTCATGCATAGGGTGAGGACTCAGAGGGGTGTCATTGCATATTTTCCATGTCCCAAAGACAGATTCATTACCTTCTCCTGTGCAGGGCACTAACAATGGGTCCCCACCTGAGCCTCAGAGCTCAGGGCTGTTATGCACCTCACCTAGAGGCCATGATAGATTACAACGTGCCTGTGGGACTTAGTCAATATTGGGCCTCAGGGGGGCTGTCTTGGTCTGGTCAGCCCACACTAATTTCCTTAGGTATTGGTCTGGTTCCAGGAAAAAGAACAAATCCCAGATTGCTTTCTGCTATGTTGATTCCATACTTTACAGCTGTTACTTAGATGGTAGATAAATGTTCATTTAAGGGTGGAATGAGAGAATTCCAATCCTGCCACAGACAAGTGTCACTTCAAGCCCATAGGACACAAGAAGCAGTGACCAACAACAGACATGGACACAAACAATATACCAAGAAGCCAGGTGTGATCATGTGGAACAGGCTGAAAAACTGAACCCTGCTAAATGATCTGAATCTGGCCAGCTGAGCCCACACGGGAGTGTGTGGTATGCTGGGCTAGATAAGAGTGGCTGAACCAGGCCTGCACAGGTGGGAGGTGTACCTACAGGTATGGGGACCAGGCTTATCACATTCCCTAAGCTCTGCTCTGAGCGGCCCAGCCTGGCATCCCTGAGCCGCCTCTCTGACAGGATGAGGGGCCAGCAGGCAGTGCACAGCTGGGACAGTAGCCAATGAAGAGATGCCCTAGTGAGCCATGGACAGAGGAAGACAAAGATTGAGTCTCACAGGGAAGTGGCCCTGATGGGTACCATGTCAGGTCCCTATTGTGTGGGCTGAAGGCTCAGTTGCCTTTCTCTCCTCCTCTATGCTTTTGGACTCTGATAAGTTTGGAAACAAGCAAGGGCAGTCATTGAGAGCATCATGCAGCAAGTTCTAGTGTTCTTCTGAGGAAGACACTCTACAACCTGATAGGGTCAGGTAGAGGAACCTGACCTTACAGATGTTGATATGATGGGACAGTGCACAGTTGTGAGTTGGTGTCTTGTGTGGGAGGGTTTGAAGATGAGTGAGCAAGAGGAACAGAGAGTGGAGAAGTAGAAGTCAGAGTCTCTTTGGCGCACAGCAGTGGACCAGTGTATATGTTCAAGGAAGACACAGAAGGAAGCCCTTCTACACTGGGAGATGGTCTTTATTAAAAGTCTGACACCTCCTCTCATAGAGACGTGGAACCTACCATAGAATCCAGGGGCTAGTCACTTAGATATGCCTGACCACATTCATTATTCCATGGATTCAGGGAACAAAGCTGGAGATTCTGGTGAAGACCAATTGTGGGGTTTTATCATATCCAAAGTGGACAATGCCATGGTCCACATTGTTACATACCAAGGCCCCCTGGAGTCACCCTGTGGACATAGAAGGGAAGAGTCCCAGTGCAGAGCCCTCTGTCTTATCCCCTCTAGATCTTTTTTCTCTTCAGTTCCCATGTTCTCCTTCTCAGGGACTGGGTGTTCAGAGGAAGAAGGGGCTGAGGGGTCACCATTCATTTTGGCACTGAATGATAGGGGAGGGCAGAGTACAGGCCTCTAGGATCCCCCAGCCTCTGCCCTGGCTGAGTCCTCTCTCCAGGTCAACCCAGTTCAGGCTTTCTTCTTCTTGTCCCATGAATAAAGGAGAATGCATGAACTGGAGGGAGATGCCTGGGTTTCATAAAATTGAGAACAGGATGCCTCCAACCATGGCTGACCCTGCTTTATCAGTGTCATTTTCTTAGGTGAAGGGAAGGGCAACACGCAACACGGGGACAGTCAGTACAACTGAACTAAACCAAAAGCAAAGAAGTTTACTGAATACAACCAAATGCTTCGGAGGCCAGAGTAGCAGGGATGAGGGTCTGGGGACAATGGTTTCAGGGAATATCTAAGTCAATTGACATAACAAAAAGTATTAAGAAAAGGTTCTGCATCCCACTTTGGTGAGAGGTGTCTGGGGTCTGAAACACTATCAAGCGGCCAACTAAGATGCATAAATTTGTCTAAACCTACCTGGAGCAAGGGAGAAAGAACACCAAAGACATATGGTAAAGATGAGTCCAAGAGACAGAAAAGGCCACATAAACCAGAGACTTCATCAGTCTGAGGCTAGAAGAACTAGATGGTGCCCAGCTACCACTGATCCCTGCCCTGTCAGGGAACACAACAGAGAATCCCTAATGGAGCAGGAAAACAGTGGGATGCAGATCTCAAATTCTCTTAGAAAGACCAGGCTTAATGTCTGACTGAGACCAGAGGGACCCTGATGGTCATGGACAAGGCTTAATGTCTGACTGAGACCAGAGGGACCCTGATGGTCATGGTCCCCGGACCCTTTGTCAGCCCAAGATTGGAACCATTCCCTAAGCCAACCCTACAGACAGGGATTGGCCTGGACTATAAGATAGACAATGATACTGGCGAGGAATGAGCTTCTTGGCTCAAGTAGACACTTGAGACTATGTGGGCAATTCCTGTCTGGTGGCGAGATGAGAAGGAAGAGGAGGACAGGAGCTGGCTGAATGGACATGGGGAATACAGGGTGGAGAGAAGGAATTGCTGTCTTATTAAGAGAACAGCTAGGAGTACACAGCAAGGTGTGTATAACTTTTTGTATAAGAGACTGACTTGATTTGTAAACTTTCACCTAAAGCACAATAAATTAAAAAAAAAAAAGAAAGAATTGGCTTCAGGAATGGTTTTAGTTCTGGATTAACAAAGTTCAGGGGCCATGTCTTCTGGGGTTCTTCCAGTCTCAGTCAGAGCATTAGGACTGGTCTTTTTACTAGAATTTGTTTTCTGCACCCCACTTATCTCCTGCTCTGTCAGGGACTCTTGTGTTCCCTGTCAGGGCAGTCATTGGTGGTAGCCAGACACCATCTAGTTCTTCTGGTCTCAGGCTGAGGGAGTCTCTGGTTTATGAGGCCCCTTACGTCTCCCAGGCTAGTATTTTCCTTTTGTCTTTGGTGTTCTTCATTCTCCTTTGTTTCAGGTGGGTTGGGAACAGTTGATGCATCTTAGATGGCCACTCTCTAGCTTTTAAGACCTCAGACACCACTCACCAGAGTGGGATGCAGAACATTTTCTTAATGAGTTTTGTTAGGCCAATTGACTTAGAACCAAAACCAAGCCAATGCACTGCCGTAGAGTCAATTCCAACTCATAATGACCCTACAGAACAGAGTAGAACTGCCCTATAGAGTTTCGAGCACCTGGCGGAGTTGAACTGCTGACCTTTTGGTTAGTAGCCATAGCACTTAACCACTAGGCCACCAGGGTTTCCAATTTACCTAGATGTCCCTGAAACCATGGTCTCCAGACCCCGCCCCTGCTACACTATCCCTTGAAGTGTTTGGTTGTGTTCGGGAAACTTCTTAGCTTTTTGTTTAGTCCAGTGGTGCTGACATCCCCTGTATGTGTGCTACTCTTCCCTTCACTGAAGATAATTCTTGTCTACTACCTAGTTAGTGGAAACCCTGGTGGCATAGTAGTTAAGTTCTACGGTTGCTAACCAGAAGGTTGGCAGTGGGAATCCACCAGGCGCTCCTTGGAAACTCTCTGGGGCAGTTCTACTCTGTTCCTATAGGGTCGCTATGAGTCAGAATCGACTTGACTGCAATGGGTTTGGTTTTTTGATTTTTATCTAGTTAGTACCTACTCCTCTCGCGTCCTCCTCACCCTAAAAAAAAAAAAAAAAAATTTTTTTCACCCTAGTAACCATCAAAGAATGTTTTCTTCTGTGTTTAAACCTTTTCTCGGATTCTTATAATAGTGGTCTCATACAATATTTGTCCTTTTGCAACTGAATAATTTCACTCAGCATAATGCCTTCCAGATCCCTCCATGTTATGAGATGCTTTGCAGATTCATTGTTATTCTTAATTGTTGCATAGTATTCCGTTGTGTGAATGTACCATAATTTGTTTATCTATTTGTCCCTTGATGGACACCTAGGTTGTTTCCATCTCTTTACTATTGTGAACAGAGCTGCAATGAACATGGACGTGGATATATCTGTTCGTCTAAAGGCTCTTATTTCTCTAGGATATATTCCAAGGAGTGGGATTGCTGGATAGTAGGGTACTTCTATTTCTAACCTTTCAAGGAATGCCAAATTGATTTCCATTTTACATTCCCACCAGCAGTGTAAGAGAGTTCCAGTCTCTCCAAAACCTCTCCAACATTTATTATTTTGTGTTTTTTGGATTAATGCCAGCCTTGTTGGGTTGAGGTGGTAAAACATTGTAGTTTTGATTTGCATTTCTCTATAGCTAATGATTGTGAGCATTTCCTCATGTATCTCTTAGCTGCCTGAATGTCTTCTTTGGCAATATGCCTGATCATATTGTTTGCCCATTTTTTAATTGGGTTATTTGTCTTTTTGCTGTTGAGTTTTTGCAGAATCATGTAGATTTTAGAGATCAGACACTGATTGGAAATGTCGTAGCTAAAAACTTTCCCCCAATCTGCACATAATCTTTACTCTTTTGGTGAAGTCTTTGGATGAGCATGGGTGTTTGATTTTTAGGAGCTCCCACTTACCTAATTTCTCTTCTGGTGTTTGTACATTGTTGGTAATGTTTTGTATACGGTTATGCCATGTATTAGGGCTCCTAGAGTTGTCCCTATTTTTTCTTGCATGACCTTTATCATTTTATATTTTATATTTAGGTCTTTGATCCATTTTAAGTTAGTTTTTGTGCATGGTGTTAGGTATGGGTCTTGTTTCATTTTTTTGGTGATGGATACCCAGTTACGTCAGCACTATTTGTTAAAGAGACTGTCTTTTCCCCATTTAACAGACTTAGGGCCTTTGTCAAATATCAGCTGTTCGTATGCGGATGGATTTGAGTCTGGATTCTCAATTCTGTTCCTTCAGTCTATGTATCTGTTGTTGTATCAGTTCCAGGCTGTTTTGACCACTGTGGTGGTATAATATGTTCTAAAATCAGGTAATGTGAGGTCTACCACTTTGTTCTTCTTCTCCAGTAATGTTTTATTTATCCAGAGCCTCTTTCCCTTCTGTATGAAGTTGGTGATTTTTTTCTCCATCTCATTAAAAAATGTCACGAGTGTTTGGATCAGGATTGCTTTGTATCTATAGATCACTTTGGGTAGAATAGACATTTTTACAATGTCAAGTCTTCCTATCCAGGAGCAATGTATGTTTTTCACTCATGAAGGTCTCTTTTGGTTTCTTGCAGTAGTATCTTGTAGTTTTCTTTGTATAGGTCTTTTACATCTCTGGTTAGATTTATTCCGAAGTATTTTATCTTCTTGGGGGCTATTATAAGTAGTATTGATTTGGTGATTTCCTCTTGAAAGTTCTCTTTGTTGGTGTGGAGGAATCCAACTGATTTTTTTTATGTTTATCTTGTATCCTGATACTCTGCCGACCTCTTCTGTTAGTTTCATTAGTTTTCTTGAGGATTCTTTAGGGTTTTCTGTGTATAAGATCATGTCATCTACACATAGAGGTACTTTTACTTCTTCCTTGCCAATGTGGATGCTCATTATTTCTTTATCTAGCCTAATTGCTCTGGCTAGGACCTCCAACATAATGTTGAATAAGAGTGGTGATAAAGGGCATCCTTGCCTGGTTTCCGTTCTCAAGGCGAATGCTTTCGGTCTCTCTCCATTTAGGATGATATTGGCTGTTGGCTTTGTATAAATGCCATTTATAATGTTTAGGAATTTCCCTTGTATTCCTATTTTGCTGAGAGTTTTTATCATGAATGTGTGCTGGACTTTGTCAATAGACTTTTCTGCATCAATTGATAAGATCATGTGGTTCTTGTCTTTTATTTATGTGATGGATTATACTGATTGTTTTTCTATGAATCCTGCTTGGTCATGGTGAATTATTTTTTTGATATGTTGTTGAATTCTATTGGCTAGAATTTGGTTGAGGATTTTTGTGTCTAAGTTCATGAGGGACATAGGTCTGTAATTTTCTTTTTTGTGTGGAGTCTTTGCCTGGTTTTGCTATCAGGGTTATGCTGGCTTCATAGAATGAGTTTGGGAGTATTCTATCCTTTTCTATGCCCTGAAATACCTTTTTGGTAGTGGTGTTAACTCCTCTCTAAAATTTGGTAGGACTCTCCAGTGAAACTGTCCGGGCCAGGGTTTTTTTTCTTTTGGGAGTTTTTAAATGACTTTTTCAATCTCTTCTTTTCTTATGGGTTTATTTAGTTGTTCTACCTCTGTGTGTGTTAGTTTAGGTAGGTTATGTGTTTCTAGAAATTTGTCTATTTCCTCTATGTTTTCAAATTTGTTGCAGTACAATTTTTCATAGTATTCTGTTATGATTCTTTTAATTTCAGTTGGGTTCATTGTGATATTGCCCATCTCTTTTCTTATTTGGGTTATTTGCTTCGTCTCCTGTTTTTTTTTGTCAGTCTGGCCAATGGTTTATCAATTTTGTTAGTTTTTTCAAAGGACCACCTTTTGGTCTTCTTAAGTCTTTCAATTGTTTTTCTGTTCTCTATTTCATTTAACTCTGCTCCAATTTTTATTATTTGCTTTCTTCGAGTGCCTGAGGGTTTCTTTTGTTGCTTTCTTTCTATTTGTTCAAGTTGTACGTATAATTCTTTGATTTTGGCCCTTTCTTCTTTTTGGATGTGTGCATTTATTGCTATAAATTGACCTCTAAGCACTGCTTTAGCTGGGTCCCAAAGGTTCTGATAGGAATTGTTTTCATTCTCATTGAATTCTATGAATTTCTTTATTCCGTCCTTAATTTCTTCTGTTATCCAATTGTTTTTGAGCAAAGTGTTGTTCAGTTTCCATGTGTTTGATTTTTTTTCCTGTTTTTTCTGTTATTGATTTCTAGTTTTATGGCTTTATGGTCAGAGAAGATGCTTTGTAATATTTCAATGTTGTAGATTCTGTTAAGGCTTGGTTTATGGCCTAATACTTGGGCTGTTCTAAAGAATGTTCCGTGTGTGTTGGAAAAGAAAGTATGCTTGGATCCTGTTGGGTAGAGTGTTCTGTATATTTATGTGAGGTCAGGTTGGGTGAATGTGGCATTTAGGTCATCCATGTCTTTATTGAGGTTCTTTCTGGATGTTCTGTCCTTCAGCGAAAGTGGTGTGTTGAAGTCTCCTACTATTATTGTGGAGCTGTCTATCTCACTTTTCAATGTTGTTAGAGTTTGTTTTATATATCTTGAATCCGTGTTGTTGGGTGCATAAATATTTAATATGGTAATATCCTCCTGGTATATTGTCTCTAATCATTTAATATTGTTTTGTCAGAAATTAGTATTGCCACTCCTTCTCTTTTTGCTTGTTGTTTGCTTGATATATTTTTCTCCATCCTTTGAGTTTCAGTTTGTGTCCTTAAATCTAAGGTGTGTCTCTTTTAAGCAACATATTGACAGATTGTGTTTTTTTTCAATCCATTCTGCAACTCTCTATCTCTTCATTGGTGCATTTATGTCCATGTTCATTCAGCTTGATTATAGGTAGATATGAGTTTAGTACTGTCATTTTGGTGTCATTTTTGTGTTGTTGACAGTTTCTTCTTTCCACTTATTTTTTGTGCTGTGTAGTTTTTCTTTGTAAATTGCTTGTTCCTCTTTTTCATTGTTGTTAATTTTGTTTTTGCTGAGTCTTTATGTTTTTCCTGTATTTTGTTTTGATGTGTAGGATTGTTAGTCTCCTTCATAGTTACCTTAATATTTACCTCTATTTTTCTAAGTTTAAACCTAACTTTTATCTCCCTATATCGCCTTGATTTCGTCTCCACGTGAAAGATCTATGACTACTTTATTTGATTCCTCTTTATTGATTTAATGTTGTCATCTTTTACATAATGACATTGCTATTTCCTTGTTTTTATCTTTTTTTAAATCTTGATTTATTTTTGTGATTTCCGTATCTGGGTTGATATCTGGTTGCTCTGTCCTGTGTTCTAGTGTTGGGTTGATAGCTGATATTATTGATTTTCTAACCAGAGAACTCCCTTTAGTATGTCTTGTAGTTTTGGTCTGGTTTTTGCAAATTCCCTAAACTTCTGTTTGTCTTGAAATGTCTTAATTTTGCCTTCGTATTTGACACAGCTTTGCTGGATATATGATTCTTGGCTGGCAATTTTTTTCCTTCAATCTTTTATATATGTCATCCCATTGCTTTCTTGCCTGCGTGGTTTCTGCCAAGTAGTCTGAGTTTATTCTTATCGACTCTCCTTTGTAGGTGACTTTTCGTTTATCCCTAGCCACTCTAAAAATTTTCTCTTTATCTTTGGTTTTGGCAAGTTTGATTATAATATATCTTGGTGACTTTCTTTTGGGATCTACCTTGTATAAGGTTTGATGAGCATCTTGGATAGATATCTTCTCATCTTTCATGATGTCAGGGAAATTATCTGCCTACAAATCTTCAACAATTCTCTCTGTATGTTGTTATCCCTTCCTGTTCTGGTACTCCAGTCACTCATAGGTCATTTATCTTGATAAAGGCCCGCATGATTCTTAGGGTTTCTTCATTTTTTAAAAATTCTTTTATCTGATTTTTCTTTTAATGTATTGTTGCCAAATCTTTTATCTTCAATCTCGCTAATTATCACTTCTAGCTCCTCAATTCTGCTCTTCTGACTTTCTACTGAGTTTCTAATTCTGTAATTTTGTTGTTAATCTTCTGAATTACTGATTGCTCTCTCTCTACAGATTCTTGCAGTCTATTAAATTTTTCATTATGTTCATGAATAATCTTAATTTCCTTGACTGCTTTCTCTGTGTGTTCTTTGGCTTGTTCTGTGTTTTGCCTGATCTCATTCCTGATGTCTTGAAGAGTTCTGTATATTAATCTTTTGTATTCTATATCTGGTAATTCCAGAAATACATCTTCATCCAGAAGATTCCTTGATTCTTTGTTTTGAGGTTTCTTGAAGCAATCATGGTCTGTTTCTTTATGTGATTTGATATCAAGTGTTGTCTCTGAGCCATCTATAAGTTATTGTATTAATTTATTTCATGTTTGCTTACTGTGTCCTAGCTTCTTGCTTTGTTTTGTTTTAATATACCCAAATAAGCTACTAGAGTGAGTTAACTTGATTATTGGAGGCTTTGAAGAACTAATGTCCTGTCACCAGATGGCTAGAGCTGTTACCAGGTACATGAGCCTAAGAGTCCATTCACTATTCTTGTATAGATTTAGCTCAGGTGCTCAGGTAGCCTGCCACCTAGTGTGTGGTGCAGGCTCTCACTTATGATCTTAGAGGAGCAGTGGTGATTAGTGTATGCACAGGTTTCTGGTTGTGACAGGGGGTCACACTCTGAGGAAGGCAGGGGGCTGACAACCTTTCCCCGAGTGTCTGTGAGGAAGGTGAGTCCCTGTTCTCTCGAGTGCTATGGTGGGTGGGCTCTGCAGCTGTACCATAGGCATCCAATGCTTTTAACTGTAAGGACTGGAAGGCACCACTTATCCTTGGACCCCTGTTGCGGGTGGCTTGGCAGCATGGGCGGAGCCACTAGTCCTCAGGCCCCTGCTGTGGGTAGGTGAGGACCCTGTTTAATAGGCAGAGTGGTGCCAAACATGAAAAACACACCTCTCCACCACACAGCTGAAACAGTTACAGTCAGACCTCAAACAGATTTGCCCTTGCAATATAATAGCCAGATACCATTTGCTGTAATGGGGCACCTGGATCCATGCAGTGGTGAAAGATAAAGTCTGTGGACCACTTGTGCTTGGACAGGAGTGACTTCTGCTCTGATTTTCCAGATTAGGGGAGTTGTTAGAGTATTTTTCCCCATTTGTTAATTTGTTCCTTCTCCAACTCTGGGAGAATGGCTCAGGCAGTGCAGCAGGACCTATCTCAGGACCAGGGAAATCGGCTGTTACTGAAGCTGGCTGGGGCAGAGGGAGGAGGGATCAGATAGATGGGAGAGAGTTCTTTCAAAAGGAGGAGCTATTAGATCCATGTGGTAAATTAGACAAAATTACATATTTCGTGCCAAGAGCACTGTTTTATCTCAGATTCTGGAGGTGTGCATAGATTCTGCGTGCTGGCTCAGTCCTGCTGCGGTTGCACCAGGGTGTTGGGGCTGCGCCACCTTGCTTGTCTTCTTTTGCTGAAGCGGCTGTGTCTCCGAACACTACCACTAGTTCCACCACAGGTGCACCAGGGGATTGGGCCAAGGTGCTCCTGCTGACTTGACAACTTCTCGCTGCTTCTGCACCATCTCTCCCTTCTCCTGTCACTCAGTCTGATTTCTTAACTTTGCCTTTGATGATCGGGGTTTTCACCTTGTCATATATATAATCAATTCACTTGTTTTTTTTGGTCTTTGTTGTAAGAGGGACCACTGGAAGCATCTGACCACTCCATCATCTTTGTCCTGCCTCTCCTGAAGCCAACTTTTTAGACAAAAGATAGACCGAACTATAAGACATAAAATGATACGCGTGAACAGTGTGCTTCTTAGGTTAACTAGATACATGAGACTAAGTTGGCAGCTCCTGTCTGGAAGTGAGATGAGAAGGCAGAAAGGGATAGAGCTGGTTGAATGGATACAGGAAATCTGGGGTGGAAAGGAGAAATGTGCGGTCACATTATAGGGATAGCAGCTAGAGTCATATAACAATGTGTGTATAAACTTTTGTATGAAAAACTAACTTGAGCTTTTATTATTAGGATGGACCTTTGACCTTCCTAATAATAAATCACTTTCCAGATAACAGGTGCAGCCCATGGAAGTGAAATAACCCAGCAGGTTTCTTGGGAGCATTTTTTTTCCCCCTGTCATTTCTGTTCATTGTATATACAGCCGTAGAGTTCAGCAAATTCCTGGGGAAAAACTGGGTCCAGGATGCATCATAGAGATAGGCTGACTGAAGGTCTGTGGAAAGGTCACTGTTGGAGTAAGCCAGACCTCTTAGGTGGGGACAGCCACTTACCTATGTAAGCCCTGGAGGCAGAGGAAAAGCCAACAAAGTAATGAATGGCAGCATCTTCTCAGGAAGTTTGCTCAGGTTAGAAGCTGATTGTGGTTTCTCTTTGCAGGCTTTATAACCCAAGAGGTGAGTAAGGAGGGACTCAATAACTACATGTTTCATACTACGTTGTATTGATTCTCAGGATAGGAACTCAGCATGCCCCTCTACCCTTCTAGAGGAATGTGTAAGGTGAGGGTATAGCAAGAAGCACACTGTGAAGCAGCTTCTGAATCTGTGTGACCATATTCACTGGAGAAACCCGAGAATTTTGAGAAGGAAGAATGGGAGCTTTTAGAGGCATTTCTTTCAGTCAGAAATGATATTATACCTCCACTCAGTCCTCTTTTGGGTTTTCAGAGAATGTACATGATGCCATATTGTCTTGCATTTGTGATTAGCAACTGCCTACTTCTTTACATACACCTCTTAACCCATTGTTTCCTCTGTTTGGGTGTTTCACTATTTGAGAGCACAAGAGCTTAATTTCCATGAAAGTAAAAGTAGCAAGCACTGGTCTCATCATAAGAAACACTTTACAAGATCTTGGTCATCTATCAAGCTCTTGGTAGTTTTAAACGACTGTAGAATTTTGGGAATGGACACGAGATTAGATATTGGGATGAAGTGGAGATGGAATGTTGATGAGGATACAAAGGTAGGATATGACAGAATAAGATAGTTGGAGCAAATATGTTTACCAGACTATCCTGCACCATTTTATCATTTGGTCTAGGCTACCCTGATAATGCTATATTGTCCTTAATTCTTGATATTTTCAAAGTAAAAAATCCCAGTTCAAGAAATTTGGCAGTGCACTAAAGAATGGACATGGCTAGTAAATCCCACCTTCAAGACTACCTGCATGCTAAAGATAAGCATGAACCCAGTTCCCAGAGTATGGAAATGGATATGGTCCTCACTTTCCCATTTCTCTATCCCAGATGCCAGTCACTCGCAGTGCATTCTGTTTTTCAGTCCCAGCCAACCAGAGCTGGATCAGAGGTCACACGTTAGAGCGACTTCAACTTTGAACACTAGCAACCCAGAGCTAGGTCAGAGGTCACATTAGAAGGACACTTTGTTTCAGAATGTCATATAGGCAGATAGCAGCCCCTCTTGGCTCTCTCACTGCCCCTGTGGGTTTCTTAATTTGCTGGAATGAATCACAGATTTCACCATATTTACCATAGATTTATTACTACTAAAAAGGATACAACCAAGACATACAAAGAGAAACATAGCAAAAGGCCAGGAAGGTGTCACAGTGCAGAGCTTCTGTTTCTGAAGAGGGATGGCACTACCCTCTTCTGTGCATGGTCTTCAACCAGGAATCTCCAACTGAACCTTAGGGCTTAAGACTTTTATTAGCCTCCCCACATGAAGGCATGAAGAGATTCTACCATGCCTCCTGAGGCTTAGTCAGCAATAGGCTCCCCAAGTG
This sequence comes from Loxodonta africana, assembly GCF_030014295.1. Taxonomy (NCBI): domain Eukaryota; kingdom Metazoa; phylum Chordata; class Mammalia; order Proboscidea; family Elephantidae; genus Loxodonta; species Loxodonta africana. The sequence goes on from NC_087351.1 coordinate 35,578,262, forward strand.
GTCCCTTTTTATCTGGTCAGCTCCCATTCATTAGCCTCAGCTGTTTGTAAGACTGGAAAGAATGAAGAACAAAGGCCAAATGGCTTTTGGCAATATCATTCCACACCTCAAAGACAGTATGCATGTAGAGAAGTAAAGGAAGTTAAGTTTTTTCTTCTAGGTATTCTGACTGTCCCTCACCTCTTATGTGCCAACTGGCCCAGGTAATGTTGGATTTCAGTGAAGAGAGTCATGTAGACAAGGTTTCTTCACCTGTGGCTCTACCCCTCTACTGGGCCTCTTGTTTGAAGGAATGAAGAAATAGCCCCAATTAAGTGTGACTGCCCATACTTGTGCATTCTTTTTTTGCCTTTTATTCAAAACTTACTTTCCTTGGAAGAATGGTGAATGCCAAGGAAACAGTGGACTCTACAAAAACCATATTTGCTTTTTTTTTTCTTTCTTTTGCCGTTGTCAAACACACACAGCAAAACACACACCAGTTCAATTTTTCCTACATGTACAATTCAGTTACATTGATAGCATTATTGGAGTTGGGCAACCATTCTGACCCTCCTTTGCTGAGTTGTTCCTTCCCCACTAATGTTAGCTCGCTGCCACCTAAGGTTTCTATGTCATCTTTCAATTTGGTGTTGTCACTTTGAAATCATGTTTTTGTTGTTACGTGCCATTGAGTATGTTGCGACTCATAGTAATACTATATACAACAGAACAGAACACTTCCTGGTCTTGTGCGATCCTCACAATAAGTGTAAACTCATTATTGCAGCCACTGTGTTAATCCATCTAATTAAGGGTCTTTCTCTTTTTCACTGACCCTCTACTTTACCAAGCATGATGTTCTTCTCCAGTGACTCAGCCCTTCTGATAAAAATCTGATAACACGTCCAAATTACATGAGATGAAGTCTCACCATCCTCGCCTCTAAGGAGCTTTCAGGCTGTACTTCTTTCAAGACAGATTTGTTTGTTCTTCTGGCAGTCCATGATGTATAAAATATTCTTCACCAAAACCATAATTCAAATGCATCAATTCTTCGGTATTTCTTTTTCATTGTCCAGCTTTCACATGCTTATGAGGCGACCCTGTATAGACAATTCTTAAAAGACCGATATACTCAAGGTAGACTTTTTTTTTTTTTTACTAGTTGAGCTAAATTATTGCTTGATTTTAAAAAGGCTTCAGTGGATATTTTTGTTTAAGTTTTAAAGGTTATGTCAGGGCAATAGTTTCAGGGGTTTCTCCGTTCCCTATGGCTCCAGAAAGTCTAGAGTCTATGAGAATTTGAAATTCTGTTCTGCATTTCTCATTTTGATCAGGATTCTTCTATAGAATCTTTAATCAAAATGTTCGGTAATGGTAGCTGGGCACCATCCAGTTCTTCGGGTCTCATGGCAAAGGAGGGAGTTGTTCATGGAGGCAATTAGCCACATAATCCGTATCGCCCTTCTATTCCTGACTCTTCTTCCTCTGTTGCTCCAGGCAAATAGAGACCAATTGTCATGCCTTGGATGGCAGGTTGAAAGACTTTAAGACCCCTAGGCATGATGCAATGAACTAGAAGGTAGGTCAGAGGCACTAAACACGTTATTAGGCTTATTAACTGGAATGTCTCATGAAACCACGACCCTGAACCTCTAAACCAAGGAACCAAAGCCTGTTTTTTTTGTTGTACATAAGCAGTCTCAATAGCTACTCATTTTTTTGTTGTTGTTGTAAATATACCTATCACACAACTTTTACCAATTCAACTTTTTACAGGTGTACAAGTTGTAGACATCAATTACGACAAGTGGCTGTGGTACTCTACCCTAAATCAGTGTGATTTTTCCATCACTGTTAAACTTCTTTTTCCTCTTCCTTCCTTCTGCTGGTAACCACTAATGCAAATGTTCTGCGTACATTTGCCTTTTCTTGTCTTTTTGTATAGGTGAGGTCATACAATATTTGTCCTTTTGTGACTGACTGATTTCACTAAGCATAATGTCTTCAAGCTCCATCCATATTGTAGCATGTATCAAGACTTCATTTCTTCTACTGGCTAAGTAGTATTCCATTTTATGTATGTACCACATTTTGTTTATACATTCATCTGGTGACGGGCATTTAGGTTGTTTCCCCCTTTTGGCTATTGTGAATAGTGCTGCAATGAACATTTTGTACAAGTCTTTGAGTCTGCCTTCAAGTCTTTTGTGTATATACCTAGGAGTGAAATTGCTGGGTTATACGGCAGTTCTATTTTTAGTTTTTTTTTTTACTACCTGACACACTGGTTTCCACAATGGATATGCCATTTTGCATTCCCACCAGCAACGGACAAGGATTCTAATTTCCCAGCATCCTCACCAACATTTGTTATTTTGTATTTTTTTTTTAGCTTAGTCATCCTAGTGGGAGTGAAATTGTATCTCATTGTGGTTTCGATTTGCATCTGTCTGATGACTAATGATGCGGAGCCTCTTTGCGTGTGTTTGATGGTCATTTGAATGTCCTCTTTCATGAAATGTCTATTCAAACCCTTGCTTGTATTATGATTGGGATATTTGTCTTCTTGTTGCTACGTTGTCAAAGTTTTATATATATTTTACTTATTAGATTCTTATTGGACATATGGTTTCTAAAGATATTCTGCCAGTTGGTAGCTGGTCTTTTCACCTTTTTTAGTAAAGTTTTTTTAGGAAATAAAGTTTTTATTTTTATGAGGTTTATTTATATTGTCTTTATTTTGCTGTTTATGCTTTTGTTATTATATTAGATAATTCATTGTTAAAAGCTTGGCCTGACAGCATCGAACCTGCATTTTCTTCTAAGAATTTTATGATTTTAGTTTGCACATTTAGGTCCATAATTCATTTGGAAATTTTTTTTTAGTGTATGGTGTGTGGCATGGATCCTGTTTCATTTTACAGCATGTGGAAATCCAGTTTTACCAACACCATTTATTGAAAAGACTGTCCTTTCCCATAGAATGGACTCAGCACCCTTGTCAAAAATCAGTTAACCATAGATGTGTGGGTTTATTTCTGAACCATCAATTCTTTTTTTTTGAAAAATTTTAATTTTTATTGTGCTTTAAGTGAAAGTTTAAAATCAAGTCAGTCTCTCATACAAAAATTTATATACGCCTTGGTATATACTCCTAGTTGCTCTCCCCCAATGAAACAGCACACTCCTTCTCTCCACCCTGTATTCCCATGTCCATTCAGCCAGCTTCTGTCCCCCTCTGCCTTCTGATCTTCCCTCCAGACAAGAGCTGCTGACATAGTCTCATGTGCCTACTTGAGCCAAGAAACTCACTCCTCATCAGTAACATTTTCTATCTCATAGTTCAGTCCTGTCCCTGTCTGAAGAGTTGGCTTTGGGAATGGTTCCAGTCCTGGGCTAACAGAAGGTCTGGGGATCATAACTTCAGGAGTCCTAGTCTCAGTCAGACCATTAAGACTGGTCTTTTCACAAGAATTTGAAGTCTGCATCCCACTGCTGTCCTGCTCCATCAGGGATTCTCTATTGTGTTCCTTGTCATGGCAGTCATTGGTTGTAGGAGGGCACCATCTAGTTCTTCTGGTCTCAGGTTGATAATAGTCTCCGATTTATGTGGCCTTTTCTGTCTTTTGGGCTCATAGTTACCTTGTATCTTTGGTGTTCTTCATTCTCCTTTGCTTCAAGTGAGTTGAGATCAATTGATGCATTTTAGATGTCTGCTTGTGAGCGTTTAAGACCCCAGAAGCCACTCTCCAAAGTGTGATGCAGAATGTTTTCTTAATAGATTTTATTGTGCCAGTTGACCTAGATGTCCCCTGAAGCTGTGGTTCCCAAACCCCTGCCCTGCTACTCTGGTCTTCGGAGCCTTCAGTTTATTTAGGAAACTTCACTTTTGGTTCAGTCCAGTTGTGCTGACCTTTCCTGTATTGTGTGTTGTCTTTCCCTTCACCTAAAATAGTTCTTGTCTACTGTCTAATTAGTGAATACTCCTCTCCCTCCCTCCTTCCTCACTCTCATAACCATTAAAGAATATTTTTTCTCTGTTTAAAGTATTTCTTGAGTTCTTAAAATGGTAGTCACATACAATATTTGTCCTTTTGCAACTGACTCATTTCACTAAGCATAATGCCTTCCAGATTCTTCCATGTTATGAAATATGTCACAAATTCATCATTGTTCTTTATCGATGCATAGCATTCCACTGTGTGAATATACCATAATTTATTTATCCATTCTTCCCTTGCTGGGTACCTTGGCTGCTTCCATCTTTTTGTTATTGTAAACAGTGCTGCAGTGAACATAGGTGTGCATATATCTGTTCATCTAAAGGGTCTTATTTCTCTAGGATATATTCCAAGGAGTGGGATTGCTGGATCATATGGTAGTTCTATTTCTAGCATTTTAAGGAATCACCAAATCAATTTCCAAAGCTGTTGTACCATTTTACATTCCCAAGAGCAGGGTATAAGTGTTCCAGTCTCTCCACAACCTCTCCAACATTTATTATTTTTGTGTTTTTTGGATTAATGCCAGCCTTGTTGGAGTGAGATGGAATCTCATTGTAGTTTTGATTCACATTTCTCTGATGGCTAATGACCATGAGCATTTCCTCATGTGCCTGTTAGCTACCTGAATATCTTCTTTAGTGAAGTGCCTGTTCATATTCTTTGCCCATTTTTCAATTGGGTTATTTGTCTTTTTGTTGCTGAGGTTTTGCAGTATCATTGTAAATTTCAGAGATTAGACATTGATCGGAAATGTCATAGCTAAAAACTTTTTCCCTGTCTGTAGGTAATCTTTTTACTCTTTTGATGAGGTCTTTAATTTTAATAACTGGGAGCTCCCAGTTATCTAGTTTCTCTTCTGGTATTAGTGCATTGTTAGTATTGTTTTGTATACTGTTTATGCCATGTATTAGGGCTCCTGGCGTTGTCCCTATTTTTTCTTCCATGATCTTTATCATTTTAGGTTTTATATTTAGGTCTTTGATCCATTTTGAGTTAGTTTTTGTGCATAGTTTTGAGGTATGGATCTTGTTTCATTTTTTTGCTGATGGATATCCAGTTATGCCAGCACCATTTGTTAAAGAGGCTGTCTTTTCCCCATTTAACTGACTTTGAGCCTTTGCCAAATATCAGCTGTTCACAGATGGATGAATTTATGTCTGGATTGTCAACTCTGTTCCATTGGTCTATGTATCTGTTGTTGTAACAGTCTCAGGCTGTTTTGACTACTGTGGTGGTGTAATGGGTTCTAAAATCAGGTAGCGCAAGGCCTTCCACTTTGTTCTTCTTCTTCAGTAATGCTTTACTTTTCCAGGCCCTCTTCCCTTTCCATATGAAGTTGGTGATTTGTTTCTCCATCTCATTAAAAAATGCCATTGGAATTTGGACTGGAATTGCATTGTATCTATAGATCACTTTTGGTAGAATAGACATGTTTTATAATGTTGAGTCTTCCTATCAATGTTTTTCCACTTATATAGGTCTCTTTTGGTTTCTTGCAGTCTTATGGTTTTCTTTGTATAGGTCTTTTACATCTCTGGTTAGATTTATTCCTAAGTATTTTATCTTCTTGGGGGCTACTGTAAATGGCATTGATTTGGTGATTTCCTCTTCAGTGTTCTCTTTGTTGGTGTAGAGGAATTCAACTGATTTTTGTATGTTTATCTTGTATCCTGATACCCTGCTGAACTCTTCTATTAATTCCAGCAGTTTTTCTTGAGGATTCTTTAGGGTTTTCTGTGTATACAATCATGTCATCTGCAAATAGAGATACTTTTACTTCTTCCTCACCAATCTGGATGCCCTTTATTTCTTCGTCTAACCTATTAGTTCTGGTTAGGACCTCCAGCCCAATGTTGAACAAGAGTGGTAATAAAGGGCATCCTTGTCTGGTTCCCTTTCTCAAGGGGAATGCTTTCAGACTCTCTCCACTTAGCATGATGTTGGCTGTTGGCTTTCTAAATGCTTTTTGTTATGTTGGAGAAATTTTCCTTCTATTCCTATTTTGCTAAGAGTTTTTATCATGAATGGGTGTTGGACTTTGTCAATAGACTTTTCTGCATCAATTGATAAGATCATGTGGTTCTTGTCTTTTGCTTTATTTATGGATTACATTAATTGTTTTTCTAATGTTGAACCATCCCTGCATACCTGGTATGAATCCCACTTGGTCATGGTGAATTATTTTTTTGATATGTTGTTGAATTCTATTCGCTAGAATTTTGTTGAGGATTTTTACATCTCAGTTCATGAGGGATATAGGTCTGTAATTTTCTTTTTTTGTGGTATCTTTATCTGTTTTTGGCATCAGGGTTATGCTGGTTTCATAGAATGAGTTTGGTAGTATTCTGTCCTTTTCTATGCTCTGAAATACCTTTAGTAGTAGTGGAGTTAACTGTTTTAGGGAAGTTTGGTAGAACTGTTCACTCAAGCTGTCTGGGCCAGGTCTTTTTTTCTTTTGTTTGGAGTTTTTAAATTACCTTTTCAATCTCTTCTTTTTTTTATGGGTTTATTTAGTTGTTCTTCCTCTGTTTGTGTTAGTTTTGGTAGGTAGTGTGTTTCTAGAAATTCATCCATTTCTTCTAGGTTTTCAAATTTGTTACAGTATAATTTTTTGTAGTAATCTGATATGATTCTTTTAATTTCAGTTGAGTCTGTTGTGATATTGCCCATCTCATTTCTTATTTGGGTTATTTTCTTCCTCTCCTGGTTTCTTTTGTCACTTTGGCCAGTGGTTTATCAATTTTGTTAATTTTTTCAGAGAACCAGCTCTTTGTCTTGTTAACTCTTTCAACTGTTTTTCTGTTCTCTTTTTCATTTAATTCTGCTCTAATTTTCATTATTTGCTTTTTTCTGGTGCCTGAGGGTTTTTTTTTTTTTTTTGCTTTCTTTCTATTTGTTCAAGTTGTATGTATTATTCTTTGATTTTGGCCCTTTCTTGTTTTTGGATATGTGCATTTATGGCTATAAATTGACCTCTAAGCACTGCTTTAGCTGTTTCCCAAATGTTCTGATAGGAAGTGTTTTCATTCTCATTGAATTCTATGAATTTCTTTATTCCGTCCATAATTTCTTTTATAACCCAGTCATTTTGAGCAGGGTATTGTTCAGTTTCCAAGTGTTTGATTTCTTTTCCCTGCTTTTTCCCTTATTGATTTCTACTTGTATGGCCTTATGGTCAGAGAAGATGCTTTGTAATATTTCGATGTTTTAGATTCTGATAAGGCTTGCTTTATGGCCTAATATGTAGTCTATTCTAGAGAATGTTCCATGTGTGTTGGAAAAAAAAAATATACTTGGATGCTGTTGGGTAGAGTGTTCTGTATATACCTATGAGGTCAGTTGGGTGATTGTGGCATTTAAGATCTTCTGTGTCTTTACTGAGGTTCTTTCTGGATGTTCTGTCCTTCACCGAAAGTGGTGTGTCCAAGTCTCCTATTATTATTGTGGAGCCGTCTATCTCACTTTTAAATGTTATTTGTGTTTGTTTTTATCTATCTTGAAGCCCTGTCATTGGGTGCATAAATATTTAACAGCATTATATCCTCCTGGTATATCATCCCTTTAAACATAATATAATGTCTTTCCTTATCCTTTGTGGTGGTTTTAACTTTAAAGTCTATTTTGTCAGAAACTTATATTGCCACTCCTGCTCTTTTTTGATTGTTGTTTGCTTGATTTGTTTTTTTCCCATTCTTTGAGTTTTTGTTTGGATCATGTTTATTTAAATCAATTTCCCCCCTCTTTGTCTCTTTATTGGTGCATTTAGTCTATTTTGAAACCATGGTGGTATAGTGGTTAAGAGCTATGGCTGCTAACCAGAAGCTCAGCAGTTTGAATCCACCAGGTACTCCTGCAAAACCCTATGGGGCAGTTCTACTCTATCCTGTAAAGTCAGGATGAGTCAGAATTGACTCGATGTCAAGGGGTTTGATTTTTGTAGTCCTTTTACATTCAGCATAATTATGGATAAGTATGAGTAGAGCTGAGATTTTGATGTCTTTTTTGTGTGTTGTTGAGTTTCTTTTTCCCACTTAATTTTTTGTGTTGATTAGTTTATCTTTATATATTGTCTTTTCCTCTTATTCATTTTTGCTAATTTTGTTTTTGCTGAGTCTTTATTTTTTTCTTGTATTTTATTTTGATAAGTAGGACTGTTATTCTCCTTTGTGGTTACCTTAATATTTACTTTTATTTTTCTAAGTTTAAACCTAACTTTGTTTCTTTATATCATCTTTATTTCCTCTCTGTATGAAAGATCTATGACTACATTTTTAGTGCCTTTTTATTGTTTTAATGTTGTCTTCTTTTACATAATGACATCACTGTTTCCCTGCTTTGACCATTTTTAAAATCTTGATTTATTTTTGTGATTTGCCTGAGTTGGTATTTAGTTGCTCTGTCCTGTGTTCTAGTGTTAGGTTGATATCTGATATTATTGACTTTCTAACCAGAGAACCCCCTTTAGTATTTCTTGTAGTTTTGGTTTGGTTTTTACAAATTCCCTAAACTTCAGTTTATCTATAAATGTCCTAATTTCGCCTTCATATTTGAAAGACAGTTTTGCTGGGTATATCATTCTTGGGTGGTAATTTTTTTCCTTCAGTGTTTTATATATGTCATCCCATTGCCTTCTTGCCTACATGATTTCTGCTGAGTAGTCTGAGCTTATTCTTATTGACTATCCTTTGTAGGTGACTTTTTGTTCCTCCCTAGATGCTCTTGAAATGCTCTCTTTATCTTTGGTTTTGGTAAGTTTGATTACATTATGTCTTGGTGACTTTCTTTTGAGATCTACCTTATGTGGAGTTCAATGAGCATCTTGGATAGATATCTTCTCATCTTTCACAATATCAGCGAAGTTTTCTGCCAACAGATCTTCGATAATTCTCTCTTTATTTTCCATTATCCCTCTCTGTTCTGGTACTCCAGTTACTCTTAGGTCATTTATCTTGATAGAGTCCCACATGATTCTTAGGGCTTCTTCATTTTTAAAAATTCTTTTATCTGATTTTTCTTTGACTACATTGTTGCCGAGTGTCTCATCTTCAATCTCACTAATTCTTCCTTCCAGTTCCTTAATTCTGCTCCTCCGACTTTCTACTGAGTTGTCTAATTCTGCAATTTTGTTGTTCATCTTTTCGATTTCATATTGCTGTCTTTCTGTGGATTCTTGTAGCCTATTAAATTTTTCATTATGTTCTTTAATAACCTTTTTAATTTCTTAAACTGCTTTATCTGTGTGTTCCTTGGCTCATTCTGCATGTTGCCTGATCTCCTTCTTGATCTCGTTCCTGATATCTTGAAGAGTTCTGTATATTAGTCTTTTGAATTCTACATCCGGTAATTCCAGGAAGGCACCCTCATCCAGAGGACCCCTTGATTATATGTTTTGAGAGCTTGTTGAAGTGATCATAGTCTGCTTCTTTATGTAATTTGATATTGACTGTTGTCTCCAAGTCATTTATAAGTTATCATATTAGTTTATTTTATGTTTGCTTACTGTATCCCAGCTTCTTGCTTTATTTTGTTTTGATACACCCAAATAGGTTGCTTGAATGAGCTAGCATGAGTACTTTCATCTTTGAAGCTCTAATGTCCAGTCACCAGGTAACAGTCAGGTATATGAGCCTAGGAGTTCATTCACTTTTCTCGTATGGATTCAGCTCAGGTGTTCAGGCAGTTGGTCATCAAGTGTGTGGTACAGGCTCTGTCCTACAGTTTTAGAGGTGTGGGATGTTTGGTATAGGTACTGGTATCTGGTTGCAGCATGGGGTCATGCTCTGAACAAGGGAGGGGGCTGACCACCAAAACCCAAGTGTGTGTGAGGAAAGCATGTCCCTGTATCCTAGAATGCACAGGTGTGTGGATTGTGCAGCCAGACCATGGGCACCCAATGCTTTTGGCTGTAAGGACTGGGAGGTACTACTTATCCTTGGACCCCTGTCATAGGTGGCTAGGTGATGTGGGTAGATCTACCAGTCCTTAGGCCCCTAATGTGGGTAGGTGAGGACATTGTTTAATAGGCAAAGCAGTGTCAAACATCAGAAACCCACCTGTCAACCACATGGCTGAAACAGTTGCAGTCTGCCAACAAGGGCCTATTCTCCTGAAATGGGCCCACATAGGTCCACGGAGGGGTGAAACATATTTAAAGTCCATGGACCATTTGTGCCTGGACAGGAACTGCTTCTGTCCTGAGCTTCCCATCTTAGTAGAGCTGACAGATTATCTTTTCCCCCACTTGTTAATTTATTCCTTCTCCAAGAACAGGGGAAAGATTCAGGACATGCAGCAGGACCTGTCTCAGGCCCAGGGAAATCAACAGCCACTGAAGTTGGCCTGAGGGCTGGGGCATGGTAAAAAAAACCCAAATACTTAGCTTTTTCAGAGAGTGCCATTCTTTTCTGGTTCTGGAGGTGTGAGCAGGCTGTGCAGCTTGCTGTCTCTCCCTGAGGAAATCGTGTCCAGAACACTACCGCCAGCCCCGCCGTGGTTGCTCTAAGGGATCATGCCTGATGGGCGCTGGTTACTGTCAAGTCAGGTCGGGCAACTCATTGCCACTTCTGCATTGTCTCTCCCTCCCCCTGCCACTCAGTCCATTTTCTAACTTTGCCTTTGCTGTTCAGGGCTCCTAGCTTGCCATAAATATAATTGTTTCACTTGTTTTTACAAGTTTTTGTTGTAAGAGGGATCACTGGAAGAGTCTGACTACTCCACCATCTTAGCCCCGCCTTCCGGACTATCAATTCTATTCCAATGGTTTATGTCTTGGAAGAAACACAGCAAGAATACTCATTAGAAGCAAGGACAGCTACAGTTTGTCTCACATATTTTGGACATGATGTCAGAAGGGACCAGTCCCTGTAGAAGGACATCATGCTTGGAAAATGTAGAGGGTCAGCAAAAAAGAGGAAGACCTCAACAAGATAGATACAGTGGCTGCAACAATGGGCTCAAGCATAACAAGGATTGTGAGAGTGGTGCAAGACCAAGGAGTGTTTTGTTGTGTTGTACATAGGGTCTCTATGAGTTGGAACCAACTTGAAGGCACCTGACTCAGTCATCTAGTGCTGTTATAACAGAAATACCACAAGTGAATGGCGTTAACAGACAGAAATTTATTCTCTCCCAGTCTAGGAGGCTACAAGTCTGAATTAATGGTGCCAGCTCCAGGGGAAGGATTTCTTTCTCTATCAGCTCTGGGGGAAAGTCTTTGTCATAAATCTTTCCCTGGCCTAGGAGTTTCTCAGGTGCAGGGACCCTGGGTCCAGAGGAGGTGTTCTGTTTCTGGTGCTGCTCTCTTAGTTGTATGTTGTCCACCTGTCCCTCTACTCACTTTTCTCATATATCTCAGAAGGGTTTGGCTTAAGTTGTAGATTAATATTGTAGATTGAGTCTACATAACAGCCACTAGTCTCATCTCATTAACGTCACAGAAATAGAATTTACAACACATAGGAAAATTACATCAGATGACAAAATGGTGGACAATCACACAATACTGGGAATCATGACCTAGCCAATTTGACAGAATTTTTTTGGGAACACTATTCAATCCATGACAGCACCTAACAACAACATGTGTCTATTGTTATACCAGTACCAGGCTGTTTTGATTGCTGTTGCTGTATAATTTGTTTTAAAATCAGGAAGTGTGAGTCCTACTTTTTGGGGGGATTTTCTATATCACATGCCTCATGGGGCTTAGCATCAGGTCTCTAGGTAGTCCCTCTTTGTCTGGTCATCTTCATTGATTAGCCTCATGTGTTGATAGGACAGGAAGTAGTGGAGTACAAAGGTCAAAAGGCTTTCTGCAATGTGATTCCACACCTCAAAAAAAGTAAGCATATGGAGAATGAAGGAGGATAAATAAAGCTTTTCTTCCAGGAACGCTGATTGTCCCTAATGTGGAGGCATCTCTAAGTATTGCAGATAGGGAGCATGCCCTAGGTGAAGCTGGAGGAGGGAGGCAGACGCCAATGAGCAGTTTCTATCAGCCATCGTAGTTTCAATCACCAGCTGAGTGATCACTCAATAATTTAAAACTAATTGCCACAGGCACTACTTTCCATAATACACGGCTGCCCTGATCACTCATGTCCCAGCTGGCCATGTTATGTTGGATCTCAGTGAAGACAGTCATGAAGGTAAAGTCTCTGCACCTGTGGTTCCTTCCTTCAGCACACCTTTTGATTCAAGGGATGAAGATACAGCCCCAATTAAGTATGCCTGCCCATACTTGGGCATTCCTTTTTGCCTTTCATCCAAAACTCACTGTCTGTGGAAGAATGGTGAATGCTGTGGGAATAGTGGTCCCTCCAGCAACCATATTTCTAAGCTTCATCCTCAATGGATCAGCTAACCAGGGTGCAGGAGGGAATTATTCCTTACTAGTCTGATTTTCTTCATTATTTGGTAAGTCATCTCAGCACGAAGTGGAGAGAAAACTAGAATACCTGGGCCTAAGACATCCAAACCCGAGGCTCTGAGGAGTGTTTCTAGAGGAGAGGGTCCTGGGAGGTTGAGTGGACTCTCAATTTTTTAGGAACATCAGTGAAGAACAGGAAGTGTTTGGCTTGGAGGATAGTCATATTGCCCTGAAAGGATGGCATGCGTAATTTTGTTGTTACTGTGTGTCCTCGATCGATTCCAACTTACAGTGACCTTAAACGACAGAGCAGAATAGCTCCATAGGGTTTACTAGGCTGTAATCTTTAAGGAATCAGATTGCCAGGTCTTTTGTCCCTCAGAGCTGCTGGTGGATTCTATTCTCGGATTTTTCCTTTAAAAAGTTTCACCATTGCACCCCCAGAGCTTTTTTTTTAAGTTAAGGAGTGTTTGTTGTGATTGTGTGAGATTTTCTCTTTGTGGTTCCAAAGCTGCATGATTGCACAAATTTTCAAGTTACGTTACTGGAGAAACTAAAAGAACACTCTAGCAATGCAGGTTTTTCCACTTTTTTACATCAGTACAGATGACAAAGCACAAGGATGCAGGTTTCAGCTCAGAGGAAGGAGATGTGATGGGCCACTTGGTTCTAAATGGAGCGTCCCCTCCAGTCAGGATCTGAGCTACCTGGATGTCCACTTATTGGAAGAGTGTAGGCTTGACAGTCAAGAGATCTGTGTACCTCCTGTTCATATGGATAACGTATTGAATAAATAAGCTTGTAACTTCCTTTTCTGGGCTTCATATCTTAAGGTTTCAGGGTTGTCTATATTAGTGTGTTTCCACATTTTTCCTTTCTAAAGCCAGTGAGCTTTGTATCCTACAGCTGCCATAACAAACGACCACAAACTGGGTGACTTATAGGAGTAGAGAAATTCATTGTTTCACAGTTCTAGATGCAAGGAGTCCAAAATCTGGATGTTGGCCATATTGATTCCTTTTGAAGCCTATGAGAGAATCTCTTGCATGCTTCTCTCTTAGATTTTGCTGACAACTGGCAATTTTTGGTGTTTCTTGGCTTGCAAGTGCACCTTCACATGGCTGTTGTCTCTTATCTCTATGTATCTTCTCTTTTATAAAGGCACCAGTTACGTACGTTTAAGACCCACTCTACTCCAGTGTGACCTTATGTTAACCCTAACTGACAACATAAGCAGAGACCCTATTTTCAAAGAGGGTCACACTCAAACTTAAAGGTTAGGACTTCAACATATCTTTTTTTGGGAAAATAATTCAATCCGTAAGAGTCTTCCTGCCCTCATGCAAAATTCGAGACCTTCCCGCCTGCAAAATACATTCACTCCATCCTAGCACCTTCAATAATCTTAACCCACTTGAGCCTTAACTGTAAGTTCAAACTTAGTTTCTGTTAGGACCTGTGAAACCTAAAATAAAAGTTATCTGTTTCCAAAATACAATGTAAGGAACAGGACTGGGATAGAAATTCCCATTCAAAAAGGAGAAAATTGGAGGTAAAAAAGGAATCATGTGTCCCAAATATGTCCAAAGTCCAGCGGGACAATTAGGTTTCAAAGTCTGAAAATATTTCTCTGTCCTCTGGACACATCTGTGAAATGGCCCCCTCTTCCTCTGTCTTAGGCAATGGTGGCAACTACTGTCCTGGTTGGTGACTTTGCCTTCTAAAACAAAGGAAATGGCCCTGCCCTCTGCAACCAAGGAGGTTTTCCCCTCTGGAACTGAGGAGGGAATAGCTCTGCTCCCAAGATTTGCCTACCACACTGTTAGCCTTGAACTGCTATCAGGATCATCATTTCTTTTCTTGAAGAACAGCAGATGTTCACAGTCAAGCAGTTTTATCAGTGTTTCTTGGCTGTAGAATTTCAAGAGTTAGATATTTTCTTTATTTCAACCTTCTGTCTCTTTAAGTTTAAGAGGGCAGTGTTTCTGATAAGATAGACCATAAGTCATTACATAATCTCTTTAGCAAATAGTTGTGCAGCACACCCTTATGGTTCTTTCCAGAGAAATTTTTCTCACCTTTTACAATAATTATGATGTTGTTGTTGTTAAATGCTATTGAATAAACTCTAACTCATAGTAACCTGTGTATACAATGCCCAGTTGTACACCATTCTTACAATGGTAGGTATGTTTCAGCCCAGTGTTGCAGCCACTGTAATCCATCTCACTGTCTCTCTCTTCTTCACTCACCTTCTACTTTACCAAGCATGTTGTCCTTCTCCAGGGACTTGTCCCTCCTGATAACATGTCCAAAGTAAGCAAGACAGAGTCTCCATCCTCAGTTCTATTGAGCATTCTGGCTGTACCTCCTCCAAGACAAGCTTGTTAGTTCTTTTGGAAGCCCATAGAAAATTTTGTTTTCTTTCCCAACACCGTAATTCAAATGTGTCAGTTCTTTAGTTTTCCTTTTCTTTGTTCAGGTTTTCTATGTCTGTAAAATGATTGAACATGCCATGGGTTGGGTCAGGCATACTTTAGTCATCAAAGTGTCATTACTGTTTTTTTTTTTTTTTTTTTTAATTTGAAATGTCTTTTGCAGCAGATTTGCCCAATGCTATGTCATTTGATTTCTTCCCTGTTGCTTCCCTGGATGTTGATTGTTGATCAAAGTAAAATAAAATCCTTTACAACCTCAAAGTTTTCTCCATTTGTCATGATGTTGCTTGTTGGTCCAGTTGGGAGGAGTTCTATTTTCTTTATGTTGCAGTGTAATCCGTACTGACGGCTATAGTCTGGTGTGTTGAAGTCTTCTACTATTATTATGGAGCTATCTATCTCTTTTGAATGCTGTTAGAGTTTGGTTTATGTTTTTTGGAGCCCTGTTGTTGGGTGCGTAAATGTTTATTATGGTTATGTTCTCCTCCATTTTACTTTAAAGACTATTTTTTAAGAAATTAACATTGCTACTCTGCTCTTTTTTGATTGTTGTTTGTTTGATGTATTTTTTCCATCCTTTGAGTGTTAGTTTGTTTGTGTCTTTAAGTCTCATGTGTGTCCCTTTAGGCAGCATATAGATGGAACGTGTTTTTCTTTAATCCATTCAGGCACTCTCTGTCTCTTTATTGGTGCATTTAGCCCATTTACATTCAGTGTGGAAACCCAGTTAAGTGCTATGGCTGCTGACCAAAGGGCAGCAGTTCAAATCTACCAGGCACTCCTTGGAAATCCTATGGGGCAGTTCTACTCTGTCCTATAGGGTCGCTATGAGTCGGAATCGACACGATGGCAACAGGCTTTTTTTTTTTTTTTTATTCAGTGTATTTATTGATAGGTATGAGTTTAGTGCTGTTGTTTTGATGTCTTTTTTTGTGTAGGTGCTGTTGACAGTTTCTTTGTTCCACTTAATTTTCTGTGCTGAATCATTTTTCTTTATATATTTTCTTTTCCTCTTTTTCATTGTTGTTGCTTTTGTATTTGCTGAGTCTTTATGTTTTTCTTGTTTTTTATTTTGATGTGAAGGAACATTAGTTTCCTTTGTGATTACCTTAATGTTTACCCCTATTTTTCTAAGTTAAAAAAAAATCTTTTATTTCTTTATATCGTCTTGGCTTCCTCTGCATATGAAAGACATCTGACTACATTTTTTAGTCCCCCTTTTTTGTTTTAATGTTGGCATCTTTTCATAAAGACATCTCTGTTTCCCTGTTTTGAGCATTTTAGTTTTGATTTATTTTCATAATTTCCCTGTTTGGATTGATACCTAGTTGCTCTGTCCTGTGTTCTACTATTGGATTGTTACCTGATGTTATTAATTTTCTAACCAGAAGTCTCCCTTTATTATTTCTTGTAATTTTGGTTTGGTTTTTGCAAATTCCCTAAACTTCTGTTTGTCTGGAAATGTCTTAATTTTGGTATTATATTTGAGAGACAGTTTTGCTGGATATATAATTCTTGGCTGGCAATTTTTTTCCTCAAGGCTTTATATATGTCATCCTATTGCCTTCTTGCCTGCACGGTTTCTGCTGAGTAGTCAGAGCTTAGTCTTATTGACTCTCCTTTGTAGGTGACTTTTTGTTTAACCCTAGCCGCTCTTAAAATCCTCTGTTTATCTTTGGTTTTTGCAAGTTTGATTGTAATATGTCTTGGTGACTTTCTTTTGGGATCTACACTGTGTGCGGTTTGATGAGCATCTTGGATGTATCTTCTCATCTTTCATGATATCAGGGAAGTTTTCTGCCAACAAATCTTCAACAATTCTCTCTGTATTTCCTGTTATTCTCCCTTCCCCCAGCCCCATTCTGGTACTCCAATCATTCTTAGGTTATTCCTCTTGATAGAGTCCCACATAATTCTTAGGGTTTCTTCATTTTTTAGAAATTCTTTTTCATCTGAGTTTTCCTTAAATACATTGGTGCCAAGTGCTTTATCTTCAATCTCACTAATTCTGACTTCCATTGCCTCAATTCCAGTTTTATGAATTTCTCTTGAATTGTCTAATTCTGAAATTTTATTGTTAATCTTCTGAATTTCTGTTTGCTGACTTTCTGTGGATTCTTGAATCCTGTTAAATTTGTCATCATGCTCTTATCTAATCTGCTTAAGTTCCTCTAATGCTTTGTCTGTGTGTTCCTTGGCTTGTTCTGTGTTTTGCCTGATCTCCTGAAGAGTTCTGTGTATTAATCTTTTGTGTTCTACCTCTGGTAATTCCAGGAAATTCTCTTCATTAGGGAGATTTCTTGATTCTTTGTTTTGGGAGTTTGCTGACACCATCGTGATCTACCTCTTTAATTGATTTGATATTGATTGTTGTCTCCAAGCCATCAATAATTTACTGTATTTATTTATTTTATGTTTGCTTACTGTATTCTAGCTTCTTGTTTTGTTTTGATATGCCAAAATATGCTGCTCGAGGGAGCTAATTTGATTATTGGCAACTTTGAAGCTCTAATGTCCTGTCACCAAGTGGTTAGAGCTGTTAGTATGTATGTGAGCCCAGGAGTCCGTTCACTTTTCTTGTATGGATTCAGCTCAGGTGTCCAGATAGTCAGTTACCAAGTGTATGGTGCAGGCTCTCACCCACAGTCCTAGATGAGCAGGGATGATTGATGTAGGCACAGGTATCTGGGTGCAGAAGGGGGCCACATGCTGAGCAAAGCAGGGGGCTGACAACCACTCCTGAGTGTCTGTGAAGAAAGTGTGCCCCTGTTTCCTAGAGCGCACAGGCAGGTGGGTTCTGCAGCCAGACCATGAGCACCCAATGCTGTTGGCTGTAAGGACTAGGAGGTACCACTTATTCTTAGATCCCTGTCTTGGGTGGCTAGGTGTTGTGTGTGGAGCCACCAGTCCTCAGGTCCCTGATGTGTGTAGGTGAGGACCCTGCTTAATAGGCAGAGTGCTGTCAAATGACATGAACTTGCCTCTCCACCGTGTAGCTGAAACAGTTGAAGTTAGACTTCAGATATATACCCTGTTGTATTGTGCTAATGAGGGCCTATGCTATTGAAATGATCCCACAAAGGACTATTCAGGGTGAAAGACATTCAAAGTCCATGGACCCATTATGCTTGTGCCTAGGCAAAGGAGTCGTTTCTGCCCTGAGTTCCAGCTTAGGGGAGCTGGCAGACTGATCTTTCCCTTTTGTTGATTTGTTCCCTCTCCAAGGCCAGGAGAATGGCTTAGGGCAAGTGCAGGGTCCTTTTTCTGGCCCAGGGGATGCAGCCAGCTGGGACCCAGTGCAGAACAGGAAGGGAACAGGTAAGTGGGTGAGAGGTTTTTCCTGTTGGGATACTTTTGGATTGTGCAGTAGGTTAAACACAGTTACTTATCATTTACCGATTGTGGGCTGGTTCTTGCTTGTTCTGGAGGGCCGAGCAGTCTCTCTCCCTTTGGCCTCCCCTGATGTGGAAAACGCATCCCGAACGCCTTTGCTTGCTTTACTGGGCTCATGGCAGTGGCAGAATAAGGTGCTGGTTCCTGCTGGGTATGGTCTGACAACTCCTCCCAGCTTCTGAACCATTTTCCCCTCCCCCTGCTGCTCAGTCAGATCTTCAACTTTGCCTTCAATGTTCAGGACTCCTAACTTGTCATATATAATTGATTCACTTTTTTTTTTTTTTGGTCTTTCTTGTAAGAAGGACCACAGGAAGTGTCTGACTACTCCGCCATCTTGGCCTCACCTCCAAAGCCCACCAATTTTGAACATCTTTCACTTCTTTTAGGTAGTACCAAAATGGAATATACTCACACATAATTTTCACTTTGACTTATGGGTCTACTCTTATCAAGCCCACATTACACTGATTTTTAGTGTCTATTTTTTATAAGATAAATTTCCTCTCAGCAAAAGCATCTGAGCATGCAATACTTAGGTTTTACCTATTAGCAACAGCAAATTTTTTAATTTGTAGGAAGTAGGTTTCCACTCACTAATATGTCTATCCACTTGGTGTCTACAGGACTGCTGTGGTAGACCAGCTACTTGTCGTCAGTACTTCTGCATTTGTATACTCATCACACAGATTCTTCTCATCAATTATACATAATGTGTCTAAACACTCCAAAGTGCATTGGATGTCATCACAAGTTAAACCTCTCTATCTCAGGGAAAATGACTTTAAAGCACAGAAATAATTTGAACTTTATTACGAAGGAACTATAGTTTTATTAAAAAATAAGAAAGCCTTGTTTACCTTGGCTGCCATCTTCTGGTGATCAGTTTTTTAGTCCTAAAGCAATCTTACCTGTGATGTATGAGTCATTTTTTCTCTGTATGAATTTTTGGTGCAAACTAAATGATATCAGACAGCTGGCTTGCCATCAGTACACACTTTGCTATGTTCTTAATATCCTCTTCAATGATCATCAAACAGTTCGGAGAAACAACATTCAAATTTATGTTTCACTGTAACTCTTTCTTCATTCTCACCCTCAATGTACACGAGAATATCCTTTAAGACAAATACTTCGCATAGATGATCTTATGGCAGGCCAACATTTTAAAATCTTTTCTACAGCTAGAAACAATGACAGTCATCTTATACGCTTATATTTATTCCTCCCATTTCTATACACCAAAAAATCTCAGTAAGTGCTTCTGTACATTTGAAGGAAACTGAAAAGTGACCAAAAGCTTCCATTATGAAAGATTCAATATTATATGTAAGTAATCACACTCATTTTTAGCCATGTTGTATACAAGAGGTGCAGGATATTGAACAAGTAAAGTCTTTAATTTTTCTAAGGAAAGAAATTTATACATAAAATGGAATTGCCATAATTTACATTTCTACCATTGGGCAAATATGCAGATAGACTATTTGCATTTGGACAGGAGAACAAGAGACACATGTTTTATGTTTGTGCAGTTTCATTAACATTTTTATAGAAACCCAAAACATGTATTTAAATCACAGATCATCCTAGAAAGAGAAGAGAGGAAGGTTCAGTCCTCCAATCCCATATCATTAAATCAAAGCTGCTTACCTGTTTTTAATATTGGGCATGAGTGAATAATTTTTCCTTGAAGTAAAGTATCACCGGCTTCAGAAAGTAAAAATGTAAATCCACACTAGTTATTGGTTGAATTGCATTGTTCAAAAAGATATGTTACAGTCCTAAATAGTGTCATTGCAAATGATATTAGTTGAGTGAAGATGAGGTTATATTACATGATTAATGTCCTTATAAAACAGGGGAAAGTATACAAAGATGGAGAGATGATGACCGTGTGAAGATGCATGTGTAAGCCAAGGAACAACAAGTATTGCTGGCTGTCACCAGTAGCTGGGAGAGATACATGGAATAGATTCTCTCTCAGAGCCCTCAGAAGGAATCAACAGAGCTGAGACCCTGATATAGCACCCTAGACTCCAGAAGAGTAAAGCAATCTTTTTTTTTTTTTTTTGGCCTCCCAATTTGTGGTATCTAGTTACAACAGCTACAGGAAACATACAGATTTTGGTACTGAATGTGGAGTGCTGCTTTAACAATACCTGAAATGCAGAAGTGGTTTTAGAATTGACTGATGGGTACAGGTGGAAGAATTTTGAAGCATATGATAATGAAAGCCTTGAATCCTTGAAGAAACCATTCATAGAATTATGGATGTTAAAGTCAATTATTGTGAGGGCTCAGAAGGAAGGGAGGAGAGCTATGGAGAAAGTTTCTGTTATTGTGAGCAAAATGTTGTTGCTAGAAATGTGAACATGAAATATGCTTCTGGTCTTCCAAGGAAGTGATGAAACTCTTATTGGATACTGGAGGAAAAACAATCTTTGCTTTTGTGACAAATAATTTGGCTATATTATGTTAGAATGTTTTGTGGAAAGTAAAAAAAAAAAAAATTTTTTTTTTTTTTTTTTTTTAAATTGTAAGTGATGAACTTGCATATTTAGTTCAGGACATTTTTAGATAATGTTGAAGCCCTGGCCTTTTTTCTCCTTGCTGCTTATAATACAATGCAAAAGGTAAGAGACAAATTGAGAAAAAAACTGTGCAAAAAGGTATTAAAACTTGAATATTTGGAAAATTCTTCAGAACACTTAATTGAAACTGTAGATAGATTGAAAGACAGTAGTCTAAACAGAACGAGAGGATACCACAAGGTCTAAAATAGAAAAAAGTGTGTAAAAGGGTTGTATCCTTTCACCATACTTATTCAATCTGTATGCTTAGCAAATAATATGAGAAGCTGGATGATATGAAGAACATGGCATCAGGGTTAGAGGAAGACTCATTAACAACCTGTGATATGCAGATGACACAAACTTGCTTGCTGAAAGTAAAGACGACTTGAAGCATTTACTTTTGAAGATCAAAGACCACAGCCTTCAGTATGAATTACACTCCAAGATAAAGAAAACAAAAATCTTCACAACTGGACCAATAAGCAACATCATGATAAATGGAGAAAAGATTGAAGTTGTTGAGGATTTCATTTTACTCCATTCAACAGTCAACATCCATGGAAGCAGCAGTCAAGAAATCAAATGACATAGCGTTGGGCAAATCTGCTGCAAAAGACCTTTTAAATCTTAAAAAGCAATAATGACACTTTGATGACTAACATACACCTAACCCAAGTCATGGTATTTTCAATCAACTCATATGCATACAAAAGCTGAACAATTAAAGGAAGACCAGATTAGAATTGACACATTAGAATATGGTTTTGGCTAAGAATATTCAATATTCTATGGGCTTCCAGGTGAATGAACAAGTCTATCTTGGAGGAAGTATAGACCAGAGTGTTCTTTAGAAGCTAGGATGTAAGACTTTGTCTTGTTTACTTTGGACATGTTATCAGGTGGGACAGATCCATGGAGAAGGACAACATGCTTGGTAAAGTAGAGGGTGAGTGAAGAAGGAGACCATCAACAAGGTGGTTTGACACAGTGGTTGCAACAATCAGCTCAACTATACCTACAATTGTGAGGTTGGCACAGGACCAGACAATGTATACATAGGGTCACTATGAGTCAGAGTTGACTCGACAGCACCTAACAACATTGTCACAGAGTAACCATCCATACTGTGATTAGTTTGAACTGAGAAATTTATTGAAAGAAAAGAGACAGCTCCAGCTGGGAATAGACTGAACTCCATGTGGTAGAATCCAACAATCCAAAATGGCAACTCAGCAGTGACATTTTACAAGATGCTGTCGTGGATTGAATTGTGTCCCCCAAAAATATGTGTATCAGGTTGGCTGGACTATGATTCTCAGTATTGTGTGATTGTCTACCATTTTGTCATCTGACATGATTGTCCTATGTGTTGTAAATCCTATCACTATGATGTTAATGAGATGGACTAGCAGCAGTTATATTGATGAGATCTACAAGATTAGATTGAGTCTTAAGCCAATCTCTTTTGAGATATAAAAAAGAGATGTGAGCAGAGAGACATGGGGTCCTCATGCCACCAAGAAAGCAGCACTGGGAGCAGAGCGCAACCTTTGGACCCGGGGTTCCTAAACCAGGAGAAGATTGATGACTAAGACCTTCCTCTAGAGCTGACAGAGATAGAGAGCCTTCCCCATGGAGCTGGTGCTCTGAATTGTGACTTCCAGCCTCCTAGGCTGTGAGAGAAAAAAGTGTTGTTTGTTAAAGCCATCCACTTGTGGTATTTCTGTTATATGAGCAGTAGATAACCAAGACAGATGGGAACGATGGATATGGAACACATTACTTGATAGATATTTATAAACTTAGATCACTGAAAGACATTACTTGATTGGTAATTACAGGCTTGTCATCGAAATACGTTATTTGATTAGCAGTAGATCATTTTAAGGTGGGAATTTGTGTGGTAGGAACTCATAAGACAGAACTTCCTGTAATGCAAGCCTGCAAGGATATTGGCTAAAAGGATATATGTATCTTTCTTAGATTTGTTACAATGTGGCAATTACACGGGTATTGGGGGAGGATGGTTTCTGCAGTACAGTAGTGAAGATGGCTGCTACTAAGATGAAAAGGGAACCAGCTGAAAGGAATTGCACCCAATCCTCAAACTGGACATTTCAGGTCTTATAGGATCCTCAATTTTTTTTTTTTTAATTCTCTTACACAACAATATCTTCATTATTGTAAAGCTAAGACAATGTTCTCTGGAAAGAACAGCATAGGTGTGCTGCACAACCATTTGCTAAAGAAATTAGGCAAGTGACATGTATCCAATCAGCCATCTCATTAGGAACACTGCCATCTTAGACTGAAAAGGACAGAAAAAGGTCAAAATGAAGAAAAATTATGCCACTTCTAGGATTCTACAGGCAAGAAATGCTGATGAAACTACCTGATTGTGAACATTCTTAAAGAAAAACAAAACAATAATTCCTACAGCAGTTCAGAAGCCAACAGAGTTGTAGGGCAATATTGGAAAGCAGGGCTGCAACCTCCTCATTTCCAGAGGGGGCAACCTCCTTGGTTCCAGATTGCAGGGCCACCTCCTTGGTTCCAGAAGGCAAAGTTGCCAACCAGGACAGACGGGTGATGCAAATATCCAGGACAAAAGAGGAGGGGCCACTGTGCAGATGTGTCCACAGGACAGAGAATTATTTTCAAACCTGCTGGATTATTTTTTATATTCCATGATTACTTTTTTTTACCTCCAATTTCTCCTTTTCAAATGGGAATTTCTATCCCAGGCATATTTCTTATATTGTATTTTGGAAACTGATAACTTTTATCCTAGGTTTCACAGGTCCTAATGGAAACTAAGTTTGGACTTAGAGTCTTAACTCAAATGGGCTAAGATTATTGGAGATGCTACAATGTAGTGAATGTAATTTGAAGGTGGAAGGACTTGAATTTTGGGGAGACAGAGAGCAAGAGAACAATGACAAATTATGGATAACATTTTGAAGAATGAGAATTTCAGAACACTTAATTGTGCTCATGAGGAAACTCTTTAGACCAAGGGGCAGTCCTTCAAACAGAACAAGAGGATACTGCATGGTTTAAAGTCAGGAAAGGTGTGAGTCAGGGATGTATACTTTAACCCTACTTATTCGGTCTGTATGCTAGGCAAATAATCCGAAAACCTGGAATATGTGAAGAAGAACATGGCATCAAGAATGAAGGAAGATTCACTAACAACCTGATATTTGCAGCTGACACAAACTTATTTGCTGAAAGTGAAGACTTGGAGCACTTATCAATGAAGATCCAAGACCACAGCCTTCAGTATGGATTATACATCAACATAAATAAGACAAAAATCCTCACAACTGGACCAATAAGCAACATTATGATAAATGGAGAAAAGATTGAAGTTGTCAAGGTCTTCATTTTACTTGGATCCACAATCAATGTCCATGGAAGCATCAGGCAAGATTTCAAAAGACACATTGCATTGGGCAAATCTGCTGCAAAAGACCTCTTTAAAGTGTTAAAAAGCAAAGATGTCTCTTTAAGGACTAAGATGCGCCTGACCCAAGCCGTGGTGTTTTCAATTGCATCATATGCGTGTGAAAACTGAACAAAGAATAAGAAGGACCAAAAAAGAATTGATGCTTTTGAATTATGGCATTGGCAAAGAATATTAAATATGCCATGGATTACCAGAACAAACAATTTGTCTTGGAAGAAGTACATCTAGAAAGCTACTTAGAAGTGAGAATGGAGAGACTTCAGCTCACATGCTTTGGACATGTTATCAGAAGGGACCAATCCTTGGAGAAGGACATCATGCTTGGTAATGCAGAGAATCAATGGAAAAGATGAAGCCCCTCAATGAGATGGATTGACACAGTGGCTGCAACAATGGACTCTAACATAGCAATGATTATGAGGATGGCACAGGACCTGGCAGTGTTTTGTTCTATTATACATAAAAAAAAAAAAATTTTTTTTTTTTTTTTTATAGGGGCGCTATAAGTCAGAATCAACTCCACGGTACCTAACAACAGAATGCAGGAAGACTGTTATGTATTGATTTGCATTTGGGTTGGTTTTGGATGCAAAAAGATATATTTTCCACAAAAAGATATATTGAAGCCCTAACCCTTTAACTTTGAATGTGACCCTGTTTGAAAGTAGAGTCTATGACAATGTTGTCAGTTAGGGTAGCATGAGGTTATACTGGAGTAGAGTGGGTCTTAATCCACTGGTGTCTTTACAAAGAGATAGAGAGACAGAAATCATGTGAAGATGCATTTATAAGCCAAGAAATGCAAAAAGTTTCCGGTTGTCACCAAAATCTAAGAGGAATCATGCAACAGATTCTCTCTCAGAGGTTTCAGAAGGAATTAACTTGGCCAACATCCAGATTTTGGACTCCCAGTCTCCGGAACTGTGAAACAATGCATTTCTTTTCTAATAAGTCACCAAGTTTGTATTCTTTTGTTATGGCATCCATAGGAAACAAAGTTCACTGGTTTTAGAAAGTAAAAATGTTCATACACACTAATACAGACAAGCATGCCACCTTAAAATATGAAGCCCAGAAAGGGAAGCTACCAGCTCATTCATTCAACAAGGTATCCATAAGAACAAGAGGTCTTCAGATCTCTTGATTGCCAGGCCTGCACTCTTCTATCAGTGGCCATACAGGCAAATCAGATACCTGAAAGGAAAGGACACTCCCTGTGGAACATGTCCTTCCTTGGATCTTAAACCTGTATCCCTCGCTTCCAGTCCTGCATACTACTTTAAAGTGTGGTAAAATCTGTACTGCCTGAGTTTTCTCTTAATCTCTCCAGTAGTGTTACTTGAAAACTTATACAATCATAGCTTTGTAATCACAAAGAGAAAATTTCACACAGGCACAACTGACAACCTTCAATTAAGGACAGCTATTATACGACTTGGAATTGACTGGACAGCACCGGATTTTTTTTTTTTTTGCTCATTTGTTTATTAGGCATACAAAAAAGCTTTGGTGGCATGATGGTTAAGCATTCACTTATTAAATGAAAGGTCTGCAAACAGAATCCACCAGCAGCAACATGGGACAACAGACCTGGCAATCTGCTCCCTTAAAGAGTAAAGCCTAGGAAACATTCTGGGTCTGTTCTACTGTGTCATATAAGGTCACTGTGAGTCAGAATCAATTGAGAACACACAATAACAACAAAATTCTGCGCACAAGCCTTTAAGCGCAATCTGACTACCCTCCAAGCCAATTACCTCCTGTTCTTCACTGATGTTCCTAAAAAAATGGGAGTCCATTCACCTCCTAGGACCCTCTCATCTACAAATGCAAAACACAGCCACAAGAAGACAAGTATCTCCATCATAAAATGGGTAAAGGATTTGAATAGAGGATATCATGAACGAGGACATTGAAATGTCCACCAAACACATAAGGAGATGTTCAATGTCATTAGTTATCAGAGAGACGCAAATCAAAAACATTTTACTCCCACTAGGATGACTAAGATTAAAAAATAAATAAATGTTGGTGAGATGTGTGAAAATTGGAACTCTTATTCACTGCTGGAAACTCTGGTGGCATAATGGTTAAGTGCTATAGCTGCCAACCAAAAGGTCAGCAGTTCGAATCCACGAGGTGCTCCTTGGAAACTCTATGGGACAGTTCTACTCTCTTATAGGGTTGCTATGAGTCGGAATCGACTTGATGGCAGTGGGTTTGGTTTGTTTTTTTTGGGTATTCATTGATGGTGGGAAAGAAATGAAAAATGATACACCCTTTGTGGAATATATTGCAGCAGGTCCTCAAAAAACTAAAAATAGGACTGCCATATGACCCAGCAATTCCTCTCCTAGGTATATACCCAAAAGACTTAAAAGCAGAGGCTCAAACATAGACTTGTACAACAATGCTCATTGAAGTACTATTCACAATATCCAAAAGGTGGATACAACCTAAATGATAACCAATAAATAATTGGATAAGCAAAGCATGGTACATACATACAATGGAATATTACTCAGCCAGTAGAAGAAACAAAATCTTGATATATGCATAATATGGGTGGAGATTGAAGACATTATGGTGAGTGAAATAAGTCAATCACAAAAGACAAATATTGTATGACCTTGCTTACCTAAAAAAGATAAGAAAAGGCAAATGTATAGAGAACAGACTGTCTTAGTTGTTACCAGGGACAGGATGAAGGATAAAACAAAGGGTTAATGATGACGGAAAACCTGCATTGTTTAAGGGTAATGCTGCACAACCAATTATTGCAATGGATGTCAATAATTTGTACACCTGTAAAAAGTTGAATTGGCAGAAGTTGTGTGATAGATATATTTACAACAATGACAAAAACAAAATAGAAGCTGATGACTGCTTATACACAACTAAAAACCTCACAGAATTAGGTTTCTTGGTTTGGAGACCAATTTAGGGTTATTGTTTCACAGAACATTCCAGTTAATAGGCCTAATAACATGTTTCAAGCCTCTGTCCTACCTCCTAGTTTGTTGTGCAGTGCCTGGGGATCTTTAAAGACGGTAAACTGCCACACAGTCATGACTATTACTCTCTCATTTGTCTGAAGCAACAGAGCAAGGAGGAGAGTCAGGAATAACAGGAGGGTATGGAATGTGTGACTAATTGCCTCCATGAAAACTGCCTCCTTTGCTATGAGACCAGAAGTACTGGATGGTGCCCGGCTACCATTACTGAATATTTTAATCAAAAATTCTATAGAAGAATCCTGATCAAAAGGGGGAAATGCAGAACAGAAGTTCAAATTCTCATGGAATCCAGACTTTCTGGAACCATGGAGGATGGAGAAACCTCTGAAACTATTGCTCAGACATAACCTTTAAAACTTGAAACAAAACTATCCCCTGAAGTCTTCTTAAAACTGAGCAATAGTTTAGCAACACTAGTAAAAAAAAGTTTGCCTAGAGCATTATGCTCTTTTCAGAACTATCTATCTGAGATCACCTCATGTGCATGCAAAAGCTGGACAATGAATAAGAGAGATGGAAGAAGAATTGATGTGTTTCAATTATGTTTTTTTTGGAAGAATATTGAATATACCGTGGAATGCATAAGAATGACCAAATATGTCTTGGAAGAAGTAGAGCCAGAATGCATTTTAGAATTGAGTATGGCAAGACTTCATCTCATGTACTTTGGATAAGTTGTCAGGAGGGACTAGTCCCTGAAGAAGGACATTATGCTTGGTAAGGCAGAGGGCCAGAGAAAAAGACGAAGACCCTCAACGAGATGGATTGACGTAGTGGTTGCAATAATGGGTTCAAACATAGCAATGATTGTGAGGATGGCGCAAGACTGGGAAGTGTTTCATTCTGTTGTGCATGGGTTTGCCATGAGTCAGAATCGTCTGGACAGCATTAACAACAATATACGGGATCAAAGTGACAAAGGCAACTCAACAAACTAGAAAGAAACCTAGAAGGCACTGAGTTTACGTTAATGGAAAGGAACAATTTGGAAAAGGAGAATGAGAATTGTTGCATGACTCGAAGAATGTAATCAATGTCACTGAATTATACATGTAGAAACAATTTAACTGGTATATGTTTTACTGTGTTTATTCTCAACAGCAACAACAAAATAAAAAAAAAATATGGTTCCTGGAGAAGCCATTGTCTCCATAGCATTCATCATTCTTTCAAGGCCAGTGAGTTTTGAGTAAAAGGCAAAACAGAATATCCAAGTATGTGCGGTCACACTTAACTGGGGCTATTTCTTCATTCCTTGAAACAAGATGCCATGCTGAGGGAAAGAGCCACGGGTGCAGAAACTTTCCTACATGACATTCTTCACTGAGACCCAACAATACCTTGGTCAGTTGGGACCAGAGAGATAAGACAGTCAGGATGCTTCTATGTACGTACTATCTTTGAGGGCAGGAATCACATTGCCAAAAGCCATTTGGCCTCTGTTCTCTATTCTTTCCAGTCCTAACAACACCTGAGGCTAATGAATGAGGGCTGACCAGGCAATGAGGGACAACTTGAGTGCCTAATGCTGATTAAGCCTCCCAAGGAATGATGTGATCTATTGTGGCCATGTTGTGAGGCCAATAAAAACCCTGAACAATAAGGCTCAGATGGAGATTCTTGGTAGCTTAACATGCACTCAGAGGGTAGCACCATCCTTCGTGGGATGTGGAAGCTCTATGCTGTGATACCCTGTTGACCTCACCTTATGTTTTTACATGTATGTCTTGTTTGTATCATTTTTGGTTGTAATACATTTACAGTAAGGACTCTACATGAATTCTGTGATTCATTCCAGAGAATTAACAAACACAAGGGGCAGTGAGAGTCAGGAAGAGTTGGTGTTTGCCTATTTGGCAGTCTGAAAAAAGATGTCCTTCAAACTTGTGATCTCTGGCCCAGCTCTGAGTAGCTGAGACTGAAAGAGGGAGTGAAGTGTGAGTGGCTGGCAGATAGGATGGGCAAGTGGTAATGTGAGGACTGGGTGTATTACCATAATCTGAAAACTGGATTCAAACTGATCCTTAACATGTAGATAGTTTTGAAGGTGCGATTTGCCAAACGTACCCCTTCTTTAGTGCAGTGTCAATTTCCATGAACTGGGAGTTATGACCTTGAAAATATAAAGAATTAAGACCAAAATTTCATAATCATGGTGGCCTAGGACCAAATGATAAACTGATGCAAGTTAGTCTGTCAAGCCTCTTCTCTCTAACTCTCTTATTCTATAATCTCTTTACCTTTTTATTCTCATCAACATCCTATCTCCACTTCATGGCAGTTGTCTGAAACTACCAAGAGGTTGATGGATGACAAAGATCTTGGCAAGTGCTTTTTATGGTGGGACCAGTGCTTGTTCAGTTTGTCCTACAGTGGGGGATTGCGTGTTGCTGTGATGCTGGAAGTTATGCTAACAGTATTCAAACCCCCAGCAGGGTTACCCATGGTGGACAGGCTTCAGCTAAGCTTCCAGACTAAGACAGACTAGGAAGAAGGGCCTAGAGGTATGCTTCTGAAAAGAATTAGCCAGTGAAAGCCTTATGAATAGCAGCGGAACTTTGTTTGATACAGCTTTGGAAGATGAGACCCTCAGATTAGAAGGCACTCAAAATACGATAGGGGAAGAGCTACTTCCTCAAAGTACAGTTGGCCTTAATGACGCGGATGAAGTCAACCTTTCGGGACCTTCATTTGCTAATGTGGCATGACTGAAAATGAGAAGAAACAGCTGCAAAAATCCATTAATAACTGGAACATGAAATGTACGAAGTATGAATCTAGGAAAATTGGAAATTGTCAAAAATGGAATGGAACACATAAAAGTCAATATCCTAGGCATTAGTGAGCTGAAATGGACTGGTATTGGCTATTTTGAATCAGACAATTATATGGTCTACTATGCAAGGAATGACAACTTAAAGAGAAATGGCATTGCATTCATTGTCAAAAAGAACATTTCAAGATTTATACTGAAGCACAACTCTGTCAATGATTGGATAATATCCATAACCCTACAAGGGAGACCAGTTAATATGACTATTATTCAAATTTGCACACCAATTACTAAAGCCAAAAATGAAAAAATTGGAGATTTTTACCAACTTCTGCAGTCTGAAATTGATCAAGCATGCAATCAGAATACATTGATAATACTGGTGATTAGAACGTGAAAGTTGGAAACAAAAGGAAAAATCCATAGTTGGGAAATATGATCTTGGTGATGCAAACAATGCCAGAGATTTCATGATAGAATTTTGCAAGACCAACAACTTCTTCATTGCAAATACCTTTTTTCAACAACATAAATGGTGACTATACACAAAGGCCTCAAGATGGAATACATAGGAATCAAATCGACTATATCCGTGAAAGGAGAAGATGGAAAAGCTCAATATCATCAGTCAGAACAAGGCTGGGGGCTGACTGTGGAACAGGATATCAATTACTTATATGCAAGTTCAAGTTGAAGCTGAACGAAATTAGGATGAGAATGAGAACCAAAGTACAACCTTGAGTATATCCCGCCTGAGTTTAGAGACCATCTCAAGAATAGATTTGACACGTTGAACACTAATGACTGAAGACCAGACGAGATGTGGAATGACATCAAGGACATCATGAATGAAGAAAGCAAGGAGTTATTGAAAAGACAGGAAAGAAAGAAAAGACCAAAATGGATGTCAGAAGAGACCCTGAACTTGCTCTTGAATGTCAAGTAGCTAATGCAAATAGAAGAAATGATGAAGTAAAAGAGCTGAACAAAAGATTTCAAAGGGTGGCTCCAGAAGACAAAGTAAAGTGTTATAACGACATGAGCAAAGACCTGGAGTCAGAAAAGCAAAAGGGAAGAACATGCTCATTATTTCTCGAGCTGAAAGAACTGAAGAAAATATTCAAGCCTTGAGTTGCCATATTGAGGGATTCTATGAGGAAAATATTAAACCACACAGGAAGCATAAAAAGAAGATGAAAGGAATACAGAGAGTCACTATACCAAAAGGAATTGGTTGATGTTCAACAACTTCAGGAGGTAGCATATGATCAGGAACCGATGGTACTGAAGGAAGAAGTCCTTCCTTGGTGAAAAACAAGGCTCCAGAAACTGATGAAATACCAATTGAGATGTTTCAACAAAGGATGCAGCACTGGAAGTGCTCACTTGTCTATGCCAAGAAATTTGGATCACAGTTACCTGGCCTATCGGTTAAAAGAGATCCACATTTGAGTCTGTTCCAAAGAAAATTGATACAACCAAATGTGAAAATTATCAAACAATATCATTAATATCACACTAAAGTAAAATTTTGCTGAAGATCATTCAAAAGTGGTCTCAGCAGTACATCGACAGGGAACTTCCAAATATTCAAGCCGGATTCAGAAGAGGAAGTGGAACCAGTGATATCACTGCTGATGTCAGATGGATTCTGGCTGAAAGCAGAGAATACCAGAATGATGTTTACATGTGTTTTATTGACTATGCCAAGGCATTCGACTGTGTGGATCATTCATATCATTCATAACAAATTATAGACAACATTGTGAAGAATGGGAATTCCAGAACACTTAGTTGTGCTCATGAGGAACCTGTAAAGTAAGATTAAGAGGCAGTCGTTCAAATGGAACAAAGGGGATACTGCAAGGTTTAAAGTCAGGAAAGGTGTGCATTAGGGTTGTATCCTTTCACCGTACTTATTCAAGCTGTATGCTGAGCAAATAATCTGAGAAGCTGGACTATATGAAGACGAATGGGGCATAAGGATTGGAGGCAAACTCAATAACAACCTCCATTATGCAGATGACACAGCCTTGCTTGCTGAAAGTAAAGAGGACTTAAAGCACTTACTGATGAAGATTACAGCGCAACATAATGAAAACAAAAATCCTCACAACTGGACCAATAGCAACATCATGATAAATGGAGAAAAGATTGAAGTTCTCAAGGGTTTTATTTTACTTGGATCCACAATCAATACCCGTGGAGCAGTTAAGGAATCAAAAGATGCATTATTTTGGGCAAATCTGCTGCAAAAGACCTCTTCAGAGTGTTGAAAGGCAAAGATGTCACCTTGAAGACAAAGGTAAGCCTAACCCAAGACGTGGTGTTTTCAATCCCCTTATATGCATGTGAAAACTGAGCAATGAACAAGGAGGACTGAAGAAGAATTGAATTGTGGTGTTGGTGAAGGATATTGAATATACCATAGACTGCCAAAAGATTGAACAAATCCGTGTTCAAAGAAGTACAGCCTGAATGCTCCTTAAAGGCAAGGATGGTGAGACTACCTCTCACACTCTTTGGACAAATTTTCAGGAAGGATTAGTCCCTGGAGAAGAGCATCATGGTTGGTAAAGCAGAGGGTCAGAGAAAAACAGGGAGACCTCAATGTGTTGGACTGATACAGTGCCTGCAACAACGGACTCAAGCGTAATAAGGACTGTAACGACGGCACCCACTGTTTTATTCTGTTGTACACAGTGTCTTTATGAGTTGGAACTGACTCAACGGCACCTAACAACAACAACAACAGTGCTTGTTATTTTTAAATTTGTACAAATTAAACTCGTGCTTTCAAATAGGAAAACACTCAAACGGGGAAAGATTGGGTTGAGAGATGTTATGTAAAGAAGTATGCACTTGCTAATCGGAAATGCATGGGAGAATGGCACCATGTTCATTCTCTTTGAAAACCCTAAACAGAACTTAGTGGAGGTAACATCTTTTCTGACTTAAAGAAAAACCTCTAAAAAAATCTCCTTTGTTTCCTTTTCAGATTTAAGATTTTCTCCAGGAAAGTGTTGTCAGGCAGGCTCAGGAACTGCCTCACAGTGTGTTTCTTATAATACCATCACCATACACATTCTTCTAGCAGAGGAGAGGGACATACTGAGCTCCTATTGGGAGAATCAATAAACAGGCTTTTTGAGGCTGAAAAAAGGTGCCTTCCTGTGGTCCACTAGTTCACTACAGTTTGCTAAGCCATTCTTATGTAAGCCCCTGGCATGTAGACTCCATTGTCCACCACCACTGTAAAGCCTCTTTCCTCCTACTGTGGGGAATGGACATCTGTTTTGGTCTTGTGGCCACCCAGGAGTTGCCTTGTCTGAAACTCTCCCTAATAAACTCCTTTGCTGCCACCCTGGAGTTGGCCCCCTCTTTCTTTGGTCTCATAGCAATCTTCATTTTGGGGGGCAAGTTTTATGTTACTGGTCCATGCCTGGGCAATTGGTGAGCCAGCCCGGAGACTGAGGGAATGGTGAGTGGAAGTGGGGCCTCTTCAGGGAAATCCTAGGTTTGCCAGTAATCTCCATGTGGAGAGGTCTGGCTCATATGCCCTTTTTTGTAGGGGAAATCTTGGGTTGCCCAGAGACATCCATGTAGGGAGGTCTTGCCTGTATGCTTTTTTTGCAGGGGTAATTCCAGGTTGGCCAGTGACCTCTATGTGGGGAGATCTGGCTCCTGTGCTTTTCGGAGGGGAAATTCAAGGTTAGCCAGCAACCTCCATGTGGAAGGGCTGGGCCCATATGCTTGATGCAGGTAAACCTCCATGTGAGTACAGAGACACTCCCAAAATGGCAACTGACATAGCCCAGTTGTGGGCAGAGGCATTCTTTCATAAGCTGGAAAAAATACTAGGAGAGCAATAATGGCTGCAGGATGGCCACTGCTCTGGGCTGATCAGCTGGTCACCGAAGCCCAGCTAGCTGCTGAAGCACGCATAACAGCTTTGCAGAAAGAGTTACCGTTAGACAGTGTGACCATGACCGATATATTGAGCAGATGTGTCCACAAACAGGATTAGCGACTTGAAATACCCCCCTGCAGGTTTGTAAAGATGGGGGATTCAAGGACTAGGGGAACAAGTCCCTAGCCATTGCCCGAAGCCCTCCAACAATGGGACTGGAGATATTTGGAGAGCCTAAGCAGATCTGTGGTGCTGAGAACGCCCTGTAACACCCAGCGCAAAGCAAGCGTTAAAACAGCAAAAAAAAAAAAAAGGGGGGGGGGGAGGAAAAAGTTCCTTTTTACTCGAGACAGCTTATGCTGAGGTGCTTTGGAGAGACCTTTAGGGCCTCTCTGAAATTCTCTGTAAGTGCCCCTGCCAGGATAATTGAGCAGCAACAGAGTGGCAGCTGCAACAGCAAGTGGAAACTAAAATAGGAGGGACCGTCTCCATGTTACCAGGCAACTGGGCTGAACCCATGGTTGCACTTGGTATAGTGGAAGCGTGGCTCCACAAATGACTGAGTGCTCTGGCAACTTTGCCAAGATCTTCTTTAATGAAATAATCAAGACCGGGGATTAGCCCTTGTTCTCTCTAAGACCAAAGGCCTGATGTTACCGTTAAAGTTCACCGAGGAAATGAAAAGAATTGGTTTTTAGATATTAGTGCGCAGGTGGCTATGATCTCTGTAACACCTGGCACCAAAATGAGGAAAACTTATGGGTCTGACCTGAGGTCACCATCAGTGAGACCCTTGCCCAAGATTGGCTATGGATAAGTCCCTTCAGGGCCGCTACAAGCCCGTATTACATTAATTAAAGATGTTGATGTATTAATGTACCTCTTGGTAAACTTTGCCTACAAGTCCTGATAAGAATCACTGCAGTTACAGCTGTTTTGGGAGGCACACAGTAGCTGTGAGGTGGGCTGTAACTAATAGCCTGGCAATTCAATCTGGCCACAGATAACTCTCACACCGACATATAAAGCAAGCCACTTTTGGGATGAGACATCTGTACAAAATAATAACAATGATAATAATAAGAGTAATTATATATATTTATTCTAAGGGTTGAAACCTACTTCCTCCTAATTAAAAAACCCGCTGTTGCTAATAGGTGAAGTCCTAAGTACTGCAAGCTCAGACTCTTGCTGAGAGGAAAGTTAGCTTTTAGACACCAGGAATCTGTCTAATATGGGCTTGATTAGAGCAGACCCTTAAGTAAAGTGAGAATTATGTTTGAGTATATTCAGTGGTTAAGAGCTCAGCTGGTAACCAAAAGGTCAGCAGTTCAAATCCACCAGCTGCTTCTTGGAACACTATGGGACAATTCTACTCTGTCCTGGAGGGTAGCTGTGAGTTGAAATTGACTCGCCAGCAACAGGTTTTTTATATTCCATTTTGGTACTACCTAAAGGAAATGAAAGCTGTTCAAAAGCAGCAGACATTTCAGCAAAGTATTACTGCAAAAGAA
Source organism: Loxodonta africana (assembly GCF_030014295.1). Classification (NCBI taxonomy): domain Eukaryota; kingdom Metazoa; phylum Chordata; class Mammalia; order Proboscidea; family Elephantidae; genus Loxodonta; species Loxodonta africana. The sequence continues at coordinate 35,613,709 of NC_087351.1, forward strand.
AACAGAATCAAAACATTCTATTATATCAAAAGATAGTAAACCATGATATTGGTATTTTTAACTAAATATACACCAAAAAACAAACAAAACAAAACTGAATCCATTGCTATTGAGTTGATTCCGACCAAATACGTGTATTTATTTCCAACTAAAAAAAAAAATATATATATATTCCTAATTAACACTATGGGATACCCTGGTGGTGTACTGGTTAAGAGTTCAGCTGCTAACCAAAAGATTGGCAGTTTAAATACACCAGGATCTCCTTGGAAACCCTATGGAGCAGTTGTACTCTGTTCTATAGGGTCACTATGAGTCCAATTCAACTCGATGGCAATGGGTTTGGTGTTTTTGGGTTTAATCCTAGGATATTTAGGATTAGTTTTAAAAGACTAATGTCTGTAAGAATACACAGTTTTTTTTTTTTTTGTATATAAAGAGAAAAAAAGTCTCATCATAATGTAAATATCTAATAAAAGATTTTGAAAGTGCTAAAATGAATTGCTATATTGGATATTGGAAGACAAAAATATTTTAAAATGTTGTTATACTCACACATATTGTTTAATTTTTTCTACCCTTGATTATTACTAATTGCCACTGTTGAATAATACCATTCTTTATTTGTTTACATAATGGCATCATGTAAAGGATTATTAAATAGTACTGAAGAATATAAACTACAAAGTGCACATGTATTTTAAAAAATTTACGTTAGGACTCATAACATTTTTGTTATTACATGCCGTCGAGTAGGTTCCCACTCATAGCAATCTTATGTACAACAGAAACAAACGCTAACTGGCCGGTCCTGTGCCATCCTCACAATTATTGTTATGCCTGAGCCCATTGTTGCAGCCACTGTGTCAGTCCATCTCATTGATGTTCTTCCTCTTTTTCTCTGACTGTCTGCCAGACATGATGTCCTTCTCCAGTGATTGATCCCTCTTGAAAATATGTCCCAAAGTATGTGAGATGTAACCTCACCATCCTTGCTTCTAAGGAGCATTCTGGCTGTACTTCTTCCAAGACAGATTAGTTCCTTCTTTTGGCAGTCAATGGTATATTTGATATTTTTCACCAGCACCACAATTCAAAGTCATCAGTTCTTCTTTGGTCTTCCTTATTCATCATCCAGCTTTCTTATGCGTATGAGGCAACTGAAAACACCATGGCTCTTGGTCAGGTGCTTTAGTCTTCAAGATGACATCTTTACTATTTAACACTTTAAAGGGGCCTTTTGCAGCAGATTTGCTCAATGCAATGAGTTTTTTGATTTATTGACAGCTGCTTCCATGGGAGTTGATTTTGGATACAAGTAAAGTGAAACCCTTGACAACTTCAGTCTTTTCTCTGTTTAACATGATGTTGCCTATTGGTCCAGTTGTAAGGATTTCTATTTTCTTTATGTTGATCCATTCTGTGATTTATACTAAAGGCTGTGGTCTTTGATCTTCATCAGTAAGTCCTTCAAGTTCTCTTCAGTTTTAGCAAGTGAGTTTGTGTCATCTGCATAACGCATTTTTTAATGAGTCTTCCTCCAGTCCTGATGCCTCATTCTTCTTTACATAGCCCAGCTTCTCAGATTATTTGCTCAGCGTACAGATTTAAGTATGGGAAAGGATAAGATCTTGATGCACACCTTTTCTGACTTTATGTATGATTCATAACATACCTGTGTATAATTGTATATTATATTATTTTTATATTTATAATATTTACAATATTTTTATTATACTCATCTGCTTTGGCCTTGTCTTGAATTAACAAAAACAAAAAACAAAAAAACAAACAAAAAAAAATTAGCTCTCAAAAGGTTGGTATCTCCTGTCTTAGGAAAAGATATTGGGAGGTTTTTGACCATCCGTAGCTGTCTGCATGTGGAACAATTTCCAGAGTTCCTTTTCTAATAGGGAAGACTACCGAGCACACTGTCCTGGGGAAGGCAGAATGAACAAGTGAACAAGTGCTAAAGGTGAGGGGTGGAATTGTGTGAGGGTGGATGAGGCTGGTTTCTAGCTATTCAGGATATTCTACCTCTTGGCACCCCTGCTGTTTGAGGGAGCTGGAGTGGGTTAGAAATGCAACATCTGTGGAGACTGGGCTGTGGAAAGGCAGTTTGCATTCTGATTCTGTTGCTTCAATGCTTCTCTTGTGATCTCGAGTTTAGTGCTGTCCATCTCTCCCCTGGGAAGAGGACAAAAGACCACAGTCCTGTCCTAAGTCCACCTCTCAGTCCTGCCCAAACTTGCTGTGGGATTCACCATTCATAAGTTGCTCTGGGCACTGGGTGATGGGGGCACAGTGAGCCGCTGAAATCAGAACTTTAGAGGGGAATCAGCTCCGTGGGTGTTCGCATGTGGGTGTGGGCTTTGGCTCCTCACTTGTCAACACTGGGCTACCATCAGCAGATAGTTTTTCTCCATTTGAACACTACCATTGCCTCCTGCTTGCCTGTATTTATGCCTGAAAGCCATGTATGGGAAGGCCTTCGCCTCTCTGTACCTGAAACTTGACCTGTTTGCATCCTAGAGAGAAAACCACCCGGAGTTGTTGAGCCCTAATCATACACAGTGTGGGCATCTGCAAACAGACAGACAGGGTGAAATATTATCTTCATAGGTACGATGGAATTCAGACAAAAAGAGCAGGTGTATAGTTCCTTGGGGGAAACCTCCTTTGTGGTTTTACTGCTGTATCACAAGGCCTGTTGCTTAGGCAGTTAATGGATGCTAACTAGAAGATGGAAGATGCAAACGCCAATCCCGCTGTCTAGAGGCAACAACTAACATACCTAAGCCCTAATGACCAGGTGGTCAGACATGGTACATAATCAAGAAACCAATCATCCAGGTGTGAGCAAGAGGGCAGGCAGAGGTACTGTAGCTGCTAAGTGAGTCGGGGTTGCTTGCCTTTGATTCTTTGAGTGGGGGTGTGGGATGTGCTGGTCTGGATGAACAAGTGAGTGCTTGGCCTGAAGAAGTGGAAGGTGTGTCTACATGTGAGGGCCCCAGTCTGTCTGACATATTCCCTCAGCTCTGCTCTGAGGGATACAGCCTGGCCTCTCTGAGCCCCCTCTGAAAGGATGAGGAATTGATAGTAGAGGCAGAGCACAGTTGAAACAGTAGCACTGGGGAGAGGATCTGCTGAGCTGTGGACTGAGATGACGATGGAGCCTCGTGGGAATGCAGTCCTGGTGGGGACCATGCCAGACCCCTATTGCATCAGTTGGAAGCTCAGTTGCTTTTCTCCCCTCCTCTTTGCTGGTTGGCTTGGGTGAGTTTAGGAAAGATAAAGGCCATTATTGAGAGCCTCATATAGCAAGCTACATTGTTTTTCTAAGATAGGCACTCCACTATCTGATAGGGTCAGATGCAAGGACCTGACCTTACAGACATTGATAGGATGGGACAGTGCACAGGTGTGAGTTGTGGCTTGTGTGGGGAATTTATGAATTGTTGAGCAGGAAGATCATAGAACAGAGTGGAGTCAGTGCAATCAGAGCCATTGTGGGGCATAGAAGGGGACCAATGAATACATTTAAGGAAGACACAAAAGCAACTCCTCCACACTGGGTGATGATCTTTACTAAGAGTGTGACACCCCTCACATACACCCTGCCACAGAATCCAGGTCTGGTCACTTAGCTACACTAGGATGCATTCACTATTTTGTGGATCCAGGAAACAAAGCTGGATATTCTTGCGAAGACTCCAGGTGAACAGTTTTTAAATCCATTGCTAACAGTGCCCTGGGCCACATTGTTACACACCAGGGGTGCACTGGAGTCACCCTGTAGGCAGAAAAGGGAAGAATCTCAGCACAAACACTTCTGCCTCCCCCACTCTGGCTCCTTTTTCTTCCTGGTTCCCATATCCTACTGCTCAGGGTCTGGGTGTTCAGAGGACGAAAGGCCTGAAGAATCACTATTCACTTTTGCTTTGAGTGAGAGGGCCGGGCAGAGCCCATGCCTCTGGGATCCCTGGCACCGTAAGTCCCTGCCCTATCAAGTCCTCTCTCCAGCTCAAAAAAGTACCCAACTTTTTCTTGTTCCATCATGGAGAAAGGACAAGAGATGAGCTGGAGGGAGGTTCCTGGGTGTGACTTGTTAAGAACAGGATGGCCCCACCCATGGTGGACCCTGCTCTACCGTGGCTTCATGGCCGGTGAATTCTTGGCCATGAAGCTTCAGAGTAACTTTTTTTCTCTGAAGCAAGGCAGGAGGGATGCTTGTCTCCTTACCATTTCTGCATTCTTAAGGTACAGAGGGTTCCCCACACAGAGCTGAGTGGCGTCATCATAGGGTGAGAATAATTGCTCACACATCTTCTTTTCCTGTACTTCCAGTTCTACTTCCTGAAGTATGTTTGGAAACTTGTCATTTTCTGTTTTTCCCCAGCCTGCCACACTGCACACCTGCCCTGGCTTCACCCAGTCGTGGCTCCTTGGTAGGGAAATCATCTTCACAGCCCTGTTCGGTCGTGCCTTGCGTTTCAGCTAGTGAGAGAAGTTGAGAGATGGTAATTCAGATCCTGCCCTGTCAGTGAGTTTCAGAGCAGAGAGGGCGTTGCCCATGTCTCCCCCACACAGAGAAGCTCCCAAGTCCCCTTTTATTGCCCTTGGACCAGTAGAGCACTGAGGCTGGAAGACAAAAGGTTCCTGAGGTTCTGAATGAGCTGAGCCTCTCCAGTACCTGAGGCATAAATGGATGTGATGTTACCTTCAGTACCATGATGTCACTGAAAACTGAATCAGGGTCATACTCAGGGTGAGGGACGGCTTGAATCACAAGAATGGTCTGCATAGTGGGTTCATTTCTTGTGAAATTGTGAGCTCCCAGGATGACAACCACCTTTCTGCAAAGAAAGATTAGATATAGTAAGTTGTAAGAACTTCAACTGAGTGTCAGAAAAGGACACTTATGTTCAAGCCAAAGGCAGGCTGTAGGCAAGTCAAATAGGGAGGAGTAGATGGGGCAGAAGTCATGTCTCATTTCTCCCCTCCAATATCTCAGTCAAACATGAATGGCGTTACCTTCTTTTTTCTGCAGCTGTGATCCAGGAATGGTATTTAAGCAGTCCCACCTGCCACTCCAGTCCCTGCTCACACATTGCAATCCTGTATCCCATATTCAATTCCCTCCAACTGGAGATGCACATATGGCTCCTCTGATGAGCTCATTGGGCTCTGTGCACTGAAGCATCATCATGAGCTATGTCTATAGGATGATGTTGCAGGTTCCCAGTGAAAAGGAACCCAGATGCTGCTCCTTGCCTTTCAAAACAGTGAGCCACTGTCAGCACAAAATCTTCTCGTACCAGAAAACCCCCACAGGATTTCCGTGTATTGTTGTCAGTAAGCATCTTTGTTTCTGCCATGTAGGGCCAGGAGTGTGATCTGGCCTCTATGCCCCCTGAGATCACTACATAAAGATAAAATCTTCTGTAGATCACTGTGCTCACAGAACCCAGAGGATGAGTACAACCTATGACCTAGACAACTGGGATGTTTGAGGCTGTGATGATCTGCAGAGTTTAATTTGAATTAGAAGAGAGCAGTCCACATGGCCCGTAACACTCAGATGGGCTCCAGGCTCCTGTGGGCATCATGGCTGACTTGTAACATGGCCCATTTCTTCCGTAGTTCTCACTTTCTTCCTCTGGAGTTAAGGGAACTCAGCCTTCTTTTGGGTTAATAGGCACATATTAAGGGAAATGATCTGTCTTCAGGATTCACAACCCGGAAGACCTGGAAAATATTCTCTCTGATCTGCTCTGAATGCTTCTTCGCTTCTCAAATTCTCAGACCTCGGTTGTACTGATCACTTCCAGCATGGGCTGATTTCTAAGAACTGAACGTGATGCGCTTTTGGACCAGAACACTCTGAATCTTTCTTCCTCATCTTGAGTCTGATACATGGTAAAAGACCCATAAACGGTCATTGAGTGAATGAATGAACAGTCCCCAGATAGTATTTGGCCTAAGGGTGGGGAGGAGTGACTCAACCCTAGTCCAAAATGAGATTCTCATTATATTGAGCCATCTTGATAAAGGGAGATGAGGACAAAAACTAGAAATCAAAGGGGAAATAATGATATGAGCTGCAGGTACCTGGGTGGGAGCCCTGTCTCCATCAGGACCTTAGGAGCGGTAAACATACCAACAGTCCAATGGCTCAGTTAAGTTCTCACTATTTGCCCTGGTAGTTCTTAGGGCCTCAGCAGAATATGAACAAGGTGAAGGCCAAGTCTAGAATATAGAATGTGGAATAACTCTTCCCTTCTTAATCTGTATGAAGGCACCTGATTTTGAACTGTCCATTCATAGCTTCATATATAAAGGGAATTTATAGTATTCATTTTTAACTTTCCCAACTCCATCAGAATCTTTGGCCATCTTCACAGTAAATCACTTTCCAGGTAACAAAGATGCAACCCATGGAATGACTCACCAAGTGTCTTGGGAGCATTTTTTTTTCCAGTCGTTTCTGTACATCCTTTATGCAGGCATACAAAAAACAAAAAACAAAAAAACCCGAAAACAAACCAACAGCCTTCCAGTCAATTTTGACTCGTAGCAACCCTTTTGGACAGAGTAGAAGTGCACCACAGCGTTTCCAAGGAACTGCTAATAAGTTTGAACTGCAACCTTTTGGTTAGCAGCTGTAGCTCTTACCACTGTACCACCAGGGCTCTTAGGCAGCCACAGAGTTCAGCAAATTCTGGAGAAGAACTGAGTCCAGAAGACATCACAGAGATAGAGTGACTGAAGGTATGTGGAAAAGTCACTGATGGAGTAAACCAGGCCCTGAGTTTGGGACTGTCAGTCCCCTATGAAGGCCCTGGAGGGCAGAGGTGAGGCCAACAGAATCAGGAGCAGCAGCATCTTCTCAGAAAGGTTGCTCAGGCTGGAAGTTGATTGTGGTTTATCTTTCCAGTCTTTATAACCCGAGAGATGGGGAGATTGGCAGGCTCAATGACCACATGTTTCCTACTAGGTTGTATTGATTCTCATGATGGGAATTCAGCATGTCCCTCTCCCCTCCTAGAGGAATGTCTGTGATGAGGGTATTACAAGAAACACACTGTGAGGCAGTTTCTGAGACCTTGTGATAACACTTCCCTGGAGAAAATTCTGAAATTCTGAAAAGGAAGAAAGGGGGCTTTCAGAGGCATTTCTTTCAGTCAGAAATGATATTACCTCCACTAAGGTCTCTTTTGAGTTTTCAGAGAATGTACATGATGCCATATTGTCTTGCACTTGTGATTAGCAACTCTCTACTTTTTACCTAATATCTCTCAATCCAATTCTTCCCCTGTTAGTGCTTCATTATTTGATAGCACAAAAGCTTAAATTTTATAAATGTAAAAGTAGCTTAAATTTTGTAAATGTAAAAGTAGCAAGCCCTGGTCTCATCATAAAATCAAAAATAAAAACAAAAGCAAAAACAAAAAAACTTGACAAGATCCTAGTCATCTATCAACTTCTTGGTAGTTTCAAACAACTGCAGAATCTTGGGAATGGGCCTCGGATTAGAGACTGGGATGAAGTGGAGAAGGGATGTTAACGAAATACAAAGGTAAAGAGATGATAGAATAAGAGAGTTGGAGAGAAGAGTTTTCACAGACTAACCCGATTCATTTTATCTTTTGGTCCCAGGTCACCCTGATAATGCAATACTCTCCATAATTCTGGATGTGTTCAAGGTAAAAGTCCCAGTTCACAGATTTTGATAGTGCACTAAAGAAGGGGCATGGTCAGCAAATACCACCTTAAAGACTACCTGCATGCTAAAACTCAGCATGAATCCAGTTGTCAGAGAGTGGAAATGGATTCAGTACTAACTTCCCCACTTTTGTATTCTAGCTGACAGCCACTAACTGTGCACTGTCTTTTTCACACCCAGCCACCCAGTGTGGGGTCAGAGATCACAAATTAGAATCACAATGACATTCAACAGTAGCAACCGAGAGCTAGGTCAGAGGTCACATATCAGAGGGACACCTTTTGGAATGACAAATACGTAGACACCAGCCCCTTCCGGCACTCATGCCCCCTGTAGGTTTGTTAAATCACTGGAATAAATCACAGAATTCACTGAGAGTACACCATACTTACTATAGGTGTATTACAACTAAAAAGGATAGAAATAAAACATAGAAAGAGAGACGTTTGATGAGAATGGTAGGTGTCCCAAGACAAATGGTGCTACCCTCTCCGTGAATGGCCTACAACCAGAAATCTCCATCTGAGCCTTATGACTTAAGGCTTTAATAGGCCTCCACACATGGCCATGATAGATTACTTATAAGGCTTAGTTAGCATGAGGCCCCCAAACCCCAAGTGGTCCCTCTTTTCCTGGTCAGACCACATTCATTAGCCTCAGATGTTGCTGGGTCGGAAAAGAATGGAGAACAAAGGTCAAATGGCTTTTGGCAAGGTGATTCCACCCCTGGAAGACAATGTGCATATAAAGAATAAAGAGGATAAATATGGCTTTTCTTCCAGGCATCCTGACTGTTCCTGCTCTCTCATGTCCTAACTGGCCCAGGAAATATTGAATCTCAGTGAAGACGGTCATGCTGGCAAAGCGTCTGTGCCTGTGATTCTTTCCCTCACCATGGCCTCTTGTTTCAAGGAATGAAGAAATGGCACTAATTAAGTGTAACTGCCCATACTTGGGTGTTCTATTTTTGCTTCTTACTCAAAACTCACCATCCTCTGGAGAATGACGAATGCTGTGGAAACAGTGGCCTGTCCAAGAACCATATTTCTTCTTCTTCTTTTTTTTTTTCCTGTTGTTTTTATTGAGAGTATATACAGCAAAACACACACCAGTACAATTGTTTATACGTGTACAATTTGGTGACATTGGTTACATTCTTTGAGTCGTGCAACTATTCCCCTTTTCTGAGTTGTTCCTTCCCCCATTAACATAAACTCACTGCCCCTGAAGGTTTCTATCAAATCTTTAGAACTGCTTTTGTCACTTTGATCACATATGTTGTTGTTGTTAGGCACTGTTGAGTCAGTTCCGAATCATAGCTAGCTTATATACAACAAAGCAAAATACTTCCTGTTCTTGTGCTATCTGCACAATTTGCAGTTCTTCTGGCAGTACATGGCATATTCAATATTTTTTGCAAACACCATAATTCGAAGGCATCAATTCTTTTTCGGTCATACGTATTCAATTCCAGCTTTCCCATGCATATGAGGCAATCCCAGAAAGATAGTTCTTGAAGAACACAATGCTTAAGGTAGTTTTTTTTTTTTTTTTGATACAGGTAAACTATTGTTTGGTTTTAAGAAGAGTTCTGTGAATCAGAGTTGACTCAACAGTACGGTTTTGTTTTGTTTTTTTTTTCAGGGATTATTTTTGGTTTAAGTTTTAAAGTTTATGTTAGGGCAATAATTCCAGGTGTTTCTCCATTGCCCAGGGCTCCAGAGAGTCAGGAGTCCATAAGAGTTTGAGGCTGCATTTCACATTTTGATCAGGATTCTCCTGTAGAATCTTTGATCGAAATGTTCAGTAACGGTAGCCAAGTGCCATCTAGTTCTTCTGGCCTCATGTCAAAGGAGGCAATTTTTCATGGAGGCAATTAGCCTCACATTGCATATTCTCCTCCTTTTCCTGACTCTACTTCTTCCTCTGCTGCTCCAGGCACATACAGACCAATTGTCATGCCTCAGGTGGCAGTTTACAAGCTTTTAAAATTCCCAAGTACTGCAAAATGAACTAGGAGGTAGGACAGAAGCACTAAAGATGTTATTAGGCCTATTAACCGGGATATGCTATGAAACCATAAACCTCCATCCAAGGAACCCTAGACCTCCATCCAAGGAACCAAATCCAGTGAGGTTTTTTCTTGTACAGAAGCAGTCTCAGAAGAGAGTCGAGTCTTTTGTTCCATGGAGCGGCCGGTGAGTTCCATCTGCAGAACTTTTGGTTAGCAGACTAACGCTTAACAACCAGAGCTTTTTGGTATGCATAATAACCAAAGCGTGTTGTAACCATTGGTTGTATTGTCAGTTTGTTGAACTGTGGTGGCTTGTGTGTCGCTGCGATGCTAGAAGCTATGCCACCTATATTTCAAATACCAACAGAGTCAACTGTGGTGGGCAAGTTTCAGAAGAGCCCCTCAGATTGGAAGGCACTGAAAATGTGACCAGGGTAGAGCAGATTGCTCAAAGTAGAGTCGACCTGAATGAATTGAATGGATTAAAGCTTTTGGGACCTTCATTTGTTTATGTGACATGTTTCAAAATGAGAAGAAACAGTTGCAAACACCCATTAATAATTAGAATGTGGAATGTAAGCAATATGAATCTAGGAGAACTGAAAGTGGTTAAAAATGGAATGGAACCCATAAAGATCAATATCCTAGATTTTAGTGAGCTGAAATTGACTGGTACTGGCCACTTTGAATCAGACAATTATATCGTATACTATACCAGGAATGACAAATTGAAGAAGAATGGTATCATATTCGTTTTCAAAAAGAACATTTCAAGATCTATCCTGAAGTACTAGGCTGTCAGTGATAGGATAATATCCATATGCCTACAAGGAAGACCAATTAATAGGACTATTACTCAAATTTATGAACCAACCACTAATGCCAAAGATGAGAAAATTGAAGATTTTTACCAACTTCTGTGGTCTGAAATTGATCAAAATGCAATCAAGATGCATTAATAATTACTGGTGATCGGAATATAAACAAGAAGGCTCTGTAGTTGGAAAATATTGCCTTGGTGATAAAATTGACTCCAGAGACTGCATGATAAAGTTTTGCAAGACTAATGAATTATTCATTGCAAATACTTTTTTTCAACAACATAAGAAGTGACTATACGTGTAGACCTCACAGAATAGAATACACAGAAATCAAATCAACTGTATCTGTGGAAAGAGACCGTAGGAAAGTTAAATACTATCAGTCAGAACAAGACCAGGAGCCGACTTCAGAATAGACCATCAATTGCTCATATGCAAGTTTAAGTTGAGGCTGATGAAAATTAAAAAGAGTCCACATGAACCAAAATACAACCTAAGTGTATTCTACCTGTTTTGGAGAACATCCTAAGAATAGATTTGATATACTGACCACTAATGACAGAAGAACAGACAAGTTGTGAGATGATATCAAGGCCATTATATATGATGAAAGTAATAGGCCATTAAAACGATGGGAAAGAAAGAAAAGACCAAAATGGAAGTCAGAAGAGACTCTGAAACTTGCATCTGAACGTAGAGAAGCTGAAGTGAATGGAAGAAATGATGAAGTAAAAAAGCTGAACAGAAGGTATCAAAGGGAGGCTTGAGAAGACAAAGTATTATAATGAAATGTGCAAATATCTGAAGATAGAAAACCTAAAGGGAAGAGCATGCTCGGCATTTCTCAAGCTGAAGAAATTTAAGAGAATATTCAAGCCTCAAGTTGCAGTATTGAAGGATTCTATGCACAAAATATTGAACGACACAGCAAGCATCAAAAGCAGATGGAAGGAATACACAAAGTCACTGTACAAAAATTAATTGGTCAATGTTTAACCATTTCAGGAGGCAACATGATTAAGAACTCGTGGTATTGAAGGAAGAAGTTCAAGCTGCATTGAAGACATTGGTGAAAAACAAGACTCCAGGAATTGACGGAATACCAATTGAGTTATTTTAACAAAGGAATGCAGCACTGGAGGTGCTCCCTTGTGTATGCCAAGAAATTTGGAAGGCAACTACCTGGCCAACAGACTAGAAGAGATCCATATTTCTGCCAATTCCAAAGAAAGGTGATCCAGCAGAATGCAGAAATTATCAAACAATATCATTAATATCACACACAAGTAAAATTTGCTGAAGGTAATTTAAAACTGGTTTCATCAGTACATTAACAGGGAACTGCCACAAATCCCAGCCAGATTCAGAGGAGGACATGGAACGGCGGATATCGTTGCTGATGTCAGATAGATCTTGGCCGAAAGCATAGAAAACTAGAAAGATGTTTACCTGTGTTTTATTGACTAGGAAAAGTTATTTGACTGTGTTAATCATAAATTATATATGTAACATTTAGAAGAATGGGAATTCCAGAACACTTAATTGTGCTCATACGAAACCTGTACATAGACCAATAGGCAGTTGTTCGAACAGAACGAGGGGAGAATGTGTGGTTTAAAATTAGGAAATGTGTGCATCAGGGTTGTATCCTTTCACCACACTTATTCAATCTGCATGATGAGCAATAATCCCAGAAGCTGAACTATGTGAAGAAGTATGTGGTACCTGATTGGTGGTATCCGGATTGGTGGAAGACTCATTAACAGCCTGTGACATGTAGATGATATAACTTTGCTTGCTGAAAGAGAAGAGGACTTGAAACACTCACTAACTAGGAGTAAAGACTACAACCTTCAGTATGGACTTCACGGCAACATAAAGAAAACAAAAGTCCTTACAAGTGGAACAATAAGAAACATCATGATAAACAGAAAATATCAAAGTTGTCAAGGATTTCATTACACTTGACTCCAAAATCGATATCCATGAAAGTAGCAGTCAAGAAATCAAATGACGCATTACATTGGGCAAATGTGCTGCAAAAGACTTCTTTAAAGCATTGAAAAGCAAAGATGTCACTTTCAGGACTACAGTGCCCCTGCCCAAGCCATGTTATTTTCAATGGCATCATATGCACGTGAAGGCTGGACAATGCATAAGGAAGACCAAAGAAGAATTGATGCCTTCGAATTCTAGTATTGGCAAAGAATATTGAATATATCATGCACTGCTAGAAGAATGAACAACTCTGTCTTGGAAGTACAGCCAGAGTGCTCCTTGGAAGCAAGAATGGTGAGACTTCATATCAAAGGATATGTTATCAGGAGGTAGCAGTCCCTGGAAAAGGACGTCATGCTTGGTAAGGCAGAGGGTCAGGGAAAAAGAGGAAGACCTTTGAGGAGATAGAATGACATAGTGGCTGCAACAATGGGTTGAAACATAACAATGATTGCAAAGATGGTGCAGGACCAGGCAGTGTTTTGTTCCGTTGCTATGAGTTGGAACTGATCAACTACACCTAACAGCAACAAGAAATTTCAGCCTTGGGGTGTGAGGAGCATTTCTAGAGAAGAGGGTCCTGGGAGGTGAATGGACTCCCAATTTCTTTTAGGAACATCGATGAAGAACTGGAGATGTTTGGTTTGGAGGATAGTCAAGTTGCACTGAAAGGTAGGTCTGCATAATGTTGTTGTGTCTTTGAGTTAATTCTGATTCATAGTGAACTTATGTACCAAGGTAGAACTGCCCATAGGGTTTCCTAGGCTGAAATTTTTAAGGGAGCAGATTGCCAGGTCTTTCGTTCCACAGAGCTGCTGGTGGGTTCTATCCAGTTTTGCTAGCACACGAGCACTCAAAAATATCTCCACCAGAGCTTTTTGGTATGCATAACAACCAAAATTGGTTGTACTGATTCTCAAAATAGGAACTTAGCATGTCCCTTTCAATCTAGAGGAATGTGTAAGGTGATGGTATTACAAGAAGTACACTGTTAGGTATTTTCTGAATCCATATAACCACATTTACCTGCAGAAAATCCTGAACTCTGAGGAGGAACAGTTAGGGCCTTTAGGGACTTTTCTTCCAGTTAGAAATGGTGTTACTGTTCACTAAGTTCTATTTTGGTTTTTTAAAGAGAATGAACGTGGTGCCATATTGCCAGGGGTTTGTGAATAGCAACTGCCTACTTCTTTACACAACATCTCTCACTCCAATCCTTTCCCTCTTAGTGCTTCAGTATTTGAGAACACAAGAGCTTAATTTTTTATAAATTTTTATAAATATAAAAGTAACAAGTACTGGTCTCACCATAAAAGAACACTTGACAAGACTCTTTTTCATCTATCAACTACTTGATAGTTTCAAACACATCAGCATGAGATTAGAGATTGAGATGAAGTGGAAATAGAATATTGATGAGAATGCTAGAAGGTAACGAGATGACAGAATAAGAAAGTTGGAGAGAAGAGTTTTGACAGGAAATCCTGCTTCAAATAATCATTTGGTCCCAGGTTGTCCTGATAACATGATACTGTTCTTAATTCTTGATATATTCAAGGTCAAGAATTCCATCTCAAGGAATTCGACAGTGCACGAAAGAATGAGCATGTTTGGCAAATCCTATCTTTAAGGCTACCTGCATGCTAAGGATCAGCATGAATCCAGTTCCAGAGTGTGGAAATGCATCAGTCCTCATTTTCCTACTTCAACATCCTAGGTGCCCAGCGATCACAGTGCACATTTCCTCTCTCAGTCCCAGCCATCCAGAGCTGGGTCATAGGTCACAGATTAGAAGCACACTGACTTTCAACACTAATGACCCAGAGCTGCATCAAAGCTCATGGGTTAGAAGATATCTTTCAGAGTTCCAGACAAGCAGACACCAGCCCCTGCTGACTCTCACTGCCCCTGTGGGTTGTTTAATTTGTTGGAATGAATCACAGAATTCACAAAGTATACACCATGCTATTATAGATGTATTACAAGCAAAAAGGATACAAACAAGACATACAAAGACAGAAGTAGGGTGGGTCAGGGAGGTGTCACAGCACAGAGCTTCCACGTCCCAAGAGAGATGGTTCTACCCTCTCCCGTGCGTGGTCATCAATCAGGACTCTCCTCTGAGCCTTAGGGGCTCAGGCTTTTATTGGCCTCTCCATATGACCATGATAGATTGCATCTTGTCTTGTGAGGTTTAGTCAGCATCATGCCCCCAAGGTGGTCCCTCTTTGTCTGATCAGCCCCCATTCTTTAGTCTCAGGTGTTGATAGGGCAGGAAAGAATGGAGTACAAAGACCAAATGGGTTTCTGCAATGTGATTTTCTCTTTGCGGTTGCAAAGCTTCTTGATTGCATAAGTTTTCAACTCTACACTACTGCAGAGATTAAGAGAAAATTCTAGCAATACAGATTTTACCACATTTTACAGCAGTACAGTTTTTTTTTTTTTTTAACAGATGACTGAAAGCACAGGTATGCAGATTTCAGTTCCAAAGAAGGAGATGTTATGGGCCAAATTGTTCCCCTCCAGGTAGGTATTGGAGTTGCCTGGATGGCCACTGATTGATATAGTGCAGGCCTGGCAATCGAGAGATCTGTGTAGCTCTTGTTCCTATGGAATGAGCTGGTAACCTCCCTTTCTGGGTTTCATATTTTAAGGTTTTACGATTGTCTATATTCGTGTGTACCCATATTCTTGCTTTCTAAAACCAGTGAGCTTTGTTTCCTATGACTTCCAGAACAAAAGACCACAAACTACATGGCTTATTAGAACAGAAATTCATTGTTTCATAGTTCTGGAGGCTGGAGGTCCAATATCTGGCTGTTGGCCATGGTGATTCTCGCTGAGGCCTCTGAGAAAGAATCTGTTGCATGATTCTCTCTTAGAGTTTGGTTACAGCTAGCTATTGTTGGCATTTCTGGGGTTGTAGAGGCATCTTCACATGGCTTTTTTCTCTCTTTCACTGTGTATCTTCTCGTTTATAAAGAAACGAGTCACATAACATCAGTACCCACTCACTCAAGTATGACCTCATGTTAACTGTCAACAACTTTAGAGACCCTATTTTCAAACAGGATCACACTCAAATTTACAGGAGTTATGACTTCAAAATATATTTTATGGGAAAATAAATTCAGTCCATAGCAGTACCGCTGCTATCTGTCCCCCCAAATTCAAGTCCTTCCCATGTGCAAAATACTTTCACTCCATCCCAGTATCTCCAATAATCTTACCCCATTTAAGTCTTAATTCTAAGTCTAAACTTACTTTCTATTAGGATCTGTGAAAAGTTGTCTGTTTCCAAATACGATGTAATGAACAGGTCTGGGATAGAAATTCCCATTTGAAAAGGAGAAAACTAGAGATAAAAAAAGGAACCAAACAAGTTCGTAATCCACCAGGGCAATGTCATTAGGTTTTTAGCTTTGAAAATAATTCTCTGTCCTCTGGACACGTCTGCACAGTGGCCCCTCCTCCTCTCTCCTGAGTAGTGGTGCCATCCCTCTGTCCTGTTTTGTGACTTTGCCTTCTGGAACCAAGGAAGTGGCCCTGCCCTCTGGAACCAAGGAGGTTGCCCTCTGTGGAACTAGGAGAGGGCAGTTCTGCCTCCCCAAGATTCGCCTACAACCTTGATGGCCTCTGAACTGCTGTTAGGATTATCCTTTCTTTTCTTGAAGGACAGAAGATGTTTACAGTCAAGCAGCTTCATCAGTGTTTCTTGCCTGTAGAACTCCAGGAGTTGAGAGTTTTTCTTCATTTTGACCTTTTTCTGTCCCTTTCAGTCTAAGATGGTAGTGTTTCTAATAAGGTTGCTGAGTGGATTCATTGGTCACCTGTCTAATCTCTTTAGCAGGTGGTTGTGCAACACATCGATGTTGTTCTTTCCAAAGAAATTTTTCTCAGCTTTTACAATGATGATATTGTTGTTGTTAGGTGCTGTCGAGTCAGCTTCAGCTCACTGTAACCCATGTATACATTGCCCAGTCCTACGCCATTCTAACCATGGTAGGTATTTTTGAGCTCAGTGTTGCCGCAACTCTGTCAATCTATGTCATTAATGGTCCCCCTCTTCTTCACACACTTTTTCAGTCATGATGTCCTTCTACAAGGATTGATCCCTCCTGATAACATGTCCAAAGTGAGTGAGATGAAGTCTCACTATCCTTGCCACTAAGGAGAATTTAGCTGTACTTTCTCCAAGTCAGACCTGTTGGTTCTTCTGGAAGCCCACAGAATATTCAATGTCCTTCACCAATAGCATAATTCAGATGCACTAATTCTAATCTGGTGTTCCTTTTCATTGCTTAGCTTTTGCATAGTTATGAGATATTGAAAATCCCATGACTTGAATCAAGAGAACATTGGTCATCAGAAGATATTTTTACTTTTTAAGATTTGAAAGAGGTATTTTGCAGCAGATTTGCTCAATGTTATGCGCCACTTAATTTCTTGACTGTCGCTTCCATGGATGTTGATTGTTGATCCAAGTAAAATGAAATCCTTGAAAACTTGAATATTTTCTCTGTTTATCATGATTTTATTTATTGAGTCGGTTGTGCAGATTTTGTTTTCTTTATATTGGAGTGTAATCCATACTGAAGGCTTCAGTCTTTGATCTTCACCCGTAAGTGCTTCAATTCATCTTCACTTTCAGCAAGCAAGCTTGTGTCATCTGCATATCACAGGATGTTAATGAGTTTTCAAGTAGTATTGATGCCACATTGTTCATACAGTCTAGTTTCTTGAATTATTTGTTCAGCATACATATTGAATAAGTATGATGAAAGGATACAACTGTGCTGCGCCCTTTGTTCTATTTTAAACCCTGCAGTAATCTTTTTTTTTTGGACATTAAGTAGGTAATTTTATTCATTGTCATTTCATACACACTGTGTATAGGATATAAGATAGTCATGTTATTTATTTATTTTTTATTGTACTTTAGATGACGGCATACAGAATAAACTAGTATCTCATTAAATAGTTAGTACACATATTGTTTTATGACATTGGTTAACAACCCCACAACATGTCTACACGCTCTCTTCTTGACCTTGGGCTCCCTATTACCAGCTTTCCCGTTCCCTCCTGCCTTTCAGTCCTTGCCCCTGGGATAGTGTGCCCCTTTAGTCTCATTTTGTTTTATGGGCCTGTCCAATCTTTGCCTGAAGGGTGAACCTCAGGAGTGACCTCATTACTAAGGTGAAAGTGTGCCCGGGGGCCACACTCAGGATTTCTCTGGTCTCTGTCAGGCCAGCAAGTCTAGTCTTTCTTTATGAGTTAGAATTTTGTTCTACACGTTTCTCCAGCTCTGTCCAGGATCCTCTATTGAGATCCCTGTCAGAGCGGTCAGTGGTGGTAGCCAGGCACCATCTAGCTGTAGTGGACTCTGTCTGGTGGAGGCTGTGGTAGATGTGGTCCATTAGTCCTTTGGATTAATCTTTCCCTTGTGTCTTTAGTTTTGTTCATTCTTCCTTGTTCCCAAAGGGGTGAGACCATTGGAGTATCCTAAATGGCTGCTCACAGGCTTTTAAGACCCCAGACGCTACTCACCAAAGTAGAACGTAGAACATTTTCTTTATAAATTATGTTATGCTAATTGAGCTAGATGTTCCCCAAGACCATGGTCCCCATAGCCCTCAGCCCAGCAATTCGGTCCCTCAGGGAGTTTGGATGTGCCTATGGAGGTTCCATGACCTTGCCTTGTACAAGTTGTGTTGGCTTCCCCAATATTGTGTTCTGTCTTACCCTTCACCAAAGTTACCACTCATCTATTGTCTATTAAGTGTTTTTCCATCCCCACTCCTCCACTCTCTCATATCCATCAAAGATTGTTTCTTTTTGTGTGTAAATCTTTTCATGAGTTTTTACAGTAGTGGTCTCATACAATATTTATCTTTTCGTGATTGACGTATTTCACTCAGCTTAATGCCCTCCAGATTCATCCATGTTATGAGATGTTTCACAGATTCATCGTTGTTCTTTATCTTTGCATAATACTGCATTGTTGTATGTACCACAGTTTGTTTATCCATTCATCTGTTGATGGGCACCTAGGTTGTTTCCATCTTTTTGTCTGCTGTGAACAGTGCTGCAGTACATGGGTGTGCATATGTCTATTCGTGTGGCAGCTCTTATCTCTCTAGGATATATTCCTAGGAGTGGGATTGCTGGATCATATGGTATTTCTATTTCTAGCTTTCTAAGGAAGCGCCAGATCGTTTTCCAAAATGGTTGTATCATTTTGCATTCCCACCATCAGTGCATGAGAAGACTTCCAATATCCCTGCAGCCTCTCCAACATTTGTTATTTCCTGTTTTTTTGATTTGTGCCAGTAATGCTGGGGTGAGATGGTATCTCATTATGGTTTTGATTTTACATTTCTGTAACGGCTAGTGATCGCAAGCATTTTCTCATGTGTCTGTTAGCTGCTTGAATGTCTTCTTTGGTGAAGTGTCTGTTTATTTCCTTTACCCATTTTTTAATTCGATTATTTGTCTTTTTGTTGTAGAGGTGTTGGGTTTTCTTGTAGATTTGAGAGATTAGAACTTTGTCTTATTTGTAATAGCCAAAATTTTTTCCCAGTATGTTGGTTCTCTTTTTACTCTTTCAGTGAAGTCTTTTGATGAGCATAACTGTTTAATTTTTAGAAGATCCCAGTTATCTAGCTTATCTTTTGAGGTTGGCATGTTGTTGGTTGTGGTTTGTATCCTGCTAATGCCATGTATTAGGGCCTCCAAGGTGACATAGTGGTTAAATGCTACTGCTGCTAACCAAAATGTCGGCAGTTCGAAACCACCAGGCATTCCTCGGAAACTCTATGGGGCAGTTCTACTCTGTCTTGTAGGGCTGCTATGAGTAGGAATTGATGGCAATGGGTAATGTTGATCCGATTTTGTTTTGTTCTATGAAGTTCATAGTTTTTACCTTTATATTTAGGTCTTTGATCCATTTTGAATTAGTTTTTGTATATGGTGTGAGGCATGGGTCCTGTTTCATTTTTTTGCAGATGGACATCCAGTTTTGCTAGCACCATTTGTTAAAAAGGCTGTCTTTTCCCCATTTGATGGAGGTTCGGCCCTTGTCAAAGACCAGGTGACCATAGGTCAATAGATTTACATCTGGGTTCCCAATTCTGTTTCATTGGTCAATGTGTCTGTCTTTGCACCAATATCAGGGTGTTTTGGCTACCATAGCTGTATAGTAGGTTCTGAGGTCAGGTACTGCGAGTCCTCCTACTTTATTCTTCTTTAATAGTGCTTTACTTCTCCAGGGCTTCTTCCCTTTCCATATAAAGTTAATAATAATTTTTTCCATCTTTTCAAAGAATATTGTTGGTATTTGGATTGGGATTGCATTGTATTTGTAAGTCACTTAGGATAGAATTGTCATTTTCACAATGTTGAGCCTACCTATCCATGACCATGGAATGTTTGTCCATTTATGTAGATCTCTTTTGGTTTCTTGCAGTAGTGTTCTGTAGTTTTCTTTGTATAGGTCCTTTACATCCTATCTTAGCCATCTAGTGCTGCCATAACAGAAATACCACAAGTGGATGGCTTTAACAAAGAGAAATTTATTTCCTCACAGTATAGTAGGTTACAAGTCCAAATTCAGGGCGTCGGCTCCAGGGGAAAGCTTTCTGTCTCTGTTGGCTCTGGAAGAAGGCCTTTGCCCTCAATCTTTCCATGGCCGAAGAGCTTCTCAGGTGCATGGACCCTGGGCCCAAAGGACATGCTCTGCTCCTGGTGCTGCTTTCTTGGTGGTGTGAGGTCCTCAAATCTCTGCTTGCTTCCCTTTCCTTTTATCTCTTGAGAGATAAAAGGCAGTGCAGGCCACACCCTGGGGAAACTCCCTTTACCTTGGGTCAGGGAGGTGACCTGAGTAAAGGTAGTGTTACAATCCCACCCTAATGCTCTCAATATAAAATTACAATCACAAAATGGAGGAAAACCACAGAATACTGGGAATCATTGCCTAACCAAGTTGACATATATTTTTTGGGGGACACAATTCAATCCATGACACATCCCTAGTTAGATTTATTCCTAAGTATTTTTTTTTTTTAGGGGCTATTATAAATGGTATTGTTTTCATGATTTCCTTTTCGTGGTTCTCTTTATTGGTTTATAGGAATCCAAATGATTTTTGAATGTTTATCTTGTATCCTGCTACACTGCTAAATCTTTCTATTTGTTCCAGTAGTTTTCTCGTGGAGTCTTTTGGGTTTTGTGTGTATAGTACCATATCATCTGCAAATAGGGACAGTTTAACATCTTCATTACCAATTTGGATGCCCTTTATTCCTTTTTCTTGCCTTTTTGCTCTTCGTACTTCCAGCTAGTACTTCCAGCACTATGTTAAATAGGAGTGGTGATAAAGGGAGTCCTTGTCTTGTTCCTGTTCTCAAGGGGAATGTTTTCAGCCTCTCTCTGTTAAGAATGGTATTGGCCACTGGTTTTGCATAGATGCCCTTTGTTACGTTGACGGATTTCCCTTCTATATGTATTTTATTGAGAGTTTTTATCAGGAATTGATGCTGGACTTTGTCGAATGCCTTTTCTCTGTTGTTTAAGATGATCATGTGATTCTTTTCTCTCAATTTATTTATGTGGTGGATTACGTTGATTGATTTTCTAATATCGAACCAACCTTGCATACCTGGTATGAATCCTACTTGATGGTGGCGTGTTATTTTTTTATATGATGCTGAATTCTATTGGCTAGAATTTTGTTGAGAACTTTTGCATCTATATTCATGAGAGATACTGGTCTGTAATCTTTTTTTTTTTTTGGCGTCTTTACCTGGTTTTGGTGTCAGGGTTATGCTGGCTTCATAGAATGAATTCGGAAGTATCGCTTCATTTTCTATGTTCTGAAATAGTTTGAGTAGTACGGGCATAAGCTCCTCTCTGAATGTTTGCTAGATGTCTCCAGTGAAGCCATCTGAGCCAGAGATTTTTTTTTGTTGGGAGTTTTTTTTTATTACCTTTTCAATCTCTTCTCTTGCTGTGGGTCTGTTCAGATTTTCAATATCATTTTGTGTTAGTTTGGGCAGGTAATGTGTTGCTAGAAAAGGGCCCATTTCCTCTAGGTTTTAAACTCTGTTGGAGTATAGTTTTTCATAATACTCTGTTATGATCTTTTTATTTAAGTTGGGTCTATCGTAATGTCCCCTATTTAATTTCTAATTTGGGTTATTTGTGTCCTTTTGTGTTTTTCTTTTGTCAGTTTGGCCAGTGGTTTATCAATTTTGTTGATCATTCCCAAGAACCAACTTTTGGTTTTGTTGATTCTATTGTTTTTCTATTCTCTATTTCATTTATTTCTGCTCTGATTTTTGTTATTTCATTTCCTCTGGTGGCTGTGGGCTTCTTTTGCTGTTCTCTTTCTATTTGTTCAAGTTGTGTAGCTAATGTTTTGGTTTTGTCCCTTTCTTCTTTTTCCAGTGTGTGCATCTATTGCTATAAATTGACTTCTGAGCACTGCCTTTGCTATGTCTCAAAGGTTTTGGTATGATGTTTTTTCAATCTCATTTGATTCTAGGAATTTCTTGATTCCATCTCTGAATTCTCCTATTACCCAGTGGGTTTTAAGCAGGGCGTTATTCAGTTTCCATGCAATCGATTTTTTTTCCTTGCTCTTCCTGTTGTTAATTTCTACTTAGATGGCATTATGGTCAGAGAAGGTACTTTGTCTTATCTCAATGTTTTGGATTTTTTTGAGGGTTGCTCTGTGGTGTAAGATGTGGTCTATTCCGGAGAATGTTCCATGTGTATTGGAAAAGAACGTGTACTCTGCAGCTCTTGGGTGGAGTGTTCTATACATGTCTATGAGGTCAAGCTGGCTGATTGTGCCCTTTAGCTCTTCTGTATCTTTGTTAAGTTTCTTCCTAGATGTTCTGTCCATTATCGAGAGTGGTGTGTTGAAGTCTCCTACTATTGTTGTGCAACTGTACATTTCTCTTTTCAGTGCTGTTAGAGGTTATTTTATGTATTTAGGAGCCCTGTCATTTTTTGCATAGATGTTTATTATAGTTAAGTCTTCTTGATGGCCAAAACCCCACTGCCATCAAGTCGATTCTGACTCATAGCGACCCTATAGAACAGAGTAGAACTGCCCGTTAGAGTTTCCAAGGAGCGCCTGGCAGATTCGAACTGCTGACCTCTTGGTTAGCAGCCATAGCACTTAACCACTACACCACCAGGGTTTCCCTTCATGATGGATTGACCCTTTAATCATTATATAGTGCCTTTCTTTGTCTTTTATGGCAGATTTTGCTTTAAAGTCTATTTTATCTGAGACTAGTACTGCCACTCCTGCAATTTTTTGGAAGCTATTTTGTTGATATATTTTTTCTATCTTTGATTTTTAATAAATTTTCATCTTTGTTTCTAAGGTGTGTCTCTTGTAGACAGCATATTGATGGATCCTGTTCTTTTATCCATTCTGTTGCTGTCTGTCTCTTTATGGCTGCATTTAGGCCATTTACATTCATTGTAATTATTGATAGGCGTGAATTTATTGCTGTCATTTTGTAGTGCTTTTTTTGTTGTGATGCTGACATCTTCTTTGTTCCTCTTACTCTCCTGCGGTGAGTTCCTTTTGTTTGTAGATTTCTTTTTCATTTTCTTTTGTAGATTTTGTTTTTATTGAGACTTTATGTTTTTCTTCGTTGTTTTGATAAGTAGGTTTGTTAATTTTCTTTGTGGTTACCTTGAAATTTACTCTTATTTTCCTAGGTTTGAACCAGTATGTTATTACTTGGTATTGCCTTGCCTTCCTCTCCATTACAAAGTTGAATGTCTACACCGTTCATTCCCTCTTATTTTTCTTACAGTGTTGTCATTTACAGATTAACCTGTCTGATTTCCTGTTGTAATTCTTTTGATTTTGGGTATTCCTTGAGAGTTCATTTCCTAGGTTGGTGTCTGGCTGGTACAATTGTATGTCCTAGGTTCAGGCTGCAGTCTGATGTTGTTTGTTCTCAGATCAAAGGACTCCCTTTAATAATTCTTGTAAATTTGGTTTGGTTTTACATATTCCCTCAATTTCTGTTTATGCAGAAATGTCCTAATTTCACCATCATATTTGAATGATAGTTTTGCAGGATATATTATTCTTGGTTGGCAATTTTTTTCTTTCAAGGATTTGTATATGTCATCCCGTTGCCTTCTTGCATGCATGGTTCCTGCTGAATAATCATAGCTTAGTCTTATTGTTTTTCCTCTGTATGTGACTTTTTGTTTTTCTCGAGCTGCTCTCAGGATTTTTTTCTTTGTCTCTGGTTTTAGTGAGCATGATCGTAACACGCGTTGGTAATTTTCTTTTGAAGTCTATCCTATATGGGGTTTGTTGAGCTTCTTGGATGGTCAGCTTTTCATCTTTCATGGTATTGGGGAAGTTTTCTGTCAGCAATTCTTCCATTATCCTTTCTGTATTTTCTGTTTTCTCCCCCTGTTCTGGGACTCCGATCACTTACAAATTTTTGCTTTTGATTGTATCCCACATAATGCTCAGGGTTTCTTCATTTTTTTTCTGAGTTTTCCTCAGAGTTGTATCTGAGTGTTTGTCTTCAATATTGCTGATCCTGTCTTCCATCATTTCAAACCTACTCCTCAGCCTTTCTATGACTCTGTCCATTTCTGAAATCTTGTTACCTATCTTTTCGATTCTTAATTGTTGTTTTTGTATGGTTTTTAGTAGTGAATTCATTTGGGCACTTTATTCCTGTCTAAGAAGAAGTACAACCAGAATGCTCCTTAGAAGCAAGGATGGTGAGACTGCGTCTTTCTTACTTTGGACCTGTTGCCAGGAGGGATCAGTCCCTGCAGAAGGGCATCACACTTGGCAAAGTACAGGGTCAGTGGAAGAGAGTAAGACCCTCAATGAGGTGGATTGACACAGTGGCTGCAACAGTGAGCGCAAGCATAACAAGGATTGTAAAGATGGCTCAGGACAGGGCAGTGTTTTGCTCTGTTGTGCATGGGGTCACTATGAGTCAGAACTGACTCAACAGCACCTAATAATAACAACAACATTATTTCCTGAATTATCACATTTTTGTCTTATTTTCCATGAATTTGTCTATTTTTTCTTCATTTTTGTCTGCTTTTTACTTCAACTCTTAAATAGCTCTGAATATTAGGGATTCAAATTGCCTATCAGGTAGTTCTAGTGCCTTTTCTTCTACTGGAAAGTCATCTGGTGTTTTATTTTGGAGCCTACTAGAACCATCCTGTGCTGTTTTTTAAATATGTTTTGAAATTATCTGCTGTCCTTGGGACATTCAGTGGTTATTTTCTTTGTCTACTGATTGGAGATCTTTTTTTTTTGTCCTGCTGTTTTGTTTTATTTGGTTATGTCTGAGCAGGTGGGCTGTGCATTCTTTGTAGTTTACTTGTCTGGAGTCATAATACTTTTCACCTACTTGTCCAAGGGTCAAGGGCAGTTGCTCAGCTATAGTGTAGCAGGGCAGGTCCAGCTGAAGGGGAGGGGCAGGGATGGGTTGTTTTTGCCATGTACTAGGGCCAACAGGGTGGGCTGGGAATCAGTGCTGAGCAGGTTCTGGTAGGCTGTGTCTGTGCTACTTTGGGGAGTGATGTTCAGTTCAAGGTGGAGGTAGGCAGGAAGGAGGTGGGAGCTTGTGATGTGTGGAGCTCATATGGGTATGGGAAAGAGGAGAGAGAAGCAGGAGCCAAAACAACAACCAAAAAAGTGTGCTAAGAGTGCTTGCCTTTGGAGTGGAGAAATGAGAAACCAAGAAATGGAGAAAAATAAAAAGTAAAAAAAAAAAAAAGAAAAGGGAAAAAGAAAAAACAACTACACAAAAATTTGGAAGCAAAAAAGAAAGAAAGAAAAGCCCCCAGGGGACCCACCGGTGCAGCTGCAAGATCGGGGAAGTGGCTTACAGGCTGCACAGTATGACCTGGCTAGAGGGGTTATAGATGTCACAAAGGGCCAGGTATTCAGGAGGCAGGAAAAGAAGGTAAGCATAGAAAGACAAAAACTGAGAAATGAAGAAAGCCAGTAAAGAAAAAAAAGAAAATAAATAGATGTCCCCAGGGATCCCACCTACACTGCTGTGCATATTGGGAGAGTGGCTCCTAAGCTGTGCAGTGCAGCCATGTTAGAAGGGACTCTGAAGCCACAAAAAGAAAAAGAACAAATAAACAAAACAGAACAAAGCAAAACAAAGCAAAGCAAAAAAAAAAAAAAGAAAGAAAAAAAAGCCTTGGGGATCCCACTGTCGTGGTGTCATGGGCCAGGGGCATGTTTCCTCAGTGAAGTGGTGCTTCACAGCCTTTCAAGGGAAAGCAAAGATGGCACACTGAGCAAGTGTTCAAGAGAAAGGAGGGGGAGGTGGTGAGAGGCATGGAAGAAACCAAAAGAAATGGAAAAAGCAACATCAGGAACAAAGGGCACTCAGGAAGCCGGACAGTGTGGGAAGAGTGAACCAAGCAGCCCAGGGCTGAAGCAGTTGCCTTTGGGTGAAGAGACTGCAGCTGGTGGGA
Source organism: Loxodonta africana (assembly GCF_030014295.1). Classification (NCBI taxonomy): domain Eukaryota; kingdom Metazoa; phylum Chordata; class Mammalia; order Proboscidea; family Elephantidae; genus Loxodonta; species Loxodonta africana. Next base: position 35,639,783 of record NC_087351.1, read on the forward strand.
AGCAGAGGAGGTCAGGGTGTGGAAGAAGGGTGGGGGTTAGTAAAGCATATATTGCTGGTTACTGGGTACTCTGTCTTTTGCTGGGAACTTTGTGAAGCTGCTTTCCTGTACTCCCTGTCTGCTGATCTCTGATGTGGATGAGAAGAATCCACATGGCATGGGTGCTGCACTTTTTGGCTGGCCAAGCACCGCTGCAAGCCAGGAAGCACGGAGGTGAGCAGAGTGGAGAGAATGGGGCATGGGAAAGAGTGTATCACTGCTTACCAGGTGCTCTGTCTCCTGCTGGGAGCTCTGTGAAGCTGCTTTCCTGTGCTTCCCGTCTGCTGATCTCTGACAGGAGTCCAAGATGGTGAATCTGTGCTGTGTTAGCTGATAGGGGACCTCTGCATGTATTTCTCTGTTCTCTGCCAGTTTCTTATTCTATTTGGTGCTTGGCTGAAATCTTTATCTCTCCATTTGACACTTCGGGTTCCAGGGATGATGTTTGTTTCTGTTTTACTTAGTTTTTCAAGTCTTTGTTATGGAGGGATGGTGTGGTGCTTCTGTGTATGGCGCCATGTTGGCCTAGGATCTGCGGTAATCTTTTGTTCTAATTGGACTACTGCCCCGTGATTTATAAAGGTTCGCATACACACAATTAAGGATTTTGAAAGAATTTTGCATATATTCAAGTTTTGATTCCTTTTTACACAGTTCATTTCTCAGTATATCTCTTTCCTTTTGCATTGTATCATAAGCAGCAAGGAAAAACCAGGTCTGATATTTAACATTTTCTTAGAAGTCTCTGAGCTAAATATCCAAGCTCAACACTTACAATTTTTTACTTCCCACAAAAAATTCTACCACAATACAGCCAAGATGGCTGTGTGTGTCTGGGGGGTGTGTGGTACTTCAGGGGCTTGTGTGTTTTTGTGATGCTGGAAGCTACGTGACTGGTATTCAAACACCAGCCGGGTCACCATGGCAGACAGGTTTCAGCTGAGCTTTCAGACTAAGATAGACTAGGAAGAAGGACCCGGTGGTCTAATTCTGAAAATAATTAGCCAGTGAAAACCTTATGAATAACAGCCAGAAGATGATATAGGGCTGAAAGATGAGCCCCTCAAGCTGGAAGACACTCAAAAGACAACTGGGGAAGAGCTGCCTCCTTAGACTTGACCTTAACGACATGAACTGGTATTGGCCATTTTGAATTGGACAATCACATGATCTACTATGCAGGGAATGACAACTTGAAGAGGGGTGGTGCTGCATTCATCGTTCAAAAGGAACATTTCAAGATCTATACTGAAGTACAGTGCTGTCACTGATAGGATAATATCCATACACTTATAAGGAAGACCAGCTAATATGACTATTATTCAAACTTATGAACCAACCACTAAGGCAAAAGATGAAGAAATTGAAGATTTTTACCAATTTCTGCAGTCTGAAATTGATTCAACATACAATCAGGAGACACTGATAATTACCAGTGTTTGGAATGTGAAAGTTGGAAACAAAGAAAAAGGATCAGTAGTTGGAAAATACAGCCTTGGTGGTAGAAACAGTGCCAGCGATCTCATGACAGAATTTTGGAAGACCAATGACATCTTCATTGCAAATACATTTTTTCACCAACATAAATGGTGACAGTACAGGTGAACCTCACCAGATGGAATACAGAGGAATCAAATCGACTACATCTGTGGAAAGAGAACAGAAAAGCTCAATATTATGAGTCAGAACAAGGCCAGGGACTGACCGTGGAACAGAGCACAATTGCTCATATGCAGGTTCAAGTTCAAACTGAAGAAAATTAGATCAAGTCCAGAAGAGCTGAAGTACGATCTTGAGCATATCCCACCTGAGTTTAGAGACCATCTCAAGAATAGATTTGATGAATTGAACACTAATTACTGAAGACTAGACCAGTTGTGGAATGACATCAAGGACATTACACACGAAGAAAGCAAGAGGATATTAAAAAGACAGGAAAGAAAGAAAAGACCAAAACAGATGTGAGAAGAGACTCTTACATCTTGCTCTTGAATGTCAAGTAGCTAATGCAAACAAAAGAAATGATGATGTAAAAGAGCTGAACAGAAGATTTCAAAGGGAGACAAAGTATAATGACATGTGCAAAGACCTGGAGTTAGACAATGAAAAAGGAAGAACACTCTTAACATTGAATAAGGAAGACAGAATAATTGACACCTTTGAATTGTGATGTTGGAGAAGAATGTTGAATATGCCCTGGAGTGCCAAAAAAATGAACAAATTTGTCTTGGAAAAAGTATGAACAGAATGCTCCTTAGAAGCAAGGATGGATCCTTAGAACATCTCACATACTTTGGACATGTTATTAGGAGGGATCGATCCCTGGAGAAGGACATCATGCTTGGTAGAGTGTCAGTAAAAAAAGAGGAAGACCCCAAACAAGATGGATTGACATGGTGGCTGCAACAATGAGCTTAAGTATAACACGAATTGTGAAGATGGTGCAGGACCAGGCATTGTTTTATTCTCTTGTACATACTGTTACCATGAGTCAGAATCGACTCGATGGCACCTAACAACGAGAACAGTTAAATTTTTTTTGTCAGTGTAAAGCAAGGATAGCCTTACCTACAATGTCCAATAACAGGGTCATGATTTTCTTGTAAGGCCTCACCAGAAGCCTATTTAACATTCACATTTCTAGCAACATTCTCTTCACAATAATAGGAAATTTCTCCACAGCTCTCTTTCCTTCTCTCTGAGGCTTCACAAGAATTGACTTTGACATCCATAATTCTATCAACAGTCTCTTCAAGTCTTCAAGGCTTTCATTAGCATGTGCCTCAAAACTTTTCCATCCTCTACCCATCAGTGAATTCTAAAACCACTTCCACATTTTAGGCATTTTGCTGCAGCACCCCACTTTCAGTACCAAAAACTGTATTAGTTTCCTGCAGTTTTTGTAACTAGATAGCACAAAAAAAAAAAAAAAAAAAAAAAAAGCACAAATTGGGTGGTATATAAGAACAAAAATTTATTGCTTTATTTTTCTGGAGGCTTGAAGTGCTAAATCAGGGTGTCAGCTCTGTTGATTCCTTCTGAGGACTCTGAGAGAAAATATGTTCCATGCCTCTCTCCTAGTTACTGGTGACAGCCAGCAATAGTTGTTTTCCTTGGCTTGTACATACATCTTCACTTGATGGTCTTCCCTCTGTCTCTATATATCTTTCCCTCTTTTACAATGACACTAGTCATATAGAATCAGAACCCCCACGCCTACTCCTATATGACCTCATCTTAACTCAACTAATATCATTTGCAAAGGCCTTATTTAGAACGGTGACATATCTTTTTGGCAACGCAATTCAACCAGTAACTCATGTGGATTCACATTTTTACTTTCTGAAGCCAGTGATGTTTTATTCTAAGGGGGGAAAAATGTACCTATGTCTAAGGTTTAAAACAGATGGACAGGTTGGATTTAATGACACGGCGTTGGGGGCTTGAACACTCATCCTCTAGGGTGGTCTGTGATTTTAAAATGTATTTTTCATTTCTATAAAATCTTTAAGAAGACTGCAGAAGCATAAAACATATGACTCTTGCTGTCTTGTCTAAATGAAAACAGTCTTTATTTACTTGTCTCCATATTTGTCCAATGTTACAAATGCACTTTGGCAAATTCCATTCTGCATATAAATTTGTTACCTAAGAAAATTTTAAAGATCTTACTTGTTTGATATCATGTATATCTTGTATTTAATATGGCTAAAAATGGGTGTGATTTCTTACTGTGATATCAAAGCTTTCATAATGGGAACTTTTGGTCACTTTTCAGTTTCCTCCAAATGTGCAGAAGCACTTACTGACATTTCTGATGTATAGAAATAGGAAGCCTATAAGATGACTATCATTGTTTCTGGTCATAGTAAAAATGTTAAGGTGTTGGCCTGCCATAAAAAATCTTTGTAAAATGTTTGAATTAAAGAATATTCTCATGTCCATTGAGGATGAGAATGAAGAAAAGGGTTACAGTGAAAAAGAAATTTGTATGTTGTCTCTGCAAGCTATTTAATGATCTTTGAATAGACTATTAGGAACATAGCAAAGGAGGAACCAATGGCAAGGCAGTTGTTTTATGGCATGTGTAGATGGCAACAAGATTTCATACAGAGAAAAAAAAGACTCATACATCAAAGATAAGACTGCTTTAGGCCTCAAAACCTTATCACCAAAGCCAAGTTTAACAGGTCTTTCTTATTTATCTATTAATTAAAAAAAAAAAAAAGTAATTTCTTTGTAATAAATTTCAAGTTATTCCTGTGCTTTAAAGCCATTTTCGCTGAGATAGAGAAGTTTAACTTGTGATGGCATCCAATGTTCGTTGGAGCGTATAGACACATTGGATATAATAAATGAGGAGAATTTGTGTGATGAATTTGCAAATGCAGAGGTACTGACGACAAACAGCTGGTCCGCCAAAGCAGTCCTGTAGACACCAAGAGGATGGGCATATTTGCGGAAACCTATCTCCCATAAGTTAAAAAAAAAAAAAAAAAAAACCAATGTTGCTAATAGGTAAAATCCTAAGTGTTTCATGTTGAGATGATTTTGCTGAAAGGAAATTTAGCTTGTAGATACCATAAGTCAGTGTAATGAAGGCTTGATTAAAACAGACCCTTAATCAAAGTGATAATTATGTTTGTGTATATTCCATTTTGGTACTATCTAGAGGAAGTGAAAGATACTCAAAAGTGGTAGGAGTTTCAGCAAAGTGTTAGTGGAAAATGAAAGAATCAAGATATTTTATTGTATCAGAAGATGTGAAAAAGATGTTATTTATATATGTATGCCCAATTAACCCTATGGTATTTAGAATTAGTTTTAAAAGACTGATGTCTGTAAAAATATATAGTTTTGAACTTGAAGGAGGTAGGGCCAAGACAGTAGAATAGTCAGACACTTCCTGCAGTTCCTCTTACAACAAACACCTGAAAAAACAAGCAGATTTATTATATATGATAATCTAGGAGCCCTGAACATCAAATACAAAGTTGAGGAGTCGGACTGAGTGGCAGGGGGAGGGAGAGACAGTTCAGAAGCAGCAAAGAAGTGCCAGACCTGACCTAGCCAGTACCCTGCAAGCTGAATCCTTTGGCACATGGGGGCTAAGGCAAGCAGTAGTACTAAGGACACATGTTGCAACATTGGGAGAATTTGTACAAGTCCCTGGAGCCAGAGGAAATCAGAACTGGATCTGAGAACGTTAAGTGCAAGCATCTAACCTGACACTCAGGAATGGAATAACCCTTTCCCCTTTGGGACTTCTGTAACAGTGTCTCTCTTCTCCTCCCCTGCCCCCTCCCTAATCTGCTCTGGTGCCAGTCTGGCAGTGTTCAACAGTTGTTGTGTCCCCTAGGATGGAAGTGGGAACCGTTACATCCAATTCAGTGTCCTGGCTTTGGGGAGGGAACAAATAAAACAAAACAAACAAACAAAAAAGAAACCTCCAGCTCCTCTAAGCTGGGAGCTTGAAAGTGATAAGCCCCAACCCAGTCGCTTGGCTTTAAAAATTGCCATGCCCCCTAAACCAGAACTCAGGGCAGGCACTGCCCTTTTGCCTAGGCACAGGCATAAGGAGTCCACAAACTTTGAATGCCTTTAACCCCTACCTAGACCCATGTGGGCCCATTCAATAGCTTAGGCCCTCATTAGCATAGTACAACATGGTGTATTCCTGAAGCCTATTTTCAACTGCAACAGCTGAGGTGGAGTGGCAGATTCATGACATTTGATGCTGTCCTGCCCATTAAGCAGAGTCCTCATCCACCCACATCAGGGACCTGAGGACTGGTGGCTTCACTCATCCCACTTAGCCACCCATGACAGGGGTCCAAGAATAAGTGGTGCCTCCAGTCCTTACAGCCAACAGTATTGGGTGCCCAAAGTCTGGCTGCAAAACTCACCCACTTACTTGCTCTAGGAGACAGGGAAGCACCTTCCACCTAAGACTCGGGGGGCAGCTTTCAGCCCCCTACCTTGCTCAGCACATAACCTCCTACTGCAGCCAATACCTGTGCTTGTTCCAGTCAGCCCTATGTAGCCCTGCTCATCTAGGACTGTAGGAGAGAGCCTGCACCACACACCTGGTGACTGAAGACCAGGTTCCTGAGCTGAATCCACACAAGAAAAATGAATGGACTCCTGGGCTCACACACCTAGTAGCAGCTCTAACTACCTTGTACAGAATGTGAGAACTTCAAAGATGCCAATAATCAAAGTAGCTCACATGTCCAGCCTATTTGGGCATACCAAAACAAAACAAAAAACTATGACCCAGTAAGCAAACATACAATAAATACATATAGTAAGATCAAGGCGGTGGGGCCAAGATGGCAGAGTAGTCAGACACTTCCGGTGGTCCCTCTTACAACAAAGACTCCAAAAAACAAGTGAAATGATTATATATACGACAATCTAGGAGCCCTGAACATCAAAGGCAAAGTTAGGAAATCAGACTAAGCAGCAGGGAGAGAAAGAGATAGTTCAGAAGCAGCATGGAGTGCCAGACCTGAGTTGGCAGGAAATGGCACCCCTCAGGCAAACAACAAGCAAAAAAGAGCAAAAGTGGCAACATTAATTTCTGATAAAATAGACTTTAAAAGCAAAATCCACCACAAAGGATAAGGAAGGACACTAAGTAATGATTAAAGGGGTAATATACCAGGAGGATATAAACATATTAAATATTTATGCATCCAATGACTGGGCTGTAAGATACATAAAACAACTCTAACAGCATTGAATAGTGAGATAGACAGCTCCACAATTATAGTAGGAGACTTCAACACACCACTTTCGGTGAAGGACAGAACATCCAGAAGGAATGTCAATAAAGACACAGAAGAGCTAAATGCCACAATCAACCAACACGACCTCATAGACATGTGCAGAACACTCCACCCAATGGCAGCCAAGTATACTTTCTTTTCCAGTGCACATGGAACTTTCTCTATAATAGACTACATATTAGGTCATAAAGCAAGGCTTAGCAGAATCCAAAACATTGAAATATTACAAAGCACCTTCTCTGACCATAAAGCCATAAAAGTAGAAATCAATAACAGAAAAAGCAGGGAAAAGAAATCAAACACTTGGAAACTGAACAGCATTCTGCTCAAAAACAACTGGTATATAGAAGAGGATGAGATAAAGTAATTCATAGAATCCAGTGAAAATGAAAACACTTCCTATCAGAACCTTTGGGGTAGAGCTAAAGCAGTGCTCAGAGGTTAATTTATATCAATAAATGCACACATCCAAAAAAAAAAAAAAGAAAGGGCCAAAATCAAAGAATTATTCCTACAACCAGAACAAATAGAAAGAGAGAAACAAAAGAAACCCTCAGGCACCAGAAGAAAGCAAATAATAAAAATTAGAGCAGAATTAAAAGAAATAGAGAACAGAAAATCAATTGAAAGAGTTAACAAGACCAAAAGCTGGTTCTTTGAAAATATTAACAAATTTGATAAACCATTGGTCAAACTGAAAAAGAAAAAGAGAAGAGGAAGCAAACAACCCAAATAAGAAATGAGATGGGCAGTATCTCCGTAGACCCAACTGAAATTAAAACAATCATATCCGATTGCTATGAAAAGCTATACTCAAACAAATTTGAAAAACTAGAAGAAATGGATGAATGTCTAGAAACACACTACCTACCTAAACTAACACAAACAGAGGTAGAACAACTAAATAAACCTATAACAAAAGAAGAGATTGAAAAGGTAATTAAAAAACTCCCAACAAAAGAAGAGCCCTGGCCCTGACAGCTTCCCTGGAGAGTTCTACCAAACTTTCAGAGATGAGATAACGCTACTACTACTAAAGGTCTTTCAGAGCATAGAAAAGGATGGAATACTCTCAAACTCATTCTATGAAGCCAACATATCCCTGACACCAAAACCAGGTAAAGACACCAAAAAGAAACTTACAGACCTATATCCCTCATGAACTTAAATGCAAAAGAAAAAAAGAGCACAGAAAATTAAGTGGAACAAAGAAACTGTGAACAACACACACAAACACACACAAAAATACATCAAAATGACAGCACTAAACTCAGACCTATCAATAACTACACTGAATGTAAATACACAAATAGAGAGTGGCATAATAGATAAAAAACAAACAAACAAAAAAACACGATCCGTTTGTATGATGCCTACAAGAGACACAGCTGAGACTTAAAGACACAAACTAAAACTCAAAGCATAAAATTATATCATGCAAACAACAACAACAAAAAAAAAACAGGAGTGGCAATATTAATCTCTGACAAAATAGACTTTAAAGTAAAATCCACTTTGAAGGATAAGGAAGGACACTGCATAGTGATTAAAGGGTCAATACACCAGGAGGACACGGCCATAATAAATATTTATGCACCCAATGACAGCATTCCAAAATACATGAAACAAACTGAAATTGAAAAGAGAAATGGACAGCTTCACAATAATAGCAGGAGACTAAAACACACCACTTTGGTGAAGGGCAGAACATCCAGAAAGAGGCTAAATAAAGACATGGAAGATCTAAATGCCACAATCAAGCAACTTGATCTCATAGACATATAGAGAAGAGTCCACCCAACAACATCCAAGTATACTTTCTTTTCCAACGCACATGAACATTCTTCAGAATAGACTACATATTAGGCCATAAAGCAAGCCTTAACAGAATCCAAAGCATCAAAAGATTACAAAGCATCTTTTCTAAGCATAAAGCTGTAAAAGTAGAAATCAATAACAGAAAAAGCAGGGAAAAAAAAAAAAAAAAAAAAACAACTACCGGCTATAGAAGATATTAAGGACAGAATAAAGAAATTCACAGAATCAAATGAGAATGAATACACATCCTGCCAGAACCTTTGGGCCATAGCAAAAGCAGCACTCAGAGGTCAATTTATAGCAATAAATGCACACATCCAAAAAGAAGAAAGGGCGAAAATCAAAACATCAACCCTGCAATTGAAAGCAGAAATAGAGCAGGAAAAGAAGCCCTTGGGCACCAGAAGAAAGGAAATAATAAAAATTAGAGCAGAAAAAAGTGAAATAGAGGATAGAAAAACAATTGAAAGAGTAAACAAGATCAAAAGCTCGTTCTTTTAAAAGATCAACAATTTGATAATCCACTGGCCAAATGAACAAAAGAAAAACAGAAGAGGAAGCAAATAACTCGAATAAGAAATGAGAGGAGTGATATCACAATAGAACAAACTGAAACTAAAAGAATCATAACAGAATACTATGAAAAATTTTACTCCAACATGTTTGAAAACCCAGAGGAAAAGGGCAAATTTCTAGAAAAATTCTATCTACCTAAACTACAGAAGCAGAGGTAGAACAACTAAATAAACCTGTAACAAAAGATGAGATTGAAAAAGTAGTTAAGTAATTCCCAAAAAAACAACAACAAAAAAGACCCTGGCCCTGATGGCTTCACTGGAGAATTGTACCGAATCTTCAGAGAAGAGTTAACACCACTACTTCTAAAGGCATTTCAGAGCACAGAAAAGGAGGGAATACTCCCAAATTCATTCTATGAAGCCAGCATAACCCTGATACCAAAACCAGGTAAAGCCGCCATAAAAAAAGAAAATTACAGACCAGTATCCCTCATGATAAAATTCCACAAAATTCTAGCCAATAGAATTCAACAACATATCAGAAAAAACACAAAAAACAAAAAAAAAACACCATGACCACGTGGGATTCATACCAGGTATGCAGGGATGGTTTAACATTAGAAAAACAATCAGTGTAATCCATCACATAAATAAAAGACAAGAACCACATGATCTTATCAATTGATGCAGTAAAGGCATTTGACAAAGTTCAACACGCATTCATGATAGAAACTGTCAGCAAAACAGGAACAGAAGGGAAATTCCTGAGCATAATAAAAGGCATATATACACAGCCAACAGCCAACATCATCCTAAATGGAGAGAGTCTGAAAGCACTCTTCTAGAGAATGGGAACCAGACAAGGATGCCCGTTATCACCACTTTTATTCGACATCATGCTGGAGGTCCTAGCCAAGAGCAGTTAGGCTAGAAAAAGAAATAAAGGACATCCAAATTGGTAAGGAAGAAGTAAAAGTATCCTATTAGCAGATGATATGATCTTATACACAGAAAACCCCAAAGAATCTACAAGAAAACTACTGGAACTAATAGAAGAGTTCAGCAAAGTATCAGAATACACGATAAACATACAAAAATCAGTTCAGGTTCCTCTACATCAACAAAGAGAAATTCCAAGAGGAAATTACCACATCAGTACCATTTACAATAGCCCTCAAAAGATAAAGCACGTAGGAATAGATCTAACCAGAGGCGTAAAACACCTATACAAAGAAAACTACAAGACACTACTGCAGGAAACCAAAAGAGACCTACATAAGTCGAAAAACATACCTTTCTCATGGATAGGAAGACCCAACATTGTGAAAATATCAATTCTACCCAAAACTATCTACAGATACAAGACAATCCTGATCCAAATTCCAATGACATTTTTTAATGAGGTGGAGAAAAAAATCACCAACTTCGTATGGAAAGGGAGGAAGCCCAGATATGTAAAGCATTATTGAAGAAGAAGAACGAAGTGGGAGGCCTCATACAACCTGATTTTAGAACCTCTTATACTGCCAAGGTAGTCAAAACAGCCTGGTACTGGTACAACAGATACATAAACCGATGTAACAGAATTGAGAATCCAGACATAAATTCTTTCAACTATGAGCAGCTAATATTTGACAAAGCCCCAAATCAATTAAACGGGGAAAACACAGTCTCTTTAACAAATGGTGCTGGCATAACTGGATATCCATCTGCAAAAAAATGAAACAAGACCCATACCTCACACCATGCACAAAAACTAACACAAAATGGGTCAAAGACCTAAATATAAAATCTAAAATGATAAAGATCATGGAAGAAAAATTAGGGGCAATGCTAGGAGCCCTAATGCATGGCATAAACAGTGTACAAAACATAACTAAACATATACAGGCACCAGAAGAGAAAATAGATAACAGGGAACTCCAAAAAATTCAACACTCAGGTTCTTCAAAGATTTCACCAATAGAGTAAAAAGACTACCTACAGACTGGGGAAAAAATTTTGGCTATGGCATGTCTGATCAGAGTTTAATCTCTAAAATCTTCAAGATATTGCAGAACTTCAACCACAAAAAGACAAATAACCTTAATAAAAAATGGGCAAAGAAGACATTCAGGCAGCTAAGGATTACATGAGGAAATGCTCATGATCACTAGCCATTAGAAAAATCTAGATCAAAACTACAATGAGATACCCCAAAGACACAAGGAAAATATTAGCCCAAGAGACAGAAGGGGCCACATAAACCGGAGACTCCATCAGCCTGAGACCAGAAGAACTAGATGGTGCCCTGCTACCACCAATGACTGCCCTGACAGGGAACACAACAGAGAGTAGGTGATGGAGCAGGAGAAAAGGGTGGTGCAGAATTCAAGTTCTAGTAAAAAGACCAGCCTTAACGGTCTGAGACTGGAGGAACCCCAGAGAACACAGCCCCCAGACTCTCTGTTAACCCAGAACTAAAACCATTCTCGAAGCCAACACTTCAGACAGAGAATAGACTGGACTATAAAACATAAATTGATACTCGTGAAGAGTGTGCCTCTTAGTTCAAGTAGGTACACAAGACTAAATGGGCAGCTCCTGTCTGGAGGCAAGATGAGAAGGCGGAAAGTGTTAGGAACTGGTTGAATGCACATGGGAAATCCAGAGTAGAAAGAAGGAACACATGGCCACATTACGGAGATAGCAACTAGGGCCGCATAACAATGTGTGTATAAATTTTTGTATGAGAAAATAACTTGAGTTGTAAACTTTCACCTAAAACACAATAAAAAAAAATTCTTAATGTGAGGCCTTACAGAAAATCTATGAAAAAGAATAATATATCCTGCTTATTAGATTTGAGTAAGTTTTCTAAACCTATGAGATCCCAAATTATTGAATCATCTTCCATTCCTCCTGTAGCTGTAGGCTCGGTGGGCTTTGTGGTATGCCTTCCAGATTATCGCAATGACAATTCAACCAAATGTTTTGCAATAGAATATTGTGGATTTCCAGTTGTTTTGCCTGCAGTATTGATTTCTATACTGTCTCTCAAGCTCTGAACTGGTGCCACATGTATCAGATTTTTAAAATTTTTATGGCAATAGAAATTTGCACATCATTTTGTTGAGTAACTAGTATATAGATCAAGCTATTAAAACAAAGACTCCCCAAAATAAAGTGATTTAAACAAGATTCAAATGTATTTTTGTATCACCTTAGGAGTCCAGAGATGGGCAAGTGATTGAGGGTGGATCTGCCTTCTGTTCTACAAAATCATTTAGGGACGTAACTTCCCTGTATTCTTGTTTCTTTGTCTCCTCTTTTGTTGTTGTCACCTACATGATCATTGTCCCTTATAATACCATGCTCTCATTTCAGCATATGGGAAAAAAAGGGGGGGGGGGAAGGAAGTCAAGAGATTTTCTTATGCAAACGTGATATGGAAGTTTTTCACATCTTTTATACTCAGATGCTACTGCCTAAAATAATCACGTATAGCTGTAAGGAATGTATTCATTAGCTGAATAATAAGATTTGATATCTTGTATGAGCCTGCAGGGAACATTCTTTCTAAAGAGGGAGGGAGGAGAATCTATAAAAGGAGACAACTAATAGTCATTGCTACAATGTTTGTAAAGCACCTGACACAGTAACTGACGAATAATGGGTGCTCAATGAATGGGTCATTGTTTCCAAAAAATATGTACGTATATATACAGTTTTTTATATGAAGAGAAAAACTTTCTCATAATAATGCAAATATCTAATAAAAGATTTTGAAAGTACTAAAATGAATTGCTGTATTGGAAAGCAAAAATATTTTAAAATATTTTTATCCTTCTCACATACACTGTTAATTTCTCCTACCCTTAGTTACTAATTGCTGTTGTTAAATAAGTTACTTTATTTAAGTAACAACCTTCATATAAAATAAAAGATCATGAAATAATACAGAAGAATATAAAATTTAAAGTGAACATGTACTTAAAAAATTTTATGTAAGGACTCATACATGTGGATAATTATATAATACTATGCTTTTATTATTCTTATCTGTTTTGGTCTTGTCTTGGGGTAGCTCTCAAAAAGCTGGTGTCTTCTGTCTGATGAAAAGATATTGGGTGGTTTTGACCATCTGTACCTGTCTGCAGTGTGGAACAATTTCATTCTAGAGTTCCTCTTCTAATATTCTCTGAATAGGGAAGGGCACAGAGCACATTGTCCTGGGGAGTACAGAGTGAACAAGTGCTAAAGGTGCGGGGTGGAATGCAGTGAGGTGGATGAGACTGGTTCCTAGATCTTCAAGATACTCTACTTCTCAACACTCCTGCTGTTTGGGGCAGCTGGAGTGGATTAGAACTGCCTTGTCTGTGGGATTAGGCTGTGAAAAGGCAGTTTGCATTCTGATCCTATTACTTCAATGTCTCCCTTGTGATCTCAAGTTTAGTGCTGTTTGGCTGCACTCTGGTGACAGGTCAGAATCCCACAGTCCTATCTTAAGTCCAGCTCTCACTTCTGCCTAGTCTTGCTCTGGTATAAACCCTACATAAGAGGCTGCAGGCCCTGGGTAGCTAGGAGCACAAGGAGCACCTGAGATGCAGACCTTTACAGGCAAGTCGGCCCTATGGCTGTGCATAGGAGGATGTGGGCTGTTGCTTTTCATTCCTCCACACTGAGCTACCATAAGCAGATATTTTTTTCTGTAGCCAGCACCATAGTTGTCCCCCTGTTAGCCTCTGTTTATGCCTGAAAGGTCATATATGGGCAGGTGTGAGCCTTGGGTTTTCTATACCAGAAGCTTGACCCCTTTGCACCCTAGAGAAAGAAAGTCACCGGGGTCATTGAATCCTAATCATACACAATGTGGGTATCTTCCTGTGGACAGACTGGTGGAAATATCTTCAGAGGGACCATGGGATTCAGACAAAAAGAGCAAGTCTATAGTTCCTGGGGGAAATCTCCTTTGTGGTTTTACTGCTGTATCACAAGGCCTGTCTCTTAGGTAGTGGATGGACGTTCACTTGAGGGCGGGAGGTGCAAACTCCAACCCTGCTGCGTAGAGGTAACATCTGAAGCACATAGGTCCTAATAACCAGATAGCCAAACATGTGACGTAATCAAGAAACCAATCATCCGAATGTGACCGAGTAGGACAGGCGGAGGGACTCTAGCTGCTAAGTGAGTGGGGGCTGCCTGACTTCAATTCTATGTGGGGGTGTGCTGTGTGCTGCTCTGGATGAGAAAGGGGGAGTTGGGCTAGCACAGGTGGTAGGTGTGTCTACATGTGTGGGGACCCTGCCTGTCTGTCACATTCCTCCTACTTTTGCTATGACAGGCATTATCCTAGTTTTCCTGAGCTCCCTCTCAGGTAGGAACTGGTAGGCAGAGCTCAGCTGAAACAGCAGCACTGAGAAGAGGCTCTGCTCAGCCGGAGGCAGGGATGGAGCCTGATGGAGACATTGTCCTGGTGTGGACTAAGCCAGGCCCCTATTTTGTGGGTTGGAGGCTCAGGTGCTTTTCTCCAGTTCTTCTGTAGTGGTGGGCTGGGGTGAGCTTAGGAAGGAGAAAAAGTCATCATTGAGAGACTCATGCAGTAAGTTGCATTTTTCTTCTGAGAGAGACACTCCACCACCCGATGAGGTCAGACACAGGGACCTGACCTTACAGATGCTGATAGAATGGGACAGTGCATATGTGTGAGTTGTTGACTTGTGTGGGGAGTTTCTGAGTTTTTGAGTAGGAGGAGCACAGAAGAGAGTAGAGTAGGTACAATCAGAGCCTGCTCGAGGCACAGAAGGGGACCAGAGAATATGTTCAGGAAGACATGGAAGTTAACTCCTCCACATTGCGAGATGATATGTATTAAGAATCTGACGGTGCCTCACATAAAGCCTGCCTACAGGATCCAGGGTCCAGTCACTTAGACACGCTAGGATGTATTCATTATTCTTTGGATCCTGGGTACAAAGCTGAATATTCTTGTGAAGACCCCATAGGAGGTTTATTCTCATATCCACGGCTAACAAAACCCTGGGCCATATTGTTACACACCAGGGGTCCCCCAGAGTCTCACTGTGGACACAGAAGGGAAAGTCTCAGGGCAGACCCTTCTGGCTTCCACCCTCTGGCTCTTTTTCCTTCCTGGTTCCCTTATCTTCCTGCTCAGGGCCTAGGTGTTCGAGAAAGAAGGGGCTTAAGGGTCACCATTTGCTTTTGCTTCAAGTGACAGGGCCGGGTAAAGTTCATGCCTCTGGGATCCCTCAGCATTCTGAGTCTCTGCCCAGGTTGAGTTCTGTCTCCAGCCCAACCCACTACCAGACTTTTCTTTTGTTCTCCCATGGAGAAAGGACAAGAGATGAGCTGGAGAGACATTCCTGTGTATGATGGGTTGAGAACAGGATGCCCCCAACCATGGTAGGTAGTACTCTAACATGGCTTCATGGCCAATGAATTCCTGGCCATGGGGATTTAAAATCATTAGGTTTTTAAAGCAAGGAAGGACAGATGCTTCTCTCCTTATCATTCCTGTATTTTTAGTGTGCAGAGGGTTACCCTCACACAGCTTGGTAGTGTTGTCATAGTGTGAGAAGATTTACTCGCATGTCTGCTTCTCCTCCACTTCCAGTCTACCTCCTGGAGTGTGGCTGACAACCAGGCACTGCTCGTTATTGCTCAGCCTGTCATACTGGACTCCTGCTCTGGTCTCAACATGTACTGACTCTGCAGTAGGCCAATGGTCTGCACAGAGGCGTTCAGCTGAGCTAGTCGAAGAAGGTGTTTCAGCTAGTCAGAGAAGGTGAGCGATAGTAGTTCCAATCCTGCTGTGTCAGCAGGTCTCAGATTCAGGGAGGTAATTTCTTTTTAGTCCTGAAAGCCCCCTGGTACCCTTCTATTGCACTGAGACCAGTGGAGCAGTCTGACGGAGGAGGGGGGTGGCCTAAAGCTTCCAATAAGCCAAGACTCCCCAGTACCCTGTGAAGGTGCACCCAAATGGAAGCAAGATGGTACCTTCAGTAACACGATGTCACTGACAGTTGAAGCTCTGTTAAACTCTGGGTAAGGAAAGGCTTGAAAAGGATGATCTGCTGCATGTTTTTCTCTTTCTGGATATTGTGGGCTCCCAGGGTGGCAGTCATGTTCTGCAAGAAGGGCTGGATACAGTAAATATGAGCTTCAACACAGCATTAGATAAGGATATTGATGTTCTAACCCAAGGCAGGCCTGCAGCTGAGTCAAATTGGCAGGAGGAAAATGGGGCAGAAGTCATGTCTCACTTCTCCCCTCCAACACCTCAATCCAAATGTGAACACTGTTACCTTCTTTTCTCTTCAGTGGTGACCCAGGGCTTGTCCTTCAGCAGCCTCACCTGTCACCTACCCCCAGTCCACAAGATTTATACTCTAACCCACACTCACTTCCTCTAGTCTGGAGATGCACAGAAGATTCCTCTGATGAGCCCATTGGGCCCTATGTACTGAGGGACCATCCTGAGCTATGTCTGTGGAATGGTGTTAAGGTTTCCCAGGAAACAAGCACCCAGTTGTTGCTCCTCACCTTTTGTAACAATGAGCCACTGTCAGCATAGAGTCTTCCTGGACTAGAAAAACCCCACATGCCTTCCAAATATGGTTATTCTCAATGACTGTTATGGATGCCATGTAGTGCCGGGAGTGTGCTGTGGACTCTGTGCCCCCTTTGATCACTGTTTAAAGAGGAAATTTGTTGGGTGTCTGTGCTCACAGAGCTCAGAGGATGGGCAATATCCGTGGTCTAGAAGACTGGGATGTTCAAAGGCTGGATGGTCTGTGGAGTTTTAACTTGGGTTGGAAGAAAGTCATCTGCAGGGGCTCTAACACTGAGATGGGAACCTGATTCCTGTGGGCAGCATGACCAGTTTCGTCTCCAAGCTCACTTTCTTATTTGAAAATGAGGGACCACAGCCTTTATTTGAGTTAAATATACTTCAGATACATGTTAATAGGAAATAATTTTACCTCACGGCACACATCTAGAAGGTCTGAAAAGTAGTTTCTCTGACCTGCTCTGAATGCTTTTTTGTCCCCAGGCATCTCAGGCCCCTGGTGTTGTGATCACTTCCAGCATGGGCTGGTTTCTAGACACCCGTACCTGAAGAGCTCGTGGAACAGAATCCTTTGGTGTCTGTCCCATCCTGAGTCTGGTACATAGAAAATACTCCATAGAAATGCTTCGGTTATGAGAATGAAAATTTCCCAGGTTTTCCTTGGCTTGCGGCTAGGGAGGAGAAGTACTAGTAGATATCTGAACTTCAGCACAGAATTTGCTTCATAGTACAATCAGTCCTCAGAATAAATGGCGATGAGAACAAAAACTGGAAATCAAAGTGGAGAGGGGAAATGAATGGCAGGGGGCCTGGACGAGGGCCCCATCTCTGTCAGAGCCTTGGGAGCAGTGATCAGACCCTTTGACTTAGGTAGGATCTGAGTTTAACCTGATAGAGCTTAGAGGCTAATAGAATAGGGGCAAGGTGAAGGTGACATCTAGAATATGGAATATGAAATACCTCTTCCATTTTTGATCCTTAAGATAACTCCTGACATTAAGCTGTGTATTGTTTTGTTTACAGAGATGAAATTTATTTCATTCATTTTCAGCTTTCCCTCCTCCTACAGAATCTATGGCCATCCTAATAAAAAAATCACTTTCCAGATTGTGGAGGTATAACCCATGAAAGGGGAATGACCCACCAGGTTTGTTGGGAGCAATTTCCCCTGTCATTTCTGTATATTGTTGTTGCAGTAATAGATTTCAGTAAATTCTTGGGGAAAAACTGGGTCCAGGATGCACCGTAAAGGCAGGCTGACTGGAGCTCTGTGGAAATATCACTGATGGAGTAAGACAGGCCCTGAGTTTGGGACAGTCACTTACCCATGACGGCCCCAAAGGGCAGAGATAAGGCCAACAGGATCAGGAGTGGCAGCACCATATTGGAAAATTTGCTCAGATCAGAAGTTGCATATCATTCATTATTCTGGGTTTTTAAGCTAAGAGTTGAGTAAGGAGGGGCAGGCCCAATGACCACCTGTTTCCTTCTAGGTTGTATTGATTCTGAAGATATGAACTCAGCATGTCTTTCTTCCCTCCTAGAGGAATGTGTATGATGAGGGTGTTGTAAGAACCACATTCTTAGGCAGTTTCTCAAGCAACGTGACCACATTTGCCTGGAGAAAATCTTGAAACCTTGAGAAGGGAGGAAGGGGTTTCGAGGCTTTTGTATTAGTCAGAAATAGTGTTCCCTTCCTCTAAATTCTGTTTTGGGTCTTCAAAGAGCACGAACATCATGCCATATGGACTTGCATTTGTGATCAGCAACTGCCTACTTCTTTACATTACAGCTCTCAACCCAATCCTTCCTTTTAGTGCTTCACTGTTTGAGAGCCCAGGAGTTTAAATATTTAATTATATTTATAAATGGAAAAGTGACAAACTGTTCTTCCTGAATATACCATATATAAGCTCTTCATCACCCGTCAACTATTGGTAGTAGGAAGGTAAATAGATAACAGGATAGGAAAGCATGACAGCACGGTTTGACAGACCAACCTGTGTAAATTCATTATTTGGTCCCAGGATCCCGTGATCAACCAATGTTGCTCTGAACCTTGATATTTTTGAGGGATCAAATATCCCAGTTTCAAAGTATTTGTAAGCATGCAGGTAGACACAGAAAGAGGGAAACAAAAAACCCTCCCACCCCAACAAAACAAAACAGAACAAAACAAAAACTTTGCTATTCATCTTGAATTTTCTTGATTTCTCTTTTTCTATTTGGCCCAGGTAATCTGGTATCCCTATGAAGACTAGCATTTAGACAAATTTTCTGCACCTCATGCCTCTCTGTCCCTGGTGATGGTCTCTGTTCTTGTTTTCACAGAAAGAGGAAATAGCCTCAATTAAGGGTCACTGCCCTGCTCTATGGTGCAGTGATTAAGACCTAGGGCTGCAAACCAAAAGACCACAGTTCAAATCCACCAGCCACTCCTTTGAAACCCTGTGTGGTAGGTTTTACTCTGTCCTATAAGGTCACTATGTGTCAGAATGGACTCAATGGCAATGGTTTTTTTTTTTGTTGTTGTTTTTGTTTTTTTTAGCTCTGCTCTGTGAATTCTCCAAGAACTTCTGCCAGGGGTGGATTACACAATAAACAAGGTAAACTTGGGTTTACTTGTGTTTGCTAATCTGTAGTGAACTGTTTAACATGTGAAACTGTTCACTACAGAGTAGCAAGTATGCACAAGTAAGGCTGTGTTTACCTTGCTTAATGGGTGCTCTATCCCTGTCAGGAGCTGCAAATTTGAAAAGAGGCTTTGATTCTGTAGGAAGGTGCTCTGGGGCTAGGAGATAGACAGATTCCAGTCATACCTAAAAGTTGAATCTTTGATGAGGTGAAAAACTGTGAAATTATTCACTACAGATTAGTAAGTAAGCACAAATAGCCTGTGCTTACCTTGCTTATTGGATAATCTGTCCCTGCTCCTGCCCTTTCACCAAAATTCCTTTCCTTAGGAGAGTGGCTGATGGAGTGGAAATATTGGTCATTTTCCCTTTAGGCATAATATCCCTAGGCCTCATCTTCAATGGAGCAGCTCACTGAATTGGAGGATAGCATCTTCTCCCACTTGTCTGGTATCCTTCATTACCATCTGCCAGAGTTGTAAGCCTGCCTAGATGTTTGTGGCCCAGCTTACCCTGTCTAGGTCTGGGACAAGATGAGGGGTCCTAAAGATGTGGTGAGCATTGTGATCTCAGCTGCCCAGAACCAGTCAAGGCTTATAAACTCAGACCCTACTGTTTGTTTTGGGTGCCAGGCCAGGGATTGCACTGTCCTTACTAGACTCCACTTGATTGCTTGCTGTAGTCCTCTGAGAGATTCAGGTACCCAGCAGAGGATCCAGGCATGGAATAGGGAGTAGAGTGAGGCCTGATGACCTGGTGAACGTAGAGGCACACGTGGGAAACAGCTGTGTGATCACGTCTTGTCTTTTATTTAGAGGCAGCATGTGGGCTGCCTCTGAGCCCTGGGATTTGCTGCTGGGTGCTTTCCTCCTTCGTAATGCTGTGAGCAACCAGGGTGACATCTGATTGTAGGAGAACATGTGGACTGGACACTCCTTATAATGTCTCTCCTTGGTTATCTGGTCCCACCTGGCTCATGAACCTGAGGCATCAATGATGATGTGATTCAGATGAAGTCCTCCAGCCTCCTGTTCCCCGGTTCTGGTAAGGCCCTGGGTGCTTGAGGGCTATCAGGCTTTGCATAGGAAAGTGTTAAGTACATACAAAAACAAAAAACAAAAAAAACCTTTTGCTGTCAAGTTGATTCCCACTCATGTTGTTGTCATTGTTGTTAGGTGCTGTTGAGTCCATTCTGAATCATAGTGACCCTATATACAACAGAACAAAACACCGTCTGGCCTAGTGCTATTCTCCAGTCATTGTTATGCTTGAGCCCATTGTTGAAGCCACTGTGTCAATCCATCTCCTTGAGGGTCTTTCTCTTTTTCACTGACCCTCTATTCTTTTTTTTTTTTAATAATTTTTATTGAGCTTTAAGTGAACGTTTACAAATCAAGTCAGTCTGTCACATATAAGCTTATAGACACCTTACTACATACTCCTATTTACTCTCCCCCTAATGAGTCAGCCCGCTCCCTCCTTCCAGTCTCTCCTTTTGTGACAATTTTGCCAGTTTCTAACCCTCTCTACCCTCCTATTTCCCCCCAGACAGGAGATGCCAACACAGTCTCAAGTGTCCACCTGATACAAGTAGCTCACTCTTCGTCAGCATCTCTCTCCAACCCATTGTCCAGTCCCTTCCATGTCTGATAAGTTGTCTTCGGGAATGGTTCCTGTCCTGGGCCAACAGAAGGTTTGGGGACCATGACCACTGAGATTCCTGTAGTCTCAGTCAGACCATTAAGTCTGGTCTTTTAATGAGAATTTGGGGTCTGCATCCCACTGTTCTCCTGCTCCCTCAGGGGTTCTCTGTTGTGCTCCCTGTCATGACCCTCTATTCTACCAAGCATAATGTCCTTCTCCAAGGACTGATCCCTCCTGACAACATGTCCAAAGTGCACGAAACGTAGTCTCGCCATCCTTGCTTCTAAGGAGCACTCTGGTTGTACTTCTTCCAAGACAGATTTGTTTCTTCTTTTGGCAGTCCACGGTCTATTCAGTATTCTTCACGAACACCACAATTCAAAGGCATCAATTTTTCTTTGGTTTTCCTTATTCATAGTCCAGCTTTCACATGCATATGAGATGATTGAAAACACCATGGCTTGGGTCAGGTACACCTTAGTCTTCAAGGTAATATCTTCATTTTTCAACATTTAAAAGATGTCTTTTGCAGAAGATTTGCCCTATGCAATGCACCTTTTGATTTTTTGGCTGCTGCATCCATGGGTATTGATTGTGGATCCAAATAAAACCCTTGACAACTTCAATCTTTTCTCCATTTATCATGATGTTGCTTATTGGTCCAGTTGTGAAGATTTTTGTTTTCTTTATGTTGAGATGCAATCCATACTGAAGGCTGTGGTCTTTGATCTTCATCAGTAGGTGTTTCAAGTCCTCTTCACTTTCAGCAAGCAAGATTGAGTCATCTGCACAATGCAGCTTGTTAAGAGTCCCCCTCCAATCCGGATGCCCCGTTCTTCTTCATATAGTCCAGCTTCTTGGATTATTTGCTCAGCATATAGATTGAATAGGTATGATGGAAGGATACTACCCTGATGCACACCTTTCCTGACCTTAAACCAAACAGTACCCCCTTGTTCTGTCTGAACAACTGCCTCTTGACCTGTGTACAGGTTCCCCATGAGCATAATTAAGTGCTCTGGAATTCCCATTCTTCACAATGTTATCCATAATTTGTTATGATCCACACAGTCAAATGCCTTTGCATAGTCGTTAAAACACAGGTAAACATCTGTTTGGTATTCTCTGTTTTCAGCCAGGATCCGTCTGATTTCAGCTATGATATCCCTCGTTCCATGGTTGGCAGTTCGAACCCACCAGGTGCTCCTTGGAAACTCTATGGGGCAGCTCTACTCTGTCCTATAGGGTCACTATGAATCGGAATCGACTCAACGGCACTGGGTTTGGTTTGATTTTTTTAGTATGTCCTCATAGCAATCCTGTAGGCCAGAGAGCTCCCCTGCAGGGTTTCCAAGGAGTGGCTGGTTAGCAGCTGAGCTCTTAACCACTGTGCCACCTAGGCTCTGTTATGTAAATACTGTCTAGAATAAAAGGCACAGGTTTGAGATATAAATTTTTTCTGCCCCAGATGTAACTGCTGCTAAAATTATTTTCTATTCTAATCATTCTACTTATAACAGCACTCATCTTAAAAAGGAAGGCTGTAAAATTTCATTACTTTTGAAATGCTACAGAATATCACTCTGCACTCAAATATTGGGTGATAATATCACTGTGGGCAATTTTATTTCTGAAGAGTTCATGAAAACAGGAAAACAATGTAGATAGAATGTAAGTATAATGCAATAGGAATCATTGTGGGAGTTATGTGTCCTAAAATGTTGAAATCCCTCAGAATTTGTCATATTTCATGTTATTATGAGAGTTTTAGCACTTTTTATGAAGGAGAATTTTCCTTTAAGTTCTTGAGACAGGCTCTCAGTTGCCGCCTGTGCTCCCAATGAATGTGCCGGCCACCCATACTGCCCTCTGTCTCCTATCCTAATCTCTCATAGCTGAGTCAGTGTTCTAGTCTGAGGGACACCTTTTTTCAGACTGACAAACAGGCATATGTCAGCACCTGCTGACTCTCTGCCTTTTTGTGTTCATTAATTCTGTGGCACGACTCACAGAATTCACACAGAATATACTGTACTCACAGCAATAATTTATTACAACCAAAAATGATACAAACATAGTAGCATATAAGATGAGGTCTGGGAGAGGTCCCATCATATATTTTCTATGTCCCAAAGAGGGATGCACTACCTTATCCTGTGCAGGGCCACTAACCAGGTCTCCATCTGAGCCTTAGGGCTCAGGGCTTTTATCAATCTCACGATGTGGCCATGATGGATTACATTGTGCTTGTGAGACTTGGACAGTATTGGGTCCCTGGGTGGACCCTTTTGATCTGGTCAGCCCCCACTAGGTTGCATTAGACGTTGGTCCTGCTCCAAGAATAGAGAATGAAGGCCAAATTGCTCCCTAAAAGTTGACTCCATACTTTATAGCTGTTGCTTAGGAGGTAGGAGAATGTTCGCTTAAGGGAGGGATGAGCGAATTCCAATTCTGCCACAGACAAGTGTCATTTCAAGCACCTAGGTCCCAAGGAGTAGTGACCAGCATCAGACATGAACATAAACAAGATACCAATCAACCAGGCATGACCAAGTGGAACAGGTTGAAAGAACAGACCCTGCTAAGTGAACTGGACCTGGTCTACTATGAGCCCACACAGGGGTATGTGGTATGCTGGGCCAAATGAAAGTGGCTGAACCAGGCCTGCACAGGTGGGAGGTGTGTCTACAATATTAGGTATATTTGAGCCCATTGTTGCAGCCAATCATTGATGGTCTCCCTGTTCTTTGCTCACTTTACCAATCACGATGTCCTTCTCCAGGGATTTGTCCCTCCTGATAACATGTCCAAAGTAAATGAGATGAAGTCTCACCATCCTCGCTTCTAAGGAGCATTCTGGCTGTACTTCCTCCAAGACAGACTTGTTGGTTCTTCTAGAAGCTCACAGAATATTCAATATTCTTTGCCAACCCCATAATTCAAAGGTATCCATTTTAATTTGGTCTTCCTTTTCATTGTTTTTGTATATATAAAAAAAAAATACCTTGGCTTGGGAGGACAATACATAAGTCATCAAAGACATTTTTGGTTTTTAACATTTGAAAGAGATATTTTGCAGCAGATTTGCCTAATGCTATAAGTCATTTGATTTCTTGACTGCCACTTTCAGGGATGTTGATTGCTGATCCAAGTAAAATGAAACTCTTGACAACTTCAATCTCCATTTGTCATGATGTTGCTTATTGGTCTAGATACGTGAATTTTTGTTTTCTTTATGCTGTGGTGTAATCCATACTGAAGGCTATGGTCTTTGATCTTCATCAGTAAGTGCTTCAAGTTGTCTTCACTTTCAGCAAGCGAGTTTGAGTTATCTGCATATCACAGGTTGTTAATGGGTCCTTATCCAGTCCTGATGCCACTTTCTTCATATCATTCTGTTTCTCAGATTATTTGCTCAGGATACAGATTGAATAATTATGGTGAAAGGATACAACCCTACTGTATATCTTATTCCATTTTAATCCCCAAAGTACCCTTTGTTCTGTTTGGATTACTGGTTCTTTACCTATGCAGGTTCACCTAAGCACGATTAAATGCTCTGAAAGAATTTTCAATCTTCAAGTTTTGATTTTTTTTTTTCAGTTTATTTGTCAATTTATCTCCTCCCTTTTGCATTTTATCATAAACAGCAAGGAGAAACCAGGACATGCCTTCAGCATTTTCTTAGGAGTTTCCAAGATAAATATCCAAGTTCATCATTTACAAGTTTTATTTTCCATAAAACTTTCTAACATAATACAGTGAAATTCTTTGTAACTTTAAAGCAAGGGCTGCTTTTCCTGCAGTGTCCAATAACAAATTCATCATTTCCTTCTAAGACCTCACAAGAAGCATAATTAATGTCCACATTTCAAGCAAGATTCTGTTCACAGTAATAGGAATTTTCTCCACAGCTCTCCTCACTTCTTTCTGAGCTTTAACAAGAATTGATTTTAACATACATAATTCTACTGACAATCTCTTCAAGGCTTCAAGACTTTCATTAGTAAGTGCCTTAAAATTCTTCCAGCCTCTACCAATCAGCCAATTCTAAAATCACTTCCATATTTTAGGCATTGTTACAGCAGCACCCCACTTTTGGTACCAAAGGCCGTATTAGTTTCCTGGGGCTGTTGTAACTGGATAGCACAAATTGGGTGGTGTATAAGAACAAAAATTTGTTGCTTTACTGTTCTGGAGGCTGGTATTGCTATGTAACGGCATCAACTCTGTTCTTTCTGAGGACTCTGAGAGAATCTTTTCCATGCCTCTCTCCTAGCTACTGGTGACAGCCAGAAATACTTGTCCCTTGGCTTGTATATGCATCTTCATATGGCCATTATCTCTCTGTATATCCTCCCCTCTTTTATAAGGAGTCTAGTCGTATGGAATTGGAGCTTACCCCACTCCAGTATGACCTCATCTTAACTAATGAAATTTGCAAAGACCCTATTTAGGACTGTAACATCTTTTTGGGCAATGCAATACAACCAGTAACTAGTGCGGATTCACATTTTTACTTTTTGAGTCCAGTGATATTTTACTCCAAGAGAAAAATAAATTCAACCATGCCCAATATTTAAAACAGCTGGGCAGTTTTGATTTAATGACATGAGTCTGGGAGCTTGAATCCTTCCCTTTTCTCTCCTTCTAGGGTGATCTGTGATTTAAAAACATATTTTTGATTTCTATGAAAATTTTAATGAAACTGCAGAAACATAAAACATGTAGTTTCCGTTACCTTGTCCAAATGCAAATAGTCATTGTTATTTATCTGTATATTTGACCAATGGTACTCATGCAAATTTTGGAAAATTCCATTCTGTCTATAAATTTTTTACTTAGGAAAATTAAAAGATCTTACTTGTTCAATGTCTTACACACCTTGTACACAATATGGCTAAAAATGGGTGTGATTCCTTACCTGTGATAACAAAGTTTTCATAAGGGAAGCTTTGGTTACTTTTCGATTTCCTCCAAATATGCAGAAGACTTACTGAAATTTTTGGTTTATAGAAATGGAAAGCATAAATACCTGCCTATAATGTCTGTCATTGTTTCTGGCTATAGTAAAGATGTTAAAAGGTTAGTTTTCTGTAAAATCGTCTTTGCAAAATGTTTGACTTAAAGGATATTCTCACAGACATTCCGGATGAGAGTGAAGAACAGGTTTACAGTGAAACAGAAATTTGTATGTTGTTTCTCCAAACTGTTTGATGATCTTTGAATAGGCTATTAAGAACCCAGCAAAGGATGAACTGTTAGCAGGCCAGTTGTTTGATGTCATCTGTAGATTGCAACAAGAACTCATACCAATAAAAAAATGACTCATACATCGAAGGTGAGGCTGCTTTAGAACTAAAAAATATATCACCAGAATATGGCAGCCAAGGTAAACAGGGGTTTCTTATTTTCTTAATTAAAGTGTAATTTCTTTGTAATAAAGTTCAAATTATTTCTGTGCTTTAAAGTCATTTTCCCTGAGATAGAGAGACTTAACTTGTGATGACATCTGTCTTAGACTGGCTTCTCTAAAAAAAAATATATATATATATAGAGAAGCAAAATTAGTAACCCAAAAACCCACTATAAATATCTATATGGAGAGATTTATATAAAGCAAATGGCTCACATGGCTGTACAGGGTGGAACGTCCCAAATCCATGTGTCAGGGTGGAGGCTTCTCCTCATTCATGTAGCCACAGGGGCTGGAGAACCTAAGACCAGCAGGTCAGACAGTGAGGCTCAGACTCACAGGCTGCAAAGACCAATGAATCCCAAGATCGGCAGGCAAGACGGCAGGTAAGCTGCTAGCTCAAGTCCCAAGAACTGGTGGTTAGAGGAACAGGAGCCAGCTGCAGGATCCAGAGCAAGCAAAAGACCACAAGCCTAGCCAGAACATCCATTTGTATTTGATGCAGACCACATGCCCAAGGAAACTCTCTTTCAACTGATTGGAAGTGATTACATCATCATACGACTGCCAAGCTATATCATAACTGCCAAGCCACTGAGAAACATAGCCCAGCTAAGCTAACACACAACCCTAAGGATCACAACATCCAGTGTGCTTTGGACTGTTTAGACATAATGAATATAATTAATGAGGAGAATCTGCCTAATGAAATTACAAATGTAAAGGTGCTGATGACAAACATCTGGTCTACCAAAGCATTCCTGTAGACACCAAGTGGATGGGCATATTTCGGGAATGCTCCCTAGAAGCAAGGATGGTGAGACTTGTGGCACTTTATCAGGAGGGATCAGTCGCTGGAGAAGGACATCATGCTTAGTAAAGCAGAGGGTCAGCGAAAAAGAGGAAGACCCTCAACGAGATCGATTGACACAGTGGCTGCAACAATAGGCTCAGGCATAACAACAATCATGAGGATAGTGCAGTACCAGCAGTGTTTCACTCTGTTGTACATAGGGTTGTTATGAGTCAGAACCAACTAGATGGCACCTAACAACAACAACATAGTTCCTAGGGGAAACTTCCTTTGTAGTTTTACTACTGTATCACAAGACCTGTCACTTAGGCTGTTGATGGATGTTCAGCTGAAAGTGGGAGGAGCAAACTCTCACCCTGCTGCATATAGGCAACATCTCGAGCACGTAGGCACTGATGACCAGGTGGCCAGACCTGAGATATAGTCAAGAAACTAGTCAGTCAAGTTTGAACAAGTAGGACCAAATAGTGTAAGGATCGTAGCTGCTGAGTAAATGGGGGATGCTTGACTCTGATTCTACAATGGGATGTAGGATGTGCTTGTCTGAATGTGAAATGGAGACCTGGGCCTGCACAGCTGGAAGATCTACATGTGTGTGGCCCCAGCCTTTCTGTCACTTCCCCTGAAGTACTGCTCTGATGATCAGCACATTCTGGTCTCCTCAGCCCTCTCTCTGACACAATAAGGAATAGGTAGGCAGGGCTTAGCTGAAACTTCAGCACTGAGGAGAATCTCTGCTCAGCTGTGGACGGAGGGAGATGAAGATGGAGTCTCATGGGGACATTGTTCTGGTGTGGGCCATGCCAGGCCGCTATTATGTGGGTAGGAGTCTCAGTTGCTTTTCTTCTGCTCCTCTGTGGTGGGTTTCAGAAGGAGAAAAGGCTATCATTCAGAGCCTCATGCGGCAAGTTGCATTTTTCTTCTGAGAGAGACACTCCACAGTCTGATATCATCAGACTCAGGGACTTGACATTGTATACACTGATAGGTTGGGACAGTGCACAACTGTGAGTTGTTGGCTTGTGTGGGAAGTTTGTGAATTGCTGAGCAGGAGTAGCAGAGAAGAGAGAGCAGTAAGAGTAATCAGAGCCTACTTGGAACAAGAAGGGGGCCAGTGAATAAGTTCAAGGAAGACACAGAAGGCAACTCCTCCGCATTGGAAGATAATAATTATTAAGAGACTGACACCACCTCACACACACCTTGCTACAGAATCAAGGGTTCAGCCACTTAGCTACACTAGGATGCATTAATTATTCTGTGGATCCATGGAACAAAACTGAATAGTCTTGTGAAGACTTAGGAGGTTTATTCTCATATCCGTGGCTGACCATGCTCTGGGCCACGTTGTTATATACCAGGGGTTCCCCAGAGTCTCACTGTTAACACAGAAAGGAAGAGTCATTCTATAGACAGAGAAGGAAGAGTCTCAGAACAGGGCCTTCTGGTTTCTACTCTCTTGCTCTTTTTCCTTCCTTGTTCCCATATCCTTCTGCTCAGGGCCTACGTGTTTGAAGAAAAGGGGACTGAAGGGTCACCATTCACTTTTGCTTTACTTGAAAGGGTTGGGCAGAATTCATGCCTCTGGATTGCCTTAGCACTCTGAGTCTCTGCCCAGGTTGAGTCCTGTCTCCAACTCAACCCAGTACCGGGCTTTTCTTTTGTTCTCCCATTGAGAAATGACAAGAGATGAGTTGGAGGGGCGTTCCCGTAAGTGATGGGTTGAGAACGGGATGCCCCTACCCATGGAGGATCCTGCTCTACCATGGCTTCATGGCTAGTCAGTTCTTGGCCATGGGGATTTAGAATCACTTTTTTTTTTTTTCTGAAGAAAAGGCAGGAAAGATGCTTGCAATAGATAAGTGGTAACTTTGGTGAAGGGTAAGACAGCACACAATACTGGGAAAGCCAACACAGCTTGTACAAGTGAAGGTCATGGAAGCCCCATAGATACATCCAGACTCCCTGAGGGACCAAATTGCTGGGTTGGGGGCTATGGGGACCATGGTCTTGGGGAACATCTAGCTCAATTAGTATAACATAATTTTATAAAGAAAATGTTCTACATTCTACTTTGGTGAGTAGTGTCTGGGGTCTTAAAAGCCTGTGAGTGACCATCTAGGATAATCCACTGGTCTCACCCTTTTGGGAGCAAGGGAGAATGAAGAAAACTAAAGATACCAGGGAAAGATTAGTCCAAAGGACTAATAGACCACATCTACCACAGTCTCCACCAAACTGAGTCCACTACAACTAGATGGTGCCTGGCTACCACCACTGACCGCTCTGACAGGGATCACAATAGAGGGTCCTGGGTTGAGATAGGAAGAAAAATGTAGAACAAAATTCTAACTTACAAAAGAAGACCAG
Organism: Loxodonta africana; assembly: GCF_030014295.1. Taxonomy (NCBI): domain Eukaryota; kingdom Metazoa; phylum Chordata; class Mammalia; order Proboscidea; family Elephantidae; genus Loxodonta; species Loxodonta africana. Next base: position 35,669,396 of record NC_087351.1, read on the forward strand.
ACTTACTGGCTTGACAGAGACTGGAGAAACCCTGAGAGTATGGCCCCTGGACACCTTAGCTCAGTAATGAAGTCATTCCTGAGGTTCACCCTTCAGCCAAAGATTGGACAGGCCCATAGAATAGAACGAGACTAAAGAGACACACCAGCCCAGGGGCAAAGACTAGAAGGCAGGAGGGGACAGGAACGCTGGTAATAGGGAACCCAATGTTGAAAAGGGAGAGTGTTGACATGCTGTGGGGTTGTTAACCAATGTCATAAAATAATGTGTACTAACTATTTAATGAGAAACTAGTTTGCTCTGTAAACCTTCATCTAAAGTACAATGAAAAAAAAATGCTTGTCCCCTTACCATTCCTGTACTGCTAATGTATAAATGGTTCCCCACACATAGCTGGGTAGCATCATCATAGTGTGAGAAGATTTGTTCTTATGACTGCTTGTTCTGCACTTTCAGGTCTACTTCCCAGAGAGTGGCTGACAACCAGCCATTATTCATTGTTGTCCATCCTGTCATGTGGCACACCAGCTCTAGCCTCAACCAGTCCTGGCTCTGCAGTGGGGCAATGGTCTTTACAGATGGGTTCAGTTGATCCTTGAGTTTCAGCTGGTCAGAGAAGGTGAGAAGTAGTAGTTCCTATTCTGCTCTGCCAACAGGCCTCATATTCAAGAAGTTGGTTTGTTTCCTGTCCTGACGGCCTCCCATCCCCCTTTCATTGCCTTTGGTTCAGTAGAGCAGTCAGACAGAGAAGAGGGGTGACCTGAGACTCTGACTGAGCTGAGGCTCCACAGTACCCTGTGAGGGTGCACCCAAATGGAAGCAAAACATGATGTCATTGAAAGTTGAAACTCTACTAAACTTTGGGTGAGGGAAGGCTTGAAGCACAGGGATGGCCTACTGTGTGTTTTCCTTTTTCTGGGTATTGTGAGCTTCCAGAGTGGCAGTCATATTTTTGCAAAGAAAGGCTGGATATAGTAAATAGGAACTTCAATTCAGCATCAGATAAGGATATTTTTATGTTCCAACCCAAGGCAGACCTGCAGCTGCATCAAGCTGGGAGGAGGAAAATGGAGCAGAAGTGTCTCACTTCTCCCCTCCAACACCTCAATTCAAATGTAGACAGTGTTACCTTCTTTTTCTTGCCACAGTGTTCCAGGCCTGTTCCTTCAGCACCTTCACCTGCCACCCAGCCCCCAGTCCATGGGATTAATACCGTAACCCACACTCACTTACTCCAGTCTGGACATGCACAGACGGGCCCTTTGACAAGTTCACTTGGTCTTATGGACCGAGGGACCATCCTGAGTTGTGTCTGTGGAATGGTGTTAGGGTTTCCCAGGAAACAAGCACCCAGTTGTTGCTCTTTTCCTTTTATAACAGTGAGCTGCTGCCAGCACATAGTCTTTTCACATCAGAAACCCCCACATGCCTCCAAGATATTGTTGTTCTCAGAGACCTTTACTGATGCTGTGTAGGGCCAGGAGTGTGGTGTGGTCTCTGTGCCCCCTTTGATCACTGTTTAAAGAGAAAATCTCTGTGCTCACAGAAACCACTGGATGGGCAATGCCTGTCACATTCCCGAAGCTATGCTCTAGTGGGTACAGCCCGGCTTCCCTGAGCTCCATCTCTGACAGGATAAGAGGCCAGCAGGCAGGGCCCAGCTGGGACAGCAACAACGAAGAGGGGCTGTGCTGAGGTGCAGAGGGAAGCGGTTCTGGTGGGCATATCAGTGCTATCCTGTTCTCCTCTGGGGATAGGACAGTCTTATCCTATGACCAACTCTCAGCCCTGTCCAGCCCTGCTCTGGGATGGATCCTCCATAAGCTGCTCCGATCCCTGAGTGACTTGGGGCAAAGGGAGCTCCTGAGCTGCAGGTTTTTAGAGGGGATGCTGCCTTGGGGATGTCCACAGGAGGATTAGGCTTGCCGGTCCTCATTAACAGCACTGAACTGCCATCGGCAGGGAGCCTTTTTGCAGCCCACTCAGCATTGTCCCCTGCTGCCCTTCTTGTCATGCTAGAAATGCCATTTAGGGACAGGAGTGAAGCTTGGACTCTCTGCATCAAAAACTTGATCTCTCTGCACCCTAAAGGGAAAGTCCTTGGGGATAATGAGCACATGTCATACACAATGTGGGAAACTGTCCGAGGACAGAAAGGGGACATAGTAAGTTCAGAAGGACAAAAAGGCCATGTTTAGAGTCCCTGTGGGAAAAACACGTTTGTGATTTCACTGCTGTATCACGAGGCCTGTCACTCGGTCAGCTGATGAATTTTCATTTGAGGGTGGGAGTAACAAATTCCAATCCTGTGCAAAGAGCATTATCTCAAGCACATAGGCCCTAATGACTAGGTGGCCAGGACAAGCATGTGGCCACGATGGACAGGCTGAAGTGACTGTGACTGAGAAGTTGAGCAGGGGATTGTTGATTCTAAACCCACATGGGGGTGTGGGGTGTGGGGTGTGCTGTGCTGGATGAGAGGTTGAGTGAGGCTTGCGTGGGTGAGAGATGTGTCTACAGGTGTATGGACCTGGCTTATCTGTCACATTACCCCAAGTTCTGCTCTAGTGAGCACAACCTGGCCTCTCTGAGACTCCTGTCTGACAGGATGAGGGGCCAACAAGTGGTGCTGGGCTGGGATAACAACGCTGAGATTAGGACCTGTTGAGCCATGGACAGAAGAAGATGAGGGTGGAAACTCACAGGGAAGGTGGCCTTGGTGTATCGGTTGGAGGCCCAGTTGCTTTTATTCCATTTTCTGCACTGTTGAGCTGGGGTAGGCACAGAAGGGGACCAGTGAATATGTTCAAGGAAGACACAGAAGGCAGTTCCTTCACACTGGTAGATGGTCTTTATTTAGAGTCTGACATCCTCCCTCCATACAGGTGTGGACTCTGTCACAGAATCTAAGAGCCAGTCCTTAGCTATGCCTGGACATATTCATTATTCTGTTGATCCAGGGTAGAAAGGTGGAGATTCTGGGAAAGACCATAGGAGGGATATTCTTGTATTCAAGGCTGGCAATACTCTGGGCCACATTGTTACACACTGAGGGTCCCCCAAAGTCACCCTGTGGGGATAAAATGGGAGAGCCTCAGCAAAGACCTCTCTGACTTCCCACTTTAGGATCTTTTCTCTCTCCAGTGTCCATATCCTTCAGCTGAGGGCTCAGAGGGGGGAGTGGCTGAGGGGAAAACATTCACTCTGGTTCTGAGTGAGAGTCGTAGACAGAATGCTGGCATCTAAGATCCCCAAGTACCATTAGCTTCTGCCCTGGTCAAGTCCTTTCTCCAGTTCAGCCCTGTCCCAGGCTTTCCTCTTGTCTCATAGAGAAATGACAAGAGATAAGCTGGAGGAAGATGGCTGAGTCTCACAAATTAAAACAGGATGCCCCAACCCATGGTGAACCCTGTTCTACCTGTGGCTTCTTGGGTTAGTGAAGACCTAAACATGGGGCTCCAGAATCACTCTGTCCCTTGGGCAAGGCAGGAAAGATGCTTGACTCCTCAGCCTTCCCATTTCTTTCCTGTACACAGGGTTTCCCACACATAGCTGGATGGAGTTATTGTGATTTTGGGAGATTTTCTTGCACTGCTGCTTGTTCTGTATTTCCAGGTCTACTTCCTGGAGTGTGTCTGAAGGCTGGTCATTAGCCAGTCTTCCCCAGCCTCCCACACTGCACACCTGGTCCACCCTCACCAATCCTGGCTCTGAGGTAGGGCAATAGTCTTCACACGTGTGTTCAGTCAAACCTTGTGTTTCAGCTGGTGAGAGAAGTTGAGAGATGAGAGTTTAGATCATTCCCTGCTGGCAGGGCTCAAAGCCAGGTGGCAGGTTGCCCTTGCCTTTCTTGACTAGAGAGTCTCCCAAGTTCCCATTTACTTCACTGGGACCAGGAAAGCATTGAGGCTAGAGAAAGGGAGGTTCTGAGGCTCTGAATGAGCCAGTGCTCTTCAGTACTCTGTGTGGGTACACCTGAATGTAGGCAAGGTGGTACCTTCAGTAGAATGAAATTATTGAAGCCTGAAACTTTGCTATAATGTGAATGAGGAAAGGCTTGAAGCACAATGATGGCCTGCCTTGTAGGTTCCTTTTTCTTGATATTTTGAGCTCCCAGTGTCACAGTAATATTTATGCAAGAAAATGCTGGGTATAGTATGTCAGAGGAACTTTAACTTAGCATCCATATAAAGATTTTGATGTTCTAGCCCAAGGCAGTCCTGCACCTGAGTCATTGGGAGGAGGAAGATGGGGCAGATGCCATGTCTCACTTGTCCAACACTTCATTAAAATGTGGACAGTGATCCATTTTTGCTCTACAACAGTGACCCAGGACTGTTTCTTCTACAGCTTCAACTACAATCCAGCTTCCTTCCCACAAATTTCAATCCTTTAACCCTCTTTCAGAAACCCTGGGGGAGTAATGATTAAGAACTATGCCTGCTAACCAAAACATCAGCAATTTGAATCTACCAAGTGCTCTTTGGAAATCCTACGGGGTAGTTCTACCCTGTCCTATATGGTCACTATGAGTTGGAATCGACTCGATGGCCATGGGTTTGGTTTTTTTTTTTTTTTTGGTAACCCTCTCTCACTTCCCCTAGACTGAAGGTGCAGTTAAGGTTCCTCCTATGAACTCATTGTCTCTGTGTGCTCAGAAAATGTCGTGAACTATGGCTGTGAGACAATGTTAGGATTCCCAGGAAACAAGAACCCAGAAGCTGCTCTTTACCTTCCCTAACAGTGAGCCACTGTCATTGCAAAGTGTTCTTATACCAGGAACACTCCACAACGATTCCATTTGTGGTTATTAATGTACTTTATTAATGCCATGTAGGGCCAGGAGTGTGATCTTGCTTCAGTGCCCCATCTGATCACTGCTTAAATATAAAATCTTTCCTGAATCCCTGCGTTGATAGTACCCAGAGGATGGGCACTGCCTAAGACCTGGAACTGGACGTTCATAGATTGGAATGGTCTCTTGGCTTGACCTGGTGGAAAGAGAGCCATATGCAGGGCCCCTAACACCCAGGTGAGGATTCTGGCTTCTGTGTTCAGCATGGCTGGCTTATAGCATGGCACGTTTCTTTTCTAGTTGGCATTTTCTTTCACTGGAAATGATGGTAATCAGCTGTTTTTTGAGTTAAATATACTTCGAACATATTTTAAGGGGAAATGATCTGCTTTTAGGATGCACATACCAGAAGACCTGGAAAATGTTCTGACTGTCCCAATTGCTTCTTTGTCCCCTCACACTTCTCAGATCACTGGTGTCCTGATAACTTGTCCAGTATGGCTGTTTTATAAGGACCTGAACATGATGAGCTCATAAACCAAAATTCTCTTGTACCTCTCTCCCATCCTGAGTCTGCTGCATAGTAAAAACCTGTAAACATCCATTGGATTAATGAACGAACAGTCTCCACATTTCTTTGTCTTAATGTTAAAGAGGAGGGGTCCTAATGGATTTCTGAATCTCATCACAGAATCATCTTCATGAAACACTGAGCTCTCAGAATGAAGGAGGATGAGAATAAAGAACTGGAAATCAAAGTTTAGGTGGGGAAATGGGCTGCAGGGCCTGTGTGGGATCCTAGTTTCCTTTAGGACCTTATGAGAGTGATCAGGCCAACAGTCCAATGGTTCGATTAGGTTCTGGGTTTCTGCTGTGGTGGTGCTTTGGTGCTCAGAAGAATAGGGACAAAGTCAAGGTGAAGTCTAGAAAATGGAGTATGAACAATTCCTCTCTTCTTGATCTGGATCCAGGCTGCATCATAGAGATGGCCTGACTGGGTCTCTGTGGAAATGTCAGTGATGAAGTAAGCCAGGCCCTGAGATGGGGAAAGTCACTTGCCTATTCCTGGAGGGCAGAGGAAAGCCCAACAGGATCAAAAACAGCAGCATCTTGGAAAGGCTGCTCACATCAGAAGTTGTCGAGGTTCCAATTTCCAGGCTTTTTAACCCAAAAGATGAATAAGTAGGAGCAGGCGAAGTGACCATGTTTTCCTTCAGGCTATATTGATTCTCAAGATATGAACTTTCAGCACGTCCTTCTTCCCTCCCAGAGGAATGTTTATGGTAAGGGTGTTGCAACAATCACATTCTTAGTTTCTGAGTAGTGTGACCGTGTTCATCTGGAGAAAATCCTGAACTCTGAGAAGAAAAGAAGGGGCATTGGGGGCTTTTGTTTTAGTCAGAAATTGTGTTGCTTTCCCCTTAGTTCTGTTTTCAGTCTTCAAAGAGCATGAACATGACGCCCTACTGCCTTTAATTTGTGGTTAGCAATTACCAACATCTTTTATAGTGTCTGTCAGCCCAGTTCTTCCCTTTTTAGTGCATCACTCTTTGAGAGTCCAAGATCTTAATATTTAAAAATGAAAAAGTGCCTAGCTCTGGTCTTACTGGAAATATACTAACAAAGGTTGTAACTATCCCACAGCTTTTGGAAGTTTCAGGCAACTGTGGAATCTAAGGGGTGTGGATGAGGATAGAGATTTAGGATGATGTGAAGATGGGGTGTTGATGAGAGTACTAGGAAGACAAAGAGATGCAAGAATATTTGGGATGAATGGGAACAGGAGACTGTAATGGAACAGATTTGACAGCCCAACCTGTATGAATTCGTCATTTGGTCCCAGGCCACCCTGATAAACTGGTATTGGTCAGAACCTTGATGATTTTAAGGGATCAAAGCATGCAGGCATGCAGGTAGATATAGAGATGTTCCCATTCATCCCAAATGTTCTTTTTTTTTAAATTGTACTTTAGATGAAGATTTACAGAACAAACTAGTTTCTCATCAGACAGTTAGTACACACATTGTTCTATGACGTTGGTTAACAAACCCCACGGCATGTCAACACTCTCCCTTCTCAACCCTGGGTTCCCTATTACCAGCTTTCCTGTTACCTCCTACCTTCCAGTTCCTACCCCAGGGCTGGTGTGCCCCTTTAGTCTTTTTTTGCTCCATGGGCCTGTTCAATCTTTGGCTGAAGGGTGAACTTCAGGAGTGACTTCATTATTGAGATGAAAGTGTGTCTGGGGGCCATACTCTCAGGGTTTCTCCAGTGTTCCTTTTTGAGTTGGAATTTTGTTCTACATTTTTCTCTAACTCTGTCTGGGACCCTCTATTTTGATCTCTGTTAGAGCAGTCAGTGGTGGTAGCCAGGCACCATCTAGTCGTAGTGGACTCAGTCTGGTGGAGGCCGTGGTAGATGTGGTTCATTAGTCCTTTGGACTAATCTTTCCCTGGTATCTTTAGTTTTCTTCATTCTCCCTTGCTCCCAAAGAGGTGAGACCAGTGGATTATCCTAGATGGTCGCTCACAGGCTTTTAAGACCCCAGACACTACTCACCAAAGTAGAATGTAGAACATTTTCTTTATAAAATTATGTTATACTAATTGAGCTAGATGTTCCCCAAGACCATGGTCCCCATAGCCCCCAACCCAGCAATTTGGTCCCTCAGGGAGTCTGGATGTATCTATGGGGCTTCCATGACCTTCACTTGTACAAGCTGTGTTGTCTTTCTCAGAATTGTGTACTGACTTACCCTTCACCAAAGTTACCACTTATCTATTGTCTATTAAGTGTTTTTCCATCACCAGCACTCCCCTCCCTTGTAACCATAAAAAATTGTCTCTTTTTGTATGTAAACCTTTTCATGAGTTTTTACAGTAGCGGTCTCATACAATATTTGTTCTTTTGTGATTGACTTATTCACTCAGCATAATGCCCTCCAGATTCCTCCATGTTATGAGATGCTTCACAGATTCATCGTTGTTCTTTATCGTTGCGTAATACTCCATTGTGTGTATGTACCACAGTTTGTTTACCCATTTATATGTTGATGGGCATCTAGGTTATTTCCATCTTTTGCTATTGTGAACAATGCTGCAATGAACTGCATCTCAAATATTCTTGATCTCTCTTTCTATTTGGCCTGGGTAACCTGGGTCATAGTAAAGATTGTCATTTATGCAAAGTTTCAGCACCTTGTGCTTCCCTTCCCCTGATGATAGTGATGTTTCTTGTTTCCACAGCAAGAAAAAGTAGCCTTAACTAAGGGTCACTGCCCTGCTCTGAAGGTTCCCTCGTGGTGCTGTGGTTAATCACTTGGCTGCTAACCAACATGTTGGTGGTTTGAACCTACCAGCCTCTCCAAGGGAGAAAGCTGTGGCAGTTTGCTTCCTGAAAGACTGGAAACCCTGTGAGGCAGTTCTAGTGTGTCCTTGGGGGTTACTATGAGTCAGACTCAACTCGATGGCAATGGGATTGGTTTGATTTTGGCTTTGGTGTTATTCTGAGAATTCTCCAAGCATATTTACCCTTTAAGCAAAATTCAATTTTCTGAGGAGAGTGGTTGATGCAGTGGAAATATAGCTCACTTTCCCTCTAAAACTAATATCCCTAGAACTCATCCTCAATGGAGAAGCTCATTGGGTTGGAGGAGAGGATCTTCTCCCACAGTTATGATTTTCTTCTCTACCTGTGAGGTCAGCTCAGAATTAGGTGGAGAAAGACAAGAAAACCTGTGTGATGGTTAAGGTTGTGTGTAATCTTGGCTGGACCATAATTCTCAGTGTTTTGGCAGTCATATGATGTTGTGATCACCTCTATGATTGGATCTGCTGTGAGTATCCAATCAGCTGAAAGGAATTTTCCTCAGGTGTGTGGCCTGCATCAAATATAAGTGGACATTCTGGCAAGGCTGGTTCCAGTTTGTCTGACCTTCAGTCCTTGGGGCTTGAGCTAGCACTTTACCTGTGGTCTTGCCTGCCAATCTTGGGATTCATTGATCTTTCTAGCCTGTAAGCAAGAGCCTTGCTCCCTGACCTGCCAATCTTGTGTTTTCCAGCCGTTATGGCTACGTGAACCAGGAGGACTCTCTATCCTGACCCATAGACTTGGGACATTCCAGCCTCTACAACTACATGTGCCATTTTCTTGATGTAAATCTATCTCTTTATGTATTTATATACTTTACTGGTTTTGCTTCTCTAGAGAACCCAGCCTAAGACTTTTGATACTGAGAGTGGTTCTAGAGAAACAAATTATAAGGATGAATTTTCTAAAATGGTTCTCAAGTCTGGTTAGTCTATAAAATTTTGACGACTGTGCTTCCAGTAGTAAAGAGGGCACTGGTAATCCATGGCATAAGGTGGCAATTCAAATGTGCAAAATATCACCACCAACAGTTCAGGTACTGGTGAAAGGTGAGACTCTGGGTGATTGCTTATATGATACCTTTCTACAATTTTGTCATAATGAGATGTATAAGGAAGCTGATTGGTTGGTCTTACTTTCACTAGACAAGCTGGTGAAGGAAAGAGATGCACTCAGGGCAGAGTCAAAGCTCAAGTGCCACATAAATGACCTCAAGTTTTCCCCTTGTGCTTTAAAAGAAAGCCTTATTTCATGTAGTAACAGAGCTGGTATTGCCGAAAACCAAACCCAGAGTCTTATTGTAAGAGTTGCCAAATTACAAACCTAGCTCAATTGCCAACCTTAAGAGGTGTCTGATGTTGAAGGGATGGCATTGGTTGGGAAGAAATGGGATCAAGGAACTTTTAATGGGGACATATGGGCAGATAATCAGGAAGCTGTGGACTCTGAGCCTCTAAATTCCATCAAATCACTCCCACCAACAGAACCAGCCCTCTCACTCCCGTCTGAAGAGATTACTCCATGTTTATCTGCTAAACCACCCTACCCAGTAAAATCATTAGTCTGTCCATCCTCATCTAGTGAGATTAACCCAGCTGCTTCTAAAAAGCCCTTGTCTGAGTCATTATTTGGGGGCATCGCCTGAGGCAGATGCTTTACAAGACAATGCTGAATATTCTCAAAACAGTTTCCCACTACTAATATTGGCCTCCAGACCTAAAAACAGACATAAATCCAAGCAAACCCCAAAAGGTGAAGTACGAAGTGTGACCCAGGAGGAGGTGCACTACACTCCAAAAGACCTGCCTGACTATTCTAATATGTACAAACAAAAATCTGGGGAATATGTGTGTAGCTGGCTATTAAGGGTGTAAGATAATGGTGCAAGAAACATAAAGATGGATCAGTCTCAGTTTATTGATATGGGCCCACTAAGCACAGATTCTTCATTCAATGTTTCAGCTCAAGAATTTAGGAAAGGATCTAACAGTTTATTTGTTTGGGTTGCTGAAGCATGGATTACACAGTGGCCAACACTAAATCAAGTTGAAGTACCAGTTCTGCATTGGTATACTGTAGAAGAAAGTGTGCAAAGGCTTAGGGAAATTGGCCTGCTAAAGTGGAATTATCAGGTCAGATCCACAGATCCATGCATGGAGTGACCAGAGGACACACTTTTTACCACAACTGTGAGGAACAAATTTGTGAAGGGAGCCCCAGCATCTTTGAAGGGTGCTGTGATTGCTATTGTAGGTAAGTCAGACTTGACAATGGTAACTGCCCTAATTGAATTAAGACACCTAACTACAATGGGGCTGATTGGACCCCATGGCAGTAGGGGCCAAGTAGCTTCACTCAATCCACAGACAATGTGAGCATGGTTACAGTAATGAACAGTGGAGTCAAAGTAGTAATCAGAACAGTCTGACTCGTATGGAGTTATGATGTTGGCTACTTTGTCATGGTGTCCCTAGGAATGAAACAGAAAATCTACTAAATGTTTACTTGATATGTACAAGCAGAAGAATTCTAGGTCAAGTGAACAGCAGTCTAACTCAAATCACCAGAAGAGTCATGGCCCCTTAATCAATTCTCAGTCTTGAGTGAACTTAAAGACCTACAACCCCTTGAATGAAGAGGAGGCTGGGTCCCCACAAGGAAGAAATCCAATATACTGCCAAAAACTTATACCATCAGTCTTTCTCCCAACCTTCCCAACGTGACCTACAGCCTTTTATGAGGGTGACTGTTCATTGTGGAAAAGGAAATAATCAGAATTTTTCAGGGATTACTGGATACTGGCTTTGAACTGACACTAATTCCAGGAAACCCAAAATGTCACTGTGGCTCACCAGTCAGAGTGGGGGCATAGGGAGATCAATTTATTAATAATGGAGTCTTAGCTCATGTCTGTCTCACAGTAGGTTCAGTGGGTCCATGAACACATCCTGTAGTGATTTTCCCAGTTTCAGAATGCATAATTGGAATAGATATACTCAGCAACTGGCAAAACACCCACACTGGATACCTGATGGATGGAGTAAGGGCTATTAGGGCAGGAAAAGCCAAGTGGAAGCCATTAGAACTGCCCCTCCTAGGAAAATTGTAAACTGAAAGTAATACCGCATTCCTGGAGGGACAGCAGAGATTACTGCCACCATCAAGGACTTGATGGATGCAGGGGTGGTGGCTCTCACCACATCCCCATTAAACTCACCTATTTGGCCTGTGCCAAAAACAGATGAATCTTGGAGAATAACAGTGGATTATCAAAAACTTAACCAGGTGGCGACACAAATTACAGCTGCTGTCCCAGATATAGTTTCATTTTTGAGCAAACTAATACATCTGGTAACTTGTATGCAGATCTAGCTAATGCGTTTTTCTACAACAGCCCATTTGTGCTAGGTGGCTTAGGCCTTATGGTGACTTTGTGGCCCATGGTTTAGTGGTCAATCTCCACTAAGGCCCAGTAATGAGACAAAAGCTGTTTCTCAAAAGGAGAGTAGTTATCCGCAGAGGATGGCAGGGCTTTGCTCCAAAATCCTAATGGTCTGTGCTGTGATTCACCAACAGAGGCCTGCCAAAGACTCCAAACAGCATCTCTATCTGCTACTGACACTCCAAGCACCATTGGATCAGCTGGATCATATGGCTTAATCAGCAGAACGGCTGGTAAGGCAGCCTGAACCTGTTGCAGAGCCTTCTCTTTTTCTGGGCCCCACTCAAAACTGGCAGCTTTTCAAGTCACTTGATAAATAGGCCAGAGTAGCACACACAAATGAAAAATATGTTGCCTCCAAAATCCAAAGAGGCCCACTAGGCATTTTGCCTCCTTTGTAGTTGTGGGAGGAGCCAGATGCAATAACTTATCCTTCACTTTAGAAGGAATATCTCAACGTGCCCCACACCACTGGACTGCTAGAAATTTCACTGAGGTGGAAGGTGCCTGAATTTTTGTGGGATATATTTCCCACCCTCTAGCACACAAATGTTTTACCAATAAGTTCAGAGTCATTGACACTTCTTTCTTTCTAGGTACAATCAGCATAATATCATCAACGTAATGGACCAATGTGAAGCCTTGCGGAAGGGAAAGTTGATCAAGGTCTCTGTAGACTAAATTATGACATAGGGCTGGAGAGTTGATGTAGCCCTGAGGTAGGCAAGTGAAGGTGTATTGCTGGTCTTGCCAGCTGAAGACAAATTGTTCCTGATTACCAAGAGGAAATCAGATTGATATTGTATAAGGGAGGTAAAGAAGAGAATGTCTGGAGATACCGTAGGGCTTCTCTTAATACTACCATGCCCTGTGATTAAAGTCAATGGAAAACTACAGCAAACCAATTCTGATATGAGTACTAATGGCTGAGACCCTTCAGGAATGAAGGTTTGGATCACCCTACCAGGCAAAGAACCATGACCAGCTGAGGTGCTTGTTGAGGGTAAAGGGAATACAGAATGGGCGGTGGAAGAATCTAGTTCTAAATACCAGTTACGACCACGTGACCAGTTTCAGAAATGAGGACTATAATTGTTGTATTTCTGCTTTATATGTGCTTCAATTTTGTTTTCTTCACTTATAAAACAAGATGTAAACAGGGCTAGTGCCTTTTTGGTTGTATGTTTGTTGTATCACGTTAGGCACAATTATAACATTGTAATTGTCTTTATTCGGAGATTATGTGTGGTTAAAGGAGATGTGCATAGGTGCCAAGTTGAAGCGGGGTGGACAGTGATGGTAAAGTTTGTGTGTCAACTTGGCTGGGCCATGATTACTAGTGGTTTGACAGTCATATGATGTTGTGATTACTCCCATTATGAAATCTGCTATGAGTAGCCAATCATTTGAACGTGTGTTTCCTCAGGCATGTGGCCTGCATTGAATATAAGTGGACGTTCTGGCAAGGCTCAGGGTTTTTTTCTTGTGCTGGATCCTGCAGCTGGCTCCTGTTGTCTGACCTCCAGTTCTTGGGACTTGAGCTAGCAGTTTACCTGTAGTCTTGCGAATGTGTGAGCAGGGGGAACAGAGAAAAGTGTAGAAGTGGTTCAATGACAGCCTACTCTGGGCATAGCAGGGGAACAGTGAATGTGTTCAAGAAAGACACAGAGAGGTGGGGCCAAGATGGTGGAGTAGTCAGATGCTTCCTGTGGTCCCTCTTACGACAAAGACCTGAAAAAACAAGCTAGGAGCCCTGAATATCAAAGGCACAGCTGAGGAATCAGACTGAGTGGAAGGGGGAGGGAGAAATGGTTCAGAAGCAGTGAGGAATTGCCAGACCTGACATGGCGAGGACTGGCACCCTGCAGGCTGATTCCACTGTGGCTGGAGTGCAGTGAGGCAAAAACATGTCACCCATATCAGGGGAGGCTGAATGGCAGAGAGTCTGTTCAACCTTCCAGAACAAGTGGGAAGTGGCCCACAATAGGCAAATGATAAGTACCTGCATTTGACCTAGCACAATACAAAACTACCCCTTCGGGAAAAATCTCTCACTCACTTACCTGCTCCCTTCCTGCTCTGCACTGGGTCCCAGCCAGCTGCATCCCCTGGGCCAGAAGAAGGACCCTGCACTTCCCCTGAGCCATTCTCCTGGCCTTGAGAGGGAACAAATTAACAAACAGGGAAAAAATAATTTGCTGTCTCCCCTAAGCTGGGAACTCAGGGCAGAAACAGCTCCTTTGCCTAGGCACAAGCATAAGGGGTCCATGGACTTTGAATGCCTTTCACTCCTATATAGACCTGTGTGGGCCCATTTCAACAGTCTAAGCCCTCATTAGCACAGTATAACAGGGTATATGCTTGAAGTCTAACTTCAGCTGTTTCAGCTACATGGTGGAGAGGCAAGTTCATGACATTCAACACCTCTGTGCCTATTAAGTAGGGTCCTCATTTACCCACATCGGGGGCCTGAGGACAGGAGGCTTGATCCATGACACCTAGCCACCTGTGGCACGGGTCTGAGACAAAGTGGTGCCTCCTAGTCCTTACAGCCAACAGCATTGGGTGCCCATAGGTGGGATGCAAAACCCACCCACCTACATGCTCTAGGGAACAGGGACATGCATTCCTCAATGCGTGACCCCCTACTGTACCCAGATACCTGTGCCTACACAAATTACCCCGGCTTGTTGAGGACTTTAGGTGAGAGCCTGCTCCACACACTTGGTGATTAACTACCTGAACACCTGAACTGAATCCATACCATAAAAGTCAAGAGACGTCTGGACTCACATACCTAGTAACAGCTCTAACCATCTGGTGACAGGACATTACGGCTTCAAAGTCACCAATAATCAAACTAGCTCACCTGAGCATCCTTTTTGGGCATATCGAAACAAAGCAAGAAGCTAGGACAAAGTGAGAAAACACAAAATAAATAAATAAATACAAGAGCTTGTTGATGACTCAGAGACAATAAAAAAAAAATAGTCAATATCAAATTGCAGAAACAGGCACCACAATGGCTTCAGCAAGCTCCCAAAACAAATAATCAAGAAATCTTCTGGAATCCCCAGAGGTAGAATACAAAAGATTAATATATAGAACTCTTCAGGAGATCAGGCAAAATGCCAATTAAGCCAAGGAACAGAAAGACAAACCATTAGGAGAACTTAAGCAGATTAGACAGGATCATAATGACAAATGTAATAGGCTTCAAGAATCCATAGAGAGACAGCAAACAGAAATTCAGATTAACAATAAAATTTCAGAATCAGACAATTCAATAGGAAGTCATAAGAGCAGAATTGAGATGATGGAAGCCAGAATTAGTGAGATTGAAGATAAAGAACTTGGCACCAACATACATGAGGAAAAATCAGATAAAAGAATTAAAAAAAAAAAAAAGAAGAAACCCTAAGAATTATGTGGGACTCTCTCAAGAGGAATAAACTATGAGTAACTGGAGTACAAGAACAGAGGGGGATAACAGAAAATACAGAGAGAAATGTTGAAGATTTGCAGGCAGAAAACTTCCCTGATATCAGGAAAGATGGAAAGATATCTATCCAACATGCTTATCAAACCCCACACAAGGTAGATCCCAAAAGAAAGTCACCAAGACATACTATAATCAAGCTTGCCAAAACCAAAGATAAAGAGAGAATTTTAAGAGTGACAAGGGATAAACAAAAAGGCACCTACAAAGGAGAGTCAATGACACTAAGCTTGGACTACTCAGCAGATACCATGAAGGCAAGAAGGCAATGGGATGACATATATAGAGCCTTGAAGCAAAATGATTGCCAGCCAAGAATTATATATCCAACAAAACTCTTTCTCAAATATGAAGGTGAAATTAGGACATTTCCATATAAAAAGAAGTTTAGGGAATTAGCAAAAACCAAGCCAAAATTACAAGAAATACTAAAGGAAGTCCTCTGGTTAGAGAATCAAGAACATAAGAACGCAAGACTAGAACACAGGACAGAACAAGCAGACATCAACCCAGATAGGGAAGTCACAAAAATAAATCAAAGGTAAAATGCTGAAAACAGGGAAACAGAGACATCATTATGTAAAAGATAACGACACTAAATTAAAAAAAGGGACTAAAAAATGCAGTCATAGATTTTTCATATGGAGAGAAAGTCAAGACAACACGAAGAAATAAAAGATTGGTTTAAACTTAGAAAAATAGGGGTAAATATGAAGGTAGCCACACAGGAAACTGACAATCCTACACATCAAAATGAAAAACAGGGAAAACATAAAGACTCAGCAAATACAAAAGCAACAACAATGAAAAAGGAAAAGACAATATATAAAGAAAAATGACTTAGCACAGAAATTAAGTAGAACAAAGAAACTGTCAAACACACACACACACACACACAAAGATATCAAAATGACAGCACTAAACTCATAAACTCATACCTATCAATAATTACGCTGAATGTAAAGGGACTAACTGCACCAATAAAGAGACAGAAAGGGGCAGAATGGGTTAAAAAAAAAAAAAAGATCCGTCTATATGCTGCCTACAAGAGACACACGTTAAATTTAAAGACACAAACAAACTAAAACTTAAAGGATAGAAAAAATATATATCAAGCAAACAACAATCAGAAAAGAGCAAGAGTGGAAATATTAATTTCTGACAAAATATACTTGAAAGTAAAATCCACCACAAAGGATAAGGAAGTACACTATATAATGATTAAAGGGTTAATACACCAGGAGGACATAACCATAATAAATATTACACACCCAATGATAAAAAATAGGGCTCTAAAATATCTAAAACAAATGCTAACAGCATTGAGAAGAGAGATAGACAGCACCACCATAATAGTAGAGGGCTTCAACACACCGTTTTCAGTGCTGGACAGAATGTCCAGAAAGAAGCTCAGTAAAGACATGGAAGATCTAAAAGACACAATCAACCAAATTGACCTCGTAAAAAAAAACAAACCCACTGCCTTCAAGTTGATTCCGACTCCCAGAGATCCTATAGGACAGAGTAGAACTGCCCCATAGAGTTTCCAAGGAGCACCTGGGAGATTCGAACTGCTGACCTCTTGGTTAACAGCCATAGCACTTAACCACTACACCACCAGGGTTTCCACTTGACCTCATAAAAATAGACATATACAAAACACTCCACCCAACAGCAGCCAAGTATGCTTTGTTTTCCAGTGCACATGGAACAGTCTCTAGAATAGACTACATATTAGGTCATAAAGCAAGCCTTAACAGAATCCAAAACATGGAAATATTACAAAGCATCTTCTCTGACCATAAGGCCATAAAAGTAGAAATTTATAACAGAAAAAAGCAAGGAAAAAAAATCAAACACATGGAAACTGAACACCTTGCTCAAAAACTACTGGGTTATAGAAGAAAGTGAGGATGGAATAAAGACATTCATAGAATTAAATGAGAATGAAAACACTTCCTAACAGAGCCTTTGGGACACAGCAAAAGCAGTGCATAGAGGTCAATTTATAGCAATAAATGCACACATCCAAAAAGAAGAAAGGACGAAAATTGAAGACTTAAGCCTAAAACTTGAAGAAATAGCAGGAAAAGAAGTCCTAGGGCGCCAGAAAAAAGCAAATAATAATAATTAGAGCAGAATTAAATGAACTAGAGAAGAAAAAAACAATTGAGTTAACAAGACTAAAAGCTGTTTTTTTGAAAAGATAAAAAAAAAATCGATAAGCCATTGGCCAAACTGATAAAAGAAAAACAGGAGAGAAAGCAAATAAGTGGAATAAAAAATGAGATGGGTGATATCACAACAGACCCAACTGAAATTAAAAGAATCATAACAGAGTACTATTAAAAATGGTACTCTAGCAAATTGGAAAACCCAGAGGAAATGGACAAATTCCTAGATACACACTACCTACCTAAACAAACACAGAGATAGAACAACTAAATCTAGAACAAAAGAAAAGATTGAATAGGTATTTAAAAAACTCTCAAATATAAAAAAGCCCTGGCCCTGATGGCTTCACTGGAGAATTCTACCAAACTTTCAGAAAGAGTTAATACCACTACTACTAAAGGTATTTCAGAACATAGAAAAGGATGGAATACTCCCAAACTCATTCTGTGAAGCCAGCACATCCTTGATACCAAAACCAGGTAAAGTCACCAAAAAAAAAAAAGAAAAGAAAACTACAGACCAATATTCCTCAAGAACCTGGATGCAAAAATCCTCAACAAAATTCTAACCAATAAAATTCAACAATATATAAAAAAAATAATTTACCATGACCAAGTGGGATTCATACCAGGTATACAGTGATGGTTCAACATTAGAAAAACAATCAGTTTAATCCATCACATAAATAAAACAAAAGACAAGAAGCACATGATCTCATCAATTGATGCAGAAAAGGCATTTGACAAAGTCCAACACCCATTCATGATAAAAATTCTCAGCAAAATAGGAATAGAAGAGAAATTCCTCAAAATAATAAAGGGCTTTTATACAAAGGCAACAGCCATCATCATCCTAAATGGAGAGGGTCTGAAAGCATTTCTCGAGCTGGGGAACCAGACGAGGATGCCCTTTATCACTGCTCTTATTCAACTTTGTGGTCCTAGAAAGAGCAATTAGGTGAGAAAAAGAAATAAAGCACATCCAGATTGGTAAGGAAGAAGTAAAAGTATCTGTATTGCAGATGATTTGGTCTTATACACAGAAAACCCTGAAGAATCCACAAGAAAACTACTGGGAGAGTTCAGCAGCATATCAGGATACAAGATAAACATACAAAAATCAGTTGGATCCTTCTACGCCAATAAAGAGAACGTCGAAGAGAAAATCACCAGATAAGTACCATTTACAATACCCGCAAGAAGATAAAATACTTAGGAATAAACCTAACCAGAGACATGAGAGACCTATACAAAGAAAACCACAAGCCACTACTGCAAGAAACCAAAAGAGACCTACATAAGTGGAAAAGCATACCTTGCTCATGGATAGGAAGACTCAACGTTGTGAAAATATCTATTCTACCCAAAGCGATCTGTAAATACAATACAATCCAGATCCAAGTTTCAATGGCATTTTTTAATGAGATGGAGAAACAAATCATCAACTTCATATGGAAGGAAAGAGGTCACGAATAAGTAAAGCATTACTGAAAAAGAAGAACAAAGTGGGAGACCTCATACTACCTGATTTTGGAACCTATTACCAACACAGTAGTCAAAACAATCTGGTACTGGTACAAGAACAGATACATAGACCAATGGAACAGAATTGAGAATTCAGGCATAAATTCATCCACCTATGAGCAGCTCATATTTGACAAAGGCCCAAAGTCCATTAAAGGGGGAAAGACAGTTTCTTTAGCAAATGGTGCTGGCATAACTGTATATCCACCTGCAAAAAAATGAAACAAGACCCATACCTCACACCATGTGCAAAAACCTACTCAGAATGGATCAAAGACCTAAATATAAGGTCTAAAACAATAAAGATCATGGAATACAAAATAGGGACAATGCTAAAAACCCTAATACATAGCATAAACAGTATATGAAACATTACTAAAAATGCACAAGGCAACAGAAGAGAAACTAGATAACTGATAGGTCCTAAAAATCAAACACTTATGTTCATCAGAAAGTTCACCAAAGGAGTAAAAACACAATTTACAGACTGGGAAAATATCTTTGGCTATGACAAATCTGATCAGCGTCTAATCTCTAAAATCTATAAGATACTGCAAAACCTCAGCAACAAAAAGAGTAATAACCCAATTAAAAAATGGGCAAAGGATATGAGAAGACACTTCACTGAAGAAAACATTCAGGTGGAAATGCTCACGGTCATTAGAGAAATGGAAATTAAAGCTACAATGAGATACCATCTCACCCCATCCAGGCTGCCATTAATCCAAAAAAACACAAAATAATAAATGTTGGAGAGCTTGTGGAGAGACTGGAACACTTATATACTGCTGGTGGGAATGTCAAATGGTACAACCACTTTGGAAATCGATTTGGCGCTTCCTTAAGAAACTAGAAATAGGACTGCCACGTTGTTGTTGTTGTTGTTGTTAGGTGCCCTGGAGTCGGTTCCGACTCATAGCAACCCTATACACAGTAGAATGAAACACTGCCCCAGTCCTGAGCCATCCTTACAATCGTTGCTTTGCTTGAGCTCATTGTTGCAGCCACTGTGTCAATCCACCTTGTTGGGGGTCTTCCTCTTTTCTGCTGACCCTGTACTCTGCCAAGCATGATGTCCTTCTCCAGGGACTGATCCCTCCTGACGACATGTCCAAAGTATGTAAGATGCAGTCTCGCCATCCTTGCTTCTAAGGAGCATTCTGGTTGTACTCTTCTAAGACAGATTTGTTTGTTCTTTTGGCAGTCCATGGTATATTCAATATTCTTCGCCAACACCACAATTCAAAGGCGTCAATTTTTCTTCGGTCTTCCTTATTCATTGTCCAGCTTTCACGTGTATATGATGCGATTGAAAATACCGTGGCTTGGGTCAGGTGCACCTTAGTCTTCAAGGTGACATTTTTGCTTTTCAAAACTTTAAAGAGGTCCTTTGCAGCAGATTTACCCAATGCAATGTGTCTTTTGATTTCTTGACTGCTGCTTCCATGGCTGTTGATTGTGGATCCAAGTAAAATGAAATCCTTGACAACTTCAATCTTTTCTCCATTTATCGTGATGTTGCTCATTGGTCCAGTTGTGAGGATTTTTGTTTTCCTTACGTTGAGGTGCAATCCAAACTGAAGGCTGTGGTCTTTGATCTTCATTAGTAAGTGCTTCAAGTCCTCTTCACTTTCAGCAAGCAAGGTTGTGTCATCTGCATAACACAGGTTGTTAATGAGTCTTCCTCCAATCCTGATGCCCCGTTCTTCTTCATATAGTCCAGTTTCTCGTATTATCTGCGCAGCATACAGATTGAATAGGTATGGTGAAAGAATACAACCCTGACGCATATCTTTCCTGACTTTAAACCAATCAGTATCCCCTTGTTCTGTACGAACGACCGCCTCTTGATCTATGTAAAGGTTCCTCAGGAGCACAATTAAGTGTTCTGGAAGTCACATTCTTCGCAATGTTATCCATAATTTGTTATGATCCACACAGTCGAATGCCTTTGCATAGTCAATAAAACACAGGTAAACATCCTTCTGGTATTCTCTGCTTTCAGCCAGGATCCATCTGACATCAGCAGTGATATCCCTGGTTCCACGTCCTCTTCTGAAACCGGCCTGAATTTCTGGCAGTTCCCTGTTGATATACTGCTGCAGCTGTTTTTGAATGATCTTCAGCAAAATTTTGCTTGTGTGCGATATTAATGATATTGTTCTATAAGTTCCATGTTCGGTTGGATCACCTTTCTTGGGAATAGGCATAAATATGAATCTCTTACAGTCAGTTGCCCAGGAAGCTGTCTTCCATATTTCCTGGCATAGATGGATGAGCAGCTTCAGTGCTATATCTGTTTGTTGAAACATCTCAATTGATATTCCATCAATTCCTGGAGCCTTGTTTTTCACCAATGCCTTCAGAGCAGCTTGGACTTCTTCCTTCAGTACCGTCGGTTCCTGATCATATGCCACCTCTTGAAACGGTTGAACATCGACTAATTCTTTTTGGTATAATGACTCTGTGTATTCCTGCATCATTTAATATTTTCCTCATGGAATCCTTCACTATTGCAACTAGGGGCTTGAATTTTTTCTTCAGTTCTTTTAGCTTGAGAAACGCTGAGCGTGTTCTTACCTTTTGGTTTTCCATCTCCAGCTCTTTGCACATGTCATTATAATACTTTACTTTGTCTTCTCGAGAGGCCCTTTGAAATCTTCTGTTCAGTTCTTTTACTTCACCAATTCTTCCTTTTGCTTTAGCTGCTCAACATTCGAGAGCAAGTTTCAGAGTCCCTTCTGACATCCATCTTGGTCTTTTCTTTCTCTCCTGTCTTTTCAATGACCTCTTGCTTTTTTTGTGTATGATTTCCTTGATGTCATTCCACAACTCGTCTGGTCTTTGGTCACTAGTGTTCAATACGTCAAATCTGTTCTTCAGATGGTCTCTAAATTCAGGTGGGATATACTCAAGGTCATATTTTGGTGTTCATGGACTTGCTCTGATTTTCTTCAGTTTCAGCTTGAACTTGCATATGAGCAGTTGGTGATCTGTTCCACAGTCGGCCCCTGGCCTTGTTCTGACTGATGAAATGAGCTTTTCCATTGTCTCTTTCCACAGATGTAGTCAATTTGATTTCTGTGCATTCCATCTGGCCAGGTCCATGTGTATAGTCACTGTTTATATTGGTGAAAGAAGGTATTTGCAATGAAGAAGTCGTTGGTCTTGCAAAATTCTATCATTCAATCTCTGGCATTGTTTCTATCACCAAGGCCATATTTTCCAACTACTGATCCTTCTTCTTTGTTTCCAACTTTTGCATTCCAATCACCAGTAATTATCAATGCATCTTGATTGCATGTTCGATCAATTTCAGACTGCAGCAGCTGATAAAAATCTTCTATTTCTTCATCTTTGGACCTAGTGGTTGGCGGGTAAATTTGAATAATAGATTAACTGGTCTTCCTTGTAGGCGTATGGATATTATCTTATCATTGACAGTGTTATACTTCAGGATACATCTTGAAACGTTCTTTTTGGCGATGAATGCAACACCATTCCTCTTCAAGTTGTCATTCCCAGCATAGTAGATCCAGCAATTCTACCCCTTGGAATATATCCTAGAGAAATAACAAATATCTCACATGAACAGCTATATGCACACCCATATTCATTGCAGCACTGTTTATGATAGCAAAAAGATGGAAAAAACTAAGGTGCCCATCAATGGATGAAAGGATAAATTATGGTTTATTCACACAATGGAATAAATGGATAAAGAACAACGATGATTCCGTGAAATATTTCATAACATGGATGAACCTGGAAGACATTATGGTGAGTGCAATTAGTTAGTCTCAAAAGGATAAATAATGTGTGAGACCACTATAATAAGAACTCAAGAAAAGACTTAAAAACAGAAGAAAACAATCTTTGATGGTTACAAGGATGTGGAGGGAGGGAGAGCGGTATTTATTAACTAGATAGTAGACAAGAATTATTTTACGTGAAGAGAAGGACAACATGCAACACAGGGGAAGTCAGCACAACTGGACTAAACCAAAAGCTAAGAAGTTTCTTGAATACAATCAAACACTTAGAGGGACAGAGTAGCAGGGGCAGTGGTCTGGGGACCATGGATTCAGGGAACACCTAGGTCAACTGACATAAGAAAGTGTATTAAGAAAAAGTTCTGCATCCCAATTCACTGAGTGGTGTCTGGGGTCTTAAAAGCTAGCAAGTGGCCATCTAAGATTCATCAAACGGTCTCAGCCCACCTGGAGCAAAGAAGAATGAAGAACACCAAAGATACAAGGAAAATATGAGCCCAAGAGAAAGAAAGGGCCACATAAGCCAGAGGCTCTATTAGCCTGAGGCTTGGAAGAACAAGATGGTTGCCTGGCTACCACCAATGACTCCCCTGACAGGGAACACAGTAGAGAATCCTTGATGGAGCAGGAGAATAGTGGGATGCAGAACTCAAATTCTAGTAAAAAGACCGGACTTAATGGTGTGACTGAGACTGGAGGGACCTCAGACTGTCTGTCAGCACAAAACTAAAACTATTCCCAGACAAATATTAGACTGGAGTGTAAGACATAAAACGATACTAGTGAAGAGCGTGCTTCTTAAATCAAGTAGACACATGAGACTATGTGGGCAGCTCCTGTCTGGAGGCGAGATGAGAAGGCAAAAAGAGACAGGAAGGAGCTGGTTGAATGGACATAAGAAATTCGGAGTGGAAAGGAGGAGTGTGCTGTCACATTATAGGGAAAGCCACTAGGGTCACGTAACAATGTGTGTATAAATTTTTATATCAGACGCTAGCTAACTTGAACTGTAAACTTTCACTTAAAGCACACACACACACACACACACAAAGAATAAAGCAGGCAAAAGGTGAGCACTTAAATCCCAGCGCACTGAGCAGTGCAGCAAGTCACTGTTGCCAGATGAGCAATCAGGGGACAAACACCAACAAGACATACAGAAGATGATGCTACACACACTTGACACCAAAAACAGTGCAACTTTCAGATTCTAAATTTTGGGTGTTATTCTGAGATTTCTCCTTTTTTTCCAAACTTTCCACACACATCCCCAAAACTGGGGCTTGCACCTTCGGGAATAGGTTTTTTGAACAACAAACTCTCACATCTTAAACAGGACAGTCCCGGGCAGGCCCTGCCAGGTGCAAAATCTTTGCGCTCAGAGTCCTTCGCATTTCACTGAGTCAGAAAATAACTGCAAGTTCACTAGCAGAAACCTGTCAAAGAGCTTCCCACACCTACCAGTAGCAGGAGACATTATCACCACACAGGCACCAGTGCCCTCTATGTCATGTAAAACACCACAGCAAGGAGAACAAAGACACTGGTCATGGGTCATGATAATAATAGAACCACGGAGGAGACAGACAATAGGGGAAATGACATTATTAATAAGGTCTGAAATGGTGGGGAGCAGGTGAACAACCGGAGAGAATGTGGACTGAGCCTTGAGTGGCAATACAGGGCTGGTCCCAACAATTCAGAGGAAACTGCTTATTTACAGAAAGGTGATAAGACTATCGAAAGTCCAAGAAGTCTAGCAAGTAACTTTTGAGCGATTTCAACATTTTAGTTGACATGAGTCCCACAATGATTACAAATGCATTGGCCCCATATTGTTTCTGCATTGTCTTTCTAAGTTTCCAAGGACTCTTTAGAAATATAATTGCTCACAATAATATTATGGCCTTGCTTTTTGATGAACTGTAATTTTCTATGCCATTTCGAAAACACTGAACTTTTAGAGTTTTTCTTTTTGGGGTAAAAAAAAAAATTACTTTATTTTATTATTATTATTATTTTTTGGGTAGGTACTTTTTTTTTACTATTATATTTAAGGGGCCCTGGTGTCGGTAAGCACCCACTGATAACCAAAATGTCCGCGGTTTGAATCTGCCAGCCATTCCAAGGGAGAAAGATGTGGCTGTGTGCTTCCATAAAGATTACAGCTTTGGAAACCCTATGGGGCTGTTCTACTCTGTCCTGTAGGGTCGCTGAGATTCAGAATCAACTTGATAACAAAAGGGTACTATTAAAAGTAGCATAATTAGGATACATTATCATTTTAGAAACCCTCACGTCTGAGGCATAACATGGAAATAATTAAGGCTGGCCCCTTTTATTTTAGGCCATAATACATAATATTCTCTCATGCAAAGCTAACAGCCATCAAGAACTTATGTGCAGGGCACCCTCAGGCCCTCACCAGGTCCAAGGAGGAAAGGGTGGAGGCCTTTATCTGAATCACGTCATCACTGTGGTCCCATGATCCTGGGGCAGGTGGGACCAGAATGACCAAGGATAGCTGACATGGGATAGTCCCATCCACATTTTCTCCCACAATCAGGTGTCACCCTGGGTGCTCACAGCATCATGAAGGATGAAAGCACCAACAGAAAATTCCTGTGCCCAGAGCCAGCCCATTTGCTGCCTTGAGACAAAAGAAAGGACAGGATCCAATGGCAGTACCCCATGGGTACCTTTCTGCTCACCAGCTCTGTGGGCCTTCCTTTGGTCCCTCTTTAAAGTCTGGCTTCTTTGCTGGATCTCATGGCTACTCAGGGGCTGGGGCAGACTCTTAAGCAAAGAATTAGTAAGAAAAGCTCAACTCCTAGCCCTGGGCAATCAACTGGACAGCAGAATTGGAACTTCAAAGTTTTGCCTGGTCACTGGGCTGCTAAGATCAAGGACATGGTCACCACAGCTTCAATTCATCCCAGATCCACATGGAGTCAGTCAAGCTGCATGATCAGGGCAGGCTTGAAACTACTGCAGGTGGCTGATTTAGACACTTTCCAGGAAGAGGAGCTGGAAGTGCCACTCAGCTGCAAAGACAACTGCCACAAAGACAGCAGCTCTGTGCAGTGGTGTGGGGAGCAACGATGATAAGTGTAACATCCCAGGGTAAATTGACAGACATGTGCCCAGAGTGACCCAGGGACTGAAGGGTCATGAGGGACCCTGAGAAGGACTATGTTCATAGTCTATAGGACTGATTTACCAGGGTTCATGGAGGCCCCACCCAGTCTATTGGCCTTGACACAGGGAGACACAGAAGAGGTGGAGTTGAGCTGAAGATGTAAATCAGAACAAGGGTGGGAGCTCAGAATGCTGGAAGGCCTCTTCCCTGTCTTTTTCCCTCACACAACACACCCTAACAACATCCTTCTTTGAAAATAAAGAACCTCAGCAGAAGGCACAGGAGAAGTCTGAGTGGAGGAGACACTGGAGAATGCTGAGCTGAGATGGCTCTTCCTGTTCCATGTGGGTGCTCCAGGAATCCTTCTGTGAGAGGCCCAGGGCAGTGTCTGATAAGGAAATATAAATGATAAACCCTTTCAGGCTTCACAAGGATCTCCAGTTTTATTCCCTGAATAACGGATTCGATGTCTATGCACCCCTGGATCTCCATAATCCTTTCACTATGGCTTATCTGTGATTTTAGTTGCCTTAGTAAGTGGGAGCTCTGGTGGTGCAGTGGTTATTAGCTTGGCTGCTAACCAAGAGGTCAACAGTTCGAATCCACCAGCTGCTCCTTGGAAACCCTACAGGGTAGTTCTGCTTTTCCTATAGTGTCACCAAGAGTTGAAACTGACTTGAAGACAATGGGTTTGGTTTTGATTTTAGGATGAAAAAAGGCTAAATTCTCTTTTTCTGGAATAAAAAGGCACTGGATACTCACTGTCCATGAAGCAGCCTCTGATCACATCTTTGTTCTCCATCCCTTGTCTGTTCTTCTGGCAGCTCACACCATACACACCTCACACAAACACAGGATTAGTAGTTCCACACTTTCTTATCACTCTCACCAGTGTGGGGACACTTTTACATGGGTGAGTCTGGGCTCCAGAAACGAAGTCTCTGTCTTGGTCATCTAGCACTGTTACAACAGAAATATCACAAGTGGATGGATTTAACAAAGAGAAATTTATTCTCTCAAAGTCTAGGAGGCTAGAAGTCCGAGTTCAGGGTGCCAGCTCCAAGGGAAGGCTTTGTCTCTCTGTTGGCTCTGGGGGAAGGTCCTTGTCATCAAGCTTCCCTGGTTTAGGGGCTTCTCAGTGCAGGAACCCTGGGTCCAAAGAATGCACTATTCTCCTGGCTTTTTTTGGTGGTATGAGGCCCCCAGGGCTTTCTGCTCAATTCTCTCTTTTATATTTCAAAAGAGATTGGCTTAAAACACAACCTAATCTTGTAGATTGAGTCTTGCCTCATTAACATAACTGTCACTAATCCCACCTCATTAACATCATAAAGGTGAGATTTACAACACATAGGAAAATCACATTTGATGACAAAATGGGGGACAATCACACAATACAGGGAATTATGGCCTAGCTAAGTTGACAGATATTTTGGGTGGACACAATTCTACCTATGACAGTCTCTTTCTGAGGGGGTCGTGCACCTGACTGGCCAAGGCCACCAGCCTCATTTCCTCTTCCTGGCATAGCCACACAACCTGGGGCAGAAAGCTAGGCTCAGAGAGGACCTGAGGCCCAACAGACACTCTTCCCAACAGAACCACCATCCTGGGGAGCCTGTTACCCTGCCTGGCCCAGGTTCCTACAGCCTTCAGTTGTGCTCCTGCTCCGTGGCTCCAGCCAAAGTCACACCCTGGCAAAGGCCTGGAGGAAAAGAAGGTAGGATATGCCCAGAGCTCAGAGTGTATCCATTGCTCAGTCACTCACCAGCCCCAGGCCGTTCTGATCCATGCCTTTTGCTCACAGTTGGTAGCCTGACTTCTTGGTTGCACTGCACCTGCAGGCACTTGGCCTTTTGTTGCCTTTGCAAGACAGATTGCAGGAAAGATCTCCTGCCATCCACCAACAGCTAAATAATTTGTGAGGGTCAGTCATCACCATGCATGGTCCTGGGCCTGGAGACAAAATGGCGAGCATGACTATGACCTAATTACCTGGTGTCAGGGTGACTTCAGTCTTCACTGATCACTGTGCTTTGTTCTGAGTTTGTGTGTGACTGGATCTCTGTAAAATTAGTAAGAATGGAAAAGTATTCTGTTCTAAAAAATATCACAGCTTTCATTGGTTTAGCACATGCCACTGTAGTTACAGTATTTCACTGAGGAAATGAGATGATTGGAGCCTAAGAAAGCTTGTTGACCATCGTGTAACACGGTTTTCAAATTGGGAAGCACCCTAGACAGAGAGGAGAGGGAAGGTATTAAAGCTCAGATCCCACTGCTTTAAGTTTAGGGCAAGGGTGAAATTTTTCCTTTAAAAATAATACCATTGGTTTAAGAAAGTTGAAATATTAAAACACTCTGATATTGACTTTTCTGCTCCTTTGAAATAAGACAGTAAGAGGCTGAGAAAGCAAAGTGAAGGGACAGTCATTCAGGGAGAGTCAACAGGAACAGGACTGGGCCCTGATCTTCAACTTCCTAGGCAGGTCAACCTCTTCCAATCAGGAGACAGTGCTCTTCACACTGTCCTTTCTTCAAAACTCTCTGGCCAAGTGGCCATTCTGGTTGTTCAGGCACATGACTGAAGAGGAAGCCTCATGTGGAACCAAGTGGCCCATCAAATCTTTCTCTGAGCTAAAATTAGTCTTGCAGGCCTTTCTATAAAGAAGTAGAGTCTGAGTCGCCTGAATTTTTTTTTTCTGTAGTTCCTTTGTTAGTGTGACTCAACAAGTTACTCCACCACACAGAGCTGGAACCACAAGAAGAAAAACTCACCCAGGTCCACCTAGCAGTTCTTTCTTTAGCACAGCTATCATGCATATTGTCCTTTCTATGCAACACTGGTCTCTTCCAAGCTAAAAACTTTCTATTCTTCCTATGTTCTCCTAAAGGAAGGTGGTTGTCCACAAACTCTCAGAATCCTCTGATGTGAGAATTCAAGGTGGGTACAATCTAGGCCCATGTTCTTTTGTTTTGTCGCCAACTCATGCTGAGCTAACATGTCAGGTAATGCAGGAGGTTATACCTGTGGGAGAAGATCCCATCCTCCAACCTACTGAGCTGTTCCGTTAAAGATGTGGCCTATGGATGTTGTTTCTAGAAGGAAAGCAACCAATCTTTCTACTGCATCCACCACTCTTCTCAAAACAGTGAATTTTGGTTAAAAGACAGAAGTAATTGGAGTCAGTCAACCTAAAATAAGGCTATTTCTTCTTTCCTTGAAATAAGAACAGAGGCCATAGAGGGTGAAGGAGTCATGGGGTTCAGAAACGTTGCCTAATAGACTGTCTTCCTGAGATCCAACAATACCTGGACCATTTTGGACAAAAGAGATCAGGGATAGTCAGGACACCTGGAAGGAAAAGCCTTGTGCCTCCTCCATATACATTCCTGTGGGAGAAAAGATGGGCACTCTGAAATTTCATAATGAGAGTCAGTAGAACAAGGAAGAAAATAGTGGTCACTTATCCTGTCCCTTCTTATTCACCTCTTGGATTAAAAAAGCCAAGAAGGAGGAAACACAAGTAACTTTTGACCTGAGCAGCCTTCCAAAAAAGATTTTGTGGCTCTTGATCCTGATGGACTTTCCTCTGCCCTCCAGGGCTCACATAGGTACATGACTGAATCCTCATCAGAGGCCTGGCTTATTCCAGGAATGACATTTTCACAGAGCCCTGCTCAACCAATCTCTATGATGCATTCTGGATCCAGTACGTCCCCAGGAATTTACTGATCCCCAAGCCTATCTCTCGGCAAAAAATTCACAGAAATGACAGATATAAAAGATGCTCCCAAGTAAACTTGATGAGTCCTCTGTCTTCTGAAGGTCACACCCCCATCACTGGGAAATTGATTTATTATAAGTTTGGCACAAGTTTCTGGTGGAGGGGGCAGAACTGAAAATGAGACCTATAATTTACCATTCTCCAAACCTAGGAAAGGACAGCTCTATCTCAGAAGCTAGCACCTGAACCAAGAAGGGAAGAAGTACTTTATATTCCTTAAGTGAACCTTCAGTCTGGAGGAAGTGAGTGAGGGATAGATGATTGTATTTGTGAGAAGGAAGCTGGATGGCAGGTAAGCTGCAGAAGAAACTGTCCTGGGTCACCACTGCACAGCAAAGGGGATCACTGTCCACATTTTAATGAAATGTTGGAGAGAAAACTGAGACACGAGTTCTGCCCCATCTTCCTTCTCCAAATAACTCAGGGGTAGGACTGCCTTGGGCTGTTGTTGTTGTTAGGTACCATCAAATCAGTTCCAACTCACAGTGACCTTGTATTCAACAGAATAAAACACTGTCTGGACCTGAGCCATCCTCATAATCGTTGTTATTCTCGAACCCATTTTGTAGGCACTGTGTCTATCTTTTTTGCTGACCCTTTACTCTACCAAACATGATGTCCTTCTGCAGGGACTGGTCCTTCCTGATAACATGTCCAAAGTATGTGAGACAAAGTCTTGTCATCCTTGCTTTTAAAGGGTATTCTGGCTGTACTTCTTCTAAGACAGATTTCTTTGTTCTACTGGCAGTCCATGGTATATTTAATACTCTTCACCAACACCATAATTAAAAAAAAAAATTAAAAGACATCAATTATTTTTCAGTCTTCCTTATTCATTGTGTGGCTTACACCTGCATATGAGGAAACTGAAAACGTTGTGGCTTGGGTCAGGTGCAGTGCACTTTAGTCCTTAAAGTGAGATCTTTGATTTTTAACACTTTAAACAGAACTTTTGCAACAGATTTGCCCAATACAACGAATCCTTTGATTTCTTGACTGCTGCTTCCATGAACGTTGATTGTGGATCCAACTAAAATGAAATCCTTTACAATCTCAATATTTTCTCCAGCCTTGGGCTGGCACATCAGTATCCTTATCTGACTCTGGCATACTATATCCAGCATTTTCTTGCAGAAATATCACTGTCTCCTTGGGAGCTCAAAATGTCAAGAAAAAGGAACCTATGAGGCAGGTCATTCCTGTGCTTCAAGCCTTTTCTCACTCACACTATAGCAAAGCTTCATCTTTCAATGACATAAGTCATTGAAGGTACCATCTTGCCTCCATTCAGATGGTATGGTATGAACACAATCAGGAAAAAGGACATCTTTCTCAAAGACAACAGCTCTGTGAAGTGGATTGTGGAGGACTTAGGACAAGCTTAATCTGCCAGGGCATGTTGATAGGCATGTGCCCAGAGGGACACAAAAACAAGAAAGTCATGGAGGTACCTGGGGAAGTACTACACACAGAGTCTACAGAATTGGCTCACCAGGGTCCACTATGGATGGTGGGGTGAGGGGGAGCGCCCAACCCAATCTTAGGGCTTTGTTCCAGGGTGTGGGACGAGAATGCTGGAACATGTCTTCCTTTCCAGTCTTTCTCCCTCACATACACATACACACACACACACATACAAGCACACATTCCTGAATTATTTTTTTATGTGAAAACAAAGGACCACAGCAGGGGTCCAAAATAAAACAAACATTGCCATCATGATGATTCTGACTCATAGTGACCCTGTAGGACAGAGTAGAGCTGTCCCATAGGGTTTCCAAGACTGCAAATCTTTATGGACACTTACTGCCACATCTTTCTCCGTTGGAGTAGCTGGTGAGAAGAACCGCAGATCTTTCAGTTGTTAGCCGAGTACTGTAACCAATCATGGCTCCTTACAGCATGTATAGGAAGGAGAAAGAGTCATAATGGAGAATGCTGAGCTGAGATTCCTCTCTGTTCCTTCTGGGGACTCCCAGGGCCCTCTGTGTCAAGAATAAAGAAGAGATTCTGGAGCCTCATGGTCAGGCCTTCATTAACCTATGGACACACTGATAAAGCAAGGTCAACCATGGGTGGAGACATCCAGTTCTCAACCCATGAAACCTAGGCATCTCCCTCCAGTTCATTTCTTTTATTTTATCCATAGGGCAAAAAGAGGAAAGCTTGGGAATGGGTTGAGCTGAGGAAAGGACTCAGCCAGGGCAGAGGCTGGAATCTCAGAGGATCAGGCTCCATCTGCTTCTCTCTCACTCAGATCCAAAGTGCGTTGTGACCCTTCAGCACCTTCCTCTTCAGGACACCCTGGTGATGAGCAGGAGGAAGTGGGAATCATGAACAAAAAAGAGAATGAGTGGTTGTCTGGAAACCCTGGTGGTGTCGTAGTTAAGCACTACAGCTGCTAACCAAAGGGTTGGCAGTTTGAATCTGCCAGGTGCTCCTTGGAAACTCTGTGGGGCAGTTCTACTCTGTCCTATAGAGTCGCTATGAGTCAAAATCTATGCGATGGCACTGGGTTTTTTTTTTTTTTTGAGTGGTTACCTTAGTCATCTAGTGCTACTATAACAGAAACACCACAAGTGGATGGCTTTAACAAGCTTATTCTCTCACAGTCTAGGACTCCAGAAGTCCAAACTCAGGGTGTCAGCGTCAGGGAAAGGCCTTCTGTCTCCCTTGGCTCTGCGGGGAGGTCCCTGTCATCAATCTTTCCCTGGACTAGGAGCTTCTCAGCACAGGGACCCCAGGTTCAAAGGACATGCTCTTCTCCTGGCACTACTTTCTTGGTGGTATGAGTTCCCGGCTCTCTGCCTGCTTCTCTCTCCTTTTATCTCTTTTAAGATAAAAGGTAGGCAGGCCACACCCCAGTGTGTGGCCTTGGACCAGGTATATGACTGAGTAAGGGTGTTACATCCCACCCTAATCTTCTTTAACATAACCCAATCTTGCCTCATTAACTACAGGCAGAGATTAGGGTTTACAATACATAGGAAAATTACATCAATCACGCAATGGAGGACAACCACACAATGCTGGGAATCATGGCCTAACCAAGTTTACACATATTTTGGGGGGACACAATTCAATCCGTGACAGCAGTTCAATCCCTTCAGCTTGTCCCACTTCATCACATATGGCCAACTGGTTGGTATGTTGTTTATGTTCATGTCTGACACTGGTAACTGGTCCTTGGGGCTTATGTGCTTGAAATAATGTTCGCCTGTGGCAGGATTGGAATTCACTCTACTCACACTTAAAATGAACACTCATCTACTACCTAAATGAGTCTATAAGGTATGAAATCTCTTTGCATTAATGTGACCTTTGTTTTCCTTTCTCAGAGGCAGACCGGCACCCAAGGCTAATAAATGGGTGCTGACCAGACCAAGAGGGTCCAGCTGGAGTCCGATATTGACTAAGCTTCACAGTCATGATGTAATCTATCATGGCCTCATGGAGAGGCTGATAAAAGGCCTGAGGCTCAGATGGAGACTCCTGGTGGGTGGCCCTGCAATGGGAAAGGTAGCGCATTCCTCTTGGGAACATGGAAACTATGTCATGGGACCCCTTCCAGGCCTCACCCTACTTCATTTGTATCATTTTTGGTTATAATAAAGTTGCAGCTGTGAGTACAGTATACTCTGTGTGAATTCCGTGCTTCGTTCCAGATAATTAATGAATCCAAAAAGGCAGTGAGAGCCAGCAGACACTGACATCTACCTGTTTGCCAGTCTGAAAGAATGTGTCCCTCTAACTAGTGAGCTCTGACCCAGCTTTGGGAGACTATGTGTGGCTGGCACCTTAAATGGAAGCACAGGGGCCAACTTAGAGTCATTCCCGACAGCTCAGAGGAAACTTCTCCTTCACAAAAACCTGCTAAAACTATCATAATGACATGAAATCTGGAAAATAAATTTTGAGTGATTTCAAAATTTTAGGTCACACGACTCCCAGAATGATTACTACTGCATTAAACTTATATTCTATCTATGCTGTTTTTTCTAAGTTTCCATGGACTCTTCAGAAGTATGATTACCACAATGATATTATGCCCAGTGCTTGGATGTAGAAGGATTTTCTATAGCATTTCAAAAACAGTGAAATTTTAGGGTCCTTCTTTTTAAGATGGGTGGTGTTATAAGTAGCAAGGTTATAATAGATAATAATTTTAGCAACAGTTATATCTGGGGCAGAAAAATTTTGTGTCTTAAACTTGTGCATTATATTCTAGGCAGTATATTCATAACACTCTTCTATACAAAGCATGACAGCGTCTTAGGCTGGGTTCTCTAGAGAACCAAAACCAGTAAAGCATATATATATATATATATAATCAAGGACATGGCTTATGCCATTGTAGAGGCTAGAACTTCCCAAGACAGGGGCTTCTCCTGATTCACATAGCCACAGGAGCTGGCAAACCCAAGCTTGGCAGGTCAGAGAAGAGGACTTTTGCTCACAGGGTGTGAAGATTGATGAATCCCAAGATCAGCAGGCAAGACCACAGGTAAGCTCAAGTCCCAAGAACCGGAGGTCAGATGAACAGGAGCCAGCTGTAAGATCCAGTAGGAGCAAAAGCCCACTAGTCTTACCAGAATATCCACTTATATTTGATGCAGGCCACATGCCCAAGGAAACTCCTTTTCAACTGATTGGCTACTCACAGCAGGTTCCATCATGGATGTGATCACATTATATCAAATCTCATCATGGAAGTGCTCACAACATCATAGTACTGCCAAACCACTGAGAACCATGGGCCAGCCAAGTTGACAGACAACCTTAACCATCATGGCAGGGTGTTCTCTAGGACCAAGCCCAGGGCCTCACCAAGATTGAGGAGAATGAGGCTGGAGGTCTTCATCTGAATCATATCATCATTGACACCCCAGGTTTGTGGGGTTAGTCAGACAAGAGTGACCAAGACTACTTAGCATAAGGGGCATCCCATCCACATTATATCCCACAATCAGATGTCACCCTGAGTGCTCATAGCATCATGAAGGAGGAAAGCACCCAGCAGCAATTCCGTGTGCTCAGAGCCAGCCCACATGCTTTCTTGAAACAAAAGACAAGGCATAGGAACAACATGGTGCTATTGACAGAAGCACCATGCTGTCCCTCTGCACCAAAGACGTGAGAAACTAAGTGAAACAGAATCAAACGTCAATTCTGGAACCCTAAGTGTCAAATGAAGGGGTAAAGAAAGCGATTAATGGAATAAGAAAATGACAGAGAACAGAGAACAAGGAGAGCTATGGAGTGGAGATCCCCTACCAGCTAATGTAACACGGATTTGCCATCTTGGGCTACAGCTACCAAAGAATGCTGACAGGAGTGCAGGAAGGCAACTTCACAGAGCTCCCAACAGGAGACAGAGCACCTGGTAAGCAGGGATACATGCTTTCCCACCACCCACCCTTCCCTGTACCAGGCTTCTGTTGCTTTCCAACGGGCCAGGTTTGCTCGGCTGCAGAGACACTACCGCCAGGATCAACTGGCCAGCTCCCTCAGCACCATTTTTTCTTTTGCCTTTTTTTGTTTGTTTGTTACTTCTCTCTCTTTCCCTCACTTCCTTCCTTTCCTTCCTCCTGCCTAGCTAGCACCATGTACCGTCTCCATCTCTTCTTGGTAGTCTGAGCCGCACTGCTTGGCTAGAGAATCACCAGCGTATGGCTTCCACAGTCCTTTCCACCCCACTGGCAAGTTCCCTCAGTGCCACGTTTTTTTTCTGTTTTTTTTTTTTTTTTTTTTATCTCCCTCTCCCTTATTAATTTCCTTTGTCCCATCTACCTAGCCCAGTGTGCTGTCTCTGCCCCTTCTGAATGAGCTGTGCAACATCATTTGGCTAGAGAGCCAGTGGCACATAGCTTCCAAAGGTCCATGCCAACCCATCAGTCAGCTCCTTCAGTGCCGTTTTTTTTCTTTTTGTTATTTTGTTGTCGTTGTTGTTTCTTCTCTCTCCCTTCCTTTACTTTCTCCCATGCAGCTAGCACTGTGTGTTGTCTCCACCCCTTCGTTACAGGCTGTGTCACACTGCTCAGCTAGACAGCCTCGGGCACATGGCCTCCCTGGGTCTGTGCCACCCCACTGAAGTCTCCTTCAGTGCCAGATTTTTTTCTTTTTTTTCAGTTTCTTCTCCCTCTCTCCCTTCCTTCCATTCTCCTGCTGAGCTAGCCCCAGGTGCTGTGCCCACCACTTCTTGAGAAGATGTGCCACACTGCTCAGCTAGAGCACCACCAGCACAAGGCCTCCCCAGGACTGCATCACCCCCACTGGCAAGCACCTTCAATGCATTTCTTTTTTATTTGTTTGTCTTTTCTTCTTTTTGTTATTTCTTCTCTCTCTCTCCACTCCTTCCTTTCCCTTATCCCACCCACCTAGCCCCATGTGCTACCCCCTCTTCTTGAGGAGCTGTGCTGTACATTTGGCTAGACAGCCTCTGACACACAGCCTCCTTGGGCCTGTGCCATCCCCACAGTCCAGCTCCCTTAGTGTGTGTGTGTGTATATATATATGTATTATTTCCTCTTCTCCCTCCCATCTTGGCCCAGTGCTGACTCCACCCCTTCCTGACAGGCTATGCCATGCTACTCAGCAAAAAAGACTTCAGCTTGCCATCACCCCAATTCTGCCCCACCCACAATGGCTGACTCCCCCAGCATTATATTTATTTTTGTCATTTTTGTTTTTTATTTATTTTTCTTTTTCCTCTTTCCTTTATCCTGCAAGCCTAGCTCCGGGTGCGACCCACGCCCCTTCTCAACTGACCGAGCCACATCACTTGGCTAAGCAGCCACTGGAGCATGACCTTGTCTGATCTGTCCTGCCCTTACACATGGAACCATGTTACCATTTTATTTACTTTTTCTTTTTTCTCCATTTTTTCTTTTTGCTTCTCTTTCTCTCTCTTCCTTCTCTCACCCCCTTAACTCCACACATTATATCCTCTCTCTTCCTCCATGCTTATCTGCACTGCACACCGAGTGACACACCCCAGATCAGCACAGGCACAGACCACCAGACCTCACCCTGCACTACCCCCAACCCCACCTCATCAGCCCCAGTACATGCCACAAACCACCCATCCCTACCCTTCCGGCTCCACTGGACATTCCCTTCTGCACCATAGCTGAGTGGCTATCCCTGTTCACTTGGACATGGTGGTGAGAAGTATTGTGCCTACAGATGAGCAAGCAGCAAAGCACACCCAGCATGCCTGCCCAGACATAACCAAATAAAACAAAAAAGCAGAACGAAACAGACAAATCTGTTATCAATAAATGATAATAATTCCTGAATATCCCAAAGACAATTGATTGTATCAAAACAGAGAAAAAGAGGACAGGATGGCTCCAGAAAGTGGCCAAAATAAAACACCAGATGACCTTCCGGTAGAAGAAAAGGCAGGGGAACTACTTGATAGGGAATTTGAAACTCTAATATTAAAGGCTTTCCAAGAGATGAAGAAAAACGCAGCGAAAAATAAGGAAAAATAGGCAAAATCAAGGACAACACAGACAAAGCAATTGAAGAATTCAGGAAAATAATACAGGAAAAAAATGTCAAAATAAACAATCAAGTAGAAATCATACCAAACACCAATTAGAAATCCAAGAGACAACAAGGTTTCAGAAATGGACAGTGCTATCAAAGGTTTTAGGAGCAAATTTGAAAAAAGATGGAAGACAGGATCAGTGAAATGGAAGACAAATCCCCTTGATATCAACTAGATTTCTTCTCCATTTGAAAGTTCTATTCCTACACCATTTATTCCCTCTTTTATTGTTCTGATATTATCATTTACAGGTTGACTTTTCTGGTTCTCTGTTGTAAATTTTTTAGTTTTGTTTTATCCTTGAGAGATCATTACCTAGGTTGGTAACTGGCCGATGCTGTCTTGTGTCCTAGGTTGTTATCATAGATTTGTTCTTTAACCAAAGGACTCCTTATAATAATAATTGTAAGTTCAGCTTGGTTTTTACATATTCCCTTAATTGTAAATTTGGTTTGGTTTTTAAAAAAATCAGAGAAAAGAACGAAGAAAAATGAAGAAACCCTGAGAACAATGTGGGATATAATCAAAAGTGAACAAATTGTATGTGACTGGAGTTTCAGAACTCCAGGGAAGAACAGAAAATCCAGAGAGGATCATTAAAGATTTGCTTATAGAAAACTTCCCTAATATCATGAAAAATGAAAAGCCAAGCTCCCAAGAATCTCAACGAACCCCATATAGGATAGAACCTAAAAGAAAATCACCAATACATAACATAATCACATTAAAATCAAAGACAAAGAAAAGAATCCTGAGAGCAGCTGGAGAAAAAAGAAAAGTCACGTACAATGGGGAAATAATAACACTAAGCTCTGATTACTTGGCAGAAACCATGCAGGCAAGGAGGGATTGGGATGACATATATAAAACACTGGGAAAAAAAAATTCCAGCCAAAAATAATATATCCTGCAAAACTCTTGCTCAAATATGATGGTGAAAATAGGACATTTCCAGGTAAGCAGAAATAAAGGGAATATGTAAAAACCAAGCCAAATTTACAATTAAGGGAATATGTAAAAACCAAGCCAAACCTACAATTATTATTATAAGGAGTCCTTTGGTTAAAGAACAAATATAGAATAACAACCTAGGAACACAAGACAGCATCAGCCAGATACCAACCTAGGTAATGACCTCTCAAGGATAAAACAAAACTAAAAAATTTAGAAGAGGGAGCCAGAGAAGTCAATCTGTAAATGACAACAACATAAGAACAATAAAAGACAGAATAAATGGTATAGGAACAGAACTTTTAAATGGAGAGGAAATTACTGTGATATCAAGTAATAAAAGACTGGTTCAAACTTGGGAAGATAGCAGTAAATTTCAAAGTAACCACAAAGAAAGTTAACAAACCTACTCATCAAAATAAAAAAGAAAAACATAAATTCTCAGTATACACAAAATCTATAAATACAAAACAAACAAACAAAAAATCCACAATCTAAAGGAATTCAGCAAAGGAGAGTAAGAAGAACAAAGAAAATGTCAACACCACACACACACACACACACACACACACACACACACAGCACTAGGAAATGACAGCAATAAATTCACATCTATCAATAATTACACTGAAAGAAAAAGAAATATTTTCTTTTTTTTGCAGATGATACAGTACTATATGTCATGGACTGAATTGTGTACCCCCAAAATGTGTGTCAACTTGGCTAGGCCATGATTCCCAGGATTGTATGATTGTCAGCCATTTTGTCATCTGATGTTATTTCCCTTTATGTTGTAAATCCTACCTCTGTAATGCTAATGAGGTGGGATTAGTGGTAGTCATATTAATGAGGCAAGTCTCAACTGACAAGATTAGATTGTCTTAAGTCAATATCTTTTGAGATACAAAAGAGAGAAGGGAGCAGAGAGACATGGGGATCTCATACCACCAAGAAACAAAAGCCAGGCAAATAGAAGTCCTTTGGACCCAGAGTCTCTGCTCTTTGAAATTCCTCAAAGGTGGAAAATTGATGACAAGGACCTTCCCCCACTACCAACAGAGACAGAAAACTTTCCCTTGGAGCTGTCACCATGTATTTGGACTTCTAGCCTCCTAAACTGTGAGAGAATAAACTTCTGTTTGTTAAAGCGTCCACTTGTGGTATTTCTCTCATAGCAGAGCTAGGTAACTGAGACACTACGGATAGAGAACTCAAAAGACTCCACAAGAAAACTACTGAAACTAATAGAAAAATTCAGCAGAATAGCAGAATACAAAACAAACACAAAAATCAGCCGGACTCCTGTACACCAATAAAGAGAACTATGAAAATGAAATCAGGAAAGCAATATCATTTATAATAGCCCCTAAAAAATATAAAATACGTAGGAATAAATCTAACCAGAGACGTAGAAGACCTATACAAAGAAAACTATAAAACACTACTGCAAGAAACTAAACAAGACTTACATAAATGGAAAAACATACCATGTTCATGTATAGGTAGACTCAACGTTGTGAAAATGTCAATTCTACCTAAAGCAATCTACAAATACAATGCAATCTCAATCCAAATACCAATAGCATTCTTTAACAAATTGGAAAAACTAATCAGTACCTTTATATGGAAAGGGAAGAAGCCCTTGAAAAGTAAAATATTATTGAAAAAGAAGAACAAAGCAGGAGAACTTGCACTACCTGATCTTGAAATGTACTACACTGGTACTGTCTTAGGCTGGATTCTCTAGAGAAGCAAAACCAGTAAAGCATATATATATATACACACACATACACAGAGAGAGGGAGAGACAGAGAGAGATTTATGTCAAAGGAACAGCTTATGGGATTGTAGAGGCTGGAACGTCCCAGGTCCGTGGATCAGGATAGGGGTTCTCCTAATTCACATAGCTACAGGCACTGGTGGACTCAAGATTGGCAGGTCAGAGAGCAGGGCTCTTTGTCACAGGCGGTGAAGGTTGAAAAATCCCGAGATCAGCAGGCAAGACTGCAAGGCTTCTCCTGATTCACATAGCTGCAGGGCCTAGCGAACCCAAGATCCACATGTAAGCTGCTAGCTCAAGTACCAAGAACTGGAGGTCAGATGAACAAGAGGCAGCTGCAAGATCCAGAAAGAGCCAAAAGCCTTGGCAAGGAGAGCGGGAAGAAAGTAGGCAGTGGAGGGTGGAGAGACAAAGGTTGAGGGGGTGGTGCCCTGCCACAGGCCCCACGCCTGCCAGTAAAACTCAGCAGATTCCATCATGGAGGTGATCACATATCAAATTTCAACACGGAAGTGATCACAACATTACACAAATGCCAAAACACTGGGAATCATGGCCCAGCCAAGTTGATACGCATCTTAACCAACACGAGTACTGTAGTCAAAACAGCCTGGTACTGGTACAACGACAGACACATTGACCAATGGAACACAGTTGAGAACACAGATGTAAATCCATCCATCTACAGTCACCTGATCTTTGACAAAAGGCCCAAAGACCATTAAATTAGGAAACGACAGTCTTTTAAACCAATGGTACTGGCAAAACTGGATGTCCATCTGCAAAATAAAATAAATAAATAAAATAATAAAATAAAAGAAACATGACCCATACCTCATACCTTATGTAAAAACTAATTCACAATGGATCAATGACCTAAATATAAAAACTATAAAAAACATGGAAGAAAAAATACACTCAGTGCTAGAGGCCCTAATATACAGCATTAACAGGATACAGACCATAAATAAAAATACACAAACACCAGAAAATAAGCTACATAACTGGAATCTTCTAAAAATTAAACACTCATGCTCATCAAAAGACTTCACCAAAACAGTAAAAAGAAAATCTGCAAACTGGGAAAAAGATTTTCTGCTATGACAAGTCAGACAAATGTCTAATCTCTAAAATCTATAGGAAAATTCAACACCTCTACAACGAAAAGACAAATAACCCAATTAAAAAATGGATAAAAGATATGAACAGACACTTCACCAAAGAAGACATTCAAGTGTCTAACAGATGCATGAAGAAATGCTTGAGATCAATAGTCATTAAAGAAATGCAAATCAAAATCACAATGAGATACCATCTCACTCCATCATTGCTGGTACAAATAAAAAAAGAAAATAACAAATGTTGGAGAGGCTGTGGGGAGATTAGAACTCTTATGCAATGCTGATGGGAATGTGAAATAGTACAAACATTTTGGAAAACAATATGGCACTTCTTTAAAAAGCTAGATATAGAAATACCATATGATCCAGCAATTCCATACACAGGAATAGGTCCTAGAGTAAAAAGAGCCATCATGGGAATAGACATATGCCCACCCATGTTCACTGCAGCATTATTCACAATAACAAAAAGATGGAAACAACCTAAGTGCCCATCAACAGATGAATGGATAAACAAAGTATGGTACATACACACAATGGAATACTATGCAACAAAAAAGAACAATGATGAATCTATGAAACATCTCACAATATGGATGAATCTGGAGAGCATTATGCTGAGTGAAATCAGTCAATCACAAAAAAACAAATATATCAGACCACTATTATAAAAACACATGAAAAGTTTTACACACAAAAGAAACAATCTTTCATGTTTAAGAGGGAGGGGAAGTTTGGGGAGGCAAAAATAACTAGACAATAGATGAGTGGTAACTTTGGTGAAGGGTAAGAGAGTACATAACACTGGGGAAGCCAACACGACTTGACCAAGTCAAAGTCAGAGCCTTCATAGACACATCCAAACTCCCTCAGGGCTGAGGACTGGGGACCATGGTCTCAAGGGCATCTAGTTCAATTGCCATAAGACAGTTTTTTTTTTTTTTTTTTAAGTGTGCTTTTGAAAGTTTACAGCTCAAGTTAGTTTTTCATACAGAAATTTACTCACACATTATTATGTGACCCTAGTTGCTATCTCTATAAAGTGACAGCACACTTCTCCTTTCCACACCAGATTTCTCATGTCCATTCAATGAGCTCCTATTCCTTTCTGCCTTCCCATCTCACCTCCAGACAGGAGCTGCCCATTTGGTCTCCTGTATCTGATTGAACTAAGAAGCACATTCTTCACGAATATCATTTTATGACTTATAGTCCAGTCTAATATTTATCTGAAGAGTTGACTTCGGGAATAGTTTTAGTTCTTGGTTAACAGAGAGCCTGGGG
Organism: Loxodonta africana; assembly: GCF_030014295.1. Taxonomy (NCBI): domain Eukaryota; kingdom Metazoa; phylum Chordata; class Mammalia; order Proboscidea; family Elephantidae; genus Loxodonta; species Loxodonta africana. The sequence continues at coordinate 35,711,591 of NC_087351.1, forward strand.
GCCATGTCTTCTGGCGTTCCTCCAGACTCAGTCAGACCGTTAAGTATGGTCTTTTACTAGAATTTGAGTTCTGCACTCCACTTTTCTCCTGCTTCTTTAGGGACTCTCTGCTGTGTTCCCTGTCAGGGCAGTCATTGGTGGTAGCTGGGCACCATCTAGTTCTTCTGGTATCAGGAGGATGGAGTCTCTGGTTTATGTGGCCCTTTTTGTCTCTTGGGCTAATATTTTCCATGTGTCTTTTGTGTTCTTCATTCTCCTTTGCTCCAGATGGGTTGGGAGAAATTGATGCATCTTAGATGGGTGCTCACTAGCTTTTAAGATCCCAGACACCACTCACCAAAGTGGGATGTGGAACATCTTCTTAATAAACTTTGTTATGCCAATTGACCTAGATGTCCCCTGAAACCATGGTCCCCACACCTCCCACGCCTGCTACTCTGTGCCTTGAATTGTTTGGTTGTGTTCAGGAAACTTCTTAACTTTTGGATTAGTCCAGTTGCGCTCACTTTCACTGTATTGTGTTGTACTTCCTTTCATCTAAGATAATTCTTGTCTACTATCTAGTTAGTGAATACCCCCTCCCTCCCTACCCACCATAGTAAAAATCAAAGAATACTTTCTTCTGTGTTTAAACCTTTTCTTGAGTCCTTCTAGTAGTGGTCTTATACAATATTTGTCCTTTTGATATAAAGAAATAAAAGTGTGGTTTAAATTCAGAAAAATACTGGTAAATATTAAGGTAACCACAAAGGAGACTAAGAATCCTACACATCAAAATAAAATACAAGAAAAACATAAAGACTCAGCAAAAATGAAAACAACAACAAGGAAAAAGAGAAAAAGACAATATATAAAGAAAAACTGCCCAACACAAAAAATTAAATGGAAAAAAGTCAACAACACACAAAAAAGACATCAAAATGAGAGCACTAAACTCATACCTATCCATAATTACTCTGAGTGTAAATGGACTAAATGCACCAATAAAGAGACAGAGAGTGGCAGAATGGATAAGGAAACGCAATCTATCTATATGATGCCTACAAGAGACACACCTTAGACTTAAAGATACAAACTAAAACTCAAAGGACAGAAAAAAATATATCAAGCAAAAAATAAAAAATAAAAAAAGAGCAGAAGTTGCAATATTAATTTCTAACAAACTAGACTTTCAAGTGAAATCCACCAAGAAGGATAAGGGCACTATATAATGATTAAAGACACAATATACCAGAAGGATATAACCATAATAAATATTTACTCACCCAGCTATAGAGCTTCAAGATACATAAAACAGACTCTAACAGCACTGAAAAGTAAGACAGACAACTCCATAATAATAGTAGGAGACTTCAACACACCACTTTTGGTGAAGGACAAAACATCCAGAAAGAAGCTCAATAACGACATGGAAGCTTTAAATGGCTCAATCAACCAACTTGACCTCGTAGACACACTCCACCTAACAGCATCCAAGTATACTTTCTTTTCCAACACACATGGAACATTCTCTAGAATAAACCACATATTAGGTCTTAAAGCAAGGCTTAACAGAATCCAAAACATCAAAATATTACAAAGCATCTTCTCTGACCATAAGACCATAAAAGTAGAAATCAATAACAGAAAAAGCTGGTAAAAGAAATAAAACACTTAGAAACTAAACAGCACCTTGGTCAAAAACAACTGGGTTATAGAAGAAATTAAGGAGGAAATAAAAAAATTCATAGAATACAATGAGAATGAAAACACTTCCTATCAGAACCTTGGGAACACAACTGAAGCAGTGCTCAGAGGTCAATTTATATTAATAAATGTATACATCCAAAAAGAAGAAAGGGCCTAAATCAAATAGCTATCTCTACAATAGAAAGAGAGCAACAAAAGAAACCCTCAGGCACAAGAAGAAAGCAAATATTAACAATTAGAGCAGAATTAAATGAAATAGAGAACAGAAAAACAATTGAAAGAGTTAACAAGAACAAAAGCTGATTCTTTGAAAAAATTAACAAAATCCATAAACCATTGGCCGAACTGATAAAAGAAAAACAGGAGAGAAAGCAAATAACCTGAATAAGAAATGAGATGAGTGATAGCACAACAGACCCAACTGAAATTAAAAGAATCATATAAGATTACTATGAAAAATTCTACTCGAACAAATTTGAAAACCTAGAAGAAATGGTCGAATTTCTAGAAACACACTACCTACCTAAACTAACACAAACAGAGGTAGAACAACTAAATAAACCCATAACAAAAGAAGAGATCGAAAAGGTAATTAAAAAACTCTCAACAAATAAAAGCCCTGGCCCTGATGGCTTCTCTGGAGAGTTCTAGCAAACTTTCAGAGAAGATTTAAGACCACTGCTACTAAAGGTATTTCTGAGCATAGAAAAAGATGGAACACTTCCAAACTCATTCTATGAAGCCAGCATATCCCTGATACTGAAACCAGGTAAAAACACCACAAAAAAGGAAATTACAGACATATGCCTCACGAAGTTAGATGCAAAAATCCTCAACAAAATTCTATCGAGTAGAATTCAACAACATATAAAAAAATAATTCACCATGACCAAGTGGGATTCATACTAGGTATGCAGGGATGGTTCAACATTAGAAAAACAATCAGTGTAAAAACAAAAAGAACCACAGGATCTTGTCATTTGATGCAGAAAAGGCATTTGACAAAGTCCAACACACATTCATGATAAAAACTCTCAGCAGTATAGGAATAGAAAAGAAATTCCTCAACATAATAAAGGGCATTTATACAAAGCCAGCAGCCAACATTGTCCTAAGTGGAGAAAGTCTGAAATCATTCCTCTTGCAAATGGGAACCAGACAAGAACGCCCTTTATCACCACTCTTTTTTAACATTGTGCTAGAGGTCCTAGCCAGAGCATTTAGGCTAGATAAAGAAATAAAGGACATCCAGACTGGTAAAGAAGAAGTACAAGTACCTCTGTTTGCAGATGACATGATCTTATACACAGAAAACCCTAAATAATCCTCAAGCGAACTACTGAAAATAATAGAAGAGTTCAGCAGAATATCAGGATACAAGATAAACATACAAAAATCAATCAGATTCCTCTACACCAACAAAGCAAACGTCAAAAAGGAAATCACCAAATCAATACCTTTTACAATAGCCCCCAAGAAGATAAAATACTTCGAAATAAATCTAACTAGAGATGTAAAAGACCTGTACAAAGAAAACTACAAGACACTACTACAAGAAGCAAAAGAGACCTACATAAGTGGAAAAACATACCTTGCTCATGGATAGGAAGACTCAACATTGTAAAAATGTCTATTCTACCCAAAGCAATCTATAGATACAATGCAATTCTGATCCAAATTCCAATGATTTTTTTTTAATGAGATGGAGAAACAAATCACCAACTTCATATGGAAAGGAAAGATGCTCCAGATAAGTAAAGCATTACTTAAAAAGAAGAACAAAGTGGGAGGCTTCACACTACCTGATTTTAGAACCTATTATACCGCCATAGTAGTCAAAACAGCCTGGTACTGGTACAATAAGAGATACACAGACAAATGGAACAGAATTGAGATTCCAGACATAAATCCATCTACATATGAGCAGCTGATATTTGACAAAGGCCCAAAGTCAGTTAAATGGGGAAAAGACTGTCTCTTTAACAAATAGTGCTGGCATAACTGGATATCCATCTGCAAAAAAATGAAACCAGACCCATACCTCACTCTATGCACAAAAACTAACTCAAAATGGATCAAAGACCTAAATATAAAATCTAAAACGATAAAGATCGTGGAAGAAAAAATAGGGAAAATGCTAGGAGCCCTAAAACATGGCATAAACAGAATAAAAGTCATAACTAACAATGCACAAAAACCAGAAGATAAACTAGATAACTAGGAACTCCTGAAAGTCAAACACCTATGCTCATCCAAAGACTTTAGCAAAAGAGTAAAAAGATTACCTACAAACTGGAAAAATTTTTTTACTATGACAATTCTAATCAGTGTCTGATCTGTAAAATCTATGTGATACTGCAAAAACTCAACAACAAATAGACAAATAACCCAATTAAAAAATGGGCAAAGAATATGAACAGGCATGTCACCAATGAAGACATTCAGGCGGCTAACAGATACATGAGGAAATGCTCAAGATAATTAGCCATTAAAAATGATAGAGAAATGCAAATCAAAACAGCAATGAGATACCATCTCACCCCAACAAGGCTGGCATTAATCCAAAAAACACAAAATAATAAATGTTGGAGAGGTTGTGGAGAGACTGGAACACTTATATACTGCTGGTGGGAATGTAAAATGGTACAACCACTTTGGAAATTGATTTGCCGCTTCCTTAAAAAGCTAGAAATAGAACTACTGTATGATCCAGCAATCCCATTCCTTGGAATATATCCTAGAGAAATAAGAGCTGTCACACAAATAGATGTATGCACAGACATATTCATGGCAGCACTGTTCACAATAGCAAAACGATGGAAACAACCTTGGTGACCGTTAACAGATGAGTGGATAAACAAATTATGGCATATTCACACAATGGAATGCTATGCAAAGATAAGGAACAATGATGAATTTGTGAAACATCTCATAACATGGATGAATTTGGAAGGCATTATGCTGAGTGAAATTAGTCAGTTGCGAAAGGACAAATATTGTATAAGACCACCAGTACAAGAACTCAAGAAATTGTTTAAACACAGAAGAAAATATTCTTTGATGGTTATGAGGGTGGGGAGCGAGGGAGAGGGGTATTCAATAATTAGTTAGTAGATAAGAACTATTTTAGGTGAAGGGAAAGACAACACAGAATACAGGAGAGGTCAGCAGAACTGGACTAAACAAAAAGCAAAGAAGTTTCCTGAATACAACCAAATGCTTTGAAGGCCAGAATAAGAGGGGTCGGGGTCTGGGGACCACCATTTCAGGGGACATCTAGGTCAATTGGCATAACGAAATGCATTAAGAAAAAGTTCTGCATCCTACTTTGTCGAGTGGTGTACGGGGTCTTAAACACTAGCAAGCAGCCATCTAAGATGCATCAATTGTTCTCAATGCTACTTGAGTGAAAGAGAATGAAGAACACCAAAGAAATAAGGGAAATATGTTCCCAAGGGAAAGAAAGGGCCATCTAGACTACATCAGCCTGAGACCAAAAGAACTAGATTGTGCCCGGCTACCACCGATGACTGCCCTGACACACACAACAGAGAATCCCTGATGGAGCAGAACAGTGGGATGCAGACCTCAAATTCTCGTAAAAAGACTGGACTTAATAGTCTGATTGAGACTAGGAGGACCCAGAAGTCACGGTCCCTGGACCTTCTGTTAGCCCAAGACTGGAACCATTCCCAAAGCCAACTCCTCAGACAGGGATTGGGGTGGACTATAAGACAGAAAATGATACCAGTGAGAAGTGAGCTCCTTGGCTCAAGTAGACACATGAGACAATGTGGGCATTGTCCTGTCTGGGAGGGAGATGAGAAGGCAGAGGGGTATAGAAGCTGGCTGAATGGACACAGGGAATACAGGGTGGAGAGGAGGAGTGTGTTGTCTCATTAGGTGGAGGGGATCCAGGAGTACATAGCAAGGTGTATGTAAGTTTTTGTATGAGAGAATGACTTGATTTGTAAACTTTCACTTAAAGCACAATAAAAAATATATATATATTTGTCCTTTTGCGAATGAGTAATTTCACTCAGCGTAATGCCTTCCAGATTCATCCATGTTATGAGATGTTTCACAAATTCATCACTGGTCTTTATTATTGCATAGGATTCCATTGTGTGAATATACCATAATTTGTTTATCCACTTATCTGTTAACGGGCACTAAGGTTGTTTCCATCGTTTTGCTATTGTGAACAGTGCTGCCATGAATATGTCTGTGCATACATCTATTTGTGTGACAGCTCTTATTTCTCTAGGATATATTCCAAGGAATGGGATTGCTGGATCATACAGTAGTTCTATTTCTAGCTTTTTAAGGAAGCGGCAAATCAATTTCCAAAGTGGTTGTACCATTTTACATTCCCACCAGCAGTATATAAGTGTTCCAGTCTCTCCACAACCTCTCCAACATTTATTATTTTGTGTTTTTTGCCAGCCTTGTTGGGGTGAGATGGTATCTCATTGTTGTTTTGATTTGCATTTCTCTATCATTTTTAATGGCTAATTATTGTGATCATTTCCTCATGTATCTGTTAGCCACCTGAATGTCTTCTTTGGTGACATGGCTGTTTATGTCTTTTGCCCATTTTTTAAATTGGGTTATTTGTCTTTTTGTTGTTGAGTTTTTTTCAGTATCATGTAGATTGTACAGATGAGAAGCTGAATGCAATTGTCAAAATAAAAACTTTTTCCCAGTTTGTAGGTAATGTTTTTACACTTTTGGTGAAGGTTTGCTGAATATATAATTCTTGGCTGGCGTTTTTTTTTCCTTCAAGGCTTTATGTATATGTCATCCCATTGCCTTCTTGCCTGCATAGTTTCTGTTGAGTCATCGAAGTTTAGTCTTATTGACTCTCCTTTGCAGATGACTTTTTCTTTATTCATAAAAAACCAAAACCAGTGCCGTTGAGTCTATACCAACTCATAGCGACCCTATAGGACAGAGTAGAACTGCCCTGTAGAGTTTCCAAGGAGCACCTAGCTGATTTGAACTGGCGACCCTTTGGTTAGCAGCCATAGCACTTAACCACTACACCACCAGGGTTTCCTGTTTATTCATAGGCACTCTGAAAATACTCTCTTTATCTTTGGTTTTTGGAAGTTTCAATATGCCTTGGTGACTTAATTTCGGGATCTACCTTATGTGAGTTTCGATGAGCTTCTTGGGTAGATACCTTCTCATCTTTCACAGTATCAGGGGAGATTCCCGCTCATAAATCTTCAACAGTTCTCTCTGAATTTTCTGTTACCCCCCTGTTTTGGTACTCCACTCACTTGTAGGTTATTCCTCTTGATAGAGTACCACATATTTCTTAGAATTTCTTCATTTTTAAAAATTCTTTCATGTGATTTTTCCTCAAATAAGTTGATATCAAGTGCTTTATCTTCAATCTCACTAATTCTGACTTCTGTTGCCTCAATTCTGTTCCTATGACTTTCTTTTGAGTTGCCTAATTCTGAAATTTCATCATTAATATTTTGGATATCTGTTTGTTGTCTCTCTATGGATTCTTGCAGCCTGTTAAATTTGTTATTTTGCTCTTGTATAACCTTTTTAAGTTCCTCTATCGCTTTGTCTGTGTGTTCCTTGACTTGTTCTGTCTTTTGCCTAATCTTCTTGATGTCTTGAAGAGCTCTATATATTAATCTTTTGAATTCTACCTCTGGTAATTCCAAGGAACTCTCTTCCTCTGGAAGATTTCTTGATTATATGCTTTGGTTGCTTGCTGAAGCCATCATGGTCTGCCTTTTTTATGTAGTTTGATATTGACTGTTGTCTCTGAGCCATCAAAAATGTTTGTATTTATTTATTTTATGTTTGCTTAGTGTGTCCTAGCTTCTTGTTTTGATATGGCCGTTTGATTATTGGCATCTTTGAAGCTCTCACATCCTGACACCAGGTGGTTAGAGCTGTTGCTATGTATGTGAGCCCAAGAGTCTGTTTACTTTTCTTGTGTGGATTCAGCTCAAGTATCTATGTATTCAGTCACCAAGCATGTGGCGTATGTTCTCATCTGTAGTCCTATTCGGAAAGGGATGATTGGAGTAAGCACCAGTATCTGGCTGTGGTAGGGGCCACACACTGAGGAAGGCAGGGGGGCGATGGCTATCCCTGAGTGGGTGGGAGGCATGTCCCTGTTCCCTAGAGCACATAGGTGAGTGGGTTTTGTGGCTGGACTATGAGCACCCATTCCTGTTGTTTGGAAGGACTGGGAGTCACCACTTATTCTTGGACCTCTGTCATGGTTGGCTAGTTGACATGGGTGGAGCCACCAATTCTCAGGCCTCTGATGTGTGTAGGTGAAGGTCCTGCTTAATGGGCAGGTTGGTGTTAAATGTCATGAATCTGCCACTCCCCCTTACAGCTGATACTGTTGAAAACAGGCTTCCAGTATATATCCCATTATACTCTGCTAATGAGCTCCTATGCTGTTGAAAGGAGCCCACACAGGTCTACGCAGGGATGAAAGGCATTCAAAGTCCATGGACCCCTTATGCCTATGCCTAGGCAAAGGAGCTGTGCCTGCCCTGAGTTCCAGACTTAGGGGAGCTGGCAGATTATTTTTTCCCTCTTTGGTAATTTGTTCCCTCTCTAAAGCCAGGAGAAGGCTCAGGGTGTCCTACTTCTGACCCAGAGGTCAGAGGAATTGCTGAAGCCAGACTGGGACCTGAAGCAAAGTGTAGAGGGGGCACCTAAATGGGAAAGAGGTACTTCCCAAAGGTGGGGGTTTTTTGATCTGTGCCATTGGTTAGAGGTATGTACTTATCTTTTGTTAATTGAGCACCACTTCTTACTGGTTCTGGAGGCTTGAGAAGACCATCCGCTGCTCAGTCTCTCCCAGTGTGGAAAAGGAATCCTGAGTATCACTACTTGCTTCACCACATGGGCCAGCTGATCCAGCCTGCAGGGTGCCTATGCAGGGCAGATGAAGCCTGGCAGTTCCTTGCTGCTTCTGTACCATCTCTTCCTCTCCCTGCCACTCAGTCTGATTCCTCGACTTTGTCTTTTATGTTCAGGGCTCCTAGATTTTCATATATAATCGACTCACTTGTTTTTTTCAGGTCTTTGTTGTAAGAGGGACTATAGGAAGTGTCTGACTGCTCTGCCATCTTTGTCCCATCTCCATAACATAGTTGATAAAGAGAATGTTCTACGTCCTACTTTGGTGAGTAGTATCTGGGGTCTTAAAAGCTTGTGAACAGCCACCTAAGATACTCCACTTGTTCCATCCCATCTGGAGCAAGGGGGAATGAAGAAAACCAAAGATACAAGGAAAAGATTAGTCCAAAGGACTGATGGACCACGACTACCACAGCCTCCACCAGACCGAGTCCAGCACAACTAGGTGGTGCCCAGCGACCACCACCAACTGCTATGAAGGGGATCACAACAGAGGATCAAGGATAGAGCTGGAGAAAAATGTAGAACAAAATTCTAACTAAAAAAAAAAAAAAAAAGATCAGACTTACTGGTCTGACAGAGACTGGAGAAACTCTGAGAGTATGGCCCCCAGAATCCCTTTTCAATCAGCACTGAAGTCACTCCTGAGGTTCTCCCTTGAGCCAAAGATTAGACAGGCCTATAAAATAAAACAAGACTAAATGTGAGCACCGGACCAGGGGCAAGGACGAGAAGGCAGTAGGGGACAGGAAAGTTGGTAATGGGGAACCCAATGTCGAGATGGGGAGAGTGTTGTCACATCGTGGGGTTGGCAACCAATGTCACAACATATATGTGTATTAATTGTTTAATGAGAAACTAATTTGCTCTGCAAACCTTCATCTAATGCACAATAAAATTTTTTTTTAAATAAAAAAACCATGGAGATGGAGTTGCATTCTTAGAAGACATAGTTGAACATTTTCATCCTCTGTTCAAGTACTTCAGTGATCCCTGGGCTGTACATTTGCATCATAGGAAAAAAAAGAAAAACGGCATAAATCAACAACAGTGCCCCATGTACGCCTCTCTGTTTACCAGATCATCAGGCCTTACACTGCTCCCTCTTCCCAACTTCTGCTGGGTACCAGAATCTCTCAGGGCACTAGAGTAAGCCCTCAAGTGAGGGTGAAATTACCAAGAATGGATGATAAAAATATTGTATGGTGTTTCTAGGAAGAAGAGTTTGTCATTTTTGCATTTGTGTTGTTGTTGTTAGGTGCTATGGAGTTGGTACCCTATGTACAACAGAACAAAACACTGCCCTGTCTTGCACTATCCTCAGAATTTTTGTTATGCTTGAACAAATTGTTGCAGCCATTGTGTCAATCCATCTTGTTGAGGGTCTTCCTCTTTTTCACTGACCCTCTATTTACCAAGCATGATGTTGTTCTACAGGCACTGATCCCTCCTGATAATATGTCCAAAGTATGTGAGATGAAGCCTCATCATTCTTGCTTCTAAGGAGCATTCTGGCTGTACTTCTTCCAAAGCAGGTTTATTTGTTCTTTTTGGCAGTACATGAAATATTAATATTCTTTGCCTATTCTTTAGTCTTCCTTACTCATTGCCCAGCTTTTATTACCAAACTAGGTAATGAACTCTCAAGGATAAAACAAAACTAAAAGGTTTACAACAGGGAACCAGAGGCATCAACCTGTAAATAGAGACAAAGTCAGGACAATAAAAGGGGGGATAAACAGCATAGGTATAGAATTTTCAAGTGCAGAGGAAGTCAAGGCAATATCAAGTAATAAAGACTGGTTTAAACTTTTCAAACTTAGGAAGATAGAGAAAAATTTCAAGGTAAACACAAAGAAAGTTAACAAAGCTACTCATCAAAATAAAGAAGAAAAACATAAAGTATCAGTAAACAAAAAATGAAAGAAATGAAAAAAAATCCAAAGACAAAAGGAATTCAGTGCAGGAGAGTAAGAGGAGCAAAGAAAATGTCAGCACCACACACACACACACACATGCACACACCACTAAAAAATGACAGCACTAAACTCACACCTATGGATAATCACAGTGAACATAAATGGCTTAAATGCACCCATAAAGAGACACAGAATGACAGAATGGACTAAAAAAAAGAAAAAGAGGACTCATCAATATGCTGTCTACAAGAAATACACCTTGGAAATAAAGACATAAATATATTAAAAATCAAAGGATGGAAATATATATACATATCAAGCAAAGAGCAACCAAAAAAGAGCAGGAGTAGCAATACTCATTTCAAATAAAGTAGACTTTAAAACAAAGCCCACCATACCAGGCAAGGAAGATTATATAAGGATTAAAGGGACAATCCACCATGAGGACATAACCATAATAAGTATCTATGCATCCAATGACAGGGCTCCAAAATACATAAAACTAACTGCAATGGCACTGAAAAGAGAAATTGATAGTTCCACAGTAATAGCAGGAGATTTCAACACACCTCTTTTGGTAAAGGACAGAACATCTAGAAAGAAACTCGACAAAGATACAGAAGCTCTAAAGGCCACAATCAACCAACTTAAACACAGACATATATAGAACACTCCACCCAACAGCAGCAAAATATACAATCTTTTCCAATGCACATGGAACGTTCTCCAGAATAGACCATATCTTAGGCCACAAAGCAACCTTTAACAAGATCCAAAACACTGAAATAATACAAAACATTTTCTCTGATTACAACACTATAAAAGTAGAAATTAATTACAAGAAGAGCAAGGAAAAAAAAAAAAAAGCCAAATACATGGAAACTGAATATCACCTTGCTTAAAAATCACTGGGTAATAGAAGAAATCAAAGATGGATTAAAAAAAATTCCTAGAATCAAACCAGAATAGAAACACATCATACCAAACCTTTGGGACATAGCAAAGGCAGTGCTCAGAGGTCAATTTATAGCAATAGAAGCGCATGTCAAAGAAGAAGAAAGAGACAAAATCAAAATGTTAGCTGTACAACTAGAACAAATATAAACAGAACAGCAAAAGAAGCTCACAGCCACAAGAAGAAAGAAAATAATAAAGACCACGGCAGAAATAAATGATACAGAGATTAGAAAAACAATAGAAAGAGTCAACAAAACCAGAAGCTGGTTCTTTGAAAGGATTAACAAATTCAGTGAACCACTCGCAAAATTGACAAAAGAAAAGCAGAAGAAGCAAATAACACAAATAAGAAATGAAATGGGGGACATTATAACAAACCTAATGGAAATAATAACAACCATAACAGAGTACTATAAAAAACGTACTCCAACAAATTTGAAAACCTAGAGGAAATGGACAAATTTCTAGAAACACACTACCTACACAAATAACACAAACTGAGGTTGAAAATCCAAATAGGTCCATAGCAAGAGAAGAGATTGAGAAAGTAACAAAAAAAAATTTCCAACAACAACAACAAAAATGTCCTGGCCCAGATGACTTCACCAGAGAATTCTACCAAACATTCAAATAGCTCACACCAGTATTTCTCAAACTATTTCAGAACATAGAAAAGGAAGGAATGCTTCCAAATTCATTCTATGAAGCCAGCATAACCCTGATATCAAAAGCAGGGAAAGACATCACACACACACACAAAATATTACAGGCCAATATCTCTCATGCATACAGATGCAGAAATTCTCAACAAAATTCTAGCCAATAGAATTTAGCATCATATAGGAAAAATAATACAACCCAACCAAGTGGAAATCATACCAGATATGCAAGGATGGTTCAACGTCAGAAAATCAATCGATGTAACCCACCACATAAATAAAACAAAAGAATCACATGATCATCTCAGTCTACACAAAAAAGGCATTTGATAAAGTACAACACCCATTCCTGATAAAAACTCTCAATAAGGTATGAAAACCCCAAACCAAACCCAGTGCCATCAAGTCGATTCTGACTCATAGTGACCCTGTAGGACAGAGTAGAACTACCCCATAGGGTTTCCAAGGAGCCCTGGCAGATTCAAACTGCTGACCCTTTGGTTAGCAGCTGTAGCACTTAACCACTACACCACCAGGGTTTCCCAATAAGATATGAATAGAAGGGAATTTATTCAACATAATAAGGGAATCTATTTAAACCAACAGCTAATATCATTCTCAACAGAGAGAGGCTGAAAACATTCCCCCTAAGAACAGGAACAAGACAAGGATGCCCTTTATTACCACTCCTATTTAACATCGTGCTGAAAGTCCTAGCTAGAGTAATAAGAAAAACAAAGGGCATCCAAATTGGAAAAGAAGAGTAAAACTACCCCTATTCTTGGATGATAAGATACAGTATATAAAGAACCCTAAAGACTCCACAAGAAAGCTACTGGAATAGAAAGATTCAGCAGAGTAGCTGGATATAAGAAAAACTTAGAAAAATCAGCTGGATTCCTATACACCAATAAAGAGAACTACAAAAAGGAAATCATGAAAGCAATACCATTTATAATAGCCCCTAAAAAGAAAAAAATTAAAAAGTAGCGTATGATCAGGAACTGATGGTACTGAAAGAAGAAGTACAAGCTGCACTGAAGGCACTGGCAAAAAACAAGGCTTCAGAACCTGAGTGATTACTAATTGAGATGTTTCAAAAAACAGATTCAGCCCTGGAAGTGCTCACTTGTCTACACCAAGAAATTCGGAATACAGCTACCTGGCCAACTGACTGGAAGAGATCCATATTTATGCCAAGTCCAAAGAAAGGAGATCCAACAGAATGCAGGAATCATCACATATCATTAATATCACACACAAATAAAATTTTGCTGAAGATCGTTCAAAAGCGGTTACAGCAGTACTTTGACAGGGAACTGCCAGAAATTCCAATCGGATTCAAAAGAGGACGTGGCACCAGGGATATCATTGCTAATGTCAGATGGATCCTGGCAATAGCAGAGAATACCAGAAAGATGTTTACCTGTGTTTTTTTGACTATGCAAAGGCATTCTACTATGTCAATCGTAACAAATTATGGATAACATTGCAAAGAATGGGAATTTCAGAATTGTGCTCCTGAGGAACCCGTGCTTAGATCGAGGTAGCTGTTCAAACAGAACAAGGAGATACTATGTGGTTTAAATCAGAATAAGTGTGCTTCAGTGTTGTATCTTTTCACTGTGCTTATTCAATCTGTATGTTGAGCTAATAATCTGAGAAACTGGACTATATGAAGAAGAACAAGGCATCAAGATGGGAGGAAGATTCATTAACAATCTGCGATATGCAGATGACACAAACTTCCTTGCTGAAAGTGAAGAGGACTTACTAATGAAGATCAAAGACCACAGCTTTCAGTATGAATTACACCTCAACATGAAGAAAATAAAAATCCTCACAAGTGGACCAATAAGCAACATCATGATAAATGGAGAAAAGATTGAAGTTGTCAAGGATTTCATTTCACTTGGGTCTACCATCAACGCCCATGGAGGCAGCAGTCAAGAAATCAAATGATGTATTGCATTGGACAAATCTGCTGAAAAAGAACTTTCTAAGGTGTTAAAAAGCAAAGATGTCACTTTGAAGATTAAGGTGTGCCTGACCCAAGCCATCCTATTTTCAATCACCTCATATGCATGCAAGAGATTGACAACGAATAAGGAAGTCTGAAGAAGAATTGACACCTTTGAATTATGGTGTTGGCGAAGAATATTGGATATACCATGGACTGTCAAAAGAATGAAAAAATCTGTCTTGGAAGAAGTACAGACAGAATGCTCCTTAGAAGCAAGGGTGGTGAGACTTGTCTTGAGTACTTTGGACATGTTATCAAGATGGATCAGTTTCTGGAGAAGGACAGCATGTTTGGTAAAGTACAGGGTCAGTGAAAGAGAGGAAGATCCTCAACAAGATGAACTGACACAGTGGCTGCAATAATGAGGTCAAGTATAACAATGATTGTGAGGATAGCACAGGACAGAGCAGTGTTTCATTCTGTTGTACATAGGGTCACTATGATAGGAACCAACTCAATGACACCTAACAACAACAACAAAATAAAATACTTAGGAATAAATCTAACCAGTAAAGGATCTATATAAAGAAAACAACAGAACACTACTGCAAAAAACCAAAGGAGACCTACGTAAACGGAGAAACATACAATGCTCATGGATAGGTATACCCAACATTGTGAAAATGTCGACTCTTTCCAAAGCAATCTATGAATGCAATACAATACTGATTCAAATACCAAGTGCATTCTTTAATGGGATGGAAAAACTAATCATTAACTTTATATGGAAAGGAAAGAAGCCCCAGATAAGTAAAGCACTATTGAAGAGGAAGGATCAACTGGGAAGCCTCACACTACCTGACCTCAGAACCTACTATAAAGCTACTGTAGTCAAAACAACCTGGTACTTGTACAAGGACAGACACATTGACCAAAGGAACAGAATCAAGAACCCAGATTTAAGTCTATCTGCCTACACTCATCTGCTCTTTGACAAAGGCCCAAAGTCCACTAAATGGGGAAAAGACAGTCTTTTCAACAAATGGTGCTGGCAAAACTGGATGTGCATCTGTAAAAAAATGAAACAAGATCCATACCTCACACCATACACAAAAACTAACTCAAAGTGGATCAAAGACCTAAATGTAAAACCCAAAACTATAAACATCATAGAAGAAAAAATAGGGTCAATGCTAGAGGTCCTAATACAGAGCATAAATAGAATACAAAACATAACTAACAATACACAAACACCAGAAGATAAGCTAGATAATTGGGATCTTCTAAACATTAAACACTTATATGCATCAAAAGACTTTGCCAAAAGAGTAAAAAGAGAATCTACAGGCTGGGAAAAAATTTTTAGCTATGACAAATCTGGCAAATGTCTAATTTCTCAAATCTATGGGAAAATCCAACACCTCTACAACAAAAAGACAAATAATCCAGTTAAAAAATAGATAAAGCATATGAACAGACACTTTACCAAAGAAAACATTCAGGCAACTAACAGACACATGAAAAATGCTTGCAATCACTAGCTATTACAGAAATGCAAATCAAAATACCGTCTCATTCCAACGTTACTCACATGAATCAAAACAACAGAAAATAACAAATGTTTGAGAGGGTGCAGGGAGTTTGGAACTCTCATGCACTGCTGATAGGAATGCAAAATGTTACAACTATTTTGGAAAACAATATGATGCTTCCTTAAAAAGCTAGAAATAGAAATACCATATGATCCTGCAATCCCACTCCTAGGAATATATCCTAGAGAAATAAGAGCCATCACACAAATAGACGTATGCACACCCATGTTCATTGCAGCATTATTCACAATAGCAAAAAGGTGGAAACAACCTAAGTGCTCATCAACAGATGAATGGATAAACAATCTATGGTACATATACACAACTGAATACTACAAAATGATAAAGAACAATGATGAATCTTCAAAACATCTCACAACATGGATGAATCTAGAGGGCATTATGCTGAGTGAAATAAGTCAAACACAAAAGGACAAGTACTGCACGAGACCACTATTATAAAAAAACATGCAAAGGTTTTCACACAGAAAGAAAGGTGGTTTCGAGGGAAGGGAGTGGTGGGGAGGGAAAAACACTAATTAGACAATAGATAAGTGGTAACACTGGCGAAGGGTAAGACAGTACACTATACCAGGGAAGTCAGCACAACGTGAACAAGGTAAGGCCACGGAAGCTTTATAGACACATCCAAACTCTCTGAGGGACCAAATTACTGGGTTGAGGGCTGTGGACCACAGCTTTGGGGGACATCAAGCTCACTTGGCATAACATAGTTTATAAAGAAAATGTCCTACATCCTACTTTGGTGAGTAATGCCTGTGGTCTTAAAAGTTTGTGAGCCATCATCTAAGACACTCCATTGGTCCCACTCCATCTGGAGCAAGGGAGAATGAAGAAAACAAAAGTCACAAGGAAAAGATTAGTACAAAGGACTAATGGACCACAACTACCACAGCCTTCACCAGAATGAGTCCAGCACAACTAGATGGTGCCCCTCTACCACCACTGACTGCCCTGACAGGCCACCACAAATGAACCAATAAAAAAAAATCATGATAAATGGAGAAGAAATTAAAGTGGTCAATGATTTCATTCTACTTGGATCAAAAATCAACATCCATGAAAGCAGCAACCAAGAAATCAAACAATGGATTACGCTGGACAAATCTGTTGCAAAATACCTCTTAAAAGTTTTAAAAAGCAAAGATGTTACTTGATGACTAAGGTGTGTCAGACACCAAGTCATAGTCTTTTCAATTGCCTCATATGAACGTGAAAGTTGAAAAATGAAAAAGAAAACAGGAGAAGAATTGATCCTTCTGAACTGTGATGTTGGTAAAGAATATTAAATATACCATAAACTGCCAAAAGAATGAACAAATAAGCCTTAGAAGAAATATAACCAGAATGCTCCTTATAAGTGAAGGCGGTGAGGCTTTGATTCACTTATTTGGACTTGTCAATAGGAAAGACGAATCACTAGAAAAGGACATCAGTTTGGTAGAGTGTCAGTGAAAACAAGAGAAACCCTCGATGAGATGGATCGACACAATAGCAAAGACGGCACTGTTATAGATAAGGTTGTTGTGAGTTAGAGACAATTTGATAGCAACTAACAACAACAACAGGGGGTCAACTGCTGTTGTTAGCTGTGGATGGCGGTCCACCAACCCCAACAAAAGTGTTAGAGCGGAACCCTCAACCTCCCTGGATCCTCCATAGCAGTCACAAACTGGGCCTTTCACTTATCTGAATGGTAAGTCTGGGAGAAGAAATTGAGCGTGTTCACTTTGGTACCAGCCCATCCACAGGTCTCATTTACTCTGGTCAGGCACGGTACCTTAGGAAAGTCTCTACCCCCATAGGGGAGACCTGTGGCATCCACCTCTGCCAGTGATTGGGTAAGTAATATGTTGTTGCTGTTGTTGTTAAGTGCCATCCAGTTTGTTCCAACTCATAGTGAACCTATGCTCAGCAGAGCTAAACACTGCCTGGTCCTGTGCAATCTTCACAATTGTTGCTATGCTTCAGCCCGTTGTTGAAACCACTGTGTCAATCCATCTTGTAAAGGGTATTCCTCTTTTTTACTGACCTTCTAATTTATCAAGCATGATGTCCTTCTCTAGGGACTGATTCCTCCTGATAACATGTCTAAAGTATGTGAGACATAGTCTTGCCATCCTTGTTTCTAATGAGCATTCTGATTTTACTTCTTCCAAGACACATTTATTCTTTCTTTCTTTTTTTTTTTAATCATACTTTAGCTGAAGGTCTATGGAACAAACTAGTTTCTCATTAAATGGTTAGAGCACATATTGTTCTATGACATTGGTTAACAATCCCACAACGTGTCAACACTCTCCCTTCTTGACCTTGAGTTCCCTTTTACCAGCTTTCCTGTTCCCTCCTGCCTTCTAGTCCTTGCCCCTGTGCTGGTGTGCACCTTTAGTCTTGTTTTGTTTTACGGGCCTGTCTAATCTTTGGCTGAACCTCGGGAGTGATTTCATTACTGAGCCAAAAGGGCATCTGCAGGCCATACTCTTGGGATTTCTCCAGTCTCTGGCAGACCAGTAAGTCTGGTCTTTTTTTGTGAGTTAGAATTTTGTTCTACGTTTTCCTCCAGCTCTGTAGGGATCCTCTATAGTGGTTCCCGTCAGAGCAGTTGATGGTGGTAGCCAGGCACCATCTAGTTGTACTGGACTCAGTCCAGTGGAGGCCATGGAAGATGTGGTCTATTAGTCCTTTGGACTAATCTTTCCCTTGTGTCTTTAGTTTTCTTCCTTCTCCCTTGCTCCTGAAAGGGTGAGACCAGTGGAGTATCTTAGATGGCAGCTCGCAGGCTTTTAAGACCCCATACACTACTCATCAAAGTAGAATGTAGAACATTTTCTTTATAAGTTATGTGTCTTAGTCATCTAGAGTTGCTGTAACAGAAATACCAAAAGTGGGTGGCTTTAACAAAATGAAGTTTATTCTCTCACAGTCCAGTAGGCTAGAAGTCTGAATTCAGGGAGCTGGCTCCAGGGAAAGTTTTTCTCTCTGTCCGCTCTGGCGGAAGGTCCTTGTCATCAGTCTTCCTTTGGCCTGGGAGCATCTCAGCCCAGGAACCTCAGGTCCAAAGGACACACCCTGCTCCCAGCACTGCTTTCTTGGTGGTATGAGATCCCCATGTTTCCCTGCTCATTTCTCTCTTTTATATCTCAAAAGAGATTGGCTGAAGACACTATCTAATCTTGTATACCTCATCAATATAACTGCCACTAATTCATCTTATTACATCATAGTGATAGGATTTACAACACACAAGGAAATCACATCAGATGATAAAATGATAGACAATCATACAAGGGAATCATGACCTAGCCAAGTTGACAGATATTTTTAGGGGACACAATTCAATCCATGACACTATGTTATGACAATTGAGCTAGGCGTGCCCCAAGATCATGGTCCCCACAGCCCTCAGTCCAGCAATTCGGTCCCTCAGGGAGTTTGGATGTGTCTATGGAGCTTACGTGACCTTGCCTTGTACAAGTTGTGCTGGCTTCCTCAGTATTGTGTACTCTCTTACCCTTCACCAAACTTATCACTTATCTGTTGTCTATTTAGTCCTCTCCCCTCCCTCCCTCGTAACCTTCAAAGATTATTTCTTTTTGTGTGTAAAACTTTTCATGAGTTTTTACAGTAGTGGTCTCATTTGATATTTGTCTTTTCGTAATTAACTTATTTCACTCAGCATAATGCCCTCCAGATTCATCCATGTTATGAGATGCCTCACAGATTCATCACTGTTCTTTATCATTGCATAGTACTCCATTGTGTGTATGTACCGTAGTTTGTTTATTCATTCATCTGCTGATAGGCATCTAGGTTGTTTCTATCTTTTTGGTATTGTGAAAAATGCTGCAATGAACATGGATGTGCATATGTCTATTTGTGTGATGGCTCTCATTTCTCTAGGATGTATTCCAGCGGTGGGGTTGCTGGATCATATGGTATTTCTGTTTCTAGGTTTCTAAGGAAGTGCCATATTGTTTTCCAAAATGATCGTATCATTTTCTATTCCCACCATCAATGCATAAGAGTTCCAATCTCCTCGCAGCTTCTCCAACATTTGTTATTTTCTGTTTTTTTTTTTAATTTGTGCCAGTAATGCTGGGGTGAGATGATATCTCATTGTGGTTTTAATTTGCATTTCTCTAATGGCTAGTGCTCTCAAGCATTTCCTCATGTTTCTATTTACTCCTTGAATGTCTTCTTTGGTAAAGTGTCTGTTCATTTTCTTTGCCCATTTTTTGATTGGACTATTTGTCTATTTTTAGTAGAGGTATAGGATTTTCTTGTAGATTTTAGAGATCAGAACTTTGTCTGATATGTACTAGCCAAAATTTTTTTCCCAGTCTGTAGGTTCTGTTTTCACTCTTTTTTGGTGAAATCTTTTGATGAGCATAAGTGTATAATTTTTAGAAGATCCCAGTTATCTAGCTTATCTTCTGAAGTTTGTGTGTTGTTGTTCATGGTTTGTATCCTGTTGGTGCCTCTAGCTTTGATCCTATTTTTTCTTCTATGAGCTTTATAGTTCTTCGCTTTATATTTAGGTCTTTGGTCTATTTTAAATTAGTTTTTGTATATGGTGTGAGGTATTGGTCTTGTTTCATTTTTTTGCAGATGGACGTACAGTGTTGCCAGCACCATTTGTTACAAAGAAGGTCTTTTCCCCATTTGATGGACTTTGGGCCCTTGTTAAAGATCAGGTGACCGTAGGTGGACAGATTTACATCTGCGTTCTCAATTCTGTTCCATTGGTCAATGTGTCTGTCATTGTACCAGCAACAGGCTGTTTTGACTACCATAGCTGTATAACATGTTCTGAGGTCAGATAGTGCGAGTCCTACTTTATTTTTCTTCAATAGTACTCTACTTATTAGGTGCTTCTTTCCTCTCCATATAAAGGTAATGATTAGTTTTTCTGTCTCTTTAAAGACTGTTGTTGGTATTTGGATCAGGATTGCATTGTATTTGTAAATAGCTTTGGGTAGAACTGTCATTTCACAATGTTGAGTCTGCCTATCCATGAGCATGGTATGTTTTTCTGTTTATGTAGATCTCTTTTGGTTTCTCGCTGTAGCATTTTGTAGTTTTCTTTGTATAGGTCTTTTACATCCCCGGTTAGGTTTATTCTTAAGTATTTTATTTTTTTAGGTGCTATTATAAATGATATTGTTTTCCTGATTTCCTGTTCATCGTTCTCTTTACTGGTGTATAGGAATACAACTGATTTTTGTATGTTTATCTTGTATCCTTCTACTCTACTGAATCTTCCTATTACTTGCAGTAATTGTCTTGTGGAGTCTTTTGGGTTTTCTATGTATAGTATCATATCGTCCACAAATAGGGACAGTTTAACTTCATCATTACCAATTTGGATGACATTTATTCCTTTTTCTTGCCTTATTGCCCTAGCTAGGATTTCCAGCACAGTGTTAAATAGGAGTGGTGATAAAGGGCATCCGTGTCTTGTTCCTGTTCTCAAGAGGAATGTTTTCAGCCTCTCTACATTAAGAGTGATGTTGGTCCTTGGTTTTGCATAGGTGCCCTTTATTCTGTTGAGAAATTTCCCTTCTACACCAATTTTATTGAGGGTTTTTTATCAGGAATGGGTGTTGGGCTTTGTTGAATGCCTTTTCTGTGTCGATTGAGATGATCATGTGATTCTTTGCTTTTATTTATGTGGTGGATTATGTTGATTTATTTTCTAATATTGAACTTTTTTTTTTTTTTTTTTCATACCTGGTATGAATCCTACTTGGTGGTGGTGGTTTTTTTTTTTTTATATGATTGGTATGTTCTTTTTTTGATGTGATGCTGAATTCTATTGGCTAGAATTTTGTTGAGAATTTTTACATCTATATTCATGAGAGATATTGGTTTGTAATTTTCTTTCTTTTTTTTTTTTTGTGGCATCTTTGCCTGGTTTTGGTATCAGGGTTATGCTGGCTTCCTAGAATGAATTTGGAAATACCACTTCGTCTTCTATATTCTGAAATAGTTTGAATAGTACCAGTGTGAGCTCTTCCCTGAATGTTTGGTAGAATTCTTCAGTGAAGCCATCTGGGCCAGGGCTTTTTTTTGTTGGGAGTTTTTTAAAATTACGTTTTCATATCTTCTTTTGTTACTCTTCTGTTCAGATTTTCAACATCATTTTGTGTTTTTTTTTTTTTTTTTAGTGTGTTCTAGAAATTTGCCTATTTCCTCTAGGTTTTCAAATTTGTTGGAATATAGTTTTTCCTAATAATCTGTTTTGATCCTTTTTATTTCAGTTGGGTCTGTTTTAATGTCCTCCATTTCATTTCTTATTTGGGTTTTTGCTTTCTCCTTTTTCAGTTTGGGTAGTGGTTTGTCAATTTTGTTGGTCCTTTCAAAGAATCAGCTTTTGGTTTTGTCGATCATATTTATTGTTTTTCCATTCTCTATTTCATTTATTTCTGCCCTGATCTTTATTATTTCCTTTCTTCTGGTTCCTGTGGGTTTTTTTTTTATCCTGTTCTCTTTATATTTGTTTGAGTTGTGTAGCTAATGTTTTGTTTTTATCCCTTTCTTCTTTTTTGTTGTGTGCATCTATTGCTATAAATTGACCTCTGAGCACTAGCTTTGCTGTGTCTCAAAGGTTTTGGTATGATGTGTTTTCATTCTCGTTTGATTCTAGGATTTTTTGGTTACATCTCTCATTTCTTCTATTACCCAGTGGTTTTTTTTTTTTTTAAAAAAGTGGTTTTTAAGCAGGGTGTTATTCAGTTTCCATGTAATTTAATTTTTTCCCTTGCTCGACCTGTTTTTAATTTCTACCTTGATGGCTTTGTGGTCAAAGAAGATACTTTGTATTATTGCAATGTTTTGGATTTTGTTGAGGGTTGCTCTGTGGCCTAAGATGTGGTCTATTCTGGAGAACATTCCATGTGCTTTGGAAAAGAATGTGTACTTTCCAGCTTTTGGGTGGAGTGTTCTATATATATCTACGTGGACAAGTTGGCTGATTGTGCCCTTTAGCTCTTTTGTATCTTTGTTGAGTTTCTTTCTGGATATTCTGTCCTTTACCAAGAGTGGTGTGTTGAAGTCTTCTACCATTATTGTGGAACTGTCAGTTTCTCTTTTCAGTGCTGTTAGAGGTTGTTTTATGTATTTTTTGGAGCCCTGTCATTGGGGGGTAGATGTTTATTATGGTTACGTCTTCATAATGGATTGTCCCTTTAATCATTATATAGTGCCCTTGTTTGTCTTTAATGGTGAATTTTGTTTTAAAATCTATTTTATCTGAGATTAGTATTGCTGCTCCTACTCTTTTTTGATAGCTGTTTGCTTGATCCTTTTTCCATCCTTTGATTTTTAATAAATTTATGTCTTTATTTCCAAGGCATATCTCTTGTAGATAGCATATTGATAGATCTTGTTTTTTTTTTTTTTTAATCCATTCTGTCACTATTTGCTTGTTTATGGGTGCATTTAGGCCATTTACATTCAGTGTGATTATTGATAGGTGTGAATTTATTGCTGTAATTTTGTAGTTTTTTTTTTTTTTTGTGGGGCTGATGTTTTCTTTGTTCCTCTTACTCTTCGGTGCTGAATTCCTTTTGTTTGTGGATTTTTTTCATTTCTTTTGTTTTTGTAGATTTTGCTGAAATTTTATGTTTTTCTTCTTTATTTTGATGAGTAGGTTTGTTAACTTTCTTTGTGGTTACCTTGAAATTTACCCTTATCTTCCTAGGTTTGAACCAGTCTATTATTAGTTAGTATCACCTGGCCTTCTTCTCCATTAGAAAGTTCTATACCTATACCGTTTATTCCCTGTTTTACTGTGTTGACATTGTTGTCATTTACAGATTAACCTCTCTGGCTCTCTGTTGTAATTCTTTTGGTTTTGGGTAGTTCTTGAGAGTTCATTTCCTAGGTTGGTATCTGGCTGGTGCCATCTTGAATCCTAGCTTCAGGTTGCGGTCTGATATTGTTTGTTCTCAGACTGAAGGACTCCCTTTAATAATTCTTGTTAAGTTTGGTTTGGTTTTTACATATTCCCTTAATTTCTGTTTATTAGGAAGTGTCCCTAATTTCACCATCATATTTAAATGAGAATTTTTCAGGATATATTATTCTTGGTTGGCAATTTTTTTATTTCAAGGTTTTATGTATGTCATCCCATTGCCTTCTTGCCTGCATGGCTTCTGCTGAATAAATCGAGCTCAGTCTTATTGTTTCCCCTCTGTATGTGACTTTTTGTTTTTCTCTAGCTGCTGTCAGGATTCTTTCTTTATCTTTGGTTTTAGAGAGTGTGATTATGATAGGCCTTGGTGATTCTCTTTAGGGGTCTATTCTATGTGGGGTTCATTGAGCTTCTTGGATGGTCATATTTTCATCTTTCATGATGATAAGGAAGTTTTCTGTCAGCAATTCTTCAATGATCCTGTTTGTGTTTTCTGTTTTCTCCCCCTGTTCTGGAACTTTGATACTCATAAATTTTTGCTTTTGATTTTATCCCACGTAATTCTCAAGGTTTCTTGATTTTAATTTGCTCTTTTTTCTGATTTTTCCTCAGAGTTGTATCCAAGTGCTTCTCTTCTACTTTCCTGATCTTGTCTTCCATCGTTTCAAACCTGTTCCTCAGTCCTTCTATGACACTGTCCATTTCTGAAATCTTTTTGTTAATCTTTTGAATTTCTAGTTGTTTTTGTATGATTTCTCATTGTGAATTTATTTTGGCATTTTTTTCCTGTATCATTTTTCTGAATTCTTCCATTTTTTTGCCTGTCTTTTCCACGAATTTTTCTGTTTTTTCCTCATTTTCATCTGCTTTTTGGTTCAACTCTTGGATAGCTCTGAATATTAGAGATTTGAGTTCGTTATCAGGTAGTTCTAGTGACTTTTCTTCTACTAGAAAGTCATCTGGTATTTTATTTTGGATGTCTTTTGGAACCACCCCTTTTTTTTATGTGGTTGACATTATGTTCTGTCTTAGGTGCATTCAGTAGTTATTTTTTTCATTTATTGATTGTAGATTTGTTTGTTTCATCCTGCTTTTTTGTTTTATTTCATTATGTCTGAGCAGGAGGGCTGTATGTACTTTGTTGTTTGCTCGCCTGTGGGCACAATACTTTTTACCTCCTTGTCCAATGGGCAAGGCCAGTTACTTAGCTGTGGTGTAGCTGGGCCAGTCCAGCTGAAGGGGAGGGGGTGGGATAGGTTGTTTGTGGCATGTACCAGGGCCTACAGGGTGTGCTGGGAATCAGTGCAGGATGGGTTCTAGTAGGACGGTTCCTATGCTGCTCAGGGGTGTGATGTTCAGCACATGGTGCAGATAGGTAGGAGGGGGGAGGTTGTGATGTGTGGAGCTAAGATAGGTATGGGAAAGAGGAAAGAGAGGGGAGAGAAACAGGAACCAAAAACAGACAACAACATAAAAAAAGTGAGAAAGGAAGTGTCATTGGAGTTGAGAGATGAGAAACCAAGAAATGGATAAAAACAAAAGAGAAAAAAAAGAAAGAGGGAAAAAGAAAAAAATTAGAAGATAAAAAAAAAGGAAAGGAAAACCTCCAGGGATTCCATCAGTGTGGCTCTGAAACCAGGGACATATCTCCTAGGCTGTGTAGTGCAGCCTAGCTAGAAGAGGTAGAGATGTTACACAGTGTCATTTATTCAGACAGGAAAAGACGGTAAGTATAGAGAGACAAGAAACTGAGAAATGAAGAAAGAGAAAAAGACAAAAAAAAAAAAAAAAAAAAGGAATGCCCCCAGGTATCCCACTGGTGTGGCTGCACAGACCGGGGAATGGGTCACAAGCCACACAGTACAGCCCGACTAGAAGGTGCTCCCAAGCCTCAAAAAGAAAAAGAAAACAAACAAAACAAAACAAAGAAAAAAAAAAAGCCCCAGTGATCCCATCAGCCTGGAGCCGGACCAGGGAAGCTGTTCCTCAGAGAAGTGGTGCTTCATGGCCTTTCAAGAAGAAGCAAAGATGGTACATGGAGCCAGGCGTTCAAGAAAAAAGGAGGGGGAGGTGGTGCGAGACACGGAAGAAACAAGAAGAATCAGAAAAGCAACACCAGCAACAAACAAATGGCAGTCTGGGAGCCAGTCAGCGTGGATGGGGTGAATCCAGGCTGCAAGGGGCTGAAGCCAGTTCCTCTAGGCCAAGAGACTGTGGCTGATGGGAAGCAGAGGAGTCTGAGTGGCAGGGAGGAGAAGTATGGGGGGTTGGTTATCGGGTGCTCTGTCTCCTGCTGGGAGCTCCTGTAAGCTGCTTTTCCATACTCCCTGTCCACCAATCTCCGATGTGGGCAGGGCAAATCCAAGCAGCACAGACTCTGCTCTTCTCAGCCAGCCAAGAGACCACAGTCATCTATGAAGCAGGGGACGGTGAGCAAGGGGGAAAAAGATGGAGGGTGAGAAATGGTATATTACTGGTTACTGGCTGTTCTGTCTCCTGCTGGGAGCTCCTTGAAGCTGCTTTCCTGTACTCCCTGTCTGCCAGTCTCCAACAGGAGTCCGAATCTGTACTGCATTAGCTGATAGGGTACCTCTGCAAGTATCTCCCCTTGCTGTCTTTTCTCTCTCAGCTTCTAATTCCTTTTGGTGCTTGGCTGAGTTCTTTATCTCTTCATTTGAAGCTTAGGGTTCAAGGATTGATGTTTCTCTCTGTTCTACTTAGTTTTTTGGGTCGTTGCTGTGGAGGGATGGTGTGGTGCTTCCATCCATGGTGCCATGTTGGCTGGAAGCCAGATTTTTTCCTTTTTTTGGCAGTTCATGGTATATTCAGTATTCTTCACCAACACCACAATTCAAAAGTGTCAATTCTTCAGTATTCCTTATTCATCGTTCAGCTTTCACATGCATGTGAGGTGATTGAAAACACCATGGCTTGGGTCAGTTGCATCTTAGTCTTTAAGGTGACATCTTTGCTTTTCAACACTTTAAAGAGGTATTTTGGGGCAGATTTGCCCAATGTAATGAGTCTTTTGATTTCTTGACTGCTGTTTCCATGGCTGTTGATTGTGAATCCAAGTAAAATGACCTCAACTTTTTCTGCATTTATCATGATGTTGCTTACTGGTCCAACTGTGCAAATTTTTTTCTTAATGTTGAGGTGTAATCCATACTGAAGGCTACAGTCTTTGATCTTCAACAGTAAGTGCTTCCAGTTCTCTTCACCTTCAGCAA
Organism: Loxodonta africana; assembly: GCF_030014295.1. Lineage (NCBI taxonomy): Eukaryota > Metazoa > Chordata > Mammalia > Proboscidea > Elephantidae > Loxodonta > Loxodonta africana. The sequence continues at coordinate 35,738,448 of NC_087351.1, forward strand.
GCAAGGTTTTGTCAGTTCCTGGAGCTTTATTTTTCACCAATGCCTTCAATGCAGCTTGGATTTCTTCCTTCAGTACCATTGGTTCCTGATCAAATGTCTCCAGAAATGGCTGAACATTGATCAATTATTTTTGGTATAGTGACTCTGTGTGTTTTTTCCATCTTCTTTTGATGGGTCCTGCATTGTTTAATATTTTCACCATAGAATCCTTCAGTGCTGCAACTCAGTTCTTTCAGCTTGAGAAATGTAGAGTGTGTTCTTCCCTTTTGGTATTCTATCTCCAGGTCTTTGCACATGTCATCATAATACTTTACTTTCTCTTCTCAAGCTGCCCTTTGAAATCTTCTGTTCACCCCTCATCAATTTTTCATTTTGCTTTAGCTACTTAATGTTCAAGAGCAAGTTTCAGAGTCTCTTCTGACATCCATTTAGGTCTTTTTTTTCCTCTCATGTCTTTTTAATGACATCTTCCTTTCCTCATGTATGATGTCCTTGCACAACTCGTCTGGTCTTCAGTCATTCGTGTTCGATGCATCAAACCTATTCTTGAGATGGTCTTTAAATTTAAGTGGGATATACTCAAGCTTGTACTTTGGCTTTTGTGGACTTGTTCCAATTTTTTTTGGTTTCAACTTGCACTTGCAGGTGAGTAATTGATCCTCTGATCAGCAGCCAGCCCCTGGCCTTGTTCTGACTGATGATATTGAGCTTTTCTATCATCTCTTTCCACAGATGTAGTTGATTTGATTCCTGTGTGTTTCATCTGGTGAGGTCCATGTGTATAGTTGCTGCTTGTGTTGGAGAAAAAAAGGTATTTGCAATGAAGAAGTTGTCGGTCTTGCAAAATTCAGTCATGTGATCTCTGGCATCGTTTCTATCACCAAGGCCATATTTCCCAAGTACTGGTCCTTCTTTGTTTCCAACTTTTGCATTCCGTTTACCAGTAATTATCAGTGCATCCTGATTGCATGTCCAATCAATTTCAGACTGCAGAAGTTGATAAAAAAAACTTCAGTTTCTTCATCTTTGACCTTAGTGGTTGGTGGGTAAACTTGAATAACAGTCATATTAACTGGCCTTCATTGTAGACATATGGATATAATCCTATAACTGACAGCATCGTACTTCAGGATAGATCTTGAAATACTCTTTTTGACGATGAATGTAACCCCATTCCTCTTCAAGTTGTCATTCTCTGCATAGTAGTTCATATGATTATCCCATTCATAGTGATGAATACTAGTCCACTTCAGCTCACTAGGATATTGATATTCAGGTGTTCCATTTAGGTGTTCCATATCATTTTTGACGATTTCCAATTTCCTCAGATTCATATTTCATACATTCCAAGTTCTAATTATTAATGGATGTTTGCAGCTGTTTCTTCTTGTTTTGAGTGGTGCCACATCAGCAAATGAACGCTTGACTCCATCCATGTCATTAAGGTTGACTTTACTTTGAGGAGGCAGCTCTTCCCCAGTCATTTTGAGTGTCTTCCAACCTGAGTGGCTCCTCTTTTGGCACTATATCAGACAATGTTCTGCTACTATTCATGACATTTTCACTGGCTAATTATTTTCAGAAGCAGACCATCGAGTCCTTCTTCCTAGTCTGTCTTAGTCTGCAAGCTCAGCTGAAATCTGTCCACCAATGGTGACCCTGCTGGTATTTGAATACCAGTAGCATAGCTTCCAGCATCACAGCAACACATAAGCCCCACAATATAAAAAAATGACAGATGCATGGGCTAATTCAATAGCGTTTTCAAGATTTTTTTTTCCCTCTGCACATATAAAAGCCACATTTTCCAATCAGCTTCCTTAGTGATAAAATAGATATTTTCATCTCCATCTGTCTATCTTCTATGTCTCATTTTTCAACCTGTTCCAAGCTATTAAGGGAAGAAAGGTATGTTATTTATTGACTCTCTGAGATACCAGCAATGTGAAAGAAATCAAAACTACAGCCTCAGCACCATGGGGAGTTCCCAGAATCCCTTAGAATTCTACGTAATTAACCTGAGCAAATGACAAGGCATAATTTTACTTCACGACAGCATAATTTATGCTGTGCTCACAGGCCATGCTCTAGGCAGTGCCTAAAGAGGATGATTTATTCTGCTAATAAAGACATACCAATGGCATTAAGCTGAAGCCAAAAATTAAATAATGCACCCCTGGTGGACTTTCAGGCAGAAGATGGGAGGTTTAGTCTTTGGAAGAATTAAACCAAAGAAGCTACGGGAAGAACAGGTGATGGGCAGTGAGTAATAACAGCATCATACTTAAGTAAAAGCCTACACTTTGAACAGTTGGGTTGTGTCAGTTACCTATTGTTGTGTAAGAAACCACCGTAAAATGCAGTGCCTTAAAACAGCCTATCTTATTTGCTCACTCTGTGAGTCAGCAATTTGCGTTGGGCTTCTCTGGGCAGGTTTAGCCTGTAATGAGGCAGGGACTGGGTGGTATAAGATGGCCTCACTCACATGTCTGGTGGTATGCTGCCTGGCTTCTAGACCTTCCTCCCCACGTGGTTTCTCATCCTTGAGATTGCTGGTCTCAGCTTTTTTATGTGGTCTCAGTTCTCTACAAGAGTAGGAGTTGAAGGTGCTAAATCTCTTGAAGCTGAGGTTTGGATGCCACACAGTGCCACGTCCACTGCATTCTGTTGGTAAAAGCAAGTCCCAAAGCCAGCCTGTGTTTCAGAAGTGGAAAAAATGACACCTTATTTGATGGGAGTAGCTGCCAAGAATATGTATGTGTTCACTGTTATTCTACCACGGACTTTCTGTCCCCTTTCCTCACTTATGAGACCAAAGATGTGCATTGGAAATCAGAGCGAAAAAAAAAAAAAAAAGAGTATTTACTAAAACTGTGCACAATGACTGATGTGGATCCTAGTTCCCTTCGCTGAACTTCAAGCAACCAAGCAGCCAAACTTAGGCTCCCTATGCTACCCTCACAGGAGATCACAGAATTTTTCTCTGGAGAAACTGGCCAGTATCAGATATTGACATTTGGGGATCCGCTGTGCAATAACCTACTCTTTTCTTGATGAACCAGTGGTGAAGCTCACTATTCCACAAGCCCCACCCCTCCACACACATTGCCTTCAAACAGGTTTAATGGTTTCACTCTTCAGTATGAGTGAACAGCCAAGGACTACCAGACATCTGACGAAGATACCAAAACATTCAAAAAGGAAACACATATACACATACACAGACACACACTGAAGAAGTAGAGATAATACACAGAAGAAAAGAAAATCTCCCCAAACTATTACATAACTCTTCAGAGACATTAGAAGAGATACGATAATTTTCAAAAAAGAACACTATGCTCTGGCAAAAACAGAGAAAAACAAAGAATATTTAGAAATTAAAAGTGATAAATTAAATGCCAATAAAAAGTTTGAAGATAAAATAGAGAAAAATCTCCTGGAAAATAGAACATAGAAGTCAAAGGAATAAAAAATAGAAAAAAAAAATCTTAAAGCGTCTTAGAGTCAAACCAAGGAATTGCACACCCAAATATCAGGAGTTTAAGAGGGAAAGAAGAAAATAAATAGAAGGAAAATTTTTTATTTAAAAAATATTAGATTGAACCATACAAGATTGCTGTATTGAGACACTTCAGACCTATGAAAACAGTTTCATATGGTTAAATACAGTAAAAAAAAAAAAAAGTAGTATAATAAAATTCCCCAAATAAGAAAGACATGAACCTCCAGGATGAAAGGACCTAAAAAGTACTCAACATAGGAAAAGAAGAAAGAGGGCCTACTAGGACACAGCATTGTAAAATACTAGAAGACTGAGGGTTAAAAACAAAACAAAAAACAAAAACCCCACTGCTGTCAATTCCGACTCATAGCAACCCTATAAGACAGAGTAGAACTGGCCCACAGGGTTTCCAAAGAATGCCTGGTGGATTCGAACTGCCAACATTTTGGTTAGCAGCCATAGTTCTTAACCACTATGCCACCATTGATCAAAAAGGAATCCTACAAGCTTTCAAAGAAAAAATGTAGATTATATTCAAAGGAACAAGAATCAGAATGGCAAAAGTAATACAGGATGCTAGAAGGCAATGGAGCAAAGCCTTCCATATTGAGAGAAGGTAGTTTTCAAATTATCGAACAAGTGTTGGGGGTAAAATATATTTTCAAACAGCACAGACTAAAACATTTTACTTCCTTTGGACTCCTTGCATACTGCAGAGAAAATAGAGAGTAAAGAAATAATGAAAGATATGGAAACAAGGACTCTATGCCAGGAGATGGGCAAACCCAAAGTGACAGTTGCTTGAAAGGCATACAGAACCAGCAGTCCATCTTGGGTCAAGAAGATAGGACTAAGAAAAGAAAAAGAAACCAAAGGTTATCAGACACTTTTGAGCAATTAGGGTAAAAACATTGAGAACTATATGATAGCACTGATGAAAACAAAGAAAGAAAACATGTTACTATACCAGTTCTGCAGTGTATAACCAACAAAAACCAAACCCAGTGCCGTTGAGTCGAGTCCGACTCACAGCGGCCCTATAGGACAGAGTAGAACTGCCCCATAAAGTTTCCAAGGAGCACCTGGTGGATTTGAACTGCCGACCCTTTGGTTAGCAGCTGTAACACTTAACCACTATGCCACCAGGGTTTCTGCAGTGTATAATATTTATATAATCATAATAATGCAAATACTGTCAACTGGTTTGAAGAATGAGTATCAGCGGGGGTGATGGTGAGAAAGCTATGCTCCATATACCAAAAAACAGGTCAATGGATGCATTAAGAAAAATCCATTATAAAATTGGAACCCTTATCCATTGCTCGTGGGAATGCAAAATGGTACACATGTGGAAAACAATGTGACAGTTCTTCAAAAAGCTAAAAATAGAACTACCACATAACCCAGCAATTCCACCCCTAGGTATGTACATAAAAGACTTGAAAGCAGAAACTCAAAAAGATACTTGTACACCAATGTTCACTGTAGCACTACTCACAATAGCCAAAAGGTGGAAGCAACCTAAATGCCCATCAACAGATAAATGAATAAAAAAAATGTGGTATGTATATACAATGCAATACAAGTCAACCAGGAGGAGAAATGTCTTGATACAAGCTACAACATGCATAGAGCTTGAAGACATTATGCTGAGCGAAATAAGCCAGTCACAAAAGGACAACTATTGTATGACTTCACTTATACAAAAAGACAGTAAAAGGTAAATGTATAGAGAACAAAGTTCATTAGTGGTTACCAGGGGTGGGTGGGAGGGGGAAAAGAGTGGTTAACAGTGGTGGAAAAATAGCATTGATTAAGGGTAGGGTAGCACAGACAATTGTTGTAATTCCTGTCAATAAGTTACACACCTATAAAAAGTTGAATTGGCAGAGGTTATGTAATAGATATTGTCTTAGTTATCTAGTGCTGCTATAACAGAAACACCACAAGTGGATGGCTTTAACAAAGAGAAATTAATTCTCTCAAAGTTTTGGAGAGTGGAAGTCAGAATTCAGGGCACCGGAGCCAAGGCTCTGTTGGCTCTAGTGGAAGGTCCTTGTCATCAATTTTCCACTGCTCTAGGAGTTTCTTAGCTCAGGAACCCCAGAACCAAAGAATGTACTCTGCTCCCGGCTCCTCTTTCTTGGTGGTTGGAGGTCCCTCTCTTCTCTGCTCACTTCTCTCTTTTATATCTCAAAAGAGATTGACTCAAGATGCAACTTAATCCTACAGATTGCATCCTGCCTCATTAACATAACTTCCTTTAATCCTGCCTCATTAACATCACAGAGATTAGGATTTACAACACATAGGATAATCACATCAGTTCACAAAATGGTGGTCAACCAGACAATACTGGAAGTTGTGGCCTAGCCAAATTGACATACATTTTTGCAGGACACAAGTCAATCCATAACAGATATATTTAGAATGCCAAAAAAAAAAAAAAAAAAAAAGCTGCTGAGGTTGCTTATGTATGACCAAACAACTCATGGGATTTGCTTCCTTGGTTTGGAAGTTTAGGGTCATAGTTTCATGGGCCATCTCAGTTAATCGGCCTAATAATGTGTTTGGTGTTTCTGTTCTACCTCCTAGTATGTTGCATAGTGCCTGGGGTCTTAAAAGCTATCAAGTGGCCAACCAAGGCTCAACAATTGGTATGTATTTACCTGGAGCAACAGAGGAAGAAGAAGAGTTAAGAATAAGACGAGGGTATGGAATGTGTGGGTAAGTAACACCATGGACAACTGCCTCCTTTGCTGTGAGACCAGAAGAACGGGATGGTGCCTGGCTACCATTAATCAACTTTTTGATCAAAGATTATATAGAAGAACCCTGATCAAAAGGGGAAAAATGCAGAACAGAATTTCAAATTTTCATGGACTCTAGACTTTCTGGAGCTGTGCAGGTTGGGTGAACCTGTGAAACTATTGCCTGAGATAATCTTTAAAATTTAAACTGAAAATATCCCCTGAAGTCTCCTTAAAATCAAACAATAGTTTAGTTTAACTGGTAAAAAATGTCTGCCTTGAGTATTATGCTATTTTAATGGGATCACATTGAACACAGCAACTTCAAAGATTAGATAGGAGGAGGGCGGAGCCAAGATGCAGGCTTAGTCAGATGCACTAAGCCATCCCACTGCAAAAAAGACTTGAAAAACCAAGTGAAACAGACACAGACCTCAATCCTGGAACCTTGAACTTTATATGAAGTCATAATGTATTAGATTGGAAGTCAATGAGGAAAAGAAGAATATGACAGAAAACAGGGAAGGAATAGAGATATGGAGTGAAGGCTCCTGGCCAAACAGCTTGACTCAGCATGGCCATCTTTGAATAAAACCAACAACCCCACATGCAGAAAGGCACCTTCACAGAATTCTCAATAAAAGATAGAGGTACAGTGCACACACACCCAGGGCTAAGTAAGACCACATTTGCTAGCTGCAACCCAAGGAGAAGCCATGACCTTCCCACCCACTAAGCAATTGGACCTGCACACCCAGACAAGGTGGTTAGAACTATTGTGACCACAGACAAGCAAGCAACAAAGCACGACTGGCCCACCTGCCGACATAACCAAACCAAGAAAAAAAACAGTATGAAACAAAAAAAAAGCAGTATGAAACAAATAAACCAACAATAAAAAAGAAAATAATACCTGAATGTCTCAGAAACAGAGATAATATCAAAACGTATTAAAATAAAAGAACAAGATGCCCTAGTAAGTGACCAGAATAAAGCATCAGTTGACCTTCTGGCAGAACAAAAGGAAACAGAACTACCTCACAGAGAATTCAAGTCTAATACTCCGGACTCTCCAAGAGGTTAGGAAAGAGATCAAGGAAAACAGACAAAATCAAGGAAAAGGCAGGCAAAATCAAGGAAAACACAGACAAACCAATAGAATAATTTAAGAAAACAATACAAGAGCAAGATGTCAAAATAAATAATTAGAAATCATACAAAGACAGCAATTAGAAATTCAAAAGATAAACAACAAAATTTCAGAAATGGACAATAGAACCGAAAGCTTTAGGAGCAAATTTGAAACAATGGAAGACAGAATCAGTGAAGTTGAAGACAAACTCATGGATGCCAATTTGTTTAGGAAAAACCAGAGAAAAGAATAAACAAAAGTGAAGAAAATCTAAGAACTAAAAAAAAAATAAAATCTAAAGCAAAAACCTGTGTGTGATCAGAGTTTCAGAACAGGGAAGAAAATGGAAAACACAGAGACGATAACTGAAGATTTGCTGACAGAAATGTTTCCTAATATGAAAGATTAAAGCTGATGATCCAAGAAGATCAACGAACCCCATATGGGACAGACTCCAAATTCACCAAGACATATAATCACACTTGCCAAAACCAAAGACACAAAAAGAATACTGAGAGCAGTTCGAGAAAACCAAAAGTCACATACAAAGGGGAAACAGGAAGACTAAGCTCTGTTTACTCAGCAGAAGCCATGCAGGCAAGAAGGAAATGGTATGATGTATATAAAATCTTGAAAGAAAAAAAAGTCAATCAAGAATAATATATTGTGCAAAATCCTGGTTCAAGTATGATGGTGAAATTAGGACATTTCCAGATAAGCAGAAATTAAGGAAATTTGTAAAAAGCAAACCAAACTTAAGAGAATTATTAAAAGGTTTCCTTCAGTTAGAGAACCAGTAACATCAGACAACAACCTGAATCTAGGATACAGGTCAGTATCAGCCAAATACAGACCTAGGTAATGAACTCTCAAGGATAAATGAAAACTAAAAGATTCAAAACAGTGAACCAGAGATTTTGATCTGTAAATATGACATCAGAACAATAAAAGGGGAACTACATGGTGTAGGTATAGAACTTTCAAATGGAGAAGTAAAGGGATATCAAGTAATAAAAGACTTGTTCCAATTTAGGAAGATAAGTGTAAATTTCAAGGTACCCACAAAGAAAGTTAGCAAACCTACTCATCAAAATAAAGAAGAAAAACATAAAGTCTCAGTAACACAAAATCTACAATAAAGAAACAAAAAGAAATTCTACAAACAAAAGGAATTCAGCAAAGGAGAGTAAAAGGAACAAAGAACATGTCAGCACCACATACACACAAAAAGTGTTAAAAATAATAGCATTGAATTCACGCCTATCCATAATCGCACTGAATGAATGGCTTAAATGTGCCCATAAAGAGACAGAGATCGATGGAATGGATTAAAAAATACGATAAAATAAAACAGGACCTATCAATATGCTGTCTACAAGATACATAACTTAGAAACAAAGACTTAAATTTATTAAAACTCAAAGGATGGAAAAAAGTCAAGCAAGTAGCTACCAAAAAAGAGCAGGAGTGACAATACGAATCTCAGATAAGACAAACTTTAAAACAAAATTCACCAAAAAAGACAAAGAAGGGCACTATATAATGATTAAAAGGATGAACCATCATGAAGACTTAACCATAATAATTATCCACACACTGAATGACAGGGTTCCAAAATACTTAAACTCTAACAGCACTGAAAAGAGGAATTGACAGTTCCACAATAACAGTAGGAGACTTCAACACACCACTCTTGGTAAAGGATAGAACATCTCGAAAGAAACTCAACAAAGATACAGAGACCTAAAGACCACAATCAACCATCTTGACCTCATAGACATATACAGAACACTCCACCCAACAGCAGCAAAGTGTACGTTCTTTTCCGGTACACATGGAACATTCTCCAGAATAGATCACATCTTAGTCCACAAAGCAACCTTCAACAAAATCCAAAACAGTGAAATAATACAAAGCATCTTCTCTGATCACAGCACTACAAAAGTAGAAATTAATTACAGGAAGAGCAAGGAAATAAAGTTAAATACATGGAAACTGAATAACACCTTGCTTAAAAACCACTGGGTAAAAAAGACATCAAAGATGTGTTTAAAAAAGTCCTAGAATCAAACCAGAATGGAAACATATCAAACCAAAACCTTTGGGATACAGTGCCAAGTGGTCAGTTTATAGCAATAAGTGCACACATCAAAAATGAAGGGACAAAACAAAAATGTTAGCTATATAACGCCCAGAAATAGAAAGAGAACAGCAAAAGAAGTGCACAGGTACCAGAAAAAAGGAAATGAAAAAGATCAGAGCAGAAATAAATGAAGTAGAGAAAAGAAAAACACTAGAAAGAATCAACAAAACTAAAAGGTGGTTCTTTGGAAAAGATTAACAAAATTGACAAACCATTCTCCAAACTGACAAAAGAAAAACAGAAGAGGAAGCAAATAACACAAATAAATGAAACTGGGGACATTATAACAGACTTAATAGAAATAAGAATGATCATAACACAGTATTATGACAAACTGTACTTCAACAAATTTGAAAACCTAGACAAAATGGACAAATTTCTAGAAACACACTACCTACCTAAACTAACTGAACTGAGGTCAAAAATCTGAACAGACCCATAACAAGAGAAGAGATTGAGGAGGTAATAAAAAAACTCCCAACAAAAAGTCCTGGCCCTAGGTGGTTTCACTGGAGAATTCTACCAAACATTCAGAGGACAGCTCATACCAGTACTACAGAAAAAAAAAAAAAAAGGAAGGAATAATTCCAAATTAATTTTATGAAACCACCATAACCCTGATACAAAACTAGACAGAAACACCACAAAAATAAGAAAATTACAGGCCAATATCTTTCATGAAAATAGATGCAAAAATTTCTCAAAAAAAGTCTAGCCAATAGAATTAAGCACCATATATAAAAATAATAACAATATATCCCAACCAAGTGGAATTCATATCAGGTATACAAGGATGGTTCAACACTAGAAAATCAATCAACATAATTTACCACATAATTTTAAAACAAACAAAAAGAATCACATGGTCATCTCAGTCAACGCAGAAAAGGCATTCAACAAAGTCCAACACTCATTCCTAATAAAAACTCTCACTAAAGTAAAAATAAAAGGAAAATTCCTCAGTGTAATAGAGGGCACCTACTCAAAATCAACTGCCAACATCATTCTCAATAGTTGTTGTTAGGTGCCGTTGAGTTGGTTCCAACTCATAGCAACCCTATGTACAACAGAACCAAATACTGCGCAATAGTGAGCCATCCTCATAGTCGTTGTTATGCTTGAGCCCATAGGATACAAACCATAACTAACAATACACAAACACCAGAATATAAGCTAAGTAAATGAGATGTTCTAAAATTTACACTTATGATCAAAAGACTTAAATAATAAAGAATAAAAGAATAAAAAGAAAATCTACACTCAGAAAAAATTTTTAGCTATGACATAGCCAATAAAGTTTTAATTTTCTAAAATCTATAAGAAAATCCAACACCTCTACAATAAAAACATAAATAATCCAATTAAAAAATGAATAAAGCATATGAACAGACACTTCACCAAAGAAGACATTTGGGTGGCTACCAGACACATGAGGAAATGCTCGGGATCACTATCCATTAGAGATGTGCAAACCAAAACTACCATGAGATACCATTTCACCCCAACCTTACTGGAATGAATAATAAAAAAAAATTACAAATGTTGGAGACGTTTGCAGGGCGATTAGAACTCTTACGCACAGCTGGTGGAAATGCAAAATGGTACAACCACTTTGGAAAATGATATATCCCTTCCTTAAAAACCTACAAATAGAAATACCACAAATAGAAATACCATACAACCTAGAAATTCCACTCCTGGGGAATACATCCTAGAAAAATAACAGCCATCACACAAATATACATATGCACACCCATGTTCACTGCAGTATTATTCACAGTAGCAAAAAGACGGAAACAACCTAAGTGCTCATCAACAGATGAGTGGACAAACAAGCTATAGTACATACATGCAATGGAATATTATGCAACAATAAAGAACCATGATGAATCTTTGAAACATCTCACAACATGGATGAATTCATAGGGCAGTATGTTGAGTGAAGTAAGTCAATCACAAAAGGACAAGTGCTGTATGAGACCACTATTGTAAAAACACAAGACAATGTTTTCACACAGAAAGAAATAATCTTTGATGCTTTCAAAAGAGGGGAGGGATGTGGAGTAAAAAATAACTAGATAGTAAATCTCTCATGTGTCTGTCAGTTTGTCATATTGTGGGGGCTTTTGTGTTGCTGTGATGCTGGAAGCTATACCACCAGTCTTCAAATACCACCAAGGTCACCGATGGTGGACATGTTTCTGCTGAGCTTCCAGACTAAGGCAGGCTAGGCAGAAGGACCTAGTGGTCTACTTCTGAAAATAATTAGCCAGTGAAAACCTTAAGAATAGCAATGGAATATTGTCTGATATTGTGCCAGAAGACGAGCCTCTCAGATTGGAAGGCACGCAAAATATGACTGGGGAAGGGCTGCCTCCTCAAAGTAGCGTCAACCTTAATGACATGGATGGAGTCAAGCTTTTGGTACCTTCATTTGCTGATGTGGCATGACTCAAAATGAGAAGAAACAGCTGCAAACATCCATTAATAATCAGAAACTGGAATGTATGAAGTATGAATCTAAGGAAATTGGAAATCATCAAAAATGAAACGGAAAGCATAAATATTGATATCCTAGGCATTAGTGAGCTGAAGTGGACTGGCATTCATCATTTTGAATCAGACAATCGTATGGTCTACTATGGCAGGAATGACAACTTGAAGAGGAATGGTGTTGCATTCATCATCAAAAAGAATATTTCAAGATCTATCCTGAAGTACAATGCTGTCAGTTATAGGATTATATTCATATGCCTACAAGAAAGGCCAGTTAATACGACTATTATTCAAATTTACCCACCAACCACTAAGGTCAAAGATGAAGAAACTGAAGATTTTTACCAACTTCTGAAGTCTGAAATTGATTGGATATGCAATCAAGATGCGCTGATAATTACTGGTGATTGGAATGCAAAAGTTGGAAACAAGAAGGATCAGTAGCTGGAAAATATGGCCCTGGTGATAGAAACAATGCCAGAGATCTCATGATTGAATATTGCAAGACCAATGACTTCCTCACTGCAAATATCTTTTTTCACCAACATAAACAGCAACTGTACACAAGGATCTCACCATATGGAATACACAGGAATCAATTTGACTACATCTGTGGGAAGAGATGATGGAAAAGCTCAATATCATCAGTCAGAACAAGGCCAGGGGCCGTCTGCAGATCAGATCATCAATTACTCATAAACAACTTCAAGATGAAACTGAAGAAAATTAGAACAAGTTCACAAGAGCCAAAGTACGAGCTTGAGTATATCCCACCTGAATTTAGAGACCATCTCAAGAATAGATTTGATGCTTTGAACACTAGTGACTGAAGACCAGACGAGTTGTGGAATGACATCGAGGACATCATACATGAGGAAAGGAAGAGATCATTAAAAAGACATGAGAAAGAAAAGACCTAAATGGATGTCAGAAGAGACTTAAACTTGCTCTCGAATGTCAAGTAGCTAGCTACAGCAAAAGGAGAAAATGATGAAGTAAAAAAGCTGAACAGAAGATTTCAAAGGGCAACTCAAGAAGACAAAGTAAAGTATTATGATGACATGTGCAAAGCCTGGGAGATAGAAAACCAAAAGGGAAGAACACGCTCAGCATTTCTCAAGCTGAAAAATATTAAGTAACTCAGGAAGCATCAAAAGAAGATGGAAAGAATATACAGTCACTATACCAAAAAGAATTGGTCGACATTCAACCATTTCAAGAGGTAACATGTGATCAGGAACCCATGGTACTGAAGGAAGAAGTCCAAGTTGCACTGAAGGCATTGGCAAAAAACAAGGCTTCGGGAATTGACGGAATACCAGCTGAGATGTTTCAAGAAATGGATGCAGCACTGGAAGCGCTCTCACTCATCTATGCCAAGAAATTTGGAAGACAGCTACCTGGCTAACAGACTGGAAGAGATCCATATTTACACCTATTCCAAAGAAAGGTGATCCAACTGAACGCAGAAAGTATTGAACAATATCAGTATTATCACATGTATGCAAAATTTTGCTGAAGATTATTCAAAGGCAGCGGCAGCAGTATATTGACAGGAAACTGCCAGAAATTCAAGCCAGATTTAGAAGAGGGCGTAGAACCAGGGATATCATTGCTCCTATCAGACAGATAATGGCTGGAAGCAGAGAATACCAGAAAGATGTTTACCTGTGTGTTTTTTTTTTTTTTTTACTATGCTAAGGCATTTGACTGTGTGGATCATAAAAAAATTATGGATAACATTGTGGAGAATGGGAATTCCAGAACACTTAATTGTGCTCATGAGGAATCTGTATATGGATCAAAAGGCAGCGGTTTGAAAAGAACAAGGGGATATCGCATGGTTTAAAGAAAAGGCGTGCGTCTGGGTTGTGTCTTTTCACCATACCTACTCAATCTACATGTTCAGCAAATAATCCAGGAAACTGGCCTATATGAAGAAGAGCAAGGCATCAGGATTGAAGGAAGACTCATTAACAACCTGTGTTATACAGATGACACAACCTTGCTTGCTGAAAGTGAAGAGGACTTGAAGCACTTACTGATGAAGATGAAAGTTCACAGCCTTCAGCACTGATTACATCTCAATATAAAGAAAACAAAAATGCTCACAACCTGGCCAGTAAGCAACATCATGATAAACAGGGAAAAAATCGAGGTGGTCAAGAATTTCATTTTACTTGGCTCCACAAGCAACACCCTTGGAAGCAGCAGTTAAGAAATCAAAAGAAGGATTGCATTGGGCAAATCTGCTGCAAAAGACTTCTTTAAAATCTTGAAAAGCAAAGAAGTCACCTTGAGGACTAACGTGAGCCTGACCCAAGCCATAGCGTTTTCAATTGCCTCATGTGCATGTGAATGCATGCATGGACAATGAATGAGGAAGACTGACGAAGAGTTTATGCCTTTGAATTGTGACATTGGCAAAGAAGATTGAACATACCTTGAACTGCCAAAAGAATGAACAAGTCTGTCTTGAATGAAGTGTAGCCAGAATGCTCCTTAGAAGCAAAGATGGCAAGACTATGTCTCACATATTTTGGAAATATTATTAGGAGGAACCAGTCCCTGGAGAAGGACATCACGCTTGGTAAAATAGACGGTCAGCAAAAAAGAGGAAGACTCTCAACAAGATTGATTGACACAGTGGCTGAAAGAATGGGCTGAAGCATAGCAACAATTGTGAGGATGGCACAGGTCTGGGCAGTGTTTAGTTCTGTTGTGCATAGGGTAGCTATGAGTTGGAACTGACTTGAGGGCACCTAACAACAATAACAACAGGTAGTAGATAAGCAGTAACTTTGTTGACGGGTAAGATAGTACATAATACTGAGGAAATCAGGACAACTTGACCAGGGCGAAGTCATAGAAGCTTCACAGACAAATCCAAATGCCCCTAGGGACCAAGCTACTGGGCTGATGGCTGGGAACCATGGTCTTAGGGACATCTATCTCAACTGGCATAACATAGCCTATACAGAAATTGTTCTACATCAGACTATGGAGAATAGCCTCTGGGGTCTTAAAAGCCTGACAGCGGCCATCTAAGATTCATCTACTGGTCCCATTCTTGTTGAAACAAAGGAGAATGAAGAAGACCAAAGATACAAGGGAAAGATTTTTCCGAAGGACTAATGGACCACAAATATCATAGCCTGTACCAGCACTAGAGGGTGCCTGGCTACCACCACCAACTGCTCTGGCAGGGATCACAATAGAGGATTCCATACAGAGCCAGTAAAAATGTAGAACAAAGTTTGAATTTCACACACACACAAAAAAAATCCGCCCCCGCCCCCCACCAAAAAGTCTTGCTGGTCTGACAGAGACTGGAGAAACCCTGAGAGTACGGCCTCTGGACACCCTTTTAACTCAATATTGAGGTCAGTCCTGAGGCTCACCCTTCAGCCAAATATTAGACAGGGCTGTAGGGCCAACAATAACACATGTGAGGAATGTGCTTCGTAGTTCACGTCGTGTGTTGGAGACTAATGGGCACACCATGACAAAAGTGAAGATGAAAAGGCAGGAAGGGACAGAAAAACTGGACATATGGGAACAGGGAACCTGGGGGTAGGGAGAAGTGGAGAGTGCTGACACTTTGAGGATTGGCAACCAATGTCACAAAACAATTTTGTGTATTTATTGTTCAGTGAGAAAGTAATTTGCTCTGTAAGTTTTCACCTAGAGCACAATTAAAAAAAGAAAGAAAGAAAGATTGGATAGGAACCTTAGGGAGCAGTGAGTTTATGTGAAAGAGGGAGGAACAACTCAGAAAAGGGGGGGTGAGAATGATTACGCAAATTGAAGAACGTAATCAATGTCACTAAATTGTACATACAGAAACTGTGGAATTGATATATGTTTTGTGGCATATATTCTCAACCATAACGAAATAAATAAAATTTAAAAGAAAAAAAATTACTACCTTAAAAAGGTCAAAAAAAAAAAAAAAGCCATATCATCACATGATAACTATGGATTTAAATACCAGAACCAAAACCAAACCCATTTCATCAATTCTGATTCATAGAGACCCTATAGGACAGATTTAGGACTTGCCTATAGGATTTCCAAGGCTGTAAATCTTTACCAAAGCAGACTATGTCACACATCTTTCTCCTGCAGAGCGGCTGGTGGATTTGAATCTCTACTTTGGTTTGCAGCCAAGCACTTAACTACTGCACCACCAGGGCTCCTTATAAATACTGGAAGAAAACACTAAAAGATTTGGAGGGGGTTGCCTTTGGGAAGCCTGGAGGGAGTATGGGGAGACATGGGGTAGAGACAATGTTGTTTGTTATACACTATCTAAAACGATTTAATTTTTAACCTTGCAAAATACAAGTTGAAAGATGAAAGTGATGAAGAATTTCAGGGACTTATGGCAGCCAAAGACAAGAGCCTTCTGAGCATGGGGCCCTGTGTGACTGTCCAAATCAAACCCACGAAGTCTGCCCTGCCCACTACCCCATGCCAGTCAAAACAAAATAAAATGCTAAGGAAGAGTTCATCTAAATGAAGAAATGTGTGCAGGAAGACTATAAACCAGTAACACCTCTCTTTAGGCCAGACAAACATATGCTTAGGGCTGAGTTGGTGATGCTGAATTTGGACTTTGTAATCACTTGGAAGGAGTTCCTTGGTGGTGCAAACTGTTAATGCATTGAGTTGCTAAGGTTAGAGGTTCGAGCCCATCCAAAGACACTTCAGAAGAAAGGCCTCTTGACATATTTCCGAAAAATCAGTCACTGAAAGCCCTATGAAGCACAGTTCTACTCTGACACACATGGGGTCACCATGAATTGGAATCAACTCAGCAGCCACTGATAATCATTTGGTGAGCTGGGTTCCACTCCTGGCACTGTCATTTATTACCAACTTTTTTACCTTTCTCATTGTCAACTTCATCTGGAAAATGGGACAGTAACATTGGCTTCCTATGATTATAAAAATGAGGTAATGTGTGTAAGTATTTAACCCAGAGTTGGTTTACTCTAAATGGTCTGGCATATAGTTGTTGCTGTTAGGTGCTGTGGAATCAATCACTTCTGACTTATAGCAACCCCATGTACAAGAGAACGAAAAGTTGCCTGGTCCTGCACCATCCTCACAATCAGTGCTATGTTTGAGCCCACTGTTGTAGCCACTGTGCCAATCCATCTCATTGAAGGTCTTCCTATTTTTCACTCTTTTTTACCAAGCATAATGTCCTTCTCCAAGGACTGGTTGCGCCAGATAGGATGTCCAAGGTACTTAAGAAAGTTTCACCATCCCCCCTTCTAAGGAGCGTGCTGGCTGTACTTGTTCCAAGACAGATTTTTTTCATTCTTCTGGCAGTCCATAGTATATTCAATATCATTCATCAATACCATAATTTAAATGCATAAATCCTTCATTTTCCTTATTCATTATCCAGCTTTCCCATACGTATGAAGAGATTGAAAATGCTATGGTTTGGGTCAAGTGGACCTCAGTCCTTAAAGTGACATCCTTGCTTTTTAACACTTTGAAGAGGTCTTTTGCAGCCAATTTGCCCACTGCAATACGTCATTTGATTTCTTGACTGTTGTTCCCATGGGCATTGATTGTGGATCCAAGTGAAATGAAATCCTTGACAACTTCAATCTTTTCTCCATTTATCATGACATTGCTTATTGGTTCAGCTGTGAGAATTTTTGTTTTCCTTATGTTGATGTGCAATCCATCAGTAAGTGCTTCAAGTCCTCTTCACTTTCAGCAAGTAAGGTTGTCATTTGCATATTGAAAGTTATTAATGAGTCTTATTCCAATTCTGATGCCACATCCTTATATAGTCCAGCTTCTCGAATTATTTACTCAGCATACAGATTGAATAAACCAAAAAAACCAAACCTGTTGCCGTTGAGTTGATTCCGACTCATAGCGACCCTATAGGATGCAGTAGAACTGCCCCATAGGGTTTCCAAGGAGAAGCTGGTGGATTCAAACTGCCAACATTTTGGTTAACAGCTGAACACTTAACCACTGTGCCATACATTGAATAAGTATGGTGAAAGGACCCAACACCAAAAAAAAAAAAAAAAGGACACAACACTGCCACACGCATTTTCTGATTTAAACCATGCAGTATTCCCTTGTTTTGTTTGAGCAACTGCCTCATGGTCTATGCACAGTCTCTGCATGAGCACAATGAAGTGTTCTGGAATTCCCATTCTTTCCAGTGTTATCCATAATAGTTGTGATCCACACAGTTGAATACTTTTGCATAGTCAATAAAACACAGGTAAACATCCTTCTGGTATTCTCTTTTTTCAGCCAAGATCCATCTGATACCAGCAATGATATTCCTCATTCCATGTCCTCTTCTGAACCTGCTTTAATTTCTGGCAGTTCCTTGTGGATATATTGCCTCAATCATTTTTGTATTATCTTCAGCAAAATTTTACTTGTGTGTAATATTAATATTATTCAATTCTTTCTGCATTCTGTTGCATCTCCTTTCTTTGGAAAGAGCGTGTAGATGGATCTTTTCCAGTCTTTCTGTCCTTCCCATCTTTTTAATGACCTTTGCTTTCTTCATGTATGATGCCCTTGATGTCATCACACAATTCATGTGGTCTTCAGTCATTAGTGTTCAATGAGTGAAATCTATTCTTGAGATGGTTTTGAAATTCTCCTGGGATATACTCAAGGTCATACTTTGGCTCTCATGGACTTGTTTTAATTTTCTTCAGCTTCAACTTGAACTTGCACTTGAGCCATTGATAATCTGTTCCACAATTAAATCCCTGGGCTTGTAATTGATAATATCAAGTTTCTCCATCATCTCTTTCCCCAGATGTAGTAGATATGATTCCTGTATATGTCCACATGTACTGTTGCTGTTTATGTAGTTGAAAAAAGGTATACCCAATGAATAGGTTGTTGGTCTTGCAAAATTCTATCACTCAATCTCTAGAGTCATTTCTATCACCAAGTCCGTGTTTTCTGACTACTGTTCCTTCTTCTTTGTTTCTAACTTTCACATTCCAATCACCAGAAATTATCAATGCTTCTTGATTACTTGTTTGATCAATTTCAGACTGCAAAAGTTGGTAAAAATCTTTAATATCTTTGTCTTTGGCTTTTTTTTTTTGGCATTAGTGGTTGTTGTGTAAATTTGAATAGTATCATATAAATTGGTTTTTCTTGTAAACAAATGGATATTATCCTATAACTGACAGTACTGTACTTCAGAATAGATCTTGAAATGTTCTTTTTGTTGATAAATGTGATGTTGCCATTCCTCTTCAGTTTGTCATTCCTGATATAGTAGACCATATGATTGTCTGATTCAAAATGGCCAATACCAGTCCATTTCAGCTTACTAATGCCTAGGATATCGATGTTTATGGGTTCCATTTCATTTTTCACATTTCCAAATTTTCCTGGGTTCATACTTCGTACATTCCACATTCTGATTGCTAATGGATGTTTGTAGTTCTCTTCCCATTTTGAGTCATGCCACATGAGCAAATGAAGGTCCCCAAAGCTTTATTTCATCTACCTCGTTAAAGGTGACTCTACTTTGAGGAAACAGCCCTTCCCCTCTCACATTTTGAGCCTTCCAACCTGATTGTCTCATCTTCCAGCACGGTATCAGACAATGTTATGTTGCTATCCATAAGGTTTTAGTGGCCAATTTTTTTTTCAGAAGTAGATCACAAAGTCCTTCCTTCTAGTCTGTCTTACCCTGGAAGCTCCCTTGAAACCTGCCCCCATGGGTGACCCTGCTGGTATTTGAAATACTGGTGGCATAGCTTCCAACATCACAGCAAGATGCTAGCCAACACAGTATGGTAAACTGACAGACAAGTGGTAGGGCATATAGTTAGACATCAAAATATAGGGACTAATATGCATCTCCTTTAGAAACCATATGGGGCAATTCTGCTCTGCCCTATAGAGTTGCTATGAGTCAGAATCAACTGGGTAGCAATGGGTTTGGTTTTGATTTTTAATAAGAATAGCAGTTGTATAATTTTAATCTTGCTTCTTTACATTTTTCTTCCTCTAAGTATTTCCACAAAGGAGCCCTGGTGGCACAGTGTTAAAGTGCTTGGCTGATAACTGAAAAGTCAGTGATTCAAACCCACCACCCACTCCACAGGAGAAAGATGTGGCAGTCAGCTTTCGTAAAGACTGCAGCTTTGGAAATCCTATGGGGCAGTTGTACTCTGTCCTAAAGGGTCAAAATGAGTTGGAATTGACTCGACGGCAGTGAGTATGGTTTGGCAATATTTCCAAAATGAAAGGCAAGTCAAGAAACTGCTATTAACCCAAGACAGAGAGACCAGAACTGTCCCTGGATTCATTATTAGGATGAGTGCGACAAATGTCATGTGACTCAAAATGGACCTGTGGTCAGTGGAAGTACTAGGCTAAGAAGCAGGAAACCATTTGCACCATTCAGGACTACCACGTGACAATGGATACCATTCACATCCTTTCTCACACGTGTTATTTCCCTGTATTAACCAACAGCTTACAGTGAAAATGATGACATAGGCTAACTATAGTTCCTTTTCCTTTCAGCCCTTCCTTATTCATCAGTAAGATGAAGGGAGCGAGTGCTGGTAGAATGTGTGTGTATCAAGAAGTGAAACAAAAACAGTTGAGTTTGTTTTATGCAGTGTTTCTGCTGTTTTGGTGGGAACGAGTTATAAAATATGAGTTGTACAATTTCGATGATTCTGCATATGAGTTAAAGTTCCTATGCTGCATTTAAAACTGGCATTGCACAACATAAAGGTGAACCATCAAATTCATGCTAATAGTTATAGTAAGTTGTGATTTTTCTTCACTTAGAATGCTGTATAAAAGGAAATTTAAAAAAATGAGAGACTGTGGAAAGGAAATTATTTGTTTTTAATATCTATAATGGCACTTTTCCCTCTGCTTTTTAAACAAGGGTCCCTACAAATCAGGTATGGTGTAGGTTGTGGGTAGTGAGAGTGAGGGAAGAGACCTCTTAATTTTAGGAAATAAATCCAGGCCCCTATTTTATAATAATTGAAAGTATTGCACTCACTTTGGGTTTGGTCAACTTTTTTTATTTTTTTATTTCTCCCTTCCCACAACAAGTAAAAAAACAAAGCAAAACAAAAAACAATCACCGAAAGTACAGAAATTCAATTTAAAAAAATTACCAGAGTGCAAAGAAGGCCACAGCCGCTGCCTGAGTTTAACTTACATATTTACAGAGTGTGTGGCACAGGTGTGGCTACAGAGGTATGTTCAAAAGACAATATTACAAAATATACAAAAATGGTGTTTATTCTTTACATTTCATAGAAGAACTGTGCCCCAATTCCAAATGAGAGCACTATAAAACACAAATCGTGCTAGGTGTTTACTATATAAGTTATGACAAATGCTGTACAGTGGTGTGGCTATAAATAGAGAGTATAAATGGCATGTTTGGGAATTCCTATCTACAAGGGGGAGAGTCAGGGGAGGGCTCAGTTTGGTATCACAACCTGTTAAGGTGGTGAAGTTGGGATGAGGGAGGACAGGTCTTGGAGCTTGGCTGTACCCGCTCCCTTTTCCCAGATGCTACTGAAGCTCATGAAAAGTGGTAAGAAGTGGGTTGTTGAGGGTGAGGAACAGTGGAAGAAAAGGTGCAAATACAACATGGGGTTCCAGAAGGCATACCCGGGACAAGAATGAGCACAGTCCTTGGTCCCACAGACACACATGAGCCCCACAGCTACTTGATGATCATGGTTCTGTGGGCAGCCCATCCAGACCCTGGTTTTTTCCCTCTGAGGAAAGTTCGGAGCTGAGTGGTCACGGAGAGAGGGCAGGACAAACAGCTCGTCTATGGAGAAGTGGGAGAAAGTTTGGAAGGAGGTTCTGGCTTAGATTCCATTATACGGATGGATGAGTGGATGGATGATGGTTGGAAGCTGACCACTAAAAGCTGGTCCAGAAACTTAGCTGCTCACAAAGAGTGAGAAGTAAGCAGAGAGAACTATTCTATGCTAGGATATTTACTGGGATTCAAGGTAGCTCAGTAGAGGGAAGGACTTGGAGAACTTGTATATCTTATTCCAAATGATACAACAACCTGTGGTAGACAAAAAAAAGGGAAAGGCAGGGGGTGATTTTTACCTGCCCCATTAGGCTTTTGCCACAATTTGTCAATCTGGCTTTTAAATTAGGCAAATTAAGAGCCTGAGGTGTTTTGGCAGATAATGCACCTCCCCAAATGAGCCCAGCTTGGAACAGAACCTCTCTTTCTCTCACTTAGGAAGACTGGAGCAGCAGGCAAGACAAAGCATGTTGTAAGCCTCTGTAGCTCAGATGTGGCTCCCATTCTGGAAAGTTCCTAGCCACAGAGCCTAAGCTACCTTGCTGTCTCAAGGTAAAAATGAACAACAATCAGTATTTGAGAGCAAGGACACAGCAGTTAAACTGATTGGATGTGTCTCACCAGATGAGGAGATGCTGACAGTGTATGTGTGGAGTTCTAGGAAGTGGGAAAGACCCACGCATGTGGTCCTCTCCAAGTCCCCATAAATGACAAACTATTATGCTGCTTCTCCTGAACTGAGCTGATTAGGGCAAGGGTGCCTGGGAGCAGCTGCCCTTGAACCTCCTCTTGGTTGAAGCCAGTCTTTAATAAAGAGAGATATGGTTGAGCTTTACCACAATAAATAAAAACATATGTGTATGCATGTGTTTGTATGCATAAGCACATATAGTTACATACGCACCCTTGAGAACCTTCCATAAATTCCTCCTTTGAGCTTTTTTCTTTTGAAAATCATGGTTTGAATCTGAAAATAGGTCCTAGTGACCAACCCCTCGGTGTGCAGGAAGGTGTGATCATCTGTCCAGCCAGGTTTCAGTGCCAAATTCTCATTGGGTGTTGTCCTGTTCCTTCCTGGGAGAGGAGGACAAAGGGAGCAGGGGTTGAGATAAAACAATCCTGAAGGTGATGTACTGAGCTAAGGGGAGTGAGAGTTAGGACTGATGTCAGCTCCCTTTCTCAGTGAAAGGTGTGCATAAGAGTGTAGGGCTTGGGGTCCCTCCTCCCATCTCTTGGCAGTCCCCTAAAAGGCTGTGCTGCTGGAGATGGTCTTTGCACCCATGGTATCGACTTGGAACTTGACCTCATCCTGGGACTCTTTGCTTATGGCCATGTTATCAAAGGCATTGGGGGTCTTGATGGGGGTGTCTTTAGAGTACTCCTGTCCCTCCTCCAGGTCCTCTAAGTATTTGTTGCAGCGGCAGCACTTGGGGCAGCCACACAGCACGCAACATAGATGGCAGCAGCAGCAGCAGCAACTCTGGCAGCAGCTGGTAAGCAGGGAGATGAGGTGGTCCCAGGGCTTCAGTGAGTGCATCCACAGGGGCAGGAAATTCCAGTTCTGGAGCTTGTGGGGCAGGATGTGCGGGCAGTGAGACTGCAGGAGCTGGATGAACACCACCAGCAGCAGCAGGAAGATGATGGGCATGCCCACACCCACTAGCACTTGCCAGCCAGCCAGTGAAAGGCCAAACACTGTCAGTGGGACAAGGAAGAATAAGAAGACCACGTAGAAGATGGCGAACCAACGATACTTGGCAGAGATGTTGCCCAGTCCCTTGGCCAGGCGGATAGGCAGGCGGGTGAGTGGTATCGGGTACCACAGCAAGATGCCAGAGACGTTGAAGAAGAAGTGGCACAGGGCAATCTGAAACACAAGAGGTTGGGCAAGTGAACAGGCGTGTCTATTGTATGGCCAGGGTGGGGGCAGGGGAGAAAGTCACCCTATCAACAACAAGAACTCAGCAAGAGAACAAAAGTTCAGCTGGAAGCCAGCATCAGCTCAGACCAGCTAACGGAACAGTTATACAACTGTCCATCCACAAACGGACAGACATGACTTATCTCCAAGTTGGAACAAAAGGTTGATTCTGGGATTAAGAATCAAGAAATTCATTTTTCTCCAACATTTCCTCTGAGGAGTTCCAGAATGGTAATTTCCTCACAAATTATTTTGTTTTAAAAGGTAGCTTGGTGATATACATCTCATCGTATAGGGGAATACTACACAGCAGTAAAAATGAATGAACTAATGATACATGCTACGTGGATGAAGCTCACAGACCTGAGGAGCCAGGCACAAAAGAGTGCGTTCTGTAGGTAGTTCCTGACTTACAACAAGGTTCCATTCCAAAGTCTACTCCATCTTAAGTCAGTTCTGACATAAATTGAATGCTTCATTTTTTTTAGTTTTTATTGTTGCCTTTTATTATCAGTATCTTTATTAATCCAATCTTTATTTGACTTTGGAGATTGCAAACATTACATCTGAGAATGATAACAGCAAACTATGGGCTACAACATTGTGTGTAATACATATTACTAATGTTTTAAGTGCAGTTGTTGTTACTCTAATATGTCATTAAGTTGGAGTTACCTGTATATATTTCCATTTTATATGAACCTCAAAAACAGGCAAAACTAACCTTGATAAAAGAAGTTAGAATTATAGTTATTCTTTAATGGGAAGGCACGGTGTTTTGCACTGACTGGGGGGAAGCCTAAAGGAGACTTCAGAGGTA
The DNA here is from genome assembly GCF_030014295.1 of Loxodonta africana. Lineage (NCBI taxonomy): Eukaryota > Metazoa > Chordata > Mammalia > Proboscidea > Elephantidae > Loxodonta > Loxodonta africana. Next base: position 35,763,050 of record NC_087351.1, read on the forward strand.
CTGGCAATATTATTTATATTGCTTAGGGTAGAGGTGATATGGGAGAGCATATATGTAAAAATCCAACTGTTCTCCTAGCATTTGTACCTCAATGAAAAAAGTAAAAAGGTAGCTTGCTTTACGGTAAATAAAATAATGAGTAGGAACAATAAAAAGTTTAAAAGATGGCATTTGACATTCAAAAGCCAGTAAAGACTTAGTAAGAGGATTGAGGAGGCCAGGTGGCACAGTGGTTAAGAGCTATGGCTGCTAACCAAAAGGTCAGCAGTTCGAATCTACCATCTGCATCTTGGAGATCTTATGGGGTAGTTCTACCCTGTCCTATAGGGTTGCTATGAGTCAGAACCATCTTGACGGCACCTAAGAACAGCAACAAGAGGTTTTGGAAACCAGTAATAAAGTTGTCTTTTGAAATTGAATTGCGTTGTTTTACATCCTAAATCAAACTTCTCTTGGATTTTGGATGGGCCCCATCAGGCAATTTCTAAAATGGTCTTCACATCCAAAAAACCCATTGCCATCAAGTCAATTCTGACTTAATAGCAACCCTACAAGGCAATAAATGTCTGTATTCTCTTGTCCCCACCCCCTGCCCCCACCCCAAGTCATCTCCCTTGCCTGGTGAAGGTTAAAAGAAGAAATAAAATCCACCGACCCAGGCCTGTACCCTGCAACCCTCTTGGTCAGTCCTCTCTGCCTGGAATGCTTCCCCCATTCAATCCACTGAAATTCTCCCTGTCCTTCAAGGTCCTCTAACAATGAACTTCATGAATTTATCCATTGGTTGGCCCTGCTGCTTCTACCTCTTAACTGCCCAGCAGAGGAAATTTTGAGAACAAAACAAACTTCCTTGATTCGTATGCCCCAAATCAAGCTTGTATCCCTACTGGAAGACAAGTCATGTTTGTCCATATGTGATTTGGGCAGGAGAAAAGGCTTAAAGAGCAGCTGATTTTCTGGCTTAATAGCCTCATTCTAGGGAGCGGAGAGACAAAGAAAGGGTGGTAACATATACTGAAAAAAAAAAATTAATAGCAGTGGCACAGATGTTTTTGGAGTGTTTAGTATGTGCCAGGCACTGTTCTCAATTAATTCTCAAAAAATATTCCATGAGGTGGCAAATATTATCCCCAGTTGACATATACCCGTGAGGTTAAGCTACTTTTACAAAGACACTCAGGAGGATATCATAGGGGTAGAATTCCATCCAAGTAGCTTGGCTCAGAGCTTGGCTCAGAGCCCACCCACTTGGCCTTTTCTGGCATGCTAGGGGCTTTGGGCCAGCCTTGTCTCATACTAGCCACATGTGCACTGAGCATTTGAAATGTGGCCAGTCCTAACTGAGATGTGCTATAAGTGCAAAACACACATGGGATTTCAAAGATTTAGCATAAAAAAAAATCTAAAATATCTCACAAATTTTTATGTTGATTACATACTGAAGTGATAATGTTTGATATACTGGATTAACTAAACTACATTATTAAAGTTCAATATCTGCATTCCTTTGTACTTTAAAAAAATGTGACTACTCACTAACTGTACATGTAAAAATGTTGAATTGTCAAATGTTGTATTATAGCTATTTTTATAATTTTTAAAAAATGGGACTAAAAAATTAAATTACGTATGTGGCTCATATTTGTGACTCATATTTTATTTCCACTGGCAGCAGTTTGGGCAATACTTTCATCACATCATTATAATAATCTTAATGAGATAAGCATTATATGTTCCTCATTTTTCAGATGAAGGAGTTGATGCTCAGAGAGTTTAGGTCACTTTTCCAAGGTCATACAGTGAGTAAATGGTGGGCCAGGATTCAAATCCTTTGAACTCTGACCCCAAAGGAGTGATATAGCTTGCTCAAGGTCACCTAGTTGGATCTGGGTAAGTCAGGTGCCCTGATTCTTCCTCTAATGCCAGGCCCAGGCCCCAGGTTGCCTCTCTGGTGACTGACAAGGTAGAGTCTGCCCAAGAGGGAGGCAAGGAGATCAGAGGCGGTGTCTGTGCTGCCTAAACACTTTTTCCGATCTCTCTATCAAGTGGTCACTCAACCTTTGTCTAAACCACTGCCAATGATGGGAGTCTTTCTACCTTACCAAGGAGAAAGCTTTGGCTCTTCTGAGATTGAGTTCCTGGAATGTATTTCCCTATGCCTTCTCCTCCATGCCTTAGTTCCACTTGTAGAACCTAGCGTATAAAAGCTTGACTCTTGTTAGAAACTATCAGCTTCCAAGACCAAGGGATGTAACTATATGGTTATATCCTCCCAACCCCCCACATAGCCCTTGCCCCATGCAGCATGTCCTTACCTGGAGTGAACTCTTCATAGTATTGCCTGGGCTGGCTAAAGCAGCCAGGATGGAAGTGGTGGTGGTGCCAATGTTGGAGCCCAGCGTGAGTGGGTATGCCCTCTCAAGAGTTATCACACCGATGCCTGGGGTGGGGGGGAACAACACAAAGACTATAGCATCAGCCCCAGGGGATGATGGGAGATGGCAATGGCAGCAAGGGGGAGAAACTTGGGGGAAGAGAAAATGGGAAACTCACCAATTAGCGGGGTCATGGCAGAAGTGAACACAGAGCTGCTCTGCACGATGAAGGTCATTCCTGCCCCCACGAAGATGGCCAAGTAGCCAGTCAACCAGGCAAAGGGAAAGGGGAAATCTGGAAGACAGAAGGCACAGGATGGAGGGTGGGTTGACAACTCTGGAGGAGTCCAGGCCAGGGCCTAGGCTAGTGGGTTAGGTTATAAAGATGCCTGCCCATCCCACACCTTGGTCTGAGAGTGCAAAGCTTCATTCCTTGCTGCCTTTCATCCTGTACTTTAAAGATGTGTGTGTGGTGTTATGTGAATGAAGACAAAATCATATTTGTTGGAGGTCAGTGGTAAGAAATGCTGCACCCACCCAAATATTCTCCCACAAAGCAGTCAAAGCACCCAGACACTAAATCTCCTCCTAAGCCTGTTCTCCCATTACTACACACTCCTTACCTTTGTTTCCACCTAAAGGAGAATCAAGAACATGCAGCAGCTTGGGACAGCACAGCCCTCCACACCACTGGCACAGGATCAGGTACCCCACACCCAGGAAGCCCCCAAACCGCCTAATTCTCCCTCATGACAACCTGTGAGGCAGACTTTCTTGGCCCCATTTCATGGAGGTTTCACAGGATGATGATGTCACTGGCCAGGACACCATACTCAGCAGGAGTTCCTCTTGGCCAGTGGTGTCTCACTGGATGCCTCCAGATGTGGATGTATTTATCCCCACCCAAAATAAACCCATCCAGAGCAGCATATTCTCCCCAAAAATAGAAGGAAAGTGGGAACCAGTTGATTACTTGTTACCCTTTTCCTAAGGGCCCCAGTGGACCCAGTAAAGCCTGGGAATACAGAAAACCAGCTAGGGAAGAAGGCCTAACTCTTGGTTCTGTGAATTTTAGCTGGCTCCTTCTCAGGACCTTGCCAACATGGGATGGAAATTTGTGCCTGCTCCCCAGGCCCATACTCAAGACACCAAGGAAAATATCAAGGGGGGATGACATTTTAATGTCTGCGGGTTCTCAGATCCAAGAGAGAAACTCCATGCAAAGGCCATTGCTCAATGGGAATCATAAAGATTCCTTTGGAGTTGGCCAGTGACGCCATTCCCTGGAAGGCCCAGAATGGGGGCGGGGGGAGGTAGGTCTGAGTACCTACCAGTGTTGAGGGTCTTCTTGATGACAAAAGCAACCTGCCCCTTAAGCACAGAGTTGAGGAGTTTGACAATCATGACCAGGCAGGTGCAGAGGACCAGCAGGGAGATTATCAGCAAGATAATACCAATGGCAACATCCGGGAGGTTGAAATTCACAAAGATGTGCTGACCTGCAGAGACCACAGAAAGATCTTTTCAGGAGGACACAGCCACCCTTGGTCACATGTTTCTACTTATTCCCCAACAGCCTCCTCTCTCATGTAACACAAGTTATCAGTTTGACACATGGCAGCCTAGGATAAAAGCCCCATTTCTCAGCCTCCCTTACAGCTAAGTCTGGCTCCAGGGCTACGTTCTGGTGATTGGAAACTCAGTGGATGTACCATATGCGTGTCTGGGCAGTGCTCCTAGACAGAAGTTGTGAGCTGCCCTTTTTCTTTTTCCCTTCTCAATAGCAGAGATACAGATGCATCATGGACAACACCCCAGGAATACAGAGCATCAAGATAGGAGTTTTCTATAGAAGAATCCTGATCAAAAGGGGGAAAACGTAAAACAGAATTTCAAATTCTCACGGAATCCAGACTTTCTAGAGCCATGGAGGCTGGATAAACCACAAAGCTATTGCCCTGAGAGAACCGTTAAACATTAAACCAAAAATATCCCCTGGAGTCTTCTTAAATCCAAACAATAGCTTAGCCTAACTAGTAGAGAATACCTGCTTTGAGAATTGTGCTCTTTTAGCAACTATCTATATGAGATCAAATTGACAATAGCAATGCAAAAAATTAGATACGAAACTTATTGGGCAGTGAATTTGTGTTAATGGGGTAGGAATAACTCAGAAAATGAGAGTTGGAATGTTTATACAACTTGAAGGCTGTAATCAGTGTCAATGAATTGTCCATACAAAAATAAATGAATTGGTGTATGTTCTGCTGTATATATTCTCTACAACAAAAAAGCAAAATAAATAAATTAAAAAAAAAAGGAATATTGGCTCTCAGGATACCACAAGGCCAAGATGCCTACACTTGACTGCTTATACCTGAGTTATATGAGGGAGAAACACTTTCACCTTGTTTAAGTCAGTGTCCCAGCAGCCAAATCTATCTTTGAAGTAGAATACCAAGTCCCTACAGAAATCTCTAGGTGAATACATAAACCAAAAAAACAAAAACAAAAACAAATGCATTGCTGTTGAGTGGATTCCAACTCATAGCAACACTATAGGACAGAGTATAACTACCCCATATGGTTTCATGGTGAATTTGAACTACCGACCTTTTGGTTAGCAGCTGTAGCTCTTAACTACTATGCCACCAGGGTTTCCATGTGAATATACGGAAGCGTCTATATGTGTCTTGGTCATCTAGTGCTGCTATGACAGAAATACCACAAGTGAATGGCTTTAAAAAACAGAAATTTATTTTCTCACAGTCTAGTAGGCTACAGGTCCAAATTCAGGGTGTCAGCTCCAGGGAAAGGCTTTCTGTGTTGGTGCTGGAGGAAGGTACATGTCATCAATCTTTCCATGGTCTAGGAGCTTCTCTGTGTAGGAACCTTAGGTCCAAATGATGTGCTCTGCTCCTGGTGCTGCTTTCTTGGTGGTATGAAGTTCTATGTCTCTCTGCTCACTTCTCTCTTTTATATCTCAGAAGAGATTGGCTTAAGACACTATCTAATTTTGTAGATCTCATCAATATAGCTGCCACTAATCCATCTCATTACATCATAGTGATAGGATTTGCGACACAGAGGGAAATCACATCACATGACAAAATGGTAGGCAATCATACAATACTGGGAATCATGACCTAGCCAAGTTGACAGATATTTTGGGGGGACACAATTCAATCCATGACAATATGAAAGACATAGGATTTAGGAAAGGCTCTTCATTATAGAGTAATCCTAAGGAAGACATTTAAAAAGCATCTACTTTATTGGCAGGTTAAGCTACCTTTCAAAATAACCCTAATGTTGTTGTTGTTAGGTGCCGTCAAGTCAGTTCCAACTCATAACTACCCTATGTACGACAAAACAAAACACTACTGGGGCTTGCACCATCCTCATAATCATTGCTATGTTTGGGCCCATTTTCACAGCCACTGTTTCAGTCTCTGAGGGTTTTCCTCTTATTTGCTGATCCTCTATTTACCAAGCATGATGTCCTTCTACAGGAACTGGTCCCTCCTAATAACATGTCCACAGAACTCAAGACAAAGTCTCACCATCCTTTCTTCTAAGGAGTACTTGGCTGTACCACTTTCAAGAAAGATTTGTTCATTCTTCTGGCAGTCCATGGTATAGTCAATATTTTTCATCAACATCATAATTCAAATCCATCAATTCTTCTTTGATTTTCCCTATTCATTGTCCAGCTTTCACATGTATATGAGGCAATTGAAAATACCATGGCTTGGGCCAGGCGCACCTTAGTCCTCAAAGAGATTCTTCACTTTTCAACACTTTAAAGAGGTCTTTTGCAGCAGATTTGTCCATGCAATATGTTGTTTGATTTCTTGACTACTGCTTCCGTGGTGATGTAGTGGTTAAGTGCTATGGCTCCTAACCATAAGGTCAGCCTTTTGAATCTACCAGACACTCCTTGGAAGCTCTATGGGGCAGTTCTACTCTGTCCTGTAGGGTTGGCATGAGTCAGAATCTGACTCAATGGCAATGGGTTTGGTTTGCTTCCATGGGTGTTGATTGAGGATCCAGGTAAAATGGAATCCTTAACAACTTCAATCTTTTCTCCATTTATCATGACGTTGCTTATTGGTCCAGTTGTGAGGATTTTTGTTTTATTTAGGTTAAGGCACAATCCATACTGAAGGCTGAAGTCTTTGGTCTTCATCAATAAGTGCTTCAAGTCTTCTTTGCTTTCTCCAAGCAAGGTTGTGTCATCTGCATAATGCAGGTCATTAATGGGTTTTCCTAAACCCTGATATAATGGTCTTCTTCATATAGTCCAGCTCCTCTGATTATTTGCTCAGCATACAGATTGAATAAGTATGGTGAAAGAATACAACCCTGATGCACATCTTTCCTGATTTTAAACAACACAATATCCCCTTGTTCTGTTTGAATGACTCCCTTTTTGTCTATGTTCCGATTCCTCATGAGCAGAATTAAGTGTTCTAGAATTCCTACTCTTTGCAATGTTATCTATAATTTATGATCCACACAGTCTAATGCCTTTGCATAGTCAATAAAGGACAGTAAATATCCTTCTGGTATTCTCTGCTTTCAAGCCAAGATCTATCTGACATCAGCAATGATATCCCTCATTTCATGTCCCCTTCTGAATTTGGCTTGAATTTCTGGCAGTTTCCTGTCTATGTACTGCTGCAACCACTTTTGAACTGTCTTCAGCAAAATTTTACTTGTGTGTAGTATTAATGATATTGTTTGATGATTTTCCCATTCCTTTAGATCACTGGAAAGGACACAAATATGAATTTCTTCCAGTTGGTTGACCAAGTAGCTATCTTCCAAATTTCTTGGCAGAGGAGTGAGCACTTCCAGCATTGCATTCATTTGTTGAAACATCTCAATTGGTAGTCTGTCAAATCCGGAAGCCCTGTTTTTCACCAACGCCTTCAGTGCAGCTTGTAGTTCTCTCTTCAATACCATCGGCTCTTGATCATATGCTACTTCCTGAAATGACTGAATGTCGACCAATTCTTTTTGGTACAGTGACTGTGTATTCCTTCCATCTTCTTTTGATGCTTCCTGCATTGTTTAGTATTTTGCGCATAAAATCCTTCACTATTGGAACTCAAGGCCTGAATTTTTTCTTCAGTTCTTTCAGCTTGACAAATGTCGAGCATGCTTTTCCCTTTTAATTTTCTAATTCTAGGTCTTTGTACATTTCATTATAATACTTTGTCTTCTAGAGCTGCCCTTTGGAATATTCTGTTCAGCTCTTTCACTTCATCACATCTTCTGTTGGATTTATCTACTCTACATTCAAGAGTAAGTTTCAGAGTCTCTTCTGACATTCATTTTGGTCTTCTCTTTCTTTCCTATCTTTTTAATGACATTTTACTTTCTTCATGTATGATGTCCTTGATGTCATTCCACTAGTCTGGTCTTTGGTCATTAATGTTCAATGTGTCAAGGCTATTCTTGAGATGGTCTCTAAATTCCAGGGGGATATACTCACTGTTATACTTTGGCTCTAGTGGACTTCTTTCGATTTTCTTCAGCTTCAGTTTGAATTTTCATATGAGCAATTGATGATCTGTTCTGTAGTCATCCACTGGCCTTGCTCCAACTGATGATAGCTTCTCCATCTTTTCTTTCCACAGATGTAGTCAATTCATTCCTGTGCATTTCATCCGAGGTCCACATTTTGCTGTTTATGTTGTTCAATTCATTTCCAATAAGTAAGTCATTGGTTTTGTGAAATTCTATCATGCTATTTCCAGCACTGTTTCTATCACCGAGACCATATTTTCCAGCTACTGGTTCCTCTTCTTTTTTTTTTTTTTTCCAACTTTCACATTCCCATCACCGGTAATTGTCAATCCATCTTGATTGCCTGTTTGATCAATTTCAGACTGCAGAAGTTGGTAAAAATCTTCAATTTCTTTATCTTTGGTATTATTGGTTGGTGCATAAATTTGAATAATAGTCATATTAACTGGTATTCCTTGTAGGAGTATGGATATTATCTTGGCACAACTCAAAATAAGAAGAAACAGCTGCAAACATCTATTAGTAATGGGAACATGAGATGTGTGAGGTATGAATCTAGGAAAATTGAAAGTTGTCAAAAATGAAATGGAATGCTTAAAGATTGATATCTAGGAATTAAAGAGCTGAAAAGGACCGATATTGGCCATTTTGAAATCAGACAATCATATGGTCTACTATGCCAGGAATGACAAATTGAAGAGGAACAGTGTTGCATTTTTTGTCAAAAAGAACATTTCAAGATCTGTCCTGAAGTACAATGCTGTCAGTGATAGGATAATATCCACACGCCTACAAAAAAAAAAAAAAAACCCTTGCCGTTGAGTCGATTCTGACTCATAGCAATCCTATAGGACAGAGTGGAGCTACCCCATAGAGTTTCCAAGAAGTGCCTGGTGGATTCAAACTGCCAACCTTTTGGTTAGCAGCTGTAGCACTTAACCATTAATCACTATGCCACCATGGCTTCCAAGACCAGTTAATAAGACTAATAAGTCTAATAGCGTCTAACATTATTGAGCATGTACTATGTGCCAAGTGCTCACATAATCTATGCTTCACAAAACCCAACAAGGTGGCATTTTAATTATCGCCATTTTATGGATGAGGAAATGTGGGTTTAGAGAAGTTAAAACCAAAGTTACACTTCTAGAAGGTAGTGAAGCTGGGATTCAAACCTAGTGTGTATCTATTTCATTGATATCATGCTTCACGGTTTATGGAGATATTTTCTCATGAGGCTAGAAGATGAAGTGAGGTCCTTAAAGTCACAAAGCTAGTTAGGGACAACTCCCACACTCCAGCCCAGCGCTATCTTTAAATCTCATGTGGTTGTTTACTCATAATATGGAGAATACTTTCGACAAAGCATATGAGGAGCAAAGAGGTGTTGAATGAGAAAGTCAGAGAGGGACATATTGATAATTGTAAAATCCCCTGTTTTTCAAAGTCTCTGTGTCTCCATGGTGATTTCAGCAAACCATGGTTATAGCAATAGATATACAGAACTGAGAACATGGTAGGTGATAAGCTCACTTGATTCTCTGCGGGTAAATCACGCCTGAAGTATTATGTTTAGTTTGGGCACTATATGTTAGAGGCCAGGTGGTGCACTGGCTGAGAGCTACAGCTGCTAAACTAAAGGTCAGCAGTTTGAATCCACCAGCTGCTCCTTAGAAACCCTATAGGACAGTTCTAATCTGTCCTATAGAGTCACTATGAATTGGAATCAACTCGATGGTATTGAGCATATCTTAATTAGAGAAGCAGGATATACAAATGGGTATATAATCAGGATGGAACAGATCATTTGCCAAGTTCTTCAGAGGTTATATGGTACAGACATCATGACTTTTGGAGCCGGCAGAAGCACCAGGCTTCAAGTCCCAGTTTTGCCCCTTACTGTGGGACCTAAGTCACCTCAGTCACTAAGTCTTAGTTTCCTCTGTTGTGAAAGCCCAGTATAGGGCAGGTGCTCAGTGAAGCTTACTGCCCTTCTTTCCTTCATTTACTGGGGCACCACATAGATAAGGAACACCTGTCACCCTCCCAGACAGCCCATCCCAGGGGGCGATGCCCTGCTGAGCTCCACTCACATTTGGCGATGTTCTCATTGTAGGTCACATTCTTCGTGGCCCAGAATTGGAGACCATCCGTGAAACAGAGGAAAGGGGAAGTGCAGTTCTCTGGCGAGGGGACAGTGACATTCATCTCAGTCTGGACGGCAAACATAAGAAATTGTGTGGTCCCCAACATTCACTTTTGGTGGTGAGTGGCAGGCAATGGGGGGCCAGGAGGGAGTCGTTATACATGTCGGGGGTGCATAATGATTCATTTGTATCATTTGTTTTATCTTAAGGACTTGTTATTTTTTTTTTTTTTTAAGGTGCCAGTTGTTATAAATATCCAATGGGACTTTTGAGCCTTTATAAAATATTCTCATTGAAGCTTGTTGGTCTTTGCCTACTGATGTTGCTGTTCCACCTTTATTAGAAAAGCTCTTGGAACAACTGGGGAAAGACAAAAGCAACCTTCACACCTACTTCCTGTGTTTCTTTTCATCTCCAGCCTTAGCGCCTCAAAAAACACATATATACACCCTAGAAACAAAAACAAAAAACCCAAACCCGTTGGTTGCTGTCAAATCGATTCTGACTTATAGCGATCCTATAGGACAGAGTAGACTGCCCCATAGGGTTTCCAAGGAGCCCCTTGTGGATTCAAACTGCCACACTTTTGGTGAGCAGCCGTAGCTCTTAACCACTACATCACCAGGGTTTCTCCCTATAAACAAGGATAAGCTATAACCCTGCCACAAAGAAGGCTAGGCAAGTTTCTTTGACAAAAGAGGGCAAGGATGCTGTGGGCCTTCAGAGGAGGAATGCATAGGTTCCTGGTGGAACCTTCCAGAGAGGCACGTGAGAGAGATGCCACCATCTGCCAGCGCCCGAAGATCCTGAGGATGCACTGTTTCCCTGGACCCCTCCATAAATGGGATCAGACGTGCAGCCAGTGGCAAGCCAGGAATATGAATCTGAGTTGTGGGATAGGGCAAAAGGGCACCTGTCTGTTCCATCTGTCTGCCCTACTGGTTAAGCCAATGCAGCAGGCAATTTCTCACTTTGAAATCTTGCTGGTCAGTTTTGATTTTCAGGAACTAATTTTTTTTTTCTTCCCCCTTGCCTTCTAGTTACCTTCCTTGAATGAAAGCTTTAAGATTAGACACTATTCTTAGAAACTTACCATGTTGGTAAAAGTCTGGCACCAAATCTTGACCAAACTCTTGTTTTGGGCTGTTTCATCCTTCATCGCAATTTGGTTGATAACTTTTTTATCCAGCTGAGGAAGGCAATAAAATGAAAAGAATTAGCACTCTCTCAGAACTGGTTTGTGAAGGAATCTAGGAGGTTGCTGTTAGAAAGATTCTGAGGAGATTGACTAAACCGTGAGCCTCTTCAGGGATGAATTGGGACTCATTCTGCCTGCACTCCTAGGATAGAACCCAGTACCTAGAAGTTAGTAGGTGCTTGATAAATCAATGAATGATTGCATGAACAAAGGAACTGGTTTTTAGGGAGCATGTATTTGCTGGATGAGTAAATGACAGAGCAAGGCCCAAGCTGGTGTCTTCTCCCAAAAGCAACATCCACAAAGCCTGCTTTTATTTCAATAACATGGAAAGACCCTAGAGGGAGGCCTTGGTAGTTCAGTGGTAGCATTCTTGCCTTCCATGCAGAAGACCAGAATTTGATTCCCGGCCAGCACACTTCATGTGCAGCCACCTCCTGTCAGTGGAGGCTTGCGAGTTGCTATTATGCTGAACAGATTTCAGTAGAGCTTCTAGACTAAGATGGACTAGGAAGAAAGGCCTAGTAATTTATTTTGAAAATCAGCCAATAAAACCTCTGTGGATCACAATGGTCTGATCCCATTGGACATGGGGTCATCACGAGTCTGGGGCCAACTGAACCACAGCTAACAGAAACAACTAGAGACCAGAAGGGTGAGATGGCCCCTGGTAGCAAAGGCAGGCAGTAAGCTTCCTCTTTGGCTAGTAGTAGAGTAAGTGGGCTATTTATTTTCTCTGGGGTCCATAAGCAGTGTAAATTATTAACCTTTATAAGGTCCAACTATTTTCTGCTTTGAGTTTTTTTTTTTTTTTTTAATACCATATGTTTTCATTAACGGACGCATACTGAGTCATGGAGTATGTTTAAATTTTTGGTTGGTAATATGGATTTTGAGAACTATTATCTGGTACTACCTGGTTACCACAGAACTTTTAAGGTTCTCAAACCCATTATTAGTGGTCACCCTTCTGTACGACCAGGCCTTGGTTGCTGATGTTTGTCATGGTGCCTTCCATTAGGTTACGTAAGGAAATTCTGCTTTTTCGAATATGACACAAAAAGCAAAACCAAACGTACGAGGGCTCCCTAACTATCACAGCAAATCAAACCAAACCCACTGTCATGGAGTTGATTCTGGCTCATAGTGACCCTGCAGGACAGAGTAGAACTCCCCTGTTGGGTTTCCAAGGTTGTAATCTTTATGGAAACAGACTGCCTCATTTTTATGCTACAGAGCAGCTGGTAGGTTCGAACCACTGACATTTCGGTTAGCAGTCAAGTGCTAGACTGCTTCGCCACTAAACCCACACAGGAAACCATAAATATGCTTACAAGGCTTATCTGGAGGTACAAAAAGCAAAAGAGACAAAATTTTTACCCAATCACACTTCCTGGTTGCACTACCTAACTTGCAAACCTCAGACTCCAGCTATTTTGCTTCAACTAACGTTTCTTTCACCTTTTGCCATTATGCAAGTCCCCACTTAAAAAAAAAAAAAACCAAAACTCAGAAACCCGTTGCTGTTGAGTCCATTCTGACTCTTGGTGACCCTATAGGACAGAGTAGAACTGCCCCCTAGGGTTTCCAAGGAGTGGCTACTGGATTCAAACCCCCGACCTTTCAGTTAGCAGCTAAATGCTTAACCACTGCACCACCAGGGCTCCCAAGTCCCCACTGAAGGGCGGGAAATACAGTGGTAAAAGTATACTATCAAAGAACTTGAAAGCTGGAAAAAGTAGGCAGTACACCATATATACCATGGACCGTGGAAATTAATGCACTCAGCAGGAGGTTTGAGTCCACTGAGACATGCCTCAAAGAAAGGCCTAGCAATCTACTTCTGAAAATCAGCCATTGAGAACCCTATGGAGCACAGTTCTGCTCTGACACACTTGGAGTTGCCATGAGTTGGAACTGTCTCAACTACAATTATTTGTTTTGTTTTTTCTTTTTTTCCACTTTCTCTAAGTCATTACTTTCAGTGAGCCCAGTGGTACTGAGTACAGGAGTGGGAACATCATAGAGCCAAAGTATCCCCAGGTGTCCAATGGAAAGTCCTTGAGTCTCTTAAGAAGCTTTTCCCCTCCCTCAAAATAAAGATGACACAGGTGTTAAAATCAAGGAAAAAAGAAAGGCCAATTACTCTCTCAGATGTCCCTAAAGCCCCATCTTCCTTGGCTTGTTCCAGAGGTAGTCAAGAGCTGTGTTTATAGAGTCACCCACTCTTCACCATGTCTGCCCAGCTGATTGGGGTGGGAACAGGTTCTTCTCCTCTCTGAAGGATGCTGGCTTACCTGGATAATGAGCTTTGTGAAGGGATCTGTGATGACTTTCAGAAGTTCCGGGGTGTCTTCACCATTCTTGAAATGGAAGCTCTCCAAGACAAGGTTGGTCAGTACCTCCAGGTAATGTGTGGCAGCCTCAAGGGGCAAGAGCACGAACACAGACAGCCAGTTGAAGAAGTCATGGACAGTGGCACCTGCAAAAGCCCTGCCCGAGGGGAACCCCACCAAGCCAATGGCCAGATTAGTCAGTAAGCAAGTGGACAAGATCTACAGAGGTCATTACCTGTACCATCTGCTACCATCTGATAGGGTTCCCATATCTGTACGCATGTGTAAAATCTCATTTTCTTTCTTACAGTGACCTCAAAGTGGGTGGTATTAACATCCCCATTCAACAGATGAGGAAACTGAGTGCTGGCAAGCACAGGGGACATGAAGATCACTGCATGGGCTCTGGGCCCAGGGTCCTTGTCTCCACTCCTAGAAAGAGCTTTTCCTACCAGATCAGAGAACACTCAGCTGAAAGCCTCCGATGCTTGGAGGAGGCATGTTTTATACATGTTCTCTTACAGCTGTTTTGAAGAATTATATCAAGGCCACTTGTGAATCACACATATTAAATGGAGACAGCCTTCCTTTGAAAATGTGGGAACCCCGTACTAAGGTAACCACAAAATTCTCTACATGAGAGAACTCTTAGCTTAAAAACAAAAGAATTTAAGATCATGGCTCCTTTGGAGAATCTCAAGAAACACATGAACGGTCTCCATAGGAAGCAAGACTCATATGTACCACTCTCTGCCTCTATCTGAGCAGGATCACAGAGCCCCCTGAATTCCACCCCATCCATGCCCAGGCTAAGAAGCTCTCATCTAGATTTTTTTCCTTAGTGAAAAAATTTCCTTTTAAAAACATCTGTGTGTCAAAAAAACTCCCCAAACCAAAAGCGTTAACCTTTACAATGGACGTCAACAGTAGAAACTGAAAAAAACCAAACCCGTTGCCATTGAGCTGATCCCAACTCAGGAAGGGGTAATAAATGCTGAGCTTCAGTAGTAATCAAAGAAATTACAAGTGCAAATTTTCACCTATCACATTAGCAAAGTTTTTTTTCTTTTTAATAACTTTTGTTGCTGTAGAGGGTGGTTTAAGGCAGACACATTTATACACTACTGGTGTGTGTAAAGTGATACAAATATTTTGCAGTAATTTGGCAAAATGTTTTCAGAGCCATATACATGTTTGATATAGTAATGATTGGTCTAGGACTCTATCTAAGGAGTCCAGGAGAGAAAAAACAAAAAAACAAAAAAACATAACCCTAAAGAAGTTATTGAAAACAATCTATTTAAATACCTCCAAACAGGAGCCAGCTAAGTCAAGTATATTCCTATATATCAGGAACCTTGGTAAGTCTCATGTTTTCATATTTCTTACATCATAAGTAAATGCTACCCTGAGGCAAAAATTGGTGGAACTGTGGAAGGAATCCAAGATCTGGAATAAGAACACATGGATTGAGTCCCAGCTATGCCCTGAGCGGAGTCACTTAGCCTATTTGAGCCTCAGTTGCCACATTGACAAAATGGGCATGGAAATTGTTGAATCGCTGGATGTTCTGCTGTGTATGTTTCCAACAACAAATAAATTATTTTTTAAAATGGGCATAGAAATGTCAATCCAGCCTCACACTTGAGCAGCGACAAGGAGGTTCTCCAAGGTTCGGGGAAAATGAGGACATCTCTGAGAACGTCCACTGTCTTGGGCTAATTGACACAAAGGATGACATTTGCAGTCTCCCCAACCCGCCTGCTTTAATGCCACCTGCCTGACTCACACAGTGACAACATTACCTAGGCAAGCTGCAAATATCCTCAGTCTGCCTTGCTCATTACTCTTTGTATTTTAATAAGCTCTGATAAAAGTCAATCATCGTTCAGACTATCCAAAAAAATGTGCTTAATTTCCACATTACCCTTTTTGGAAGAAATGAGCTCCCTTTGCCTGTATTCAAACCACCCCTCTTTTCTCATCTTATGCTGCCACAAAAGCTATATTTTGCCTTTTATTGCCATGCAAGTGAAGAACAAAGAAAAAGTGGCAAGGGTTGAGTGGGCAAAAATGGAAGCTATAGGAAATTATAACCATTTATGACTAAGTGGGACCGTAAATCCTTCCCTAACTGGGCTGGTTTTAACTACACCATGCAGCAGGTAGGCTTAGAGCTAGAGCTTCTTTCTATTGAACGTTGACTATGTGACAGGCACCTTGCTAACACATCTATACACGATCGGGTTTAATCCTCAGGACAACACTGCAGTCATAGGTACTGTTATTAACCTTGCTATGCAGATAAGAAGCTGAGGCCCCAGGCAGTGTAATTAGCTGTATGTGATCTCGGTCTCCAACTCTACACCACCATGGCTACTTCTAGGAACCCCAGCAATGAGAATACATGTTCTCATGGTCTAATATGGCCCCAAACAATAGACCTGAAAGTGGCAAAGGCTGATTTGGAGCCTCATACCTTCGGAACTCTTTCTGGTCTCCAGCCTGCATGAATGCCACAATGGTGTTGGTGATGGAGGTTCCAATGTTGGCACCCATGATGATGGGGATGGCAGCCCGCACAGTCAACACTGGAGGGTGGAAAAGAAGGTGAGCAAGTTCAGGAAGGAGTGCAGTGGTGGCTCAGTGGTAGAATCCTCGCCTTCCGTGTGAATGACCTGAGTTTGAGTCTCAGCCAATGCACTCATGCGCAGCCACCACCCATCTGTCAGTGGAGGCTTGCATGTTGCTATGACGCTGAACAGTCTTCATCAAAGCTTCCACACTAAGGCAGACCAGAAAGAAAGTCCTGATGATCTACTTCCAAATGAAACCCTATGGCTTACAACAAATGGATCTTTTTGTGCATAGGGTCACCATGAGTCGGACCTAAGAACAACTAAAAATTCAGGAAAGCAGCCTGACTGTGTTCCCCATAGCTGTGGGCCCAAGGCGAGGCTGAGCTCATTCAAGGTGGTAATTCCTGAAAGCAGCCGTTCTCAACTTATTTGGGGTTAGGCGCCTCGCTATGAGTCTGAGGAATTGAAAATCTAGGGCGGCTTGACATAGAAATATGCACATGTGTCACCAAAAAACTCTGGCACACAATTTTGGAGAATTCACAGATCCCCCGAACCTTTCTTTGGACCCCAGTTTAAAAATGCCTTTCTAAAGTTCTCTGTCCTCCCTATTACAGGTACAAGACTAGACTAAAGAGACCAGGAAACCGCCGATATTTAAGGGAAAAATCAGTCTATTATCAAAATTTTCTGACTTGTGGAAGTCAAATATTTTGAAGAAGTAATGCCTTTTTCTAATTCACTAGTGAATTAGTACACTAGTTAATTTTGGCCAAAATGCTGGTTTGGTTACATTACTGAGGAAATAAATTTTCATTAGAGATCTATCCAAAGATTTTCAGAAAAAAAAAGGAAACTGAGAAGGAGAAGGAGTTTGGGGCTATTATATTCCTATGTGGAGTCCTGGTGGCACAGAGGATTAAGAGCTAAGGCTGCTAACCAGAAGGTCGGCAGTTCAAATTCACCAGCTGCTCCTTGGAATCCCTCTGGGGCAGCTTTACTCTGTCCTATAGGCTTGCTATGAGTCAGAATCGACCCGATGGCAATGTGTTTTGGTTTTATATGCCTATGTGCCAGGCACCTTGCTATGTTTATATTTGATAGGCAAATGCCACCCGAGGTAAAAAATTTGGACCCACTAGTTAGTTCACCAGTGAATTTTGGGCAATATGCCAGTTTTGCTTAGGTTGTCGAGGAAATAGCTTTTCATTAGTGATCTGGCCAAAGATTTTCAGAGAAGAGTAGGCAATTGAGAAGGAGGGGTTTGAGGCTATTCCTCGTGGGAGTAATACATTCCTTCAGGTCACAGGAAGAAGGATCTGTGGGCTGTGACTTTAATCTGAGAAGGCCCAGATGAGGAAAGTTTAAAAATGCTAAATAATTCAAGGTGGTTGAAAATTAACAAATGCAAACTGGTCTGCCTTAAAAGAACCTATCTCAACTTAGTTGGAGCAAATATGAGTTCGGAATGCCATCTCTCCAGGCTCGCTTGTCCCAAAGCCAGTGTGTGATGTGACTAGATGTCTTTGTTCCTTGTGCTCACCAGTGGTATCCAATAGAATTTCTGTGGTGTTGGAAAGGCTCTATGTGGCTATTAAGCACTTGAAATGTAGCTAGTGTAACTGAGGAATATTTTATATTTTAAATTTAAATTAATTAAAATGAAAAATAAATAGACTTGTGGCTAGTGGCTACTGGACTGGACGTGCAGTTCCACAGAATTCAGAGCTAAGTCCTCAAGCTCAATCATTAAAGCCCAAACAGGAGGCTGTCTGTGATCAAGGGTGGAGTTCCTTATAGTTGAAGAAAATAGGAAGATAATGGTGACAAGGTCTAGACATACAGTAAGAGTAAATACCAGCCTTTCCAGGTGGACAGGTAAATGTCTGAAACATGGGTTCCCAACTTTCAGAAACATGGTCCACAGCTTTTAGAAACATGGGTTCATGGATCCCCAGACTTACGTGAGGAGGCAACCATGCTGACGATGATGGACGAGGAGGTGCTGGAGCTCTGCACCAATATGGTCACCAGCACCCCAATCACCAGCCCTGCCACAGGGTTGGACAGGATAGAGTTGTCGCTGAAGAGCTGCCCGGCTACTTTTCCTGAAAAACAAACCCACAAACACATGAAAGTTGGTGTGGTAGTCGCTGGGTCAACAAAAGTCTCCATCCAAGGCCAGTTGGCCATGAGGTTTGGGAGCCCAGTCTCCAGCTCTGTGGAGACGTCCTTCCATGATTTCTCCCAATGCTGCCTAGTTGCCACAAGAGACCCCACCTGCTGGCTATCCCTCACATGCCCTCCCATCTCAGCTTCTCTGGCTTAGCTCCCCACCCACCATCATCTCCACCACTCATCTTGTTTCCTCGCCCTACACCCTCCCATTCTTCAACCAGAAGGTTTGAACTCCCTCAGGAAGCTCTTTTTTAGCTTTCTTTGGTCATGAACCTGGCATCAATTAGTTCAGGGGATGCCAGTGAGCCTCCTGATTCCCTATTTCTTCTTCTAGGTTTCTGCAATACAGTTCCAACTCAGAAGATTCATCTTCCAGGGGTGGATCTTGTCATTCTGCTCATCTTTTCCAGCCACGCCTCAGCCCCAGCCAGCCTAAGTTCATAATAAATAATAAAAAACAAAACAAACCCATTGCCGTCAAGTTGATTCTAACTCATAATGACCCTACAGTACAGAGTAGAACTGCCCTATAGGGTTTCCAAGGAGCAGTTGATGGATTCCAACTGCCAACTTTTGGTTAGTAGCCAAGCTCTTAACCACTGAGCCACCAGGGCTCCAAGTTCATAATAGAAATCTATTTTCTTCTTCTTTTTTTTATTTCTATTTTTATTTTGTTTTAAGTCAAAGTTTACAAATCAAGCAGTCTTTCATACAAAAATTTGTATACACCTTGCTATGTACTCCTCGTTGCTCTCCACCTAATAATGAGAGAGCACATTCCTTCTCTCCACCCTGTATTCCCTGTGTCCATTCAACCAGCTTTTGTCCTCCTCTGCCTTCTATGTCCCCTCCAGAAAGGAGCTGCCCACGTAGTCTCATGTGTCTACTTGAACCAAGAAGCTCACTCCTCACCAGTATCATTTTCTATCTTATAGTCCAGTCCAATCTCTGTCTGAGGAGTTGGCTTTGGGAATGGCTCCAGTCTTGGGCTAACAGAAGGTCTGGAAACATGACCTCCAGAGTCCTTCCAGTCTCAGTCAGGCCATTAAGCCTGGTCTTTTTACGAGAGTTTGAGGTCTGCATCCCACTGTTCTCCTGCTCCATCAAGGATTCTCTGTTGTGTTTCCTGTCAGGGCAGTCATAGGTTATAGCTGGGCACTATCTAGTTCTTCTGGTTTCAGGCTGATGTAGTCTCTGATTTATGTGGCCCTTTCTGTCTCTTGGGCTCATAATTACCTTGTGTCTTTGGTGTTCTTCATTCTCCTTTGCTCCAGGTCAATTGAGACAAATCGATGCATCTTAGATGGCCACTCTAACGCCCCAGACATCACTCTTCCAAAGCAGGATGCAGAATGTTTTCTAAATAGATTTTGTTACGCCAATTGACCTAGATGTCCCCTGAAACCACGGTCCCCAAACCCCCACCCCTGCTACTCTGTCTTTTGAAGCATTCGGTATATTCATTTAACTTCTTTGTTTTTGGTTTAGTCTAGTTGTGCTGACCTCTCCTGTATTGTGTGTTGTCTTTACCTTCACCTAAGTTAATTCTTGTTTACTATCTAATTAGTGAATACCCCTCTCCATCCCTCCCCGCCACCCTCATAACCATCAAAGAATATTTTCTTCTGTGTTTAAACTACTTCTTGAGTTCTTATCATAGTGGTATCATATCATATTTACCCTTTTGCAACTAATTTCACTCAGTGTAGTGCCTTCCAGATTCCCCTATGCTATGAAATGTTTCACAGGTTCATCATTCTTCTTTATCGATGCATAGTATTCCATTGTGTGAATATACCATAATTCATTTATCCATTCATCCATTGATGGGCACCTTGGTTGCTTCCATCTTTTTGCTATCGTAAACAGTGCTGCAGTGAACATGGGTATGCATATATCTGTTTGTGTAAAGGCTCTTATTTCTCTAGGATATAGTTCAAGGAGTGTGATTGCTGGATTGTATGGTAGTTCTACTTCTAGCTTTTTAAGGAAGCACCAAATTGATTTCCCAAGTGGTTGTACCATTTTACATTCCCACCAGCAGTGTATAAGTGTTCCTGTCTCTCCACAGCCTCTGCAACATTTATTATTTTGTGTTTTTTGGATTAATGCCAGCCTTGTTGGAGTGAGATGGAAACTCATTGTAGTTTTGATTTGCATTTCTCTAATGGCTAATGATCATGAGCATTTCCTCATCTATCTGTTAGCTACCTGAATCTCTTCTTTAATGAAGTGCCTGTTCACATCCTTTGTTCTTTTTTTAATTGGATTATTTGTCTTTTTGTTGTTGAGTTTTAGCAGCATCATGTAGATTTTAGAGATCAGGCGTTGATCGGAAACGTCATAGCTAAAAACTTTTTCCTAGCCTGTAGGTAATCTTTTTACTGTTTTGGTGAAGTCTTTGGATGAGCATAGGGGTTTGATTTTTAGGAGCTCCCGGCTATCTAGTTTCTCTTCTGGTATTTGTGCATTGGTAGTAATGTTTTGTATACGATTTATGCAATTTGTTAGGGCTTCTAGTGTTGTCTCCATTTTTTCTTCCATTATCTTTATTGTTTTAGATTTTATGTTTAGGTCTTTGATCAATTTTGAGTTTGTTTTTGTGCATGTTGTGAGGTATGGGTCCTGTTTCATTTTTTTGCAGATGGATATCCAGTTATGCCAGCACCATTTGTTAAAGAGACTCTCTTTTCGCAATTTAACTGCTTTGGGGACTTCGTCAAATATCAGCTGCTCATATGTGGATGGTTATATTTCTGGATTCTCAATTCTGTTCCATTAGTCTATGTATCTGTTGTTGTACCAGTACCAGGCTGTTTTGAATACTGTGGCAGGATAATAGGTTCTAAAATCAGGTAGTGTGAGGTCTCCCACTTTGTTCTTTTTTAGTTATGCTTTACTTATCCAGGGCCTCTTTCCCTTCCATATGAAGTAGGTGATTTGTTTCTCCATGTCATTAAAAAATGTCCTTGGAATGTGGATAAGAACTGCATTGTATCTATAGATGGCTTTTGGTAGAATAGACATTTTTACAATGTTGCTCCTTCCTATCCATGAGCAAGGTATATTTTTCCACTTCTGTAGGTTAGAAGGAAGAAGTCCAAGCTGCTCTGAAGGCACTGGCAAAAAACAAGGCCGCAGGAATTGATGTAACATCAATTGAGATGTTTCAACAAGCGGATGCAGTGCTGTAGGCGCTCACTAGTCTATGCCAAGAAATATGGAAGACAGCTTCCTGGACAATTGGCTGGAAGAGATCCATATTTACGCCCATTCCCAAGAAAGGTGATCCAACCGAAAGTGAAGTATAGAGAACAATATCGTTAATATCACACGCAAGTAATATTTTGCTGAAGATCATTCAAAAACGGCTGTAGCAGTATATCAACAGAGAACTGCCAGAAATTCAGGCGGGTTTCAGGAGATGATGTGGAACCAGGGATATCATTGCTGATGTCAGATGGATCCTGGCTGAAAGCAGAGAATACCAGAAGGATGTTTACCTGTGTTTTATTGACTATGCAAAGGCATTCGACTGTGTGGATCATAACAAATTATGGATAACATTGCGAAGAATGGGAATTTCAGAACACTTAATTGTGCTCATGAGGACCCTGTATATAGACCAAGAGGCAGTTGTTAGGACAGAACAAAAGAATACTGATTGGTTTAAAGTCAGGAAAGGTGTATGTCAGGGTTGTATCCTTTCACCATACCTATTCAATCTGTATGCTGAGCAAATAATATGAGAAGCTGGACTATATGAAGAAGAACGGAGCATCAGGGTTGGAGGAAGACTCATTAACAACCTGCATTATGCAGATAGCACAACTTTGTTTGCTGAAAGTGAAGAGGACTTGAAGCACTTACTAATGAAGATCAAAGACCACAGCCTTCAGTATGGATTGCACCTCAACATAAAGAAAACAAAAACCCTCACAACTGGACCAATAAGCAACATCATGAAAAATGGAAAAAAGATTGAAGTTGTAAAGGATTTCATTTTATTTGGATCCACAATCGACAGCCATGGAAGCAGCAGTCAAGAAGTCAAATGACACATTGCATTGGGTAAATCTGCTGCAAAGGACCTCTTTAAAGTATTGAAGAGGAAAGATGTCACCTTGAAGACTAAGATACCCCTGATCCTAAATCCTAGCCATGGTATTTTCAATCGGATCATATGCATGTGAAAGCCGGACAATGACAATTTTCAATCGCATCATATGCATGTGAAAGCCAGACAATGAAAGCCGGACAATGAATAAGGAAGGCCAAAGAAGAATTGATGCCTTTGAATTGTGGTGCTGGCAAAGAATATTGAATATACCATGGACTGCCAAAAGAAGAAACAAATCTGTCTTGAAAGAAGTACAATCAGAATGCTCCTTAGAAGCAAGGATGGAGAGACTGCGCCTTACGTACTTTGGACATGTTGTCAGGAGGGATCAGTCCCTGGAGAAGGACATCATACTTGGCAAAGTACAGGGTCAGCAGAAAAGAGGAAGACTGTCAATAGGTGAATTGACACAGTGGCTGCAACAATGAGCTCAAGCATAACAACAATTGTAAGTATGATGCAGGACTGGGCAGTGGTTCGTTCTGTTGTGCATAGGGTCACTATGAGTCGGAACCAACTTGGCAGCACCTAACAACAACAGGTCTCTTTTGGTTTCTTGCAGTAGAGCCTTGTAGTTTTCTTTGTATAGGTCTTTTACATCTCTGGTTAGATTTATTCCTAAGTATTTCATCTTCTTGTAAAAAAAAAAAAGAGTCTACTGTAAACGGTATTGATTTGGTGATTTCCTCTTCCATGTTTTCTTTGTTGGTGTAGAGGAATCCAACTGATTTTTCTGTGTTTATCTTGTATCCTGAAATTCTGCTGAACTCTTCTATTAGTTTCAGTAGTTTTCTTGAGGATTCTTTAGGGTTTTGTATGTATAAGATCGTGTCATCTGCAAATAGACTTTACCAATCTGGATGTCCTTTATTTCTTTTTCTAGCCGAATTGCTTTGGCTAGGACCTCCAGCACAATGTTGAATGAGAGCGGTGATAAAGGACATCTTTGTCTGGTTCCTCATCTCAATGGGAATGCTTTCAGGCTCTCTCCATTTAGGGTGATGTTGGCTATTGGCTTTGTATAAATGCCCTTTATTATGTTGAGGAATTTTCCTTCTATTCCTATTTTGCTGAGATTTTTTATCATGAATGGGTGTTGGACTTCGTCAAATGCCTTTTCTACATCAATTGATAAGATCGTATGGTTCTTGTCTTTTGTTTATTTATATGATGGATTACATTAATTGTTTTTCTAATGTTGAGCCATCCCTGCATACCTGGTATGAATCCTACTTGGTGACGGTGAATTTTTTTTTTTTTTGATAAGTTTTTGAATTCTATTGGCTAGAATTTTGCTGAGGATTTTTGCATCTAAGTTCATGAGGAATATAAGTATGTAATTTACTTTTTTGTGTGGTGTCTTTACCTGGTGTTGGTATCAGAGATATGCCGGTTCCATAGAAAGAGTTTGGGAGTATTCCGCCCTTTTCTATGTTCTGAAATACCTACTAGCAGTGGTGTTAACTCTAATCTGAAAGTCTGGTAGAACTCTGCAGTGAAGGTATCAGGGCCAGGGCTTTTTTGTTGTTGTTGTTGGGAGTTCCTTAATTACCTTTTCAATCTCTTCTTTTGCTGTGTGTTTATTTAGTTGTTCTAACTCTGTGTTTGTTTATGTGGTAGTATGTTTCTAGAAATTCATCCATTTTTTCTAGGTTTTCAAATTTGTTAGAGTACAATTTTTCATAGTAATCTGATATTCTTTTTATTGCAGTTAAGTATGTTGTGACATCACCCATCTCATCTCTTATTTGGGTTATTTGCTTTCTCTCCTGTTTTTCTTCTGTCAGTTTGGCCAATGGTTTATTAATTTTGTTATTTTTTTCAAAGAACCAGCTTTTGGTCTTGTTAACCCTTTCAATTGTTTTTCTGTTCTCTATATCATTTAATTCTTCTCTAATTTTTATTATTTGTTTTCTTCTGTGTCTGATGGCAGAAACCTGTTTTTTGAAAGCTTTAAGGTGCCTCTAAGACCACCAAGTCCATTCCTCTGATTTTAGAAAGAAAATTGAGGCACAGAGAGGTAGTGTGACTTCCCTGAGATTACACAGCTACTCAGGGCAGAGTGAGGACCGTTACTAATGCTGCTGTCAATCAGGGAAACCAGAAGTGGTGGCTGCCCCTCTCCTGCTCCCCCACAAGTGCTCCCTTCCCCAATTTTTCCAGGTTACAAAGAAGAGAGGAATAAAGAGGTGCAAATACTGTGGTATTTGGTGTCTCCTGGAACTGAGTTTGAATTCGGCTGTGAACTTTGGGAATAATTACTGATATTTCTGAGCCTCAGTCTTGTCCTTTGTAAATGGAAAGGGCTTTGGGGAGGAATAAACTATACCCTTGAAAATGCCTGCAACCAGTATGCTCTCAAAGTACCATTGGAGGTACAAACATTACCACACATATGGCAACTTCACCCTCAAGGTTCCCATAATACCACCGGGCCACACTCAGTCCTAGAATATGTTTAGACAACTGCCATGGTTGCAGATTCTTCCAGACTGAGGAGCCCTGTTCTCCCCCGAAAGGCCCAGCTGTAGCCTAAGACAGCAACTATTATCCTATAATCCCCTTGGGTAGAGAAGCCCAAAGACATCAAAGACCCCTAAGATGGAAAGTCCTCATATCAAACAGCTTCCTACCTGGGGCTTGAGGACAGACATGGGGCAGTCAGGGCCAAGGATTCATCGGCTTGGCATTGGCTCCAACCCTGGCTCCTGTCTAAGCCACTTTGGCAAGTCATAGCACCTTTAGGGGCCTCAGTTTCCTCTTCTGTAAAATGGGAGGCATCAACTTTGCAAGATCAACTCTGAAGTGGCTTCTATTCCAAAAACATTCCAGGATCCTGCAGCTTGAGAGGGCTTGGTGAGTTGTTCCGTCTGAACCCAATTCAATTAGACACCTCCCACATCCATCCGTACCTCCAACCAGCTGAAAGGCACTGCTGAGGACATCCAAGGAGCACACAAACAAGTAGAGAAATCCCAGAAGGAAAATGAATTTTCCAATTCCTTGAAATACACATAGAATCTTCTCTTTGGTGTTTCTCTCTAGGGGTTAAAAAAAAAAAATCATGAAGGCTTTTAGTCTCTGAAATACTGAGAAGTTTGGCAATGAGCTCAGAACACTCCACCTCCCACCTATGGACAGAACCAGTCAGGCAGGGCAGTGAGCTCTTGGGTATAGGAAGACCAACAGATCCAATGCATCCATTGCTGCAGTTTTCCAAGCAG
Source organism: Loxodonta africana (assembly GCF_030014295.1). NCBI lineage: Eukaryota > Metazoa > Chordata > Mammalia > Proboscidea > Elephantidae > Loxodonta > Loxodonta africana. Next base: position 35,788,742 of record NC_087351.1, read on the forward strand.
GCACCACTGTAGTCCATTTATCGAACCCCCTGGTGAAGTGACTGTAAAGGATTTGCATCTGGGAGGAGATGTGGCATCTGGGACACAGACAGGCAAACCAGGCTCCAGACTCAGTTGAGCTACACTGTTGCTGACTGAGGGAGGTAAGAGCACTTGCCACCTGCTAAATGCTGGATTAGATGTAATGGCAGAGTATTTTCTAGAATGTGACTTCTTGATAGCAATCGTGGAGGGCCTTTGGGCCCTGGTTTCTTCCTGGGATGCTCCACCCTTGACTGCTATTTTCTCCAGTCACTTTTAAAGCCCTGCATGGTCCTTACCTCCTCCTCCCCCCCTCGGCATCCCCCCATCCTCTCTCTCTAGGGCTTGCCTCAGTATCTTCTGGCTTGTTTTAACACTTACCTCTCCTCTTCCTGATTAGGAGCTGAGAATAGAAGAGGTGAGATCCCTCCTATCACAGCTGCCCTGCCTCCCAGTTCTCCTCTCTCCCAGCCCAGTTCCCCTCCTTCCCAACTCCCCTCCCTCCTAATGCCAGCCTCCCTTCCCTCCCAGCTCCACACAAACCTTATATCCTGCACCTGGAAAAGAAATGTAGAATTACTTGCACCCCCAGCTATCCTGGTTGCACATTCATTTGTCTAATTGTATCTTTTTTTGTCCACTCCAAAGAAAGGTAAGCCAACTGAATGTGGACATTATCGAACAAAATCATTAATATCACACAAGTAAAATTTTGCTGAAGATCATTCAAAAATGGCTTTAGCAGTACATTACAGGGAACTGCCAGAAATTCAAGCCAGATTCAGAAGAGGACTTGGAAGGAAGGATATCATTGTTGATGTCAGATAGATCTTGGCTGAAAGCAAAGAATACCAGAAAAATGCTTGCTTGTGTTTTATTGACCATGCAAAAGCATTCGACTGTGTGGATCATAACAAATTATGGATAACATTTGGAAGAATGAGAATTACAGAACACTTAATTGTGCTCATGCGGAACCTGTACATAGAAAAAGAGGCAGTCATTCGAACAGAACAAGGGATACTGCGTGGTTTAAAATCAGAAAAGTGTGGGTCAGGGTTGCATTCTTTCATCATACTTATTCAACCTGCATGCAGAGTGAATAATCAGAGAAGCTGGACTATATGAAGAGGAACGCAGCGTCAGGATTGGAGGAAGACTCATTAACAACCTGCGTTATGCAGATGACACAACCTTGCTTGCTGGAAGTTAAGAGGACTTGAAGCACTTACTGATGAAGATCAAAGATCACAGCCTTCAGTATGGATTATACCTCAACATAAAGAAAACAAAAATCCTCACAACTGGACCAATAAGCAACATTATAATAAACAGAGAAGAGATTGACATTGTCAAGGATTTCATTTTGCTTGGATCCACAATCAATGCCCCCAAAGCAGCAGTCAAGAAATCATACAATGTATTGTACTGGACAAATCTGCTGCAAAAGATCTCTCTAAGGTGTTAAAAAGCAAAGATAACACTTTGAAGACTGAGGTGTGCCTGACCCAAGTCATGGTATTTTCCATGGCCTCATACCCATGAGAAAGTTGGGCAATGAATAAGGAAGACCAAAGAAGAATTGATGCCTTTGAATTATAGTGCTGGTGAATAATACTGAATATACAATGGACTGCCAGAAGAACGAAGAAATCTGTCTTGGATGAAGTATAGCCAGAATGTTCCTTAGAGGTGAGGATGTTGAGGCTTTGTCTCACACAATTTGGGGATGTTATCAGGGTGGACCATTTTCTAGAGAAGGACATCATGCTTGGTAATGTAGAGCATCAGCGAAAAAGAGGAAGAAACTCAATGTGATGGATTTACACAGTGGCTGCAACAATAGGCTCGAACATATCAACGATTGTGAAGATGGCGCAGGACCAAGCAGTGTTTCGTTCTGTTACACATAAGATCGCTATGAGTTACAACCAACTTCACGGCACCTAATAACAACAACTTGTATCTACCTTTCATGCCTCCGTAGGTGCCAACATCCTGGTACAGGAGCCAGGAGCTACTGCTTGTAGGATGTAAGCATATGGATGAGGTGTGCTGTATCCATGATGCAGGCAATACCCTTCCAAAAGCCTCCTCTGATGCCCACCTTTAGGTGAGAGGCCCTCTGAGGAGCTCTCTGAGAGCAAAGACCTTGTCTGTTCATAGCCGTGCCCAGAGCACCTCCGACGGTACCCAGAACTTGGTTGCCAAAACTACAATTCAGTTTCTGAACTGGTTATAATTGCAGTGTCTGGCACATTTGTTGCGCAACAAACTTGCTGTAAGAAAAAATGCTCCCCAAACAACATGTTGTGCTTTAATTCTAAACCTCAGTGGCAGCCAGGTGGCATTCCTGGCCAAGACCTTTGATATAAAACATGAGAACAATGAAAAGGGGGAGGGTGACCCACAAGAGTGAACCAGTGGTGCCAATACTTTTGCTGAGCAGTATCCCTCCCACCTTGCCCCAGCTGGAATGAGTTGGCTTCATTTTTACCTGACCACTTGATCCCCATGTCCTTAAGTGCAGGTATGTCCCATGGGTCTTCCACCTCTGGGAGGTCTTCAATCAGTGCCATACTGGAATACGAAGGCAGAAGTTTCATCTTGGTTAGAGGGTTCTTGGGTGCATCTGCCCAAACAAGCAACAAGACACAGGAGTCAGGCCTGAGTCCTCTCAGGTTCTCATAGGAGACCAGTCAATGGCTGAATGAGCACTACTCACTTTTAGCAGTCTCTTCACCTTTTTCATGTGGGGCGGACTGCTGACTAGTGACCTCTTCAATGTATTTTTTGGAGTCTGGCTGGGCATTTTCCACCTCAGGCCAAGGAGCCATTGTCTGTGGATGGAAAAAGGGAGCTTAAAAAAGCCACCACCAATAGGAGGCGCATGCCTAGGAGAAGGTCAGGTAAAGCCCAGTTATAGTGATGGGGGAACTGCCATGATGGGGAGAACCACTAGTAGTAATTAGTCATAATGCTTCTCTTTGTGGGGAGTACAGGAAGGTTGGGTGTCATGCTATACCTTCTAAGTTTGGAATCTTAAGTGCTACATTTTATTCCTCTTTCAACCCCTCATCTTGGCTGCCATAAATCAGACCACTTCTTCCAGTATGTTTCTGGTCCAGCCTCAGATCTGTATACTTAGTTAATCCGTCAACTTCTGGCTTGATCTCTGTGTCTTAACTCTCTTCTTCAGTCAGAAACAGAATGCAAACACAGCCGTCGTCATCAGCTCATGGTATGCCAAGTCCTTACACTGGGCTGATTTTCACATCAAGTTGGTCTGCTCATAAACCTGCCTCATCCTGAGGATGTATAACATGTATGACATAATGTGTACATATAATGTAACGTACATATATAGATCCCATTTTTTTACTCAATTGTTTGACTTTTCTTCTTTCTTCCTTCCTACCTCCCCCTCTCCCCTTCTCCCTTCATTCATTCTTTCCTCCCTCCCTCCCTCCCTCCCTTTCTTCCTTCCTTCCTTTCTTTCTTATTTTTATATTCTTGATATAAGCCTTTGGCTGGTAACATATATCACAAATAAACTTCTCCCAGCCTATACCCTGTCTGCTCTTTTAATTGTATCTTTTAGTGAGTAAAAATTCTCAAAGTTAGGAATTATTTTCAGCACTCTTACTTAGCACCCCTTTTGTTTTTTTGCTAACCCTTTTTTTCGGAATTCTTTGGTGGTGTAAACGGTTAAGCACTCAACTACTAGTAACCGTCAACTACTAGCAACCCTCAGAAGACAGGTCTGATGATCTGCCCTCAAAAGGTGATAGCCTTGAAAACCCTGTGCAGCTGTTCTACTCTGTAACAACAAGGTGTATGTATATGTTATTTTACATTTTACCTGCTTAACTTACGCCTGGGTCAAAAGCATGACACCTTGGACCTTGTTCAAATACCAGCCGTGACACTTACTATTGGGTTTATACTTAGGCAAGTCACTTTATGCCTCTGAGTGTCAGTTTCCCCATCTGTAAAATAGGAATAATCCTTTGTACCTTGCAGAGTTATTATGGAATTAATGATGATACCTGAAAAGAGCCTGGCACAGAACAGTTCTTATTATTACTATGCCATGCTGTCTGCATTGAAGACTCTATGTCAGAACAACATTTGTTCCCTCCCCTCCTCCCTCCCCTCTCCTTCTCTCCCCCCCATCCCCTCCCTTTCCATTCCATTCCATTCTATTCTATTCAGACTTCCTCATGACCCATTTTCTCCACAAAGCCTTTCTCAGGAATGTGAAAAGGAAGCACAGCTCTTGACACACCTCGCCAGCCACTGCTTTCAGTCCTTGTCCTTTAAGACACATTAGACAATGTAGTCCAAAAGGATTGAAATAAACAATGCACAGAACAGGAAGTACAAATGGCTGAAATACTTATTTAAGAAAGGGTTCAGCCTCATTAACAATACCATTAAAACAACGTGAGACATAAGTTCCAATTATCAAAATAGCAATGAAAAAAAAGAAAAAACATGTAACATGTCATGGTGGAGAATTGTGATGAGATGAACATTATAAGAAGTTCCAAAAAAACAAAAGTTGGCCATATGTGGAAAGTGACTTGTATTTTTTGTACCCAGGAATTTCACTTCTAGGAATTAGGAACCTAGAAATACTGAATCTCAGAAAACATCAGAAATACCTGCCTTGCTCCATCAGTTAATTCAGGTTTTGTTTCAGTTTATTAATAAGCCCCCAGCACCTCACCTGTCTCATAATGTTGTTGTTGGGTGCTGTTGAGTCAATTCTGACTCATAGCAACCCAATAGGGCAGAATAGAACTGTCCCATAGGGCTTCCTAGGCTGTTATTTTTACAGAAGCAGATTGTCAGGTCCCACTCACAATAGTACCATGTGTTCTGAGTATCAGAGAGTTAACACTTATTATGGGAGAGTGGGTTTACCATGGGCCAGGGCATGCTAGGCACTTTACATGGAGGGAAGTGGTATTATTCTACACATTACACAGATGAGAAAACTGAGGCACAGAAACTGATTCTAAGTAACTCCAAAGTGGTAGAAAGAACCTTGAACAGAGGCTCATTTTAATCCAGAACCTTGTCCCACAGTGGCTTTTGGGCTGGGGCCCTCTGCCTGACTACCAGTTTCTGAAGGCAGGCTGTTTTCTAATGTCCTATACCCGGTACCTGTCATAGAGATTTGAATCCTCCCTGCAGCTCAGTGAAAAGCTGCCTTCTTTGAGCTGACAATTAAATGTGGGACAAAGCCTGCTGTTTAAGGCCTGAAGGATGCATTTCCTTCCTGGGGCGTGTTGAGGGGCAGCTATAAAGCTGGGGCAGGGCAGGGGAGGTGGTGCACAGCTGGGACGGTTGGGAAGGATAGGCTGACGTTGGCTAAATCCAATCACAGCTCAAGGCCACCATGGTGAGTGAATTGGCCCAGGCTTGAAATGATGTAAACAAAAAAACCCAAACCTGTTGTTGCCAAGTCGATTCCAACTCAGTGACCCTATAGGACAGAGTAGACCTGCCCCATAGGGTTTCTAAGGTGTGGGTGGTGGATTTGAACTGCTGACTTTTTGGTTAGCAGATGAATGCTTAACTAATTTACTACCAGGGCTTCTGAAATGGCATAGAGGTTTAAGAAGGCCCATCCAATGTGCTTTTTTTGACTACAGCTAAAATTTCTTTACCTCTCTGACTAGTAAAGGGATCCTGAACCATGGTATCTTGAGGAAAGGAATTTTGGAACTCTGAACTTCAGTCAGGCACTATGCTGGGTACCCACATAGCATAGAGGTTCAGAACCGGACTCTAGAACCACACTCAAACCCAGCTTTGCCCCGGACACATTGTGGCCTTGGGCAAGTCAGTTGACCTATTCATACTTTTATTTCCCCATCTGTAAAATGGGCTTTATAACAGTGCCTCCTTCTCTGGGTTATTAGGAAGCTTAAGAGAATTGGTTTCCTGTCACTCCTCTTAGCAGCCCTGTGAGTTAGTATTATTCCCATTCTACAGATGAGAAACTGAAGAGAGACTAAGCCACTTGGCCCAGGGCTGCACTAAGATTCTCTGCCTATGTGAGTTTATGTTTTGCCTCAATCACCACCTGACCTGGAGCCTATGAAGACACATCCTGTTGTGTGATATGTGGAAACACCTGAATGACCATGTGACAAGAAAGAGTGAGTCACACGTCAATGATGAGATTGTGCTGATTATAGGCCCAATTCCAGGCACTTGAAAAAGGCCTCCTGTAACCAGTGCTTGCAGGCCATTGATACCAGCCATTGCTTTAAATTCAGCCTAACCTAAACCCAACTCATTCTTTTCCTCTTCACTCCATATGATCCCCTATGGGGAATGTTCCTGTTGATGTGATTCCTGCCATCATCCTCTGAGAATCTCAAAGTCATCTCTGAGTGCCTCCAAATATGACCAGGCACCAGGACCTACTGGTTCTACCTGGGAGCATCTCATACCCTGGCTGTCTTTGGTTCCTGGTGCCGCCTCCCTCACCTGGGCCTCAGTACCTCCTGCTGGGACAAAGGCAGCAGCCTGTCCAACTAGTTTGGGCTCTAGTGTCTCTCCACAGGTTAACTTTCCTAACACCCAGAGGTAAGAATTTGGGTGCAAACTGACTCCCCATCTGCGTAACTCACCGATCTTTTACTACCCACTGCTCACCATCTAAGGAGTCCTGATGGTGCAGTGGTTAAAGTGCTCAGCTGCTAACCAAAAGGTCAGTGGTTCAAACCCACCAGCTGCTCTGTGGGAGGAAGATGTGGTAGTCTGTGCCCATAAAGATTACAGCCTTGGAAACCCTATGGGGCAGTTCTACTGTATCCTATAGGGTTGCTACAGGGTCACTATGAGTCAGAATCAACTCTATAGCAATGGGTTTGGTGTTTTGGGTTACTCCTCATCTGAGTCCTCCTGTGGTCTCACTGGCCTAATATTGGCATCCTGGACAGTCCCATCTCTGTGCTCTTGCTCAGGCAAAAAAATAAAAAACAAACTAGTTGTCCTTGAGTTAATTCCTACTCATGCAATCCTATGTGTTTCAGAGTAGAACTGCACTTCGTAGGTTTTTCAATGGCTGTGACCTTTCAGAAACAGTTCACCAGGCCTTTCTCCCCAGGTGCCTTGGGTGGATTCAAACCACCAATCTATTGGTGAGCAGCTGAATGAGTGCTCCATTTCCTGCATAGAAGGCTCTCCTCACATCTTTCTGTCCACTCCTCAGACTTAGCCCAGGTTCTCCCTCCTCCTGTGCCTGAGTTCTCTGGCCTTTTCTATTCTTTCCCTTCTGTGTGCTTCTAGCACTACTGTACTACCCATGTGACTCACCTGGCACTCCATCACACACCACTGTGATATCTTTTAATGGCTTTCTTACAAGAACAGTTGCTACTTAATGAGCAACAAAGAGGAGTCAGGTGCTATGCTGATGCTTGACATATATTATTTCATTCAATCCTTATGTAAGAAAGGCATCATGATCATCCCCAGTTTACAAAAGGGAAAACCTGGAGCCCAAAGAGATTAAGCAATTCATTCACAGTCACCCCATAGCTGAGTGACAGAGCCAGTTTTACAGCCAGGTATATCTGTCAATGAAGTTGGAGCCACAACATGCTTACTTCTCTATGATGTGGTTAGGGGGCGGGGGGCGGTAGAGCAAGCCAGGACAGAAATCTGAATCTCTTCCCAGAGCACTGATTTTACTAATATTATTGGAGAAGGCAAATGTTAAGTAATTTAACTAGCAGCTGATTTATATTTGGGAAATAAGATTTACATGGAGGAAGCTCATCTAGAACACAGTTTCTCAGTGTCGGCACTGTTGACGTTGGGTACTGGGCAATTTTTTGTTGAAGGGGGTCATCCTGTCCATTGTAGGATATTTAGCAGCATCACTGGCTTTACTCACTAGATACCAGTAGTGAGCACACCCTCCAAAAAAAATGTCCCCTGAGGACTGAGTACCTTGGAAACCCTGGTGGTGTAGTGGTTAAGAGCTACGGCTGCTAACTAAAAGGTCAGCTTTTCAAATTCACCAGGTGCTCTTTGGAAATCCTATGGGGCAATTCCACTCCATCCATAGGGTCATTGTGAGTCAGAATTGACATAACAGCAACAGGTTTTTTGGTTTTAGTCTAGAAATTTAAGAGACAGGAATTTAGATGCCAACTACACAAGCTCAAATACTAGCTCTGCCATTTGCTGTGTGACTTTGGGCTTGTTCTCTATACCTCAGTTTTCCCATATGTAAAATGGAGATAATAACAATAGTCCCAAAGGATTATTGTGAGGATTAAATGTGTTATGTTTCTTAGAACAGTGCCTGGCCACATGCGATTATCAACTATCATACTGTGAAAACAAGCATGGATATAGTATAATATGGAATGCAAGATTTATGTGGATTAAAAACAGGGCACAAAAAATGTCTTAAGCTTTAGCAAAGGGCTCTTCTGGGCTACCCACAGACATCCAGTGGTTCATGTACATGGCCCTCTGCTCTTGGGGGTCCTTTGATAAAAATCTGAAAAATATTGTGAATGTTTACTATCTCTCTTTCCCTTATAATCTTAATTAATTCTAGGATGGTTTTTATATTTCTTTGGTACTTTATACTTAAAATCTACCTCCTAAGTGAAATTTCACTTTTTAGAGGGAAGAAACTATCCGTTAAGCATTTTCTTTCAGGGGCCAGTAGATTGTGCCACCTGAATCTCACCGATGGGCTGTTCTCCCTAGTCATCACGTGCAAATTGGGTTGGTCAAGGTCTGTTGGATTGGGCAAGCGTACTACGAAACTACAACTTGGTGTCACAGCAGGCCCGTGAGGGAAATTCTTCTCAATCCAGTATGGAAGGTGTAAGCAAAATCACGTTGACTAGATTTCTGTGACTTCTCAGACTTGTTTCCTTTCAAGGCTTAAACAAAACTACTCTCGGGAAAGCAAAAGCAGACCTTTCCATGGACCAACACTTTACAATACTACAAGCAAAGGGCACAGAAGAGGAGAATTCAGATTTCTCTTGCATGGACCTGTACAGGAAGGAATAGGATGTGATGACAAGGGATCCAACAAGGTAAAACGTCAGGAATACCTACTCTATGTGAGGCCCAAGCTGAAAGCAAAAAGCAAATTTATATTACTATCTACTCCTTCTTGGATGTCTTGTTTTCCCTGCTCTTTTGACTGTTTATTTTTGCGTCGATTCCAGTTACCTCTATATAAACACTTCCGTGATGAAGCAATCATCTCCCTTAGTGCTTCATTTTCTCCTACATTCTACTGCACCACTGTTTGTGGGAGTTCATTGTATGAGACACGACAGGGAAGAAAAAAGGCACAGGTCCATATACTTTGACACTGCCAACGGACCAGTCCAGCATGCTCTGGAGCTGCCGGCCACTCCCCTCCTCACCCTTGCCACCCCTCAGCTCAAGCTGCTTCTCTTGGGACCTGGAAGTGGAGAAATGCAGGACAGTTAGTACCTCAGTCAAGGTGAGGGCAGCAGAGGGAAGCACGCTGGCATCTACTCCATGGCACGGGCACATAGGCCTCATTCACCTGGCCCTCCTGCCAACAAAGCCCCAGCCCTCTCTGCAGGCTACTCCACAGCCCTGGGGTAAGGGGGGGACCTGAAGACAACTCCCCACAGTCAGCACCAGGACTGGGGAGCTATGTGGGTGATCCTCCTGGCCCCCAACTTTCCTACCTCTGCTGACACCACAGTGCCTGGCACATGGACAGAGAACCACTCACTCATGTGACTCTGTTCTCAGTTTCAACATCTCAAGAATGGGGACGATAACATCATCTCCCTCACAGAGCAGTAGTGAGGATGAATTGTAGGTGAGGCCCTTAGCACAGGACCTGTTGGAATGAATGAATGAAATTCCTCATTGACAATGACTAGTTTAACCTCCAGGTTTCTCTAGTGCTGGTCACCCAGACGACCTTCTCTCCATTTGTGTAACAGATGAACTCAAATGAACAGAAAAGAGCTAGCATTTGTTTTGGGACAGAGGAGAGTCCTGTGAAGTTTTTGTGGACTCATCAAATGTCATAACGAGAGGTTCTTTACTGTTTACAGATAAAGAAAGCAAGACACACCTTTCCCCCAGAGCATCACTTTAGCTTGCTGCCTGCCCTGAAGAAACAGAGAAAAGGTAATGATGTCTTCCCAGGAGGAGGATTAGTGGCTATTCACAGTCCTCCAGGTCCCCTGTGATCACACATCTGCTCCCTTGCTGCCACCACTGGTCTCTACAAACAAGTTGGCTATGCTGATAATCTTCTTGGCTCAAATTCCTGCTCCTACATATGTACCCAATGCCAAAAAGAATGTATTCTCTTGCCAAGCAAAGTTTCTGGCTGTCCCCACCTAAACTGGCTGCTCCAGCAGCACTGTCTGGGCCTCTTCATCCGGAACGTGTGCTGGGGCCGCCTGTGCCCAGAACAGCAGTAGCGAAGGCACGTGGGCCAGGCCCAGGGCAGGTGGTCCCACGGAAAGACCCAGACTGAGACCTACATTCTCCTATCAGGTGTTGGCCTCCACAAGGGCCGGAATGATGACTATTACCCACAATTAGGAAGAGCCTGGTACATAAGAGCCAGCCAACAAATGTCCGTTGAACACTTGGTACCTAAGATAGGTACCGATGTTATCCCAATTTTACAGAGAAGGAAACTGAGGCACATACAGGTTAATTGCTTAAAGTCACACAGCCACAGCCCCTGCTTAGGCAATTCAAACTCTGATTCCATTGTCCATCTTAATATGCTCACGAAATATTTTCTTGTTCTTTCAAAGAATGACCAAGACTTCCCAAGTCGATGATAGCTACTTTTCTTCGGCTTCCTTTAGCCATCACAAGGGAAAATAATCCCCAAGGATATGGTGGTGGTAGAAAGATATGAGGGAGGCATGTTGGGGCAGAGGAGACAAGGAAACAATGGCCTGGACTTCACATTGATGAATGGCTTTAGTTTAGACTTTTGATGAGATGCATTAATAGGACTGTAAAAAAGACTTTAATCCTGTTTTTTTTAAACTTGGGTCACATTATCAAATCATTACCCTCATAGAAGATTTTAGTTTGTATTTATGGCATTTTAAAATAAATTCTTGTAGTTACATCAATCATCGTTGTATTACGGGGTTAAGGAACCCTGGTGGAGCAATAGCGGAAGGCTTAACTGCTAATTGGAAGGTTGGCAGTTTGAACCCTCCCAGAGGCTCCTTGGGAGAAAAGACCTAGCCACCTGATTTCAGCCTTGGAAACTCTATGGGGCAGTTCAACTCTGTCCTATAGGGTCACTATGAGTTGGACAGTGCAAAACAACATTACGGCAGTTAAAAGGGTTAATTTATGATTAGAAATATCTTAAACTTATTGGAGTTTAATTCATCGAGAGTTTCAACAAGTGTATGTCACTGGGGCCTCTCTTGCCACCTGGGATGTCTTGACTGCACACCTCCCTGCTGACACCTGCCATTCCACTGAGGACTGTCCCCAGGGTGGAGATGGGGTGAGGACAGTAGGATGGAAGACAGCTGAAATTGGTATTAAAATCTTGGTATATTCCATATCCCCCTGATCCCAAGAGGCTGTTCTCTTCATTAACTTGAATTCAGGCAATGTGTGTGTCAACTTTCTACAGCAATAATTCAGACCCTTGTCCTCACACTACCAGGGACTTCTGTTTCAATGAGATAGTTGAGTGATGTGGGTGAGCATAGGAGGAGGTCTTTATTTAGGATCCAAACCTTTTACAAAGCATGCCTTTCTTACTACCAGTTCCCAAAGTTACAAAAAGTAGAGAAGAAATCATTGTCAGTGGGTTGGCTGGCAACGGTAAAGAGATTTGAACATCCTTAACAATCTGAAACAATGATCATTCCTATGAGACACAACTCATCCAGGAATACTCAACACAGAGCAGGTTACAGAATTGTCAGTACGGGGGGAAAAAAGGAAAGAAAGAAAAACAAGGCCTGGAGAAGTGCCGTAATATAGGAACCTCTGAGTGAACCTAAAACAGGGAGAGAGAAGTGATCCCAGGAAATGGAATTCACAGGCTGCCATTATGAAATCAACGCATTTGAGAAAGCTGCCTCCTCACCAAGGAAAGCAAGAGATTCAAATTCTCCTCCCTTGGCACCAGCTACGGTTCAGGTTGTCCCAGGCAACCTGAATTAACCTCGTACCAACGTGTGTCCCTGTCTCTCCTGGCTTGACAATGCTCAGTCCCCCCACAAGTAAACCAACTGTCTCTGTGCACATCTTCTTTGAGCCACTTCTGTAGCCCACCTGCCTGGTACCCTTTGGCACTGATAATGCTGAGAAATTAACTGTGGGCTCTTTTCTCCCCAAACAGCTGAAAAACAAACTCTTTGCTGATTGCTGCCTGCCCAGATGCAAACAACAAACTAAGACTGTCTCCCACAGTCACCTTAGATAAATAACCCTGCAAACAAGCATGTGGGGGTCCTGAGGGGAGGCCCCACTACCAGACAGCCACACAAAGTGTGGCAAAGACTAAGAAGATCCCATTCCCCTTCTTAAAAGGAGGGGAAACTGAGGCCAGGAGCTAACAGGGACCTGCCTTGGTTCACACAGCTGCTTAGTGACTCAGCCAAAAAAAAAAAGAACTCAATTGTCTTGACCTTTAGGTGGTGCCTTCCACTATCGTATCCCCCCTCCCTAAACCAAACATAATTCTAGGGTCCCCAGTGTGAGGGATTAATTACCCTGTCAGTAGTAATAGTGTAGTAACAGTGGTAGTAATAATAGCAATGGCGTAACATTAAGAAGAAAACAATTGGGAAATTTTGGAAACGTTTATTATTTTTTTCTCTTCTGCACCTCAAAGCCAAGTTCCTTGAGGTCAGCATGGAGGGAGAACTAAAAAGTAAAGTAATTTAAAGTTCTTTAAAGCTGGGGAGAGAGAGGAGAGAAGGAAGCTCGCTTCCTCCAGCAGCGGTACTCACCAGCGCCCCTGTCTCAGGTAATGGACTGAAGAAGACACCCAGGTAAAACGCAGCACGCTTGGTATACATAGCGCAGGTGTTGCGCAAAGAGGCAGGTAGCAGCTGCTGTCATCACGCCTCTCACACATTCCAGGACGGCCTGCCGCCGCCGCCGCCGCCGTCGCCATCACCAGGGCACTGCCTACCTGCCAGCTTAATGAGGCCATCGTGGCCTCGCCTGCTGCCTGCTGTGTGTCCCGCCCAGAGGAGTGCCTCAGACCGTCTCCAGTCGCCCTAAGGGCAGCAAAAGTCCTTCCGCCCGGTGGAGCCATTCCCGCCTTGGCCCGCGGCTGGCGCGCGCCGTCCCACCCCCTTCCAGCTCTGGCCACGGAAAGCCCAGCAAGCGGAGGACGCTTTGGGCTCCAGGTCTGTCCCCTGCTTTCTCGTCCCCAAGAACCTAAAAGTCCTAGTCTAGCTCCTCTGAGGCTGAAGAGGCCAGGGACTTTGAGAGAGAGAGGCCACTTGGGAACTCTTTCCCAAACAAAGGCAGGATTGTTTGGCCTTATCAGTCTTTGGAAGTGCTTTCTGTCCTGGTCGCCTGGGCTCTAACAAGTTAGAGACTTGGCAAGCTTGGTCTGTATCTGAATGGCTGAGGAAGGGGCTAAGGGTGGTGTCACCCTGAGAATGGCCCCCTCATGGGCCCTTATTTCACTGTCCTGCTCTGCCTGGTGTATTCCCTGTTTCCTCATACCCTTTCTCCATCCTGTCTGACCTGGGGAGAGCACATCATGATGCTTATAAAAACGGCTATCCAGTTATGTGTTGGGCACTGCAAGATAAAGCATTCAATATGTCCATAGTAAGGGATGTTTGTCTCGAATTCACATACAAAACCCTTCCCTGAGGCTCAGAGTAGCTCCCTTTCCAGCTGAGGGGTTGTTGGAGGGGTTAGGGTGCATGACACAGGGTCTTACTCTAAAACTCATGCATGCCCTTTGCCACTGCGGCGCTTTCTGGTTTTATAGCTGAGGAAAATAAGGCTTAGTGACAAGGAAATCATGGAAAGCAATACCATTTATAAAAAAAAAAAAAATTAAGAATAAATCTAACCAGAAATATAAAGGGTCTGTATAAAGCAAACTACAAAGCAGTACTCCAAGAAATCAAGAGACCTACGTAAATGAAAAACATACAATGCTCTCGGATGGGTAAACTCAACATTGTGAGAATGTCAGTTCTACCCAAAGCAATCTACAAATACAAGTGCAATCCAAATACCAAGAGCATTCTTTAACAAGATGGGAAAACTAATTGTCAACTTTATATGGAAAGGAAACAAACCCCAGGTAATAAAGCATTATTGAAAACAAACAAAATTGGAGGCCTTGCACGATCTGACCTCAGAACCTGCTATGCAGCTATGGTAGTCGGGACAACTTGGTACTGGTACAATGACAGACACATTGACCAATGGAACAGAGCTGAGAATCCAGATGTAAATCCATCTACCTACTGCCATTTGATCTTTCACAGAGCCCCAAAGTCCATTAAACGGGGAGAAGACAGTCTTTTTTTTAACATGGCTTAGAACAGGTGCACCGTAGTCTTCCAGATGATATCTTTGTCTTATAACACTTTAAAAAAGCCCTTTACAGCAGATTTGCCCAATACAATGTGTCTTTTGGCTTCTTGACTGCTGCTTCCATAGGTATTGATTGTGGATCCAAGTAAAATGAAATCTTTGACAACTTCAATCTTTTCTCCATTTATCATGATGTTGCTTATTGGTCCAGTTGTGAGGATTTTTGTTTTCTTTACATTGAGGTGTAATTTATCAGGAGGGATCAGTCCATGGAGAAGGACGCCATGCTTGGCAAAGTAGGAGGCCAGTGAAAAATAGAAAGACCCTCAACAAGATGGACTGACACAGTGGCTGCAAAAATGGGCTCAGGCATAACAACAATTGTGAGGATGGCACAGTATTGGGCAGTGTTTTGTTCTGTTGTACATAGAGTCTCTATGAGTCAGAATCGACTTGACAGTGCCTAATAACAACAGTCCTTACTGAAGGCTGTAGTTCTTTGATTGTCATCAGTAAGTGCATAAACAATGTGAAGAACTCAAAGGGAAAAATGTTCCCAAGAAACCTGAGCTTCCAGACTAAGACGGACTAAGAAGGACCTAGTGGTCTACTTCTGGGGGAAAAAAAAAAAAAGTTAGTGAACACCTTACAAATAGCAGTGAAACATTGTCTGATAAAATGCTGGAAGATGAGTATTTCAGGTTGGAAGGCACTCAAAACAGACTGGGAAGATATGCAGACGATACAACCTTGCTTGCTGGAAGTGAAGAGGACTTGAAGCACTTATTGGGATGCGTATGCTAAAGGCAGATCATTTCCTATTAACATGTGTCTGAAGTATATTTAACCCAAATAAAGGCTGAGGTCTCTCATCTCTGGAGGAAGAAAATGAGTACTAGGGACAAAAATGGTCATGCTACAAAACAGCCATTCTGCACACAGGAGCCAGGATCCCATCTCAGTGTTAGCAGCACAGCTTCCAACCCAAATCACACTCTGTAGACCATCCAGCCTCTGAACATCCCAGTCTTCTATATAACAGGCAGTGCCCATCCTCTGGGTTCTGTGAGCACAAAGATGCTTAGAGATTTTCTCTTTAAGCAGTGATTGAAGGGTGCACAGAGGCTGCACAACACTCCCAATCCTAAATGGCATCAGCCACAGTCTCTGAGAACACTAGGAAAGTATGTGGAAATTTTCTGGAGCGAAAAGACTGTACTGACAGCTGCTCACTGTTTGAAAGGTGAGGAGCAATGACTGGGTTCTTGTTTTCCTGGAAACCCTAACGCCATTTCCAAGACATAGCTCAGCACGGTCCCTCAGTCCATTGGGACCTATGAGCACATCAAGGTACCTTCTGTTCATCTCCAGCCTGGGGGAATGAGTGTTGGTTAGATTATTGGGATTTGTGGACTGGGGACTGGGTGGTAGGTGAGGCTGCTAAAAGACCAGGCCTAGGTCACTGCTGCAGAGAGAAGGTAATACGGTCCATATTTGGACTGAGGTGTTGGAGGAAAGAAGTGAGGCACAACTTCTGCCCATTTTCCTCTTCCAAATTTGACTCTGCCACAGGCCTGCCTTGGGTTGGAACATCAATATCTTTATCTAATGCTGAGTTGAAGTTCCTATGACTCTCTGTATTGAGTGTTTCTTTGCAGAAATATGACTGCCACCCTGGGAGCTTACAATATCAAGAAAGTTAAAAACATGCAGCAAGTTATCCTGTGCTTCAAGCCTTCCCTCACCCAGAGTTTAGCAGAGTTTCAAATTTCAAAGACATCATGTTACTGAAGGTATCCTCTTGTCTCCATTTGGGCACACTCTCACAGGGTACTGGGGAGCCTCAGCTCATTCAGAGTCTCAGATTCCTCTCCCATTTCCATTTGACTGTTCTACTGGTCCCAGTGCAATAGAAGGGGATGGGGGGGCACTAAGAACAAGGAAGGAACAGGTAACCTCTTTCCTAGCTCAGAGCCCTGCTGGCAGAACATGATGGGAATTACCATTTCTCACCTTCTCTGACCAGCTGGAATACAATGCTCAACTGAACATAGCTGTGCAGACTAGTACCCTACCCAGGGTGAGGCCAGAGCTGGCGTGCAGTGTGGCAGCCTGGGGAATAACAGATAATGGCTGGTTGTCAGCCACACTCCAGGAAGTAGACCTGGAAGTGCAGAACAAGCAACAGTGCAAGCAAATCATCTAACACTATGACGAAGCCACCCAACTGTGTGGGGAACCCTCTGTACACTAAGAATATGGTAGTGGTAAAGAGACAAGCATCTTTCCTGCCTTGCTCCACAGAGTGATTATAAAGCACCATGGTCAGGAATTCCCTGGCCAGGAAGATACGTTACAGCAGGATTCACCATGGATGCCACCCAGGCATCTTCATCCAGCTCATTTCTGGTCCTTCCTTCATGGGAGAACAAGAGTAAAGTCTGGGACTGGGTTGAACTGAAGAGAGGACTCAGGGCAGAGACTCACTCTGCTTAGGGATCCCAGAGGTATGGTCTCTGCCCACCTTTCTCACTAAGAGCCAAAGTGAATGGTGATTCTTAAGCCCCTACCTCCTTTGAACACCCAGACCCTGAGCAGGAGGACATGGGAACCAGGAGGGGGAAAAAAAAAAAGCCAGAAGGGGGAAACAAGAGGGATCTGGGATGAGACTCTTCCCTTCTCTGTTCACAGGGTGACATCGAGGTCCTTTGGTGTGTAACAATGTGGCCCAGGGCATTGTCTGCCATGCATGTGAGAATAAACTTTCTAAGTTCTTTACAAGAATCTCAAGCTTTGGTCCCTGGTTACACAGAATAATGAATGTGTTGTAGCATAACTAAGTGACTAGACCCTGGATTCTGAAGCAAGTTCTACATTTATGTTTTAGGGGCTGTCAGGCTCATAATAAAGATCATTTCCTAGTGTGAATGACCTACCTTATGTGTCTTCTTTGAACATATTCACTCATACTCTTCTGTGCCTCAGGCAGGCTCTGATTGCATATTCTCCACTCTCTTCTCTGATCCTCCTGTTTAACAATTCATGAACTCTACCACAAGCCAAAACTCAAATCTGTATACTGTCCCCGACCTGTCAACATCTGTAATGTCAGATTCCTCGGTCTGACCCAATCAGGTGATTTAGTGTCCCCAGGAACTTGCTGCATGAGGCTTTCAACGATGGTCTTTTCTCCTTAAACCCACCCCCCAACACTCATCTGTCAGTTTGTCATTCTATGGGGGCTTGTGTGTTGCTGTGATGCTGGATCCTATGTCACTGGTATATCAAATACCAGCAGAGTCACCCATGGTGGACAGGTTTCAGCTGAGCTTTCAGACTAAGACAGACTAGGAAAAGGGACTTGGTAATATACTTCTAAAGAAAAAATTGGCCAGTGGAAAGGTTATGAATGTCAGCAGAACATTGCCTGGTATAGTGCCAGAAGATAAGCCTCTCAGGTTGCAAGACACTCAAAATATGTCTGAGAAAGACCTGCATCCTCAAAATAGACTTGACCTTAATGACGTGGATGAAGTAAAGCTTCCAGGATCTTCATTTGCTGATGTGATACCACTGAAAATGAGCAGAAACAGCTGCAAACACCATTGATAACTGGAGCATGGCATGTACAAAGTATGGACCCAGGAAAATGGGAAGTTGTCAAAAATGAAATGGAATGCATAAAGATTGAAATCCTAGACATTAGTGAGCTGATAAGGACTGGTATTGGCCATTTTGAATCACTTAATCATATGGCATACCATGCTGGGAATAACAAATTGGAGAGGAATGGTGTCACATTAATTATCTAAAAGGACAGTTCAAGATCTATTCTAAAGTGCAATGCTGTCAGTGATAGAATAGTATTCATACGCCTACAAGGAAGACCAGTTAATACAACTGTTATTTAGATTTATGCAGCTACCACTAATGCCAAAGATGAAGTAATTGAATATCTTTACTAACTTCTGCAGTCTGAAATGGATCAATATGTAGCAGAGATGCCTTGATAATTCTTGGTGTTTGGAATGGGGAAATTGGAAACAAAGGAGAAGGGTTGGTAGTTGAAAAATATGGCTTCAGTGATAGAAATGACCCCAGAGATCTCATGTTAGAATTTCACAAAACCAACAACTTATTTATTGCAAATAGCTTCATTCAACAACATAAATGTTGACTATGCACTTGGACTTCACCAAGTGGAATACACAGGAATCAAACTGACTACATCTGTGGAAAGAGACAATGGAGAAGCTCAACATCATCAGTCAGAACAAAGCCAGGGGTTAACTCTGGAACAGACCATCAATTCCTCATATTCAAGTTGAAGGTGAAGAATATTAAAACAAGTTCACAAGAGCCAAATTACAACCTTGAGTATATCCCACCCGAATTTGGAGACCATCCCAAGAACAGATTTGACAAATTGAACATAAATTACCAAAGACCAGACGAGTTGTGGGATGACATCAAGTGTCCTTCAGGCATATATGAAAAAAGCAAAAGGTCATTAAAATGACAGGAAATAAAGAAAAGCCCAGAGAGGCGGGACCAACATGGTGCTGTAGACAGAAGCACCACACCACCCCTCTATAGCAAAAAAACCCTGAAAACTAAGTAAAACAAATGTCAATCCTGGGTCCCTGAGCATCAGATGAAGAGATAAAGAACTTAACCAAGCACCAAATGGAATAAGAAACTGACAGAGAACAGAGAGCAAGGAGAGATACAAGCAGAGGTCCCCTATCAGCTAACAGAGCACGGATTCACCATCTTGGACTCCTGTTGGAGACAGGAGAACAGGAAAGCAGCTGCGTGGAGCTCCCAGCAGGAGACAGGGGACCTGGTAACCAGTGATGTACGCTTTCCCATGCCCCACCCTTCTTCCCCCGCTAGACCTCTGCCTCTGCCTTGCTGGCTGTGGTTACTTGACCGGCTAGGAGGCACTGGCTTCGTGCCACTTGGATTTGCCCTCACTACACCGCCTGCTCCTTCAGTGCTACTTCTTTGTTACTGGTGCTTTTTTTGGCTTCTTTTGGTTTCTTCCCTGCATCTCACCTCATCTGCCTCCTTTCTCTCGAACGCCTGGCTCCATGTACCATCTTTGCTTCTTCTTGACAGGCTGTGAAGTGCCACTAGGCTGGGGAACAGCCTCCCTAGTCTGTGCCACTACATTGGTGGGATCTAAGGGGTCTCTTTTGTTTTGTTTTGTTTGTTTTCTTTTTCTTTTCACAATTTGGGAGCCCCTTTTTTTAGCCAGGCTGTACTGTAGGGTTTGGGAGCCACTTCCTAGGTCTGCACAAACACACTGGTTGGATCCCTGGGGGCTTTTCTTTCTTTTTTATTATTTTTTCTTTTCTATTTCCCTCTTTGTCTTTCTTCATTTCTCAGTCTCTCATCTCTCTCTGTTTTCCTTCCCTTTCTGACTCCTGAATACCTGGTGCTGTGTGCCATCTCCACCTCTTCTAGATGGGCTGTGCTCCAAGTCCTGGGAGCCACTTCCCCAGTCACTTGTGGGATCCTTGGGGGTATTTCATTCTTTTAATTTTTATTTATATATATTTTTTTCTCTCTCTCTTTTTCCTTTTTGTTTTTCTCCATTTCTCAGTTTTTTGTCTCTCCACTCCAACAGCAAGCTCCTTCAACACATTTTGTTTGCCTTGGCTTCTGTTTCTCTCTCCTCTCTCTCTTCTTTCTTATACCCATCTTGGCTCCACACAACCTTCCCCCTCCCTCATGCCAACCTGCACCATGTGCTGAACACCACACCCCTGGGCAGCACAGGCATGGCTACTAGAACCTGCCCTACACTGACCCCTGGCCCATCCTGTAAGCTCCCATATGAGATACAAACAACTATTCCCAGCCCCTCTCCTTCAGCTGGACCTGCCCTGCTGCACCATAACTGAGTGACTTTCCCTGCCCATTGGACAAGGAGGTGAAAATTATTGTACTCACAGACAAGCAAACAACAAAGAACCCACAGTCTGCCTGCTTAGAAGTAAACAAATAAAAAAAAAGCAGGATGAAGCAATCTACAGTCATTAAATGAAAGAAATAACTACTGAATGTCCCGAAGATAGCAGACAGTATCAAAACATATATATATACAAAAAACAAACAAACAAAAGAAACCAAAACAGGACAGGATGGTTCCAGTAGGCGTCCAAAATAAAATACCAGATGACTTTCCAGTAGAAGAAAAGGCACTAGAACTACCTGGTAAGGAATTCAAATCTCTAATATTCAGAGATATCCAAGAGTTGAAGCAAAAAAGGGGGAAAAATGAGGGAAAAATCAACAAATTCATGGAAAAGGCAGGGAAATTCAAGGAAAAAATACAGAACAAAAAAAAAAAAAAAGAAAGAAAGAATTCAGGAAAATAATACAGGAACAAAATGCCAAAATAAATTCACAGCTAGAAATCATACAAAAACAATAACTAGAAATCCAAGAAGTAACAAGATTTCAGAAAAGGACAGGTCTGAGGAGCAGGTTTGAAACAATGGAAGACAAGATCAGCAAAATTGAACACAAACGCTTGGATACAATCTTGCTTGAGGAAAAATCAGAAAAAAGAATGAAGAAAAATGAAGAAACCCTGAGAATTATGTGGGGTACAATCAAAAGCAAAAATTTGTTAGTAATCTGAGTTCCAGAACAGGGAGAAAATGGAAAACACAGAGATGATCATTGAAGAAATTCTGATAGAAAACTTCACTACTGTCATAAAAGATGAAAAGCTGACCCTCCAAGAAGCTCAATGAACACCATAAGATAGACCCCAAAAGAAAATCACCAAGGCATATCATAATCACACTCACTAAAACCAAAGACAAAGAAAGAATCATGAGAGCAGCTTGAGAAAAACAAAAAGTCATATACAAAGGAGAAACAATAAGACTAAGCACTAATTACTTGGCAGAAACCATGCAGAGAAGAAGGCAATGGGTTGACATATATAAAAACTTGAAAGAAAAAAAATGTCAACCAAGAATAATATATCCTGCAAAACTCTTGTTCAAATATGGTGGTGAAATTAGGACATTCCCAGATAACCAGAAATTAAGAGGATATGTAAAAACCAAACCAACCTTACAAGAATCATTAAACGGAGTCCTTCAGTTTGAGAACAAACAACAGCAGACCACAGCCTGAACCTAGGATGAAAGATCACCACAGCCAGATACCAACGTATGAAATGAACCCTCAAGGACTATTCAAATCCAGAGGATTTACAACAGGGAACTGAAGAGGCTAATCTATAAATGACAACATCAGAACAATAAAAGAGGGAATAAATGGTGTAGGTATAGAACTTTCTAATGGAGAGAAAGACAAAGCAATACCAAGTAATAATAGACTGGATCAAACCTAGGAAGACAAGAGTAAAGTTCAAGGTAACCACAAAGAAAGTTAACAAACCTACTCATCGAAATAAAGAAAAACGTGAAGTCTCAGTAAAAACAAAATCTACAAAAACAAAAGAAATGAAAAAAATCATAAACAAAAGGAATTCAGTACAGGGGAGTAAGAGAAACAAAATGTCTGCAGTACAAAAAAAAATCACTAAAAATGATAATGACTGCAATAAACTCGCAAAAACAAAAAAACAAACACATTGCACTCAAGTTGATTCTGACACATAATGACCCTATAGGACAGAGTAGAACTGCCCCATAGAGTTTCCAGGGAGCATCTGATGGATTTGAACTGCTGACCTTTTGGTCAGCAGCCGTAGATCTTAACCGTGACGCCATCAGGATTTCCAGTAATCTCACAGCTATCGATAATTACACTGAATGTAAATGGCCTAAATGCACCCATAAAGAGATGGAGAGTGACAGAATAGGTAAAACAAACAAACAAAAAAACAGGATCCATCAATATGCTGTTTACAAGAGACATACCTTAGAAACAAAGATGTAAATTTATTAAAAATCAAAGAATGGAAAAAAATATAAATATCAAGAAACTGCTACCAAAAAAAGAGCAGAAGCAGAAATACTAATCTCAGATAAAATAGACTTTAAAACAAAATTCACCATTAAAGACAAAAAAGGGATGATCCATCATGAAGACATAACCATAATAAACATCTACACCACCAATGACGGGACTCTGAAATACGTAAAACAACCTCCAACAGCACTGAAAAGAGAAATGGACCATTCCACAGCAATAGTAGGAGACTTCAACATACCACTCTCGGTAAAGGACAGAACAACCAGAAAGAAACTCAAAAAAGCTAAAGGGCACAATCAGCCAACTTGACCTCATAGACATATATAGAACACTCCACCTGACAGATGCAAACTACACATTCTTTTCCAATGCACATGGAATGTTCTCCAGAATAGACTACATCTTAGGCCACAGAGCAACCCTCAACAAAATTCAAATCATTGAGGTAATACAAAGTGTCTGCTCTGGCCACAACACCATCAAACATCAAAGTAGAAACTAACAAAAGGAAGAGGAAAAAAAAAAAATCAATTACATGGAAACTGAGTAACATTCTTGCTTACAAATCACTGGGTAATAGAAGAAATCAGAGACAGAATTAAAAAATTCCTAGAATCAAATGAGAATGAAAACACATCATACCAAAACCTTTGGGAAAAAGCAAATGCATTGCTCAGAGGCCAGTTTATAGCAATAGATACACACATCAAAAAAGAAGAAAGGGACAAAGTAAACATTAGCTACACAACTCAAACACATAGAAAGAACAGCAAAAGAAGCCCACAGCCACCAGAAGAAAGGAAATTTAATACAGATCAGAGCAGAAATAAATGAAATAGAGAATAGAAAAACGATAGAAAGAATCAACAAAACGAAAAGTTCGTTCTTTGAAAAGATCAACAAAATCAACAAATCACTGGCCAAATTGACAAAAGAAAAACAGGAGAGGAAGCAAATAACCCAAATAAGAAACGAAATGGGGGACATTACAACAGACCCAACTGAAATAAAAATGATCATAACAGAGTATTATGAAAAACTATACTCCCTCAAATCTGAAAACCTAGAGGAAATGGGCAAATTTCTAGAAACACATTACCTACCCAAACTAACTCAAAATGATGTTGAAAATCTAAATAATCCCATAACAAGAGAAGAGATTGAAAAGGTAATAAAAACAAACTCTTAACAACAACAACAGATCCTGGCCCAGATGGCTTCACTAGGGAAGTCTACCAAACATTCAGACAAGAGCTTACACCAATACTAACCAAACTATTCCAGAACATAAAAAACAAAGTGATACTTTTGAATTCATTCTATGAAGCCAGCATAACCCTGATACCAAAACCAGGCAAAGACAACACACACAAAAAAAAAAAAAAAAGAGAGAGAGAATTACAGACCAATATCTCTCATGAATACAGATGCAAAAATTCTGGCCAATAGAATTCAGCATCATATCAAAAAAATAATACACCATGACCAAGTAGGATTCATAAAAAGTATGCAAGAATGATTCAACATTAGAAAATCAATCAATATAATCCATCAAATAAATAAAAGGAAAGAAAAAAAATAACATGGTCATCTCAATTGATGCAGAAAAGGCATTCAACAAAGTCCAATACCCTTTCCTCATAAAAACTCTCAATAAAATAGCTATAGAAGGGAAATTTCTCAACATAATAAAAGGCATCTCTACAAAACAAACAGCCAACATCATTCTTAATGGAGAGAGGCTGAAAACATTCCCCTTGAGAACAGAAACAAGCCAAGGATGCCCTTTATCACCACTCCTATTTAAACTTGTGCTGGAAGTCCTAGCTAGAGAAATAAGGCAAGAAAAAGAAATAAAGGGAATTCATTGGTAATGAAGAAGTTAAACTGTTCCTATTTGCTGATGATATGATACTACATGTAGGAAACCCAAAAGACTCCACGAAAAAACTACTGAAACTAATAGATTCAGTAGAATAGTGAGATACGATATAAACACAAAAATCAGTTGAATTCCTATACACCAATAAAGAGAATAATGAAAAGGAAATCAAGAAAACAATACTTTTTATAATAGCCCCTAAAAAAATAAAACACTTGGGAATAAATCTAACCAGGGTTCTAAAAGATCTGTACAAAGAAAACTAGGACCCACTGCTACAAGAAACCAAATGGAAAAACACACCATTCTCATGGATAGGTAGACTCAACATTGTGGAAAGGACAATTCTACCCAAAGCAATTTACAAATACAATGCAATCCCAATCCAAATATCAACAACATTCTTTAAAGAGATGGAAAAACTAATTATTAACTTTATATGGAAATGGAAGAAGCCATGGATAAATACAGTGCTATTGAAGAAGAAAAATAAAGTAGGAGGACTTGTACTACCTGACTTCAGAACCTACTATACAGCTACAGTAGTCAAAACAGCCTGGGACTGGTGCAAATACAGATACATTGACCAAAGGAACACAATACAGAACCCAGGTGTAAATCCGTCCACCTACTGTCGCCTGACCTTCCACACGGGCCCAAAGTCCACCAAATGTGCAAAAGACTTTCTTTTTAACTAACGGTGCTGGCAAAACTGGATGTCCATCTGTAAAAAAATGAAACAAGACCCATTCCTCACACTGTACACAAAAATCAATCAAAATGGATGAAAGACCTAAACATAAAATAAAAAAATAAAAACATCATAGAAGAAAAAATAGGATCAATTCTAGAGGCCCTAATACATGGCATTAACAGGATACAAACCATAACTAACAACACATAAACTCCAGAAGATGAGCTAGATAACTGGGTTCTTCTAAAAATTGAAAACTTATGCTCATCAAAAGACTGCACCAAAAGAATAAAAAGAGAACCTAGTGACCGAGAAAAAATATTTGGCTATTACAAATCACACAAGGGTCTATTCTCTAAAACCTACAGGAAAATCCAACACCTCTACAACAAAAAGACAAATAATCCATTTAAATCTGAGCAAAGGAAATGAACAGACATTTCACACACACACAAAAAGACATTCAAGCAGCTAGCAGACACATGAGGAAATGCTCAAGATCACCAGCCATTAGAAAAATGAAAATCAAAACCATAATGAGATACTATCTCACTCTGGCATTACTAGCATGAAAAAAAAAAAAAAAAAGGAAAAACAGGAAATAACAAATGTTGGAGAGCTGTGGAGAGATTGGAACACATATGGACTGATGGTGGGAATTGAAAATGATACAGCCATTTTAGAAAATGATATAGCGCTTCTTTAAAAAGCTAGAAATAGAAATCCATATGACCCAATAAATCAACTTCTAGAATATATCCTAGAGAAACAAGAGTCATCACAAGAACAGACACATGCACACCCATGTTCATTGCAGAATTGTTCACAGTTCCAAAGATGGAAACAACCTATATGCTCATCCACAGGTTAATGGATAAACTAATTATGGTGCATACACACAGTGGAGTACTACGCAGTGATGAACAATGATGAATCTGGGAAGCATCTCACAACATGGTGAATCTGGAGAGCTTTTATGCTGAGTGAATTAAGTCAATCACAAAAGGAAAAATAGTGTACAAGACCACTACTATAAAAACTCATGAAAATGTTTACACACAAAAAGAAACAAGCTTTGATAGGAGAGGAGGAATGAGGATTGAAAAATACTAAATAGACAATAGATAAGTGGTAACGTTGGTGAGGAAACCCTGGTGGCGTAGTGGTTAAGTGTTACGGCTGCTAACCAAAGGGTTGGCAGTTCAAATCCGCCAGGCGCTCCTTGGAAACTCTATGGGGCAGTTCTATTCTGTCCCATAGGGTTGCTATGGGTCAGAATTGACTCGATGCACTGGGTTTGGTTTGGTTTTTTGGTTAACGTTGGTGAAGTGTAAGACAGCACACGGTACTGGGGAAGCCAGCACAACTGTACAAGACAAGGTCATGGAACCTCCCTAGACACATCCAAACTCCCTGAAGGACCCGATTGCTGGCTGAGGGCTGTGGGGACCATGGTCTCAGTGACCATCTAGCTCAATTGACATAACATAGTTTATGAAGAAAATGTTCTACATTCTCCTTTGGTGAGTGGTAGCATCTGGGGTCTTAAAAGCCTATGAGCAGCCATCTAAGATACTCCACTGGTCTCATCCCTTTGAGAGCAAGGAAGAATGAAGAAAACTAAAGGTACAAGGGAAAGATTCGTCCAAACCACTAACGGAACAAAACTACCATGGCTTCTGCCAGACCAAGTCCAGTACAATTAGATGGTGCCAGGCTACCACCACTGACTGCTCTGACAAGGATCACAATTAAGGGTCCCAGACAGAGCTGGAGAAAAATGTAAGACAAAATTCTAACTCACAAAAAAAAGACCAGACTTACTGGCCTGAGAGAGACTGGAGAAACCCTGAGAATATGCCCCCCAGACACCATTTTAGTTCAGTTCGTTGTAGCTGTTAGGTGGCATGGAGTTTTCCTAGAGACCCTACATACAATAGAATAAAACACCACCTGGTCCTGTGTTAACTTCACAATCATTGCTATGTTTGAGCTCATTGTTGTAGTCACCGTGTCAAACCATCTCAGTGGGGGCATTCCCGTTTTTCACTGACCCTATACTTTACCAAGCATGATGTCCTCCTCTGGGGACTGATCCCTCCTGATAACATGTCCAAAGTACAGGAGAACAAGTTTCACCATCCTCACTTCTAAGGAGCATTCTGGCTATACTTTCTAAACAGATTTGTTTATTTTTCTGACAGGTTCTCTGAAGGTGCTATTTTTTCCTATGTATCCTTGGAAAGATGCCCACATTGTATATGATTAGGGCTCAATAACTCTGGGGACTTTTCCTCTGGGGTGCAGAGAAGTCAAACTTCTAGTACAGAAAAGCCAAGACTCACTCTTGCCCAGACAAGGCCTTTCTGGCATAACATTGAGGGTAGCAGGGGACAATCCTGGTGCCAGATTCATAAAAACTTTCTGCTGATATTATTTCAGTGTTGAGTAGTGAGAAACAGCATCCCACACCCTCCTGTGGACACCTACAGGGTTGCATCCCCTGCTACAGGCCTACAGCTCGGAGGCTACCTGTACTCCAAGTCACCCAGGTCCCAGAGCAGCATGTGGGAGGTCCATCCCAAAGCAGGACTGGGCAGGACTGAGAAGAGGACAGAGGATAGGGCTGTGGATGCCTGTCCTTTCCCCAAAAGACAGCAAGACAGCACTGATTTTGAGATCAGGAAGGAGACTTGAAACCAATAGGATTAGATTGCAAACTGCCTTGATTCAGCCCAGTCTCCACAGACACTGCAGTTCTGACTCTCTCCAAACAACAGAGATGCCTAGAGGTAGAACATCCTAAAGGCCGGTAGCTGTCTTCCAAATTTCTTGGCAAAGATGAGTGAGTGCCTCCAGTGCTGCATTCATTTGTTGAAACAACTCAACTGGTATTCCATCAATTTCTGGAACCCTTGTTTTTAGCCAGTACCTTCAGTGCAGCTTGGACCTCTTCCTTCAGTACTATCGATTCTTGATCACATGCTACCTCATGAAATGGCTGAACATTGATCAATTCTTTTTAATACACTGACTCTGTGTATACCTTGCACCTTCTTTTGATGCTTCCCTCAGCATTTAATACTTTCCGCATAGAATCCTTCAGTATTGCAACTCGAGGCTTGAATTTTTTCTTCAGTTCTTTCACCTTAAGAAATGGTAAGGATGTTCTTCCCTTTTTTGTTTTCTATCTCCATATATTTGCACATTTCATTGTAATACATACTTTGCTTTCTTGAGAAGCCCTTTGAAATCTGTTCATGTCTTACTTCATCATTTCTTCTGTTCACTTTAGCTGCTCTATCTTTCAGTGTCTCTTCTGACATTCATTATGATCTTTTTTTTCTTTTCTGTCTTTTTAATGTACGATGTCCTTGATATCACTCCACAACTCATCTGGTCTTCAGTTGTTAGTATATAATGTGTCAAATCTATTCTTCAGATGGTCTCTCAATTCAGGTGGGATATACTCAAGGCCATACTTTGGCCTTTGTGGACTTGTTCAAATTTTCTTCAAATTCTGCTTGAACTTGCATATGAACAATTGATGGTCAGTTCTGCAGTTAGCCTCTGGCTTTGTTCTGACTGATCATTAGTGAGAACAAGGAGCCAGTGATGGTTGAGATTATGTGTCAATTTGGCTAGGCCTTGATTCTCAATATTGTATGACTGTTCTCCATTTCATGTGTTTTAAATCCTAGCCTGTACATAAAAACCCAAACCAGACCCACTGCCGTGGAGTCAATTCCGACTCATAGCGACCCAATAGGACAGAGTAGAACTGCCCCATAGAGTTTCCAAGGAGTGCCTAGTGAATTTGAACTGCCAACGTCTTGGTTAGGAGGTGTAGCACTTAACCACTATGCCACCAGAGTTTTCAGCCTTTACATACTAATGTACATATTAATGAAGCATATTAGTGTGGGTGTTGAGCCACAGCCTTGCAGGAATTATGCCTTTCCCTGGGGTGTGGCCTGCATCCAAGGTATATATATGCATGCCTTGACAAGGCTGTTTCTCTCTGCATCTGGATCCAGCCTCCAGTTTGTGATCATCTGGCCTCCAGTTCTTCAGACTTGAGTTAGAGACTTGCAATCTGACCAGTCAATTCTGGGATTTCCTGGCCTCTGCAGCACCCTGGGCCTGTGGCTTATCGTCTGACCAGATTCATCATCTTCCACAGCCTTGTAAGCCAGAAGCGTGTGGTCTGACCTGCCAGTTTGGGTTTGTCAGTCTCTGGAGCCACATGTAGCATTGTGGGTCAGGAGCAGTCTAAGCCTGACCCGTGGATTTAGAACTTTCCAGCCTCCACGAATGCATGAGTCATTTCCTAGATATGGTTTGTGAGTTCTGTGAGAAGTTGCAGTGAATTATGTAACTCAAAGATGGGAGGAAGAGTACTGTGGGGAGGGGGATTAGTTAGTGTCAGAGATGATGGAGTTGTACAGCAGTCTGGAAAACTTGGACATTTGGAACGTCTTTAACCTCTGCCTCATAAGAACCAGCTTTGTGCTGATTCTTATAAAGAAATAATTCATTTCATGGGACAGTGAAAAATGCTGAGCTGAGGGGGTGGAGCCAAGATGGTGGAATAGACAGATGCTTCCAGCAAGCCCTCTTACAACAAAGAGCTGAAAAAACAAGTGAAATGAGTATATTTATGACAAGCTAGGAGCCCTGAACATCAAAGGCAAGCTTAGAAAATGAACTGAGGGCCGGGGGAGAGAAAGACGGTTCAGAAGCAGAGAAGAGTTACTGGACTTGAATCACTGGGAGCCACCAGGCACCATTCCTGGGAGCAGTGGCAGTGGGCTGGTACTAGAATTCGGCCACAGTTTCCTCAGGGAGGAGCAGCCAGCCACACAGCCTACTCACATCTCCAGAACCAGAGAAAAATGGTGCTCTCGGCAAAAGCTAAGTACTTGCATATAATTTACTGTGCCCCTCCCCCACCCCCCGCTCCCAAGCCAGTTTCAGCAGCTGATTTCACTGGGCCTGAGATAGGCCCTGTTGAGCACCAAGAACTATCCTCCCAGCCTTGGAGAAGGAATAAATTTGCAATTGGGGAAAAAGAAATTTGCCAGCTCCAATAACCGGGGGAGCTCAGGACAGAAGTGGCTCCTGTCCAGGCATAAACAGTCTGTGGACTTTGAGAACCTTTCCCCTCTGCATGGACCTGGATGGGCCTATTTCAGGAGAATAGGCTCTTGTTGGCAGACTCCAACCATTTCAGCGGTGGGGCAGAGAGGTCAGTGTTTGATGTTTGACATTGCTTTGTCTTTTAAACAGGGTCCTCACCTACCCACAACAGGGGCCGAAGGACTGGTGCCTCCTTTCAGGTCACGCAGCCACCCACGCCAGGGGTCCAAGGATAACTGGTTCCTCCAAGTCCTTACAACCAAAAATATTGGGTGCCCATGGTCTGTCTGCAGAACCCACTCACCTGTACGCTCTAGGGAACAGGGACATCCTTTCCTCAGAGGCACGTGGGGGGTGATTCTCAGCCCTCTGCCTTGTTCAGAGTGTGACCCCCTGCTGCAACCAGATACTGGTACCTACACCAATCAAGCCTGCCCCCTAAGACTTTAGGATAGAGCATGTTCTACACACTTGATAATCATCTACCTAGACACCTGAGCTGAATTCATACAAGAAAAGTGAATGGACTCCTAGACTGATATACCTGATAACAGCTCTAGCCATCTGGGGACAGGATATCAGAGCTGTAAGGCAAAAATAATCAAGCTAACTCACTCAAGCAAACCATTTGGGCATATCAAAACAAAACAAAGCAAGAAGCTATGACACAGTAAGCAAACAGAAAATAAACTAATACAATAACTTATAGATGGCTTGGAGACAACAGTAAATATCAAGTCACATAAAGAAACAGACCATGATCACTTCAACAAGCTCTCAAAACAAAGAATCAAAGGATCTTCTAGATGAAAGTGCATTCCTGGAATTACTAGAGGCAAAATACAAAAGATTAATATACAAAAACCTTCAAGACATCAGGAAGGAAATGAGACAATATGCAGAACAAGCCAAGGAACACACAGATAAAGCAATTGAAGAAATTAAACAGATTATTCAGGAACATAATGAAAGATTTAATAAGCTGGAAAAATCCATAGACAGACAGCAATCAGAAACTCAGAAGATTAACAATAAAATTACAGAAGTAGACAACTCAATAGAAAGTCAGAGGAGCAGAATTGAGCAAGTAGAAGCCAGAATTTCTGAACTTGAAGATAAAGCACTTGGCAGTAATATAGATAAAGAAAAATCAGATAAAAGCATTAAAAAAAAAATGAAGAAACCTTAAGAATCATGTGGGGCTCTATCAAGAGAAATAACCTATGAGTGATTGGAGTACAGAACAAGGAGGGCTAACAGAAAATACATAGAGAATTGTTGAAGGTTTGTTGGCAGAAAACTTCCCTGATATTGTGAAAGATGAGAAGATATCTATCCAAGATGCTCATTGAACTCCACATAAGGTAGACTTTAAAAGAAAGTCACCAAGACATATTATAATCAAACTTGCCAAAACCAAAGAAAAAGAGAGAATTATAAGAGCAGTGAGGGATAAACGAAAAGTCACCTACAAAGAAGAGCCAATAAGAATAAGCATGGACTACTCGGCAGAAACCATGCAGGCAAGAAGGTAATGGGATGACTTATTTTAAAAATTGAAGGAAAAAAATTGTCTGCCAAGAATCTTATATCCAGCAAAACTGTCTCTCAAATATGAAGGTAAAATTAGGACATTTCCAGATAAACAGAAGTTTAGGGAATTCGTAAAAACCAAACCAAAACTACAAGAAATACTAAAGGGAGTTCTTTGGTTAAAAAATCAATAATATTGGGTATCAACTCAAAACTAGAACACTGGGCAGAGCAATCAGAAGTCAATCTAGACAGGGAAATCACAAAAATATATCAAGATAAAAAAATGCTCAAAACAGGGAAACAGAGATGTTATTATGTAAAAGAAGACAACTTTAAAAGAATAAAGAGGGACTAAGAAATTTTTTTTTTTTTTTAAGAAATGTAGTCATAAAAAAAAATGTAGTCATAGATCTTCCATATGGAGAGGAAGACAAGGCAATACAAAGAAATAAAAGTTAAGTTTAAATTTAGAAAAATAGGGGTAAATAATAAGGTAACCACAAAGGAGACAAACTATCCTAGACATCAAAATAAAATACAAGTAAAAAATAGAGACTCAGCGGAAACAAAATCAACAACAACGAATGTGAGGAAAGGACAATATATAATCTACTGAGCGCATAAAATTAAGTGGGAAAAAGAAACGGTCAACAACACACAAAAAAGACATCAAAATGATAGCACTAAATTCATGTCTATTCACAATTACGCTGAATGTAAATTGAATAAATGCACCAATAAAGAGACAGAGAGTGGAAGAATGGATTAAAAAACACGATCCTTCTATATGCTGCCTACATGAGACACAACTTAGACTCAGAGACATAAACTAAAACTCAAAGGATGGAAAAAAATATCAAGCAAACAACAATCAAAAAAGAGCAGGAGTGGCAATATTAATTTCTGACAAAATAGACTTTACAGTTAAATCCATCATAAAGGATAAGGAAGGACACTATATAACGATTAAAGGGACAATATACCAAGAAGATATAACCATATTAAACACTTATGCACCCAATGACAGGGCTGCAAGATACATAAAACAAGCTCTATCAGCATTGAAAAGTGAGATGGACAGCCCCACAGTTATAGTAGGAGACTTCAACACGCCACTTTCAGTGAAGGACAGGACATCCAGAAAGAAGCTCAATAAAGACACGGAAGACCTAAATGCCACAATCAACCCACTTGACCTCATAGGCATATATAGAACACTCCACCCAACAGCAGCCAAGTATACTTTCTTTTCTAGTGTACATGGAACAGTCTCTAGAATAGACCACATATTAGGCCATAAAGCAAGCCTTAGCAGAATCCGAAACATTGAAATATTACAAAGCATCTTCTCTGACCATAAGGCCTTAAAAGTGGAAATCAATAACAGGAAAAGCAGGGAAAAGAAATCAAACACTTGGAAACTGAACAATACCCTGCTCAAAAAAGACTGGATTATAAATGACATTAAGGATGGAATAAAGAAATTCATAGAATCCAATGAGAATGAAAACACTTCCTATTAGAACCTTTGGGACACAGCGAAAGCAGTGCTCAGAGGTCAATTTATATCAATAATTGCACACATCCAAAAAGAAGAAAGGGCCAAAATCAAAGAATTATCCCTGCAACTAAAATAGAGAGCAACAAAAGAAACCCTCAGGCACCGGAAGAAAACAAATGATAAAACTTAGAGCAGAACTAAATGAAATAGAAAACAGAAAAACAATTGGAAGAATTAACAAGACCAAAAGCTGGTTCTTTGAAAAAATTAACAATATTGATAAACCATTGGCCAAACTGACAAAAGAAAAACAGGAGAGGAAGCAAATAGCCCTAGTAAGAAATGAGATGGGCGATATTACAACAGACCCAACTGAAATTAAAAGAATCATATTGGATTACTATGAAAAATTGTACTCAGACAAATTTGAAAACCTAGAAGAAAGAGGTGATTTCCTAGAAACACACTACCTACCTAAACTGACACAAACAGAGGTAGAACAACTAAATAGACCCATAAAAAAAGAAGAAATTGAAAAGGTAATCAAAAAACTCCCAACAAAAAAAGCCCTGGCCCAGATGGCTTCACTGCAGAGTTCTACCAAACTTTCAGAGAAGAGTTAACACCACTACTACTAAAGGCATTTCAGAGCATAGAAAAGGACAGAATACTACAAAACTCATTCTGCAAAGCTGGCACATCCCTGATACCAAAACCATGTAAAGATACCACAAAAAAAGAAAATTACAGACTTATATCCCTCATGAACTTAGATGCAAAAATCTTCAACAAAATTCTAGCCAATAGAATTCAACAATATATCAAAAAAATAATTCACCATGACCAAGTGGAATTCATACCAGGTATGCAGGGATTGTTCAACATTAGAAAAACAATAAATGTAACCCATCATATAAATAAAAGACAAGAATCACATGATTTTGTCAATTGATGCAGAAAAGGCATTTGGCAAAGTCCAGCACACATTCATGATAAAAACTCTCAGCAAAACAGGAATAGAAGGAAAATTCCTCAGTGTAATAAAGGCATTTATACAAAGCCAACAGCCAACATCATCCTAAATGGAGAGGGTCTGAAAGCATTCCCCTTGAGAATGTGAACCAGACAAGGATGCCCTTTATCACCACTCTTATTCAACATTATGCTGGAAGTCCTAGCCAGAGGAATTAGGCTAGATAAAGAAATAAAGGGCATCCAGATTGGCAAGGAAGAAGTAAAAGTATCTCTATTTGCAGATGATATGATCTTATACACAGAAAATCCTAAGGAATCCTCAAGAAAATTACTGAAACTAATAGGTCAGTAGAGTATAAGGATAAAGATAAACATACAAAAATCAGTTGGATTCCTCTACACCAACAAAAAGAACATCAAAGGGGAATTCACCAAATACCATTTACAGTAGCCCCCAAGAAGTTAAAATACTTAGGAATAAATCTTACCAGAGATGTAAAAGGCTTATACAAAGAAAACTACAAAACACTTCTGCAAGAAACCAAAAGAGACCTACGTAAGTGGAAAAACATACCTTGCTCATGGATAGGAAGACTCAACATTATAAAAATGTCTATTCTACCAAAAGCGATCTATAGATTTAATGCAATTCTGATCCAAATCCCAACGACATTCTTTAATGAGATGGAGAAACAAATCACCCACTTCATATGGAAGGGAAAGAGGCCCCAGATAAGTAAAGCATTACTGTAAAAGAAGAACAAAGTGGGAGGCCTCACTCTACCTGATTTTAGGACCTATTATCCCGCCACAGTAGTCAAAACAGCCTGGTACTGGTACAACAGTAGATACATAGACCAATGGAACAGAATTGAGAATCCAGACATAAATCCATCCACATATGAGCAGTTGATATTTGACGAAGTCCCCAAAGCAGTTAAATTGCGAAAAGAGAGTCTCTTTAACAAATGGTGCTGGCATAACTGGATATCTATCTGCAAAAAAAAAAATGAAACAGGACCCATACCTCACACCTTGCACAAAAACAAATTCAAAATGGATCAAAGACCTAAATATAAAATCTAACACAGTTAAGATCATGGAAGAAAATATAGGGACAACTTTAGGAGCCCTAATACATGGCATAAACAGTATAGAAAACATTATAAAGAATGTAGAAGAAAAACTAGATAACTGGGAGCTCCTAAAAATCAAACACCTATGCTCATCCAAAGACTTCACCAAAAGAGTAAAAAGATTACCTACAGACTGGGAAAAAGTTTTTAGCTATGACATTTCCGATCAGCTCCAGATCTCTAAAATTGACATGATACTGCAAAAACTCAACTACAAAAAGACAAACAACCCAATTAAAAAATGGGCAAAAGATATGAATAGACCACTAAAGAAGACATTCAAGTAGCTAACAGATACATAAAGAAATGCTCATGATCATTAGCCGTTAGAGAAATGCAAATCGAAACTACAATGAGATTCCATCTCACTCCAACAAGGCTGGCATTAATCCAAGAAACACAAAATAATAAATCCTGGAGAGGCTGTGGAGAGATTGGAACACTTCTACACTGCTGGTGGGAATGTAAAATGGTACAACCCTTTGGAAGTCTATCTGGCACTTCCTTGAAAAGCAGAAATAGGACTACCATACGATCCTGCAATCCCACTCCTTGGAATATACCCTAGAGAAATAAGAGCCTTTACACAAACAGATATAGGCACACCCATGTTCATTGCAGCACTGTTCACAATAGCAAAAAGATGGAAGCAACCAAGGTGCCCATCAATGGATGAATGGATAAATAAATTATGGTATATTCACACAATGGAATACTAAGCATCAATAAAGAACAATGATGAATCTGTGAAACATTTCATAGCATGGAGGAATCTGGAAGGCATTATGCTGAGTGAAATTAGTCAGTTGTAAAAGGACAGATATTGTGTAGGACCACTATTGTAAGAACTGGAGAAATAGTTTAAACAGTGAAGAAAATATTCTTTGATAGTTTCAAAAGGGGGGAGTGAGGGAGGGTGAGAGAGGGGTATTCACTAATTAGGTAGTAGACAAGAATTACTTTAGGTGATGGGAAAGACAACACTCAATACAGGCAAGGTCAGCACAATTGGACTAAACTAAAAGTAAAGAAGTTTCCTGAATAAACTGAATGCTTTGTAGGCCAGTGTAGCAGGGGCAGGGGTCTGGGGACCATGGTTTCTGGGGACATCTAGGTCAATTGGCATAATAAAATCTATTAAGAAAACATTCTGCATCCCACTTTGGAGAGTGTTGTCTGGGGTCTGTTTAAGTGGCCATCTAAGATGCATCAGTTGGTCTCAACCCACCTGGACCAAAGGAGAATGAAGAACACCAAGGACACAAGGTAATTATGAGCCCAAGAGATAGAAAGGGCCATGTAAACCAGAGACTACATCATCCTGAGACCAGAAGAACTAGATGGTGCCCGGCTACAACAGATGACTGCCCTGACAGGCAACACAACAGAGAACCCCCGAGGGAGCAGGAGAGCAGTGGGATGCAGACCCCCAAAAGACCAGACTTAATGGTTTGACAGAGACTAGAAGGACCCCAGTGGTCATGGCCCCCAGACCTTCTATTGGCCCAGGACAGGAACCATTCCCAAAGCAAACTACTTCAGACAGAGATTGGACTGTACAATGGGATGGAGAGGGATGCTGGTGAAGAGTGAGCTTCTTGGATCAGGTGGACACTTGAGACTATGTTGGCATCTCCTGCCTGGAGGGGAGATGAGAGGGTGGAGGGGGTTAGAAGCTTGCAAAATGGACACAAAAAGACACAGTGGAGGGAGGGAGCGGGCTATCTTATGAGGGGGAGAACAATTGGGAGTATGTAGCAAGATGTTTATAAGTTTTTGCGTGAGAGGCTGACTTGTTTGTAAACTTTCACTTAAAGCACAATAAAAATTTTTTAAAAATAGTGCTGAGTTGAGGCCCAAGGCAGTATCTGGTATGCAAATATAAATAATAACCCCCCTCAGGCTTCACAAGGATCTCCAGTTTTATTCCCTGAATAAAGGATTCAATCTCTATGCACCACTGGATCCACCTAATCTTCTATCTATGGCTTACCTGTGATTTAAATTGCCTCAATATGAGAAGAGGCTTATTTCTCTTTTTCATGAATAAAAAGTCACTTGATCCCCACTGTCCATGAGACAGCCTCTGACCACATCTTTGTTCTCCATCCTTTCTATGTTCTCCTGGCAGCCCACACCACACACACCCTAAACATAAACATGTGCACAGTATTTCTGCACTTTCTTATCACTATCTGACCGGAGTTGAGTTTCACGAGAGAAGCCTCCTTTGAAGGGGACCATGTACCTGAACTGGCCCAGGATATCAGCCTTATCTCCTGTTCCAGGGACAACCACATGAAAAGGCTGGCATGCGGAGCTGAGGCAGAGCCTGAGGCCTGATAGACACTTCCCACAAGAACCACCTTCCTGAGGAGCCTATTACCTTCCCTGGTTCAGGTTTCCACAGCTGTCAGTTGTGTTCCTTCTCCGTGATTCCAGGGAAACTCATGCCTTGGCAAAGAGGACCTCAGCCGGGCCCTTGACTCAGACTGGGGGACAAGATGGCAGGATATACTCCGACCAAAAAGTTCACCAACTTCCCAGTCAATTAGCAATCTCGGGCCACTCCAGACCATAGCTTTTGCCCACAATTTGCAGCCTGGCTTCTGGGCTATACTGCACCTTGCAGGCACTGGGTTTTCACTGCCTTTTGTCAAAGAGATTACAGGAAAGCTGTGCTCCTGATATCTATCAACAACTAAATGATTCGTGAGGGTCATTCAACGACAAGCATGGTGTTGGGTCTGGAGTCAAAATATTGACCATGACGTTGACCTAATTACCTGGTGTCGAAGTGACCTCAGTTTTCGCTCCATTGATCACTGGGCTTTGTTTTTAGTGGTGTGTGACCCTGATCGGGGCAAAACTAAGCAAGAATGAAAAAGTATCCTGTTCTAAAAATCACAACTTTAATTTGTTAAGCACGTGTCACCTCGATTACAGTATTTCTCTTGGTAAAACAGGTGATTGAAGCTGAAGAAAGCTTGTAGACCATCATGTAACATGGTTTTCAAATTGTGAAGCAGCTTAGATAGAGAGAAGTGGAAAGGGATCAATCCCTGGGCCCCACAGCATGTCAAACAGAGCTACGCATTCATCCATTTTGTTTTATGCAAAAGTGAAATTCTTCCTTTAAAGAATAATATGTTTAGTTTAAGAAAGTGAAAATATTTAAATACACTGATACAGACTTTCCTGCTTCTTTAAATAAGAATAAGTGGCCAAGAAATTAAAGTGATGGAATGGTTAATCAGGGAGTTGTCAACAGGAACAGGACTGGAGTGTGTTCTCCCACCTCCCAAGCCAGCCTCTTTCAGTCAGCAGACAGTGCTATTCACACTGTCCTCCAAGACTCTCTGGCCAACTCGTCATCCTGGATGTTCAGATATGTTACTGAAGAGGCTGCCCCTTATAGAACCTCGTGGCCCATCAAATCTTCAGCAGAGCTTAAATTAGCCTCCTTGAACTCTCTGTAAAGAGGTAGAGTCTGAGATGCCTGAAATTTTTCTTTAATCCCTCTGTTAATGTGACTCAATATGTTACTCTACCACAGAGCACTGGAACCACTAGGAGAAAAACTTGCCCAGGTCCAAATGGCAATTCTTCATTTAGCACAGGTTTCATGCATATCATTCTTTCATTACAACTCTATCTCTCCCCAGCTAACCAACTCCAATTTTTATCTCTTCTCCTAAAGGGAACTGGGTATCCTATGTCCAGACAACAGCTCTGTGCAGTAGTGTTGGGAGCCCTAAGGACAACAGTGACATGCCAGGAAGTTCACAGCCATGTGCTTACAGTGACCCAGGGGGAGAAAGGTTATGAGGGCACCTAGGGAAAGACTATGCCCACAGTCTACAAAACTGGTTCACCTGGTTTCACAGAGGGTATCTATGAAACTTTCTCCAGGTGACACAGAGAACCTGGGGTTGAGCTGGAGACATGAATTGTTGCCAAGGCAGGGCCCCAAAATGCTTAAAGACCTTTTCTCTGTCTCTGTTTCTCTCTAACACACAGACCCAAAGCAACTTCCTTCTGTGAAAACAAAGAACCTCAGGATAGGGTTGTTGTTAGGTGCTGTTGAGTCAGTTCTGACTCATGGTGACCCTATGTACAACAGAATGAAACAACGCCTAGTCTTGTATTATCCTCACAATCCTTGCTATGCTTGAGCCCATTGTTGCAGTCACCGTGTCAATCCATTATGTTGAAAGTCTTCTTTTTTGCTGACCTTCACTTTACCAGGCATGGTGTCCTTCTCCAGGGATTGATCCCTCCTGGTAACATGTCCAAAGTATGTAAGATGCAGTCTCCCCATCCTTGCTTCTATGGAGCATTCTGGTTGTATTTCTTCCAAGAGAGATTTGTTCCTTCTTTCGACAGGCCATGGTATATTGAATATTCTTTGGCAACACTGTAATTCAAAGGCATCAATTCTTCAATGGTCTTCCTTATTCATCACAGAGTTTTCACATGCATATGGAGCAATTGAAAACACCATGGCTTGGGTCAGGCACAGCTTAGTCTTCAAGGTGACATCTTTGCTTTTTAACACTTTAAAGAGGTCTTTTGCAGCATGTTCGCCCAATGCAATGTGCTGTTTGATTTCTTGACCGCTGCTTCCATGGGTGTTGATTGTGGATCCAAGTAAAATTAAATCCTTGACAACTTCAATCCTTTCTCCATTTATCAAGATATTGCTTATTAGTCCACTTGTGAGGATTTTTGTTTTCTTTATGTTGAGGTGTAATCCATACTGAAGGCTGTGGTCTTTGTTTTCATTAGTAAGTGCTTCAAGTCCTCTTCACCTTCAGCAAGCAAAGTTGTGTAATCTGCATAATGCAGGTTGTTAATACATCTTCCTCCAATCATGATGCCCAGTACTTTTTCATATAGTCCAACCTCTTGGATTATTTGCTTAAAATGCATATTGAATAAGTATGGTCAAATGGTATTTACCCTGATACAAAACTTTCCTGACGTTAAACCATGAAGTATCCCCTTGTTCTGTTTCAACGGCTGCCTCTTGATCCATGTACAGATTCCTCTAAAGCACAATTAAGTGTTCTGGAATTCCCATTCTCTGCAATGTTATCCATAATTTGTTATGATCCACACAGTAGAATGCCTTAGGGTAGTCAATAAAACAGAGGTAAACTTCTTTCTAGCATTCTCTGCTTTCAGCCAGGATCCATCTGACATCAGAAATGATACCTCTGGTTCCATGTCACCTTCCAAATTGGGCTTGAATTTCTGGCAGTTCCCTGTTGATATACTGCCACAGACTCTTTTGAATGATCTTCAGCAAAATTTTACTTGCAAGTGTTAGGGTGGTAGAGGAGAAAGAGCCTGTGTTGGTGGAGGGGCGGGGGGTGGGGACAGTGGAGAATGCTGAACTGAGACTCCTGTCCTTGTTCCGCGTGGGGACTCCAAGCACCACCTGTGACAGGTCCAGGGCAGTTTCTGGTATGCAAATATAAATAATACCTCCTCAGCCTT
The DNA here is from genome assembly GCF_030014295.1 of Loxodonta africana. Classification (NCBI taxonomy): domain Eukaryota; kingdom Metazoa; phylum Chordata; class Mammalia; order Proboscidea; family Elephantidae; genus Loxodonta; species Loxodonta africana. Next base: position 35,829,655 of record NC_087351.1, read on the forward strand.
CATGGGGATCTCTAGTTTTATTCTCTGAATAAAGAATTCAATCTCTATCACCCCTGAACTTACCCAATTCACTTGCTTTGGCTTACCCTTGATTTAAGGTAATTCTCTCTCTATTTTTTTTTCTCTCTATGGCTTACCCTAAGCCACTCCTGTTTTGTTGTTGTTAGGTGCCGTTGAGTTTGTTCTGACTCATAGCAACCCCATGTACCGTAGAACAAAACACTGCCCAGTCCTGCACCATGCTCACAATCATTGCTACCCTTGAGCCTATTGTTGCAACCACTGAGTCAATCCATCTCGTTGAGGGTCTTTCTCTTTTCCACTGACCCTGTACTTCACCAAGCATGATGTCCTTCTCCAGGGACTGATTCTTCCTGATAACATGGCCAAGGTATGTAAGACACAGTCTCACCATCCTTGCTTCTAAGGAGCATTCTGATTGTACTTCCTCCAAGAGAGATTTGTTCATTCTTTTGGGAGTTCATGGTATATTCAATATTATTCCCCAACATCACTATTCAAAGGTATCAATTTTCTTCAGTCTTCCTTATTCATTGTCCAGCTTTTTCATGCATATGCATATGAGATGATTGAAAATACTGTGACTTGGGTCAGGCACAACTTAGTCTTCAAGGTGACATCTTTGCTTTTCAAAACTTTGAAGAGGTCTTTTGCAGCGGGTTTGCCAATGCAATGTGTCCTTTTTTTTTCTTGACTGCTGCTTCCAAGGGTGTTTATTGTGGATACAAGTAAAATGAAATCCTTGACAACTTCAGTCTTTTCTCCATTTATCATGATGTTGCTTATTGGCTCAGTTGTGAAGATTTTTATTTTCTTTTTTTTGTATTGAGGTGTAATTAATGCTGAAGGCTGTGGTCTTTGATCTTCATCGGTAGGTGCTTCAAGTCTTCTTCACTTTCAGCAAGCAAGGTTGTTTCATCTGCATATCACAAGTTGTTAATGAGTCTTCCTCTGATCCTGATGCTCAGTTCTTCTTCATATCGTCCAGTTTCTCGGATTATTTACTCAGCATACAGATTGAATAGGTATGGTGAAAAAAACACAACTCTGATGCCACCTTTCCTGACTTTAAACCATGCAGTATCCCCCTGTCCAAACAACTGCCTCTCGATCTATGTGCAGGTTCCACATGAGCACAATTAAATGTTCTGAAATTCTCGTTCTTTGCAATGTTATCATAATTCGTTATGATCCACACAGTCGAATGCCTTTGCATAGTCAATAAAACACAGGTGAACATCTCTCTGATATTTTCTGCTTTCAGCCATGATCTAGCTGACATCAGCAATGATATCCCTGGTTCCAAGTCCTTTTCTGAATGCTGCCTGAATTTCTGGCAGTTCCCTGTTGATATACTGCTGCAGCCACTTTTGAATGATCTTCAGCAGAATTTTGCTTTTGTGTGATATTAATGATGTTGTTCAATAATTTCCACATTCAGCTGGATCACCTTTCTTGGGAATGGGCATAAATATGGATCTCTTCCAGTCTGTTGGCCAGGTATCTGTCTTCCAAATTTGTTGGCATAGATGAGTGAGCACTTCTAGCACTGCATCCATTTGTTGAAACATCTTAATTGATATTCCATCAATTCCTGGGGTCTTGTTTTTTGCCAGTGCCTTCAGTGAAGCTTGGATTTCTTCCTTCAGTACCATTGACTCCTGATCATATGCTACCTCTTGAAATTGTTGAATGTCGACTAATTCTTTTTGGTATAATGACTGTGTATTCCTTCTATCTTCTTTTGATTCTTCCTGCATCATTTAATATTTTCCCCTTAAAATCCTTCACTATTGCATTTCAAGGCTTGGATTTTTTCTTCAGTTCTTTCGGCTTGAGAAATGCTGAGTTTTTTCTTCCCTTTTGATTTTCTATCTCCAGCTCTTTGCACATGTCATTATAATACTTCACTTTGTCTTCTAGAGCTGCCCTTTGAAATCTTCAGTTCTTTTACTTCATCATTTCTTTCTTTTGCTTTAGCTACTCGATGTTCAAGAGCAAGTTCCAGAGTCACTTCTGACATCCATTTTGGTCTTTTCTTTCTCTCCTGTCTTTTTAATGACCTCTTTTTTTCTTCAGGTATGATGTCCTTGATGTCATTCCATAAGTAGTCTTGTCTTCGGTCATTAGTGTTCAATGTGTCAAATCTAGTCTTGAGATGGTCTTTAAATTCACCACCCCTAGGGTGAGAAATCTCTGGGTGGCACAAGTGGTTAAGCACTCAACTACTAACCTGGAGGTTGGCAATTGGAAACCACCCAGAGGCATCTCATAGTAAAGTCCTGGTGACCTACTCCTAAATGGTCACAGCCATGAAAGTCATGGGGAGTATAGTTCTACTGTTAACCATGAGGAGGAATCGACTCAATGGCAACTGGTTTGGTTTTTGTTTGTTTTCTTTTAATTGAGAAGAGCCTAAATATTCTTTTTTTTTTCCCTAAATAAAAATGCACTTAGTAATCCCCACTGTACAGGAGGCAGAGACTGATCACATATTTGTTTCCTATCCTTTCTGTGTTTTCCTGGCAGCCCACACTGTACACACACCACACAAACATGTACTCAGTGGTTTCACACTTTCTTATCACATTCTTACCAGTGTGGGGACCCTCTGACATGGGTAAGTCAGAGCTCCACAAGTTAAGCCTCCTCCTAAGGGGATCATGTACCTGACAGGCCCAGATAATCAGTTTCATCTCTTCCTAACACAGCTGCACAAACCATAGGACAAAGGGACAGAGTACTGAGATGAGAGAGAACCTGAGGCCTGAAAACATTGTGATTGGCCCTGGAAACACAACGATGAGGGTGAGAATTGCCTAATATCTTGGTGTTGAAGTGACCTCAATTCTCAGTTACACTGTTTCCTGTGTTTGGTTCTGGAGTTCTCTGTGAAAAAGCTTTGGGTAAAACTCACTAACAATGAAAATTTAACCCATTTTAAAATAGACAATGCAAAGTTCACTTGTTTAGCACAGGATACATTGCTTACATCATTTCATATGATCTTAGATATTCGGATGGATGATCGGTGGTGAAAGAATATTGTCGACCTTGTATAACATGGTTTTCAAATTGTAAAGCATCTTAGATTGAGAGAAGAGAGAATGGATCAAGACATGTCCATCCAGGCCAATTTGAAAACTGACAGGAGAGGACACCCAATGTAGAGCCAACTGGCTATTCAAATCTCCTTTATCTGAGCTTAAATCTGCCTCCCTAGGCTTCAAGTCATCTGTATAGGGTAGTAAAGTCTGAATTGCCTGGGATTTGTCTTTAATCCTGCTATTAGTGCAACTTAACAACATACTTTGCAACAGAATTCTGGAACCAGGTAGAGTAATTCTCATCCGAGCCCACCTGGCAGTTCTTAATTTAAGACAGCTATCACGCATGCCATCCTTTCTGTGTAAGTCTAGTGTCTTCCAAGCCAAACACCTCAGATCTTCTATTTTCCTAAAGGTAGTTGTGGTTTTAGTCACACGCTAGGAGCCTTTCCTCAGAAAATTCTCTTAACAGCCCAAGAATGGAGTCTCAGTCTCACAGATTCTCTTGGTTTCTGTCTGCCTCATGCTGAGCTAACCTCTCAGGTAATGAGGAAAAGCAGACCTGTGGGAGAATACCCCTCCTCTAACCCAGTAGGCTGCTCCATTGAGGGTGAATTTTAGGGATGTAATTTCTAGAGAGAAATTGACCAATATTTCCACTACATCAAGCACTCTCCTCAAGAAAGTAAATTTTGGTTAAAGGGCAGAAGTGCTTTAAGAATTCTCAGAGTGAGGAAGGGACCCTTAATTAAGACCATCTTGTTTTCCTGTGGAAAGAAAACAAGTGACCATCAATAGAGAAAGGAACGCACAAGGTACAGAAACTTTGCCTAAATGACAATCTTCACTAGGACCGCAGATTACCTGGGCCATATGGAAAGAGAGATATCAAGAAAGGTCAGGATGAATAGATAAGTCTGTTTCTCCTCTTTTTTGTATCAGCCTGCATGCTTGCAAGATTTGATCCCTTAAAAATATCAAGGTTCAGAGCAACATTGGCTTTATCAGGGTGAGCTGGGATGAAACAATGAAATCATGCAAGTTGGTCTGTCAAAACTGCTCTTACAGTCTCCTATTCTGGCATCACTTTGCCTTCCTAGTGCTCTTGGCAACATCCCATCTCCACTTCATCCCCAAATGTCCATCCTCACCTCCAACCCCAATATTCCACAGTTGCTTGAATCTACCAAAAGTTGTTGGATAATTTCAATCTTCACTAGTATGCTTCCAGTAAAACATGTTAGGCATTTTTTCATTTACAAATATTCTGGTTTACGGCTCTCAAAGAGTGAAGCACTAAAAAAAGAAGGACTGGGCTGAAAGATTCTATTTAAAAAAAAAAAAAAAGAAGTAGGCAATTGCTAATCATAAATGAAAGTCAATACGGTATCATATTCATGCTCTTAGAAGATCCAAAGCAGACCTTAGGAGAAGGGAACACCATTTCTGATCAAAGTAAATGCCCCCAAGGTCCCCTTCCTCCCTTTTCAGAGTTCAGAATTTTCTCCAGGTGAATGAGGTCACACTGACTCAGAAACAGCCTAAGAATGTGGTTCTTTCAACACCCTCACTAAAGTTCTTATCTTGAGAATTGAGACGACCTGAAGGAAACAGGTGATCACTGAGCCTGCCTCTCCTTACTCACCTCTTGTGTTAAAAAGCCTGGAAAGGGGAACCATAGCAACTTCTGACCCCAGTAGTCTTTCTGAGATGTTGCTACTCCTGATCCTCTACATCTTTGCTCTGTCCTCCAGGAAATTCATAGGCAAGTGATCTTTAAATCGCAGGGTTAGAGTGATTGTTATTACAAAGAAATTACAGTAGTAGTAAAAAAAAAAAAAAAAAAAAAAGTCCTGTTTAACTTGGATATCCTTCTATGTTGGTATGTTTTGAATTCTGAAACAGTCTTACTTCCAATGTATGTGTCATTTTTTTTTTCTGTATATGAGGTTTTTACAACTTTCACGTAACACTGAACAATGGAGTTGCTGTAAGTTCATCCTTTGCTAGGTTCTTAGAAACCTCTTCAAACATCATCAAACAATTTTGAGTTATCAACAAACATACAAATTTCTGTTTTAGGGTAACCCTTTTATCTATTGTCAACCTCAGTGTATTCCCAAATTGTGTTGTTGTTAAGTGCCATTGAGTCAATTTTCAACTCATAGTGACTTAATGTTTTAGAGTAGAACTGCCCCAGGGAGTTTTCTAAACTGTAATCTTTATAGGAGCAGATTTCCAGGCGTTTTCTCCTCAGGAGCCCCTGATGGATTTGGGCCACTAGATTTTGGTTAGCTGTTGTCATTGCTGTTATGTGCTGTTGAGTCACTTCTGACTCGTAGTGACCCTACAGGATGCAGTAGAACTGCCCCATATGATTTTCAAGGAATGGCTGGTGGTTTTGAACAGCCGACATTTTGGTTAGCAGCAGAGCTCTTAATCACTATTCCACCAGGGCTCCTTTTGGTTAGCAGCACTCCCAAATTATAGAAGGATATTCTTCAAGTTCCACACTTGGAAAAGAGATTTTTATGTCAGGGCAACATTTGAATATTTTTACTACAGCTGGCAAGAATGACAGTCACCTTGCAGGCTGTCTATTCCTCTCCCATTTCTATAAACCAAAAATCTCAGTAAGGAAACCCTGGTGGTGTAGTGGTTAAGTGCTATGGCTGCTAACCAAAAGATCGGCAGTCCAAATCCACCAGGTGCTCCTTGGGAACTCTATGGGGCAGTTCTACTCTGTCCTCTAGGGTTGCTATGAGTCAGAATTGACTCGACAGCAGCGGATTTGGTTTTTGGTCTCAGTAAGTGCTTCTGCAAGTTTTGAGGAGACTGAAAAGTGCCCCAAAACTTCCATTATGAAAGCTTCAAAATTGAAGGTAAGAAAATCACTCTAATTTCAGCCATGAAGTGTACAAGATGTGCAGAACATTGGACAGGTAAGATCTTTAAATGTTTCTTGGTAAGAAATTAATACTCTGAATGGAGTTTGCCAAAACTGTCATTTACACCATCAGCGAAATGTGCAAAAGATGACCAAAGGCTGTTTAGATTTGGACAAGATATCAACACTCTTGTTTTATGTTTCCATAGGTTCATTAAAGTCTTTATACAAATTAAGAATATGATTTCAAATTCCACTTTTCAAGTCAAAGTACGTAAGTGCTAGGAGGAATATGTTTTGTTGCAGAATTGACACATCACTTGATATGCTGTAGAAAGCACAATCTTCGGTAAAATCTGCAGAATCACCCTCCAGTGAAAGCAGCCAACACATGTGTTATCAAAATATTCACTTTGAAAAAAAAATGTGGAATATAATTTCAAATTCTTACAGAATCCAGACTTATTGGATCTACTGACACTGGAAGAACCCCTAAATCTCTCACTTGGAGAAAATCTTCAAACCATGAACCAAAATTATCTTTAAACAGATGTTTAGCTAAACTAGTGAAAAATATTTGCCATGATAATTGCACTTTTTTAAAGAATTTTCTCTATGAGATCAAATTGTAAATGGTAACTCTAAAGAATAGATGAGAAGTTTAGGGGGTAGTAAGTGCAAGTCAATGGTGTGAAAAAATATGGATAGAGATAGCAAGAATGGTAACAAAACATGAAGAATGTAACCATTGTTATTGAACATGTAGAAATTGATAAATGAGTGTGAGCTCTGTTGTGAAGGGAGATGACAGAGGTTTCTGGGCTGAGATTCTTCCCTTCTGTGTCCACAGGGTGATTCCAGGGGACCCTTGTTGTGTAAAAAAATGTGGCTCAGGGCATTGTCAGCCTTGGGTATGATAAAACCGCTCAAGTAACCTTCACCAGAATCTCCAGCCCTGTTTCCTGGATCCACAGAATAATGAATGTGGTCAGGCATATCTATGCGACTTGCCCATGGATTCTGTGGCAGGGTCCACACCTGCGTGTGAGGGTGTGACAGACTTTTAATAAGGACCATCTCCCAGTGTGGGGGAGCTTCCTTCTGTATCTTCCTTGAAGGTATACACTGGTCCCCTGCTGTGCCCCAGGCAGGCTCTGATTATGTCTCTTTCACTCTCTGCTCCCCTTGATCACTCATCACCAAACTCCCCCACACAAGAAACCATGCACTGTCCCATTCTATCAGCAACTTTAAGGTCACGTCCATCTGTCTGACCCTATTAGATGGTGGATTGTCTTCCTTAGAGGAAGAAACAACAGGACTTGCTGCATGATGCTCTCAATGGTGGTCTTTTCTTTTTTCCAAACCCATCCCAGCCGAAAAGCATAAAGGAGGAGAGAAAAGCAACTGAGCCTCCAGCCCACACAATAGGGACCTGACATAATACCCACCAGGACCACTTCCCTGTGAGGCTCAATCCTTGTCTCCCTCTGTCCATGGTTCAGCAGGGCATCTCTTCAGTGCTGCTGTCCCAGGTTGGTGCTGCCCGCTGGCTCTTCATCCAGTCAGAGAAGGCAGGCTGTACCTATCTGAGCAGAGCTGAGGAATGTGACAGATAGGCGTGGTCCCCATAGCTGTAGACACACCTCCTACTTGTGCAGGCCTAGTTCAGCCACTTTCATCTAGCCCAGCATACCACATACCCACATGTGAACTCAGAGTTGACCAGATCCAGCTCACTTAGCAGGCTCAGTCCTTTCCACCTGTTTCACTTGGCCATACCTGGCTGATTGGTATCTTGTCTGACGTTGGTCACTGGTCCTTTGGACCTATATGTTTGAAATGATGCTTGTCTGCAGCTCCAATCTGTCCTATGTGGTCACACCTGGCTGACTGGTATATTTTTTATGTTCACACCTGATCCTTGGAACCTGTGCTTCAAATGATGCTTGTCTGAGGCAGGATTGGAATTTGTTTGTCCCACCCTTAAATGAACATTCATCTACCATTTAAGTGACAGCCATAAAGTATGGAATCAACTTACAGAAAGAAATTTGGCCTTCCTTCTCTTTTCTTGTAGCAGGACCAACATCTAATGCAGATTAGTAGGGACTGACCAGACCAAGAGGGTCCACCTGTAGGCCCAATATTGACTAAACCTCACAGGCACAATGTGATCCGTCATGGCCACATTGTGAGCTTGACAAAAGCCCTGAGCCCTAAGACTCAGATGGAGACTGCTGGTTGCTGGCCCTGCACAGGAGAAAGTAGTGCATCCCTCTATGAGACATGGAAAATATATGATGGGGCCCCTCCCAGGTCTCACATTATGTATTACTTCACTTGTATCATTTTTGGTTATAATAAAGTTGTAGCTGTGAGTATAGCATATTATGTGTGACCAGACTACCCAAGGATATCATCATAAGGAGTGCCTAATCCACATTTTCTCCCATAATCAGATCTCACCCTGGTTGCTCACAGCATTGTGAAGGAGGAAAGCACCCAGCAGAAAATCCCTGGGTTTAGAGGCAGCCCACATGCTGTCTTGAAATAAAAGATAAGACATGATCCTACAGCAGTGGCCCCCGTGTACCTCTATGTTTACCAGGTCATTAGGCCTCACTCTGCTCCCTATTCCCTGCCTGGATCCTCTGTTCGAAACCAGAATCTCTCAGGGGACTAGAGCAAGCCATCAAGTGGAGTGTATTAAGGACAGCACAATCCATGGCCTGACATCCAAATGAAACAGTAGGGTCTGGGTTTATAAGATTTGGTTGGTACTGGGCAGCTGAGTTCAAAGTAACACTTATCACATCTTTAGGATCCCTCATCTTCTCTGGAACCCAGACAGGGTGAGCTGGGCCGCATGCATCCAGGTGGGTTTGCAACTCTGGCAGATAGTAAAGAAGGATACCAGACTAGTGGGAGAAGATGTGCTATCCTCCAACTTAGTGAGCTGCTCCATTGAAGATAGGCCTAGAAATGTTATTTTGTGAGGGAAAATAACCAATATTTCCACTGTATCAACCACTCTCTCAAGGAAAGTGAATTTTGGTGAAAATGCAGAAGCAGAGAAAGATTAATCAATAAGCAAAGTAAGCACAGGGTTACTTGTGCTTACTTACTAATCTATAGTGAATAATTTTACAGTTTTTTACCTCATCGGATTCAGCTTTGAAGTATGGCTGGCATCTTTCTATCTCCTAACCCTGCAGCACCTTTGTACAGAATCAAAGCCTCTTTTCAAATTTATAATTCCTGGCAGGGATAGATTACCCATTAAGCAAGGTAAACACAGCCTTACGTGCTAATCTGTAGTGAACAGTTTCACATGTTACACAGTTCACTACAGATTAGCAAACACAAGTAAGGCTGTGCTTACCTTGCTTATTGTGTAATCCATCAACGGCAACAGTTCTTGGAGAATTCATACAGCAGGGCCAAAAAAACTCGACGTCAAGTCGGTTCCAACACATAGTGACCTTATAGGATGCAGTAGAACTGTTCCATAGGGTTTCAAAGGAGCGGCTGGTGGATTTGAACTGCTGACATTTTGTGCTGATGAGTAGGGCAGTGACCCTTAATTGAGGATATTTCCTCTTTCTGTAAAAACAAGAACAGAGACCGTCACCAGGAGCAGGGAGGTACAAGGTGCAGAAAAATTGCCTAAATGACAGTCTTCACAGGGATTCCAGATTACCTGGGTGAAATGTTGTTTTCTGTATCTACTTGCACAGTTACAAATACTGTGAAACTAGAATATTTGATCCCTCAAAAATCTCAAGGTTCAGAGCAACATTGGTTGATCAGGGGATTCTGGGGTCAAACAATAAATTTTCACAGGTTGATCTGTCAAACCGTGCTGTCATGCTCTTCTATCCCGGTATCTATTTACCTTCCTACTACCAATAGTTGATGGGTAATGAGGAGCTTGTATGTTGTATATACAGAAAGAAGAGTTTGTCACTTTTCCATTTATAAATATTATTAAATATTTAAACTCCTGGGTTTTCAAACAGTGAAGCACTAAAAAAGGATTGGGTTGAGAGATGTAATGTAAAGAAGTAGGCAGTTGCTGATCACAAATGCAAGTCCATATGGCATGATGTTTGTGCTCTTTGAAGATCCAAAACAGAATTTAGAGGAAAGGAACACCATTTCTAATAAGAACAAAAGCTTCAAAGCCCCTTCCTCCCTTCTCAGATTTTCTCCAGGTAGATGTGGTCACGCTGCTTGAGAAACTGCTTAAGAATGTGGTTCTTGCAACACCCTCATCATACACATTCCTCTAGGAGAGAAGAAAGACATGCCGAGTTCATATCTCGAGAATCAATACAACCTAGAAGGAAACAGGTGGTCATTGGGCCTGCCCCTCCTTACTCAACTCTTGGGTTAAAAAGCCTGGAATGAGGAATGATATGCAACTTTTGACCTGACCAACTTTTCCAATATGATGCTGCCACTCCTGATCCTGTTGGCCTTGCCTCTGCCCTCCAGGGCCGTCATAGGTAAGTGACTGTCCCAAACTCAGAGCCTGGCTTACTCTATCAGTACTATTTCCACAGAGATCCAGTCAGTCTATCTTTATGATGCATCCTGGACGCAGTTGTTCCCCAGGAATTTACTGAAATCTATGATTACATAAACAAGGTACAGAAATGACAGGGGAAAATGGTCCCAAGAAACATGGTGGGTCATTCCTCTTTCATGGGCTATATCTTTACCATCTGGAAAGTGATTTATTACTAGGATGGCCAAAGATTCTGTTGGAGCAGCTAAAGCTGAAAATGAATGCAGTTGATTTCGTCTATCTAAACAAAACAATACACAGCTTAATGTTAGGAGCTATCTTAAGGATCGAAAAGGGAAGAAATATTTCATACTCTACATTCTAGACTTCCTCTTCACCTTGGCCCTATTCTATTAACCACTCAGCTGTATCAGGGTACACTAAGATCCTAACTGAGTATTTGGACATCAAAGGGTCTGATCACTGCTCCCAAGGCCTTGATGAAGGCAGGGCCCCAACCTAGGATCCCTGCCTTTCATTTCCCTTCTCCACTTTGATTTCCAGTTTTTCTTCTCATCACCATTTATCCTGCAGACTCAGTGTCATATGAAATTAATTCTGTGCTAGAGTTCAGATATCTGTTAGGACTTCCCCTCCCCAACCACAGGCCAAAGACAACCTGGGAAGATTTCATTCATGTAACCAAAGAACTTTTAAGGAGTATTTTCTACGTACCAGACTCTATGTACTCTGTCCTATAGGGTCGCTATGAGTCGGAATAGACTCGATAGCACTGGGATTTTTTTAGACTCAGGATGCAAAAGACATCAAAAGATTTTGTTCCATGAGCTCTTCAGGTATGGGTACCTAGAAACCAGCCCATGCTGGAAGTGATCACAACACCAGGGGCCTGAGATGCTTGGGCACAAAAAAGTATCCAGAGCAGATTAGAGAGAGCACTTTTCAGGTCTTCTGGATGTGCATCCTGAAGAAAGATTGTTTCCTATTAACATGTGTCTGAAGTATATTTAACTCAAAGAAAGGCTGTGGTCCCTCATCTCCAAATAAAGAAAGTGAGTCCTGGAGGCAAAACTGGTCATGCTACAAACCAGCCATGCTGCCCACAGGAGCCAGGATTCCATCTTAGTGTTAGGGGCCCTGCAGATGACTCTCTTCCAACCCAAGTTAAACCATCTAGCCTCTGAGCATCCCAGTCTTCTAGACCATGGATATTGCCCATCTTCTGAGTTCTGTGAGCTCAGATATCCAGACAGATTTCCTCTTTAAACAGTGATCAAAGTGGACACAGAGGCCACAGCACACTCCTGGCATTACGTGGCATCAATAACAGTCGTTGAGAACAACAACATTTGGAAGGCATGCAGGGGTTTTCTAGCCCAAGAAGGCTGTGCAGATAGTGGCTCACTGTTACAAAAGGAGAGGAGCAAAAACTAGATACCTGTTTCATGGAAAATCTTAATACCATTTCACAGACATAGCTCATGATGGTCCTTCAGTGCATAGAGCCGAATGAGATCATCAGAGGAAACTTCTGTGCTTCTCCAGGTCAGGGGAAGTGAGTGTGGGTTAGAGTATAAATACTGTGGACTGGGGGTTAGGTGACAGGTGAGGCTGCTGAACCAGCAGGTCGGGCTCACCACTGAAGAGAAAAGAAGGTAACAGTGTTCACATTTGGATTGAGGTGTTGGAGGGGAGAAGTGAGACATGACTTCTGCCCATTTTCCTACTCCCAATTTGACTAGGCTGCAGGCCTGCTTTGGGTTAGAACATCAATATCCTTATCTGATGCTGAGTTGAAGCTCATATTTACTGTATCCAGCTTTTCTTTGCAGAACATGACTGCTACCCTGGGAGCCCACAATATCCAGAAAGAGAAAAACATGCAGCAGATAATCCTTATGCTTCAAGCCTTTCCTTAACCAGAGTTTAACAGAGTTTCAACTTTCAGTGACATCGTGTTACTGAAAGTACCATCTTGCTTCCATTTGGGTGTACCCTCACAGGGTACTGGGAAGCCTTGTCTTATTCAGAGCCTCAGGCCACCCCCCTCCTCTGTCTGACTGTGCTACTGGTCCGAGTGCAATGGAAGGGTACTTGGAGGCTTTCAGGACTGGAAAGGAACTACCTCCCTGAATCTGAGACCTGCTGACAGAGCAGGATGGGAACTACTATCTCTCACCTTTTCTCGCTAGTTGAAACACCTTCTTCGACTAGCTCAACTGATCACATCTGTGCAGACCACTGGCCTACTGCAGAGACAGTACTGGTGAGGCCAGAGCAGGTGTGTAGTGTGACAGGCTGGGCAATAATGGATAAAGTCTTGTTGTCAGTCACACTCCAGGAAGTAGACTGGAAGTGGAGGAGAAGCAGACATGAAACCAAATCTTCTTGCACTATGATGATGCCACCAAGCTCTGCAAGGGGAACGCTCTGTACCCTAAGAATACAGGAATAATAAGGAGACAAACATCTTTCCTTCCTTGCTTCAGAAACCAAATGATTCTAAATCCTCATGGCCAGGAATTCATTGGCCATGAAGCCATGGTACAGCAGGATCCACCATGGGTGGGGGCATCCAGTTCTCAACCCATCATACACCAGAATGTCCCTCCAGCTCATCCCTTGTCCTTTCTTTAGGGGAGAACAAAAGAAAAGCCTGCTACTGGGCTGAGCTGGAGACAGGACTCAGCCTGGGCAGAGGCTAAGAGTACTGAGGGGTTCCAGAGGCAAGAACTCTGCCCAGCCCTCTCACTCAAAGCAAAAATGAATGGCGACCCTTCAGCTCAACACCTAGGCCCTAAGCTTGAGGATAAGGGAACCAAGGAGGAAAAAGGGCCAGGGGCTGGAAGCCAGAAGGGTCTGCACTGAGACATTTTCCTTCTGTGTCCACAGGGTGACTCCAAGGGACCTCTCGTGTGTAACAATGTGGCCCAGGGCATGGTCAGCCATAGATATGACAATAAACCTCCTGAGGTCTTCATAAGAATATTTAGCTTTGTTCCCTGGATCCACAGAATAATGAACGTGTCCTAGTGTAGCTAAGTGACTGGACCCTGAATCCTGTGGAAGGGTGTATGTGAGGGGGTGTCAGATTCTTAATTCATATCATCTCACAATGTGGAGGAGTTGACCTCCTGTGTCTTCCTGAACATATTTTCTGGTCCCCTTCTGTGCCTTGAGCAGGCTGATTGTACCTATTCCACACTCGTCTGTGCTCCTCCTACTAAAAAATTCAGAAACTCCCCACACAAGCCAACAACTCACACATGTGCACTGTCCCATTCTATCAACATTTGTAAAGTCAGATCCTTGTGTCTGATGCTATGAGATGGTGGAGTGTCTCTCTCAGAAGAGAAATGCAACTTCCTGCACAAGGCTTCCAGTGATGGCTTTTTCTCTTTTTTAAACACACCCTAGCCCACTACCACAAAGGAGGAGGAGAAAAGGAGCTGAGCCTCCAACTCACGCAATAGGGGCCTGGTGTGGTCCACACCAGGGCCACGTCCCCATGAGGCTCCACCCTTGTCTCCCTTTGTCCACAGCTGAGCAGGACCTCTCCTCAGTGCTGCTGTTTCAGCTGAGCCTTGCCTACCAATTCTTCATTCTGTCAAAGAGAGTGCTCAGGAAAACTGGGTTGTGCCCAACATAGCAGAATTAGGAGGAATGTGACAGGTTGGGTCCACACACATGTAGACATACCTACCACCTATGCTGGCCCAGCTCACCCTTTCTCATTCAGAGCAGCACACACCACACTCACACATAGATTCAAAGTCAACGATCCCCACTCACTTAGCAGCTAGAGTCCCTCCGCCTGTCCTACTTGGTCACACCTGGATAATTGGTTTCTTGATTATGTCACTTGTTTGGCCACCTGATCATTAGGGCCTATGTGCTTCAGATGTTGCCTCTATACAGCAGGGTTGGAGTTTGCACCTCCCATTCTCAAGTGAACATTCTTCAACTGCCTAAGAGACGACTTGTGATACAGCAGTAAAACCACAAAGGAGGTTTCCCCCAAGAAATATATACCTGTTCTTTTTGTCTTAATCTCATGATCTCTCTGAAGACAATATTTCCACCAGTCTGTCCCTGGGTAGATACACACATTGTGTATGATTAGGACTCAATGACCCTGGTGACTTTCTTTCTCTAGGGTGCAAAGGGGTCAAGGTTCTGTTATAGAAAGTCCAAGGCTTACATCTGTCCACACATGGCCTTTCACGCATAAATAGAGGCTAGCAGAGGGCAACTCTGGTGCTGGCTACAGAAGAAAAAAATACCTGCTTATGGTAGCTTAGTATGAAGGAACGAGGAGCAATAGCCCACACCCTCCTGTGGACATCATAGAGCTGATTTGCCTCTAAAGGTCTGCATTTCAGGGGCTCCTTGTAGCCCCAGTCACCCAGGGCCTACAACAGTTTATGGAGGGCTCGTCCCAGAGCAAGGCTGGGCAGGACTAAGAGCTGGACTTAGGATAGGCCTGTGGGGTTCTGTCCTTTCACCAGAGGACAGCCGGACAGCACTAAACTTGAGATCACAAGGAAGACATTGAAGAAAGAGGATCAGAGTGCAAACTGTCATTTCACAGCCCATTTCCACAAACAAGGCAGTTCTAACCCACACTCCAGCTGCCCCAAACAGCAGGGACGTTGAGAGGTAGAGCATCCTGAAGATCTAGGAACCAGTATTACCCACCCTCACTCCATTCCACCCCACACCTTTAACATTTGTTCACTCTGCACTCCCCAAGATAATGTGCTCTGTGCCCTTCTCTATTAAGAGAATATTAGAAGAGGAACTCTGGAATGAAATTGTTCCACACTGCAGACAGGTACAGATGGTCCAAAACCACCCAACATCTTTTCGTCAGACAGAAGACACCAACTTTTTGAGAGCTAATCCAAGACAAGACCAAAGCGGATAAGAATAATACAAACATAGTATTATATAATTATACACATGTCTGTTATGGGTCCTAACATTAAATTTTCTACATATATGTTCACTTTAAATTTTACATTCTTCTGTGTTATTTCAAGATCTTCCGCATGATGGCATTACTTAAAGAAAAGGCTTATTTAACAGTAGCAATTAGTGGTACCTAAAGGTGGAGAAATTAAAGAAATAATACGTGTGAGAAGGATAACAATATTTTAAAATATTTATTTTCCAATACAGCAATTCATTTTAGTACTTTCATAATCTTTTATTAGATATTTTCATTATTATGAGAATTTTTCCTGTTAATATAAAAACTGTAAATACATATATATATATATATATACACCTGGTGGCATAGCAGTTAAGTGCTATGGCTGCTAACCAAAAGGTTGGCATTTGAATCTACCAGGTGCTCCTCAGAAACTCCATGGGGCAGTTCTACTCTTTCCTTTAGGGTCACTATGAGTCAGAATCGACTGGAACAGCAACAGGTTTTTAGGTTATATATTGGAAACAATGACACATTTACTGAGCAACCATTATTCGTCAGTTACTGTGTCAGGTGCTTTACAAACATTGTAGCAATGACTAACAGTTGTCTCCTACTATAGATCCTCTTCCCTCCCTCTTTGGAAAGAATGTCCCCTGCAGGCTTCAACAAAATATCAAATCTTATTATTCAGCTAATGAATACATTCCTTACAGCTATATGTGATTATTTTAGACAGTAGCATCTGAGCATAGAAGATGTGAAAAACTTCCATATTACATTTGCATAAGAAAATCTCTTGGCTTCCAATTTTTTTTCCTGTTTTTTCCGTATGCTGAAATGAGAGCATGGTATTATAAGCAGCAATGATCATGTAGGTGACAACAACAAAAGAGGAGACAAAGAAACAAGAATACAGGGAAATTGGGTCCCTAAATGATTTTTAGAACAGAAGGCAGATCCACCCTCAATCACTTGCCCATCTCTGGACTCCTAAGGTGATACAAAAATACGTTTGAATCTTGTTTAAATCACTTCATTTTGGGGTGTCTTTGTTTTAATAGCTTGACCTATTTATATACTAGTTACTCAACAAAATGATGTGCAAATTTCTATTGCTATAAAAAAATAAAATAAATCTGATACACGTGGCACTGGTTTACAGCTTGAGAGATAGTATGGAAATCAATATTGCAGGCAAAACAACTGGAAATCCACAATATCCTATTACAAAATATCTGGTTGAATCATCATTTCGATAATCTGGAAGGCATACCACAAAGCCCACCAAGCCTACAGCTACAGGAGGAATGGAAGATGATTCAATAATTTGGGATCTCATAGGTTTGGGAAAGCTACTCGAAACTAATGAGCAGGGTATATTATTCTTGTTCATAGATTTTCCATATGACCTCACATTAAGAATTAAAAAAAATTTTTTTTAATTGTGTTCTAGGTGAAAGTTTACAGCTCAAGTTAGTTTCTCATACAAAAATTTATACACACATTGTTATGTGACCCTAATTGCTGTTCTTGTAATGTGACCACATATCCCTCCTTTCTGCCCCAAATTTTCCATGTCCATTCAACCAGTTCCTATCCCTTTCTGCCTTCTTATCTTTCCTCCAGTAGGAGCTGCAAATTTAGTCTCCTGTACCTACTTGAACTAAGAGGCACACTCTTCGTGGGTATCATTTTATGTCTTATAGTCCAGTCTATTCTTTGTCTGAAGTGTTGGCTTTGGTAATGGTTTTAGTTCTGGGTTAACAGAGAGTCCAGGGGCCATGTTCTCGGGGGCTCCTTCAGTCTCAGTCAGAAGATTAAGTCTGGTCTTTTACCAGAATTTGAGCTCTGCACCTCAGTTTTCTCCTGCTCTGTCAGGGACTACCTGTTGTGTTCCCTGTCAGGGCAGTCATTGGTGGTAGCAGGGCACCATCTAGTTCTTCTGGTCTCAAGCCGTTGGAGTCACTGGTTTGTGTGGCCCCTTCTGTCTCTTGGGCTAATATTTTCCTTGTGTCTTTGGGGTTCTTCATTCTCCTTAGCTCCAGGTGGGGTGGGACCAGTAAATGCATCTTAGATGGCCGCTTGCTAGCTTTTAAGACCCCAGATGCCACTCACCAAGGTGGGATGCAGAACATTTTCTTAATAAACCTTGCTATGTCAATTGACCTAGATGTCCCCTGAAACCATGGTCCCCAGGCCTCCACCCCTGCTATATACGTCTCTCAAAGTGTTTGGTTGTGTTCAGGAAACTTCTTAGCTTTTGGTTTAGTACAGTGGTGCCCACTTCCCCTGTATTGAGTGTTGTGCTTCCCTTCACCTAAGATAAATCTTTATTTACTATCTAGTTAGTGAATTTCTCTCTCCCTTCCGGCACTGGGTTGGTCCCTCTCTCCCCACCCTTGTAACCATCAAATAATGAGTTCTTTTGTGTTTAAACCTTTTCTTGAGTTCTTATAATAGTGTCCTTATACAATATTTGTTCTTTTGCAACTGACTAATTTCACTCAGCATAATGCCTTTGAGATTCCTCCATGTTATGAGATGTTTTGTGGATTCATCATTGTTCTTTATCATTGCCTAGTATTTCATTGTGTGAATATACCATAATTTATTTATCCATTCATCCATTGATGGACGCCTAGGTTGTTTCCATATTTTTGCTATTGTGAACAGTGCTGTAAAGAACATTGGCATGCATATATCTGTTCATGTTAAGGCTCTTATTTCTCTTGGATATATTCCAGGAAATGGGATTGCTGGATTATATGGTATTTCTATTTTTAACTTTTTAAGAAAGCATCAAATTGATTTCCAAAGTGGTTGTACCATTTTACATTTCCACTAGCAATGTAAAAGTGTTCCAGTCTTTCCACAACCTCTCCAGCATTTATTATTTTGTTTTTTTGTGGATTAATGCTAGCCTTGTTGGGGTGAGATGGTATCTCATTATAGTTTTGATTTGTATTTTTCTAATGGCTAAAGATCATGAGCATTTCCTCATGTATCCATTAGCCACCTGAATGTCTTCTTTAGTGAAGTGCCTGTTCATATCCTTTGCCCATTTTTTAATAGGTTTTTTTTTGTCTTTTTGTCATTGAAGTTTTGCAGTACCTTGTAGATTTTAGAGATTAGACCCTGATCAGATATATCATAGCCAAAAAATTTTCCCAGGCTGTAGGGTTTTTTTTTTTTTTTTTTTTTTTTAACTCTATTGGTGAAGTCTTTTGATGAACATAAGTGTTTAATGTTTAGGTGTTCCCAGTTATCTAGCTTCTCTTCTGGTGTTTGAGCATTGTTAGTTATGTTTTGTACCCTGTTTATGTCGTGTATGAGGGCTTCTAGTGTTGTCCCTATTTTCTTCTTTCATGATCTTTACAGTTTTAGATTTTATATTTAGGTCTTTGATTCATTTAGACTTCGTTTTTGTGCATGGTGTGAGGTATCGGTCTTGTTTCATTTTTTTGCAGATGGATATCCAGTTATGCCAGCACCATGTGTTAAAGAGACTGTCTTTTCCCCATTTAATGGACTTTGGGCCTTTGTCAAATATCAGCTGCTTCTAGGTGAATGAATTTATGTCTGGATTCTCAATTTTGTTCCATTGGTCTCTGTATCTGTTGTACCAGTACCAGGCTCTTTTGACTACCATGACAGTATAATAGGTTCTAAAATCAGGTAGTGTGAGGCTTTGCACTTTGTTCTTTTTCAGTAATGCTTTACTTATTTGGGGCCTCTTCCTTTCCTGTATGAAGTTGGTGATTTGCTTCTCCATCTCATTAAAAAACGTCATTGGAATGTGGGTCGGGATTGCATTGTATTGCTTTGGGAAGAATAGACCTTTTCACAATGTCGATTCTTCCTATCCACGAGCAAGGTATGTTTTTCCACTTACATTAAGTCTGTTTTGGTTTTTTGCAGTAGTGTCTTTTAGTTTTCTTTGTATAGGTCTTTTACCTCTCTAGTTAGATTTATTCCTAAGTACTTTATCTTCTTGGGGAACTATTGTAAATGGTATTGACTTGGACTGTCTTTGGAGTTCTGTGTTGGTGTAGAGGATTCTGACTGATTTTTGCATATTTATCTTGTGTCCCGATACTTTGCTGAAAACTTCTATTAGTTCCAACAGTTTTCTTGTAGATTCTTTGGGGTTTTCTTTGCATAAGATCATATCATCTGCAAACAGGAATACTTTTATTTCTTCCTTACCAAATTTGGGTGCCCTTTCTTGCTTTCTTGCTTTCTTGCTTCTTGCTTTCTTGCTTGCTTGCTTGCTTGCTTGCTTGCTTGCTTGCTTGCTTGCTTGCTTGCTTTCTTTCTTTCTTTCTTTCTTTCTTTCTTTCTCTCTCTCTCTCTCTCTCTCTCTCTCCCTCCCTCCCTCCCTCCCTCCCTTTCTTCCTTTCCTTCTTCCCTCCCTCCCTCCCTCCCTCCCTCCCTCCCTCCCTCCCTCCCTCCCTCCCTTTCTTTCTTTCTTTCTGCCTAGTTGCTCTGGTTAGGACCTCCAGCACAATGTTGAATAAGAGTGGTGATGAAGGGCATCCTTGTCTGGTTCCCATTCTCAGGGGGAATGCTTTCAGACTTTCCCATTTAGGATGATGTTGGCTGTTGGCTTTGTATAAATGCCTTTTTTTTATGTTGAGGAATTTCCTTTCTATCCCTATTTTGCTGAGCGTTTTTGTCATGAATAGACGTTGGACTTTGTCAGATGCATTTATTGCATCAATTGATAAGATCATGTGATTATCTTTTGTTTTATTTATGTGATGATTACATTGATTTTTTTCTGATGTTGAACCATTTCTGCACACCTGTATGAATCCCACTTGGTCATGGTGAATTATATTTTTAACATGTTGTTGAATTCTATTGGCTAGGATTTGGTTGAGGATTTTTGTGTCTATGTTCATGAGGGATATTGTTCTGTAATTTTCTTTTTTTGTGGTGTCTTTACCTGGTTTTTGTATCAGGGTTATGCTGGCTTCATAGAATGAGTTTGGGAGTATTCCATTTTTTTTTTCTACGCTCTGATATTCCTATAGTTGTAGTGGTGTTAATTCTCTGAAAGTTCGGTAAATTCTCCAGTGAAGCCATGAGAACCAGGGCTTCTTTGTGTTGGGAGTTTTTTTTTTTTTTTTTTTACTACTACCTTTTCAATCTCTTCTTTTGTTATAGGTTTATTTAGTTGTTTTACCTCTGTTTGTGTTAGTTTAGGTGGGTAGTGTTTTTCTAGAAATTTGTCCATTTCCTCTGGATTTTCAAATTTATTGGAGTGTAGTTTTTCATACTGTTTGGTTATGATTATTTTTAATTTCAGTGGGTGTGTTGTGATATCATCCATCTCATTTCTTATTTAGGTTATTTGCTTTCTCTCCTGTTTTTCTTTTGTCACTTTGGCCAATGGTTTACCAAATTGTTGATCTTTTAAAAGAACCAGCTTTTGGTCTTGTTACCTCTTTCAATTATTTTTATATTCTCTATTTCATTATTTTCTGCTCTAATTTTTATTATTTCCTTTCATCTGGTGCCTGAGGATTTCTTTTGCTGCTCGCTTTCTACTTTTCAACTAGTAAGGTTAATGTTTTGATTTGGCCCTTTCTTCTTTTTGGGTGTGTGCATATATTGCTAAACATTGACTAAGGAGCACTGCTCTTGCTGTGTCTCATAGTTTCTGGTAGAATGCATATTCATTCTCATTTGATTCTGTGGATTTCTTTATTCTGTCCTTAATTTGGAAACCCTGGTGGCGTAGTGGTTAAACGCTACAGCTGCCTACCAAGAGGTCGGCAGTTCAAATCCACCAGGTGCTTTTTGGAGACTCTATAGGGCAGTTCTACTCTGTCTTATATGGTCGCTATGAGTCGGAATCAAATCGACGGCAGTGGGTTCGGTTTTTTGGGTTTTGGTCCTTAATTTATTCTGTAACCCAGTAGTTATTGAGCAAGGTATTGTTCAGGTTATATGTATTTGATTTTTTTCCCTTGCTTTTTCTGTAATTTATTTCTAGTTTTATAGTCAGAAAAGATGCTTTGTATTATTTTGATGTTTTGGATCCTGCTAAGGCTTGCTTTGTGATATAATATGTAGTCTACTCTGGAGAATGTTTCATGTACATTGGAAAAGAAAGTATACTTGGCTGCTGTTGGGTGGAGTGTTCTGTATATATCTACGAGGCCAAGTTGGTTGATTGTGGTATTTAGATCTTCCATGCCTTTATTGAGCTTCTTTCTGGATGTCCTGTCATTCACCAAAAGTGGTGTGTTGAAGTCTCTTCCTATTGTTGTGGAGCTATTTCTCTTTTCACTTCTGTTAGAGTTTGTTTTATGTATTTGGAACCCTGTCATTGGGTCCATAAATATTTATTATGGTTATGTCTTCCTGGTATATTGACCCTTAATCATTATATTGTGTCCTTCCTTATCCTTTGTGGTGGATTTTGCTTTAAAGTATTTTGTCAGAGATTAATATTGCCGTTCCTGCTCTTTTTTGGTTGTTGTTTACTCCATATATATTTTTTCCATCCTTTGTGTTTTAGTTTGTTTGTGTTTTCAAATCTAAGGTGTGTCTCTTGTAGGCAGCTTATACACAGATCATTTTTTTTTAATCCATTGTGCCACTCTCTGTCTCTTTATTGGTGCATTTAGTCCATTTACATTCAGTGTAATTATTGATAGGTATGAGTTTAGTATAGGGTGGCTACGAGTCAGAATCGACTCTATGGCAGGGGGTTTTGGTTTTTATGAGTTTAGTCCTGTCATTTTGATGTATTTTGTGTGTGTGTGTGTGTTGTTGTTGACAGTTTCTTTGTTCCAATTAACAATTCTATGCTGAATCGTTTTTCTATATGCATTTTCTTTTTGTTGTTGATTTTGTATTTGCTGGGTGTTTTTCTTCTTTTTCATTTAAGTTTTCTTAGTGATTATCTTAAAATTTACCTCTATTTTTCTAAGTTTAAACCAAGCTTTTGTTTCTGGATATTGCTTTAGTTTCCTCTTCATATCAAAGTTCTATGACTACACTCTTTACTCCCTCTTTTATGTTTTAATGTTGTCATCTTTTACATATTGACCTCTTTGTTTTCTTATTTTCAGTGTTGTAGCTTAGAGTTATTTTTGTGACCTCTCTATATGGGTTGATATCTGGTTCTGTCTTGTGCTCTTGTCTTGGGTTGTTATCTGATATTATTGATTCTTTAGCCAGAGGACTCCCTTTAGTATTTTCAGTAATTTTGGTTTGTTTTTTTAAAATTCCCTTAACTTCTGTTTATCTGGAAATGCCCTAATTTTGCCATCATATTTAAGAGACAGTTTTGCTGGATATATAATTCTTGGCTGGCATTTTTTTTTTTTTTCCCCTCAAGGCTTAATATATACCATCCCATTGCCTTCTTGCCTGCATGGTTTCTGCGGAGTAGTCAGAGCTTAGTCTTATTGACTCTCTTTTGTAAACAACTTTTTGTTTATCCCTAGGCACTCTTAAAATCCTCTTTTTCATTGGTTTTGACAAGTTTGATTATAATATGTTTTGGTGACTTTCTTTTGGAAACTGCCCTCTGTAGGGTAATCATCTTGGATAAATATCTTGTCATCTTTCATGATATCAGGGAAGTTTTTTTTTTTTTTTTTTGCCAGCAAATTGTCAACAATTCTCTCTGTATTTTCTGTTGCCCTTCCACCCCCTGTTCTGGTATTCCAGTCACTCTTAGGTTATTCATCTTAATAGTGGCCCACATGATTCTAAGGGTTTCTTGATTTTTTAAAAAATTCCTTTATCAGGTTTTTCCTCAAATAAATTGGTGTCAAATGCTTTATCTTACGTTTCATTAATTCTAACTTCCATTGTCTCAATTCTGTTCCTATGACTTTCTATTGAGTTTTCTAATTCTGAAATTTTACTGTTAATCTTTTGGATTTCTATTTGTTGTCTCCCTATGGACTCTAGCAGCCTGTTAAATTTGTCATTCTGCTCTTATATAGCTTTCCTAAATTCGTCTTTCACTTGGTCTGTGTGTCCTTTGGCTTGGTCTGAGTTTTGCCTGTTCTCCTTCCTGATCTCTTGAAGAACTCTGTATATTACTCTTTTGAATTCTACCACTGGTAATTCCAAGACATTTTCTTCCTCTGGGAGGTTTCCTGGTTCTTTGTTTTGGTCGCTTGCTAGAGCCATCATGATCTTCCTCTTTATGAGATTTGATATTAACTATATTGTCTCCAAGCCATCAATAAGTTATTATATTTATTTACTTTACATATGCTTACTATGTCCTAGTTCCTTGTTTTGTTTTGTTTTCTTATGCCCAAATAGGCTGGATCTGTGAGGTACCTTGGTTATTGGCATCTTTGAAGCTTTCACATTCTGTCACCAGGTGGTTAGAGCTGCTACTAGTTGTGTGAGCCCAGGAGTCCATTTACTTTTCTTGTGTGGATTCAGCTCAAGAGACCAGGTCACCAGTCACCAAGTGTGTGGTGCAGGCTCTCATCTATAGTCCTAGATTAGCAAAGCTACATAGGGGTGACTGGAGAGGCACAGGTGCCTGGCTGCAGTAAGGGGGTATGTGATGAGCAAGGTAGGGGGCTGACGGCTGCCCTGAGTGCCTAGATAGAAGATGTGTCCCTGGCCCCTAGAGCACGTAGGTGGCTGGGTTTTGCAGCCCAACTTTGGGCACCCAATACTGTTGGTTGTAAGCACAAATATGGAGATAAATAAACACAGATTGTTTCAATTTAGACAAGCTAGCAAGAATCATATATTTTATGCTTTTGCATTTTCCTTAAAGACTTTAGGGATATAAAAAATATGTTTTAAAATCACAGATAACCCTAGAGAATGAGAAGAGGGAAGTGTTCAAGCCCCCAGCACCATGTCATTAAACCCAAGATGCTCATCTGTTTTAAACATTAGGGATAGTTGATTTTTTCCCCCTTGGAGTAAAACAGGCTTCAGAAAGTAAAAATGTGAATCCACATGAGTTATTGGTTGAATTGCGTTACCCAAAAGGGTATGTCACTGTTCTAAATAAGGTCTTTGCAAATAATACTAGTCAAGTTAACATGAGGTCATATAATACTAGGGGTGGGAGTTGTGATTCTATATGACTAGTGTCCTTGTAAAAGACAGAAAGATATATAGGGACACAGAGAAGATGACCATGTGAAGATGTATGTACAAGCCAAGGAAAACAAGTATTTCTGACTGTCATTAGTAACTAGGAGAGAGGCATGGAACATATTTTCTTTCAGAGTCCTCAGAAGGAATCAATAGAGCTGACACTCTGATTTAGTACCTCCAGCCTCCAGAAAAGTAAAGCAATAAATTTTCATTCGTATACAACACCCAATTTGTGCTATCTAGTTATAACAACCACAGGAAACTAATACAGTTTTGGGTACTGAAAGGGTGATGCTGCTGTAAAAATGCCTAAAATGTAGATGTGGTTTTAGAATTGGCTGATGGGTACAGGATGGAAAAATTTTGAGGTACATACTAATGAAAGCCTTGAAGGCTTGAAGAGTCGGTTGATAGAACTATGGATGTTAAGGTCAATTCTTGTGAAGGCTCAGAGAGAAGGAAGGAGAGCTGTGAAGAAATTTCCTATTATTGTGAAGAGAATGTTGCTAGAAATGTGAATGTTAAATATGCTTCTGGTGAGGCCTTACAAGAAAATGATGACCCCATTATTGGACATCGTAGTTAAGGCACTCCTTGCTTTAAATCAACAAAAAAAAGTTAACTGTTTTTGCTGTTAGGTGCCATCAAGTCAATTCTGACTCATAGTAACCCTATGTACAAGAGAACAAAACAATGCCTGGTCCTGCACCATCCTCACAATTCTTATTATACTTAAGCCCATTGTTGCAGCCACCATGTCAATCCGTCTTGTTCAGGATCTTCCTCTTTTTTGCTGACAATCTACCAAGCATGATGTCCTTCTACAGGGACTGATCTCTCCTAATAACACGTCCAAAGCATGTGAGATGCAGTCCTGCCATTCTTGCTTCTAAGGAGCATTCTGTTCATACTTCTTCCAAGACAAATTTGTTCATTTTTTTGGCTGTCTGTGGCACATTCAACATTCTTCTCTAACATCACAATTGAAAGTTGTCAATTCTTCTTCTGTCTTCCTTATTCAATACTGAGCGTGTTCTTCCTATTTCGTTGTCTAAATCCAGGTCTTTGCACATGTTATTATAATACTTTGTCTTCTCAAGTCACCCTTTGAAATCTGTCCTGCTCTTTTACTTCATCATTTCTTCTATTTGCATTAGCTACTTGACATTCAAAAGCAAGATGTCAGAGTCTCTTCTGACATCCATTTTGGTCTTTTCTTTCTTTTTAATGTCCTCTTGCTCTCTTCATGTATGATATCCTTGATGTCATTGCATAACTGGTCTAGTCTTTGGCCATTACTGTTCAATGTGTCAAATCTATTCTTGAGATAGTCTCTAAATTCAGGTGGGGATATGCTCAAGGTTGTACTTTGGCTCTTGTGGACTTTAGTTTTCTTCAGTTTGAACTTGAACTTGCATATGGCCTTGTTCTGACCAATGATATTGAACATTCCCCTTATCTCTTTCCACAGATGTAGTTGATTTGATTTCTGTGTATTCCATCTGGTGAGGTTCACCTGTATAGTCACCGTTTATGTTGGTGAAAAAAATGTATTTGCAATGAAGAAATCCTTGGTCTTCCAAAATTCTATCATGCAATCTCTGGCACTGTTTCTACCACCAAAGCTGTATTTTCCAACTACTGGACCCTTTTTCTTTGCTTTCAACTTTCACATTCCAATCACGAGTAATTATCAATGCATCCTGATTGCATATTCAATGAGTTTCAGACTGCAGAAGTTGGTAAAAATCTTCAATTTCTTCGTCTTTGGCCTTAGAGGCTAGTTCATAAATTTGAATAACAGTCGTATTAACTGGTCTTCCTTGTAGGTGTATGGATATTACCTTATCAGTGACGGTGTTGTACTTCAGTATAGATCTTGAAATGTTCTTTTTTGAACGATGAATGCAACATTCCTCTTCAAGTTGTCATTCTCTGCATAGTAGATCATGTGATTGTCTGTTTCAAAATGGCCAATACCAGTCCATTTCAACTCACTAATGCCTAGGATATTGATGTTTATGTGTTCCAGTTCATTTCTGATGATTTCTAATTTTCCTAGATTCATACGTCACATATTCTGCTTTCCAATTATTAATGGGTGTTTGCAGCTCTTTCATCTCATTTTGAGTTGTGTCATATCAGCAAATGCAAGTCCTGAAAGTTTGACTCCATTCATGTCATTAAGGTCAACTCTAAGGAGGCAGCTCTTCCCCAGTTGTCTTTTAGGTGTCTTCCGACTTGAGGGGCTCATCTCCCAGCAGTATATCATCTTCTGGCTTCTATTCATAGGATTTTCACTGGCTAATTATTTTCAGAAGTAGACCACTGGGCCCTTCTTCCTAGTCTTAGTCTGAAAGCTCAGCTGAAACCTGTCTGCCATGGGAGACTCTGCTGGTATTTGAATACCAGTCATGTAGCTTCCAGCATCACAAAAACACAGAAGCCCCTGAAGTATGACACCCCCCGCCCATGCATCCATCTTGACTGTATTATTTTAAAATTTTTTGTGGGAAGTAAAAAGTTGTAAGTGATTAACTTGGATATTTAGCTCAGGAACTTCTAAGAAAATGTTAAATACCAGACCTGGTTTTTCCTTGCTTCTTATGATACAATGCAAATGGAAAGAGATGGATTGAAAAATGAATTGTGTAAAAAGGAATCAAAACTTGAATATGTGGAAAATTCTTTCAGAACACTTAATTGTGTGTGTGTGAACCTTTATAGATCAAGGGGCAGTAGTCCAATTAGAACAAAAGATTACTATGGATCCTAAGGGCCAACATGGCACAATAGACAGAAGCACCATGCCGTCCCTCCATAGCAAAGACCTGAAAAACTAAGTAAAACAGAGACAAACATCATTCCTGGAACCTGAAGTGTCGAATGAAGAGATAAAGAACTCAGCCAAGCACCAAACAGAATAAGAAACTGACAGAGAACAGAGAGTAAGGAGAGATACCTGCAGAGGTCCCCCATCAGCTAACACAGCACGGATTCACCATCTTGTACACCTGTCAGAGACTGGCAGACAGGGTGCATGGGAAAGCAGTTTGATGGAGCTTCCAGCAGGAAACAGAGCACCTGGTAACCAGCAATACATGCTTTCCCAAGCCCCATCCTCTCTCTGCTGCTCTACCTCTGTGCTTCCTGGCTGGCAGTGGTGGCTTGGCTGGCCAGAAAGTACAGCATACGTGCCATGTGGATTCTCCCCACTCACATCACAAATCAGTGGAAAGGAAGTACATGAAATCAGATTCACGAAGTTCCCAGCAGGAGACAGAGTACCCGGTAAGCAGTGATATACACTTTCCTAACCCCCAGCCTCCTCTGCTTCCCACCAGCTGCAGTGTCTTGGCCTGTAGGCAACTGCTTTGGCCCCGGGCTGCTTGGATCACTCTGCCCACACTGGCATCTGTCTGTTCCTGATGTTGTTTTTTTTTTCCATTTCTTTTGGTTTCTTCCATGCCTTCTACCACCATCCCCTCCTCTTCAGTTGAACAGCTGGCTCCATGTGCCATCTTTGCTTCCCCTTGAAAGGCTGTGAAGCACCACTCAACTGAGGAACCATGGCCCTCGCCCTTGACACCACACCAGTGGGATCCCCAAGACTTTTTCTCTTTGTTTTGCTTTATTCTGTTTTGTTTATTTGTTTGTTTCCTTTTCTTTTCATGGTTTGGGAGTTCCTTCTAACACAGCTGCACTGCTTAGGAGGCTTAGGAGGCACAAGCTCAATCTGTGCAGCTGCGTAGGTGGGATCACTGAGGATATTTCTTTCATCTTTCTTTTTTTCTGTCTTTCTTCATTTCTCAGTTTTCATCTTTCTATACTTTCCTTCTTTTCCTGTCTCCTGAATACCTGGCACTGTGTGACATTTATACACCCTCTAGCCAGGTTATACTGTGCAGTCTGGGAGCCACGTCCCCAGTCTTGCAGCTGTACTGCTGGGTTCCCTGGGGGCTTTTCTTTCTCCTCCAAGTTTTTGTCTAGTTATGTTTTCCTCCCCCCCCCCTTTTTTTTTGCCTTTTGTTTTTCTTCGTTTCTTGGTTTCTCATCTGTCCACTCCAAAGGTAAGCTCCCTTAGCACTTCTTTTCAGCTGCTGTTTCTCTCTCCTCTTTCCCATACCCATATTAGCTCCACACATAACAACCTCCTCCCCGCTTCCTGCCTACCTCCACCATGTGCTAAACGTCACACCCCAAAGTAGCACGGACACAGCCTACTGGAACCTTTCCAGAACTGATTTCCAGCCCACCCTGTTGGCCCTGGTACATGCCACAAAAAACCCATCCCAGCCCCTGCCCTTCACCTGGACCTGCCCTTCTGCACCATAACTGAGTGACTGGCCCTGACCATTGGAAAAAGAGGTGAAAAGTATTGTGACCACAGATGAGTAAACAACAAAGAACACACAGCCCACCTTCTCAGACATAACCAAATAAAACAAAAAAGCAGGATGAAACAACATACCTGCAATCAACAAATGAAGAAAATAACTATTGAATGTCCTGAAGACAGCAATTTCAAAACATATAAAAAAATAGGACAGGATGGTTCCAGTAGGCTCCAAAATAAAACACCAGATGACTTTCCAGTAGAAGAAAAGGCACTAGAATTACCTGATAGGGAATTCGAATCTCTAACATTCAGAGCTACTCAAGAATTGAAGCAAAAAGCAGACAAAAATGAATAAAAAATAGAGAAATTCATGGAAAAGGGAGGCAAACTCATTGAAAATACAAAAAAAGAATAATTCAGAAAAATAATACAGAAAAAAACAAAATAAACTCACAAGTTGAAATCATATAAAAACAATTAGAAATCCAAAAGATAAAAAACAAGATTTCAAAATTGCAGTGTCGTAGAAGGGCTGAAGAGCAAGTGTGAAATGATGGAAGACAGATCCAGTGTAATTGAAGACAAACACTTGGATACAACTCTTTTTGAGGAAAAATCAGAAAAAGAATGAAGAAAAATGAAGAAACCCTGAGAATTATGTAGTATACAATAAAAAGCAAAACTTAGCAAGTGATTGGAGTTCCAGAACAGGGTGAGAAAATGGAAAACACAGAGACGATCACTGAAGAATTACCGACAGAAAACTTCCTTAATACCATGAAAGATGAAAACCTGTCCATCCAAGAATCACAATGAATCCCATACAGGATAGATCCCAAAAGAAAATTACCAAGGCATATCATAATCATACTCACTAAAACCAAAGACAAAGAAAAAATCCTAAGAGCACCCCAAGGGAGGAAAAAAGTCATATACAGAGGAGAAACACTAAGACTAAGGTCCGATTATTTGGCAGAAAGCATGCAGGCAAGAAGAAAATGGGATGACATACACAAATCCTTGAAAGAAAAAAACTGCCAACCAAGAATAATATATCCTGCAAAACTCTTGTTCAGATATGATGGTGAAATTAGGACATTTCCAGATAAACAGAAATTAAGGGAATATGTAAAAGCCAAACCAAACTTACAAGAATTATTAAAGGGAGTCCTTTGATCTGAGAACAAACAACATCAGATCATGGCCTGAATCTAGAATATAAGATTGTACCAGCCAGACATCAGCCTAGGAAATGAACTCTCAAGGACTGTCCGAAACCAAAAGAATTACCACAGGGAACCAGAGAGGTTAATCTGTAAATGACAACAATGACAGAACAATAAGAAGGAATGAACGGTGTAAGTATAGAACTTTATAATGGAGAGGAAGGCAAGGCGATACCAGGTAATAATAGACTAGTTCAAACCTAGGAAGATAAGGGTAAATTTCAAGGTGACCACAAAGAAAGTTAACAAACCTACTCATCAAAATAAAGAAGAAAAACATAAAGTCTCAATAAAAACAAAATCTACAAAAACAAAAGAAATCGACAAACAAAAGGAATTCAGCACAGGAGAGTAAGAGGAACAAAGAAAATGTCAGCACTGCAAAAAAAAAAAAGCACTACAAAATGACAGCAATAAACTCACACCTATTAATAGTTACAATGACTGTAAATGGCCTAAATGCACCCATAAAGAGATAGACAGTGACAGAATGGGTAAAAGAACAAGATCCATCAATATGCTGTCGACAAGAGACACACCTTAGAAACAAAGGTGTACATTTATTAAAAATCAAAGATTGGAAAGAAATATATCAAGCAAATATCTTCCCAAAAAGAGAGGGAGTGGGAATACTAATCTCAAATAAAATATACTTTAAAACAAAATCCACCATAAAAGACAAAGAAGGGCACTATAGAATGATTAAAGGGGAGATCCATCATGAAGACCTAAGTATAATAAGCATCTACACAAAAAATGACAGGGCCCCTAAATATAAGGAACAAATTCTAACAGCACTGAAAAGAGAAATGGACAGTTCCACAATAATAGTAGGAGAATTCAACACTCCACTCTTGATAATGGACAGAACATCTAGAAAGAAACTCAACAAAGATACAGAAGAGCTAAAGGGCACAATCAGCCAACTTAACCTCTTAGACATATATAGAACACTCCACCCAACAGCTGAAAAGTACACATTCTTTTCCATTGCTCATGGAATGTTCTCCAGAATAGACCACATCTTAGGCCACAGAGCAACCCTCAACAAAATCCAAAACACTGAGATAATACAAAGTATCTTCTCTGACCACAGTGCCATTGAAGTAGAAATTAACAACTGGAGGAGCTAGAAGAAAAATCAATTACATGAGAACTGAGTAACACCCTGCTTAAAAACCAGTGGATAATAGAAGAATTCAGAGATGGAATAAAAAAATTCCTAGACTCAAATGAGAATGAAAAACACCATGCCAAAACCTCTGGGACACAGCAAAGGCAGTGTTCAGAGATCAATTTATAGCAATAGATGCACACATCAAAAAAGAAGAAAGGGATAAAAACAAAACATTAGCTACACAAGTTGAACAAATAGAAAGAGCACAGCATAAGAAGCCCACAGCCACCAGAAAAGGAAATAACAAAAATCAGAGCAGAAATAAATGAAATAGAGGATAGACAAATAATAGAAAAAATCAACAAAACCAAAAGTTGGTTCTTGGAAAGGATCAACAAAATCAATAAACCACTGGCCAAACTGACAAAAGACAAACATGAGAGGACACAAATAACCCAAAAAAGAAATGAAATGGAGGATATTACAACAGACCCAACTGAAATAAAAAGATCATAACAGAGTATTATGAGAAACTATACTCCAACAAATTTGAAAACCTAGAGGAAATAGACAAATTTCTAGAAACACACTACTTACCCAAACTAACACAAAATGATGTTGAAAATCTCAGCAGACCCATAACAAAAGAAGAGATTGAAAAGATTAACCCCCCCCCCCAAAAAAAAAAAAGCCCTGGCCCAGATTGCTTCACTGGAGCATTCTACCAAACATTCAGAAAAGAGCTTATGCCAGTACTACTCAAACTATTTCAGAACATAGAAAAGGAAGCAATACTTCTGAATTCATTCTATGAAGCCAGCATAATCCTGATACCAAAATCAGGAAAAAACACCATAAAAAAGGAAAATTACAGACCAATATTGCTCAGGAATACAGATGCAAAAATTCTTAACAAAATCCTAGCCAAGAGAATTCAGCATCATATCAAAAAAAAAAAAAAAAAAAAACACCACCACCAAGTAAGATTCGTACCAGGTATGCAAGGATGGTTCAATATTAGAAAATCAGCATAATCCTCCACATAAATAAAAGGAAAGAAAAGAATCACATGATCATCACAATGAATTCGACAAAGCTCAATATCCATTCCTGATAAAAACTCTCAATAAAATAGGTATAGAAGGGAAACTTCTCAACATAATAAAGGGCATCGATGCAAAAAAAAAAAAAAATTTTTTTTTTTTTTTTTTATAACCAGTGGCCAATACCATTCTTAACAGAGAGAGGCTGAAAACATCCCCCTTGAGAACATGAACAAGACAAGTACGCCCTTTATCATCACTCCTATTTGACATTGTAATGGAAGTTCTAGCTAGAGCAATAAGGCAAGAAAAAGAAAAAAAGGGCATCCAAATTGGTAATGAAGAAGTTAAATTGCCCCTATTTGCAGATGTTATGGTACTATACACAGAAAACCCAAAAGACTCCAGAAGAAAACTACTAGAACTAATAGATTCAGCAGTGTAGTAGGATACAAGATCAATATTCAAAAATCAGTTGGATTCCTATACACCAATAAAGAGAATCATGAAAAAAAATATCAAGTAATTAACAATAAATCTAACTAGGGATGTAAAGGACTGATACAAAGAAAACTACAAAATACTACTGCAAGAAACCAAAGAGATCTACATAAACGGAAAACATACCATGCTCGTGGATAGGTAGACTCAACATTGTGAAAATGACAATTGTACCCAAAGTGATTTACAAATGCAATGCAATCCTGATCCAAATACCAACAACATCCTTTAAATAGATGGAAAAACTTATCATTAACTTTATATGCAAAGGGAAGAAGTCCTGGAGAAGCAAAGCACTACTGAAGAAGAAATAAAGTAGGAGGACTCGCAGTAGCGACCTCAGAGCCTACAACTAAAAACAACTACAGTAGTCAAAACAGCCTGGTACTGGTACAGAGACAGGTACATTGACCAATGGAACAGTATTGGGAACCTAGAAGTAAATCCATTCACCTATGGTCACCTGGTCTTTGACAAGGGCCCAAAGTCCGTGATATGGGGGAAAAAACTGTCTTTTTAACAAATGTTGCTGGCAAAACTGGATGTCCACCAGCAAAAAAAATGAAAGAGGACCCATACCTCACACCATATACAAAAACTAATTCAAAATGGATCAAAGACATAAATATAAAGGTAAAAGCTATGAATTTCATAGAAGAAAAAATAGGATCAATGTTACCCATTGCTGTCAAGTCAATTCCAACTCATAGTGACCCTACAGAACAGAGTACAACTGCCCCACAGAGTTTCCAAGGAGCACCTGATGGATTCAAACTGTTGACCTTTTGGTTAACAGCAGTAGCATTTAACCACTACGCCACCTTAGAGACCCTAATACGCGGCATTAATAGGATACAAATCACAACCAATAACACAAAAACTTCAGAAGATAAGCTAGATAACTGGGATCTTCTAAAATTTAAACAGTTATGCTCATCAAAAGACTTCACCAAAAGCGTGAAAAGAGAACCTACAGACTGGGAAAAAAAATTGGTTATTACAAATCAGACAAAGGTCTAATCTTTAAAATCTACAAGAAAATCCAACACTTCCACAACAAAAAGCCAAGTAATCCAATTAAAAAATGAGCAAAGGAAATGAACAGACACTTCATCAAAGAAGACATTCAAGCAGCTAACACACACATGAGGAAATGCTTGAGATCACTAGCCATCACAGAAATGCAAATCAAAACCACAATGAGATACCATCTCACCCCAGCATTACTGGCAAGAATAAAAAAAAAAAAAAAAGGAAATAACAAATGTTGGAGAGGCTGCAAAGAGATTGGAACTCTTATGCACTGATGGTGGGAAAGCAAAACGATAAAGCCATTTTGGAAAATGATATGGCACTTCCTTAGAAAGCTAGAAATAGAAATACCATATGATCCAGCAATCCAACTCCTAGGAATATATCCTAGAGAAATAAGAGCAATCACACGAATAGATTCATGCACACACATGTTCATTGCAGCACTGTTCACAACAGACAAAAAGATAGAAACAACCTAGATGCCCATCAACAAATAAATGAATAAACAAACTGAAGTACACACACACAATGGAGTAATATGCAATGATAAAGAACAACGATGAATCTGTGAAGCATCTCATAACATGGATGAATCTGGAGGACATTAAGCTGAATGAAATAAGTCAATCACAAAAGGACAAATATTGTATGAGTCCACTACTGTAAAAACTCATGAAAATGTTTACACACAAAAAGAAACAATCTTTTATGGTTATGAGGGAAGGGAGGTGTGGGGATGGAAAAACAGTAAATAGACAATAGGTAAGTGATAACTTTGGTGAGGGGTAAGACAGTACACAATACTGAGCAAGCCAGCACAACTTGTACAAGGCAAGGTCATGGAAGCTCCATAGACACATCCAAACTCCCTGAGGGACCGAATTGCTGGACTGAGGGCTGTGGGTACCATGTTCTTGGGAAACATCTAGCCCAATTGGCATAACATAATTTATAAACAAAATGTTCTACTTTCTGCTTTGGTGAGTAGGATCTCGGTCTTAAAAGCCTGTGAGTGGCCATCTAGGATACTCCACTGGTCTCACCCCTTCGGGAGCAAGGAAGAATAAAGAAAACTAAAGATATAAGGGAAAGATTAATCCAAAGGACTAATGGACCACATCTACCGTGGCCTCCACCAGATTGAGTCCAGTACAACCGGGTGGTGCCAAGCTATCACTGACTGCTCTGATGGAGATCACAACAGAGGGTCCCGGACAGAACTGGGGAAATATGTAGAACAAAATTCTAACTCAAAAAGAAAGACCAGACTTGCAGACATGACAGAGATTGGAGAAACCCTTAAAGTATGGCTCTTGGACACTCTTCCAGCTCAGTAATGAGGTTACTCCTGAGGCTCACTCTTCAGCCAAAGATTGAACAAATCCATGGAACAAAACAAGACCAAAGGGGTGCACGAGCCCTGGGGCAGTGGCTGGAAGGAAGGAGGGAACAGGTTGAGAAGGGAGAGTGTTGACAAGTCGTGGGGTTGTTAACCAATGTCATAGAACAATGTGTGTACTGTTTGATGAGAAACTAGTTTGTTCTGTAAACCTTCATCCAAAGTACGGTTAAAAAAAAGAAAAAAAAACCTACCATGGTTAGAACGGGCGGGACTTGGTAATGTATACCTGGGTTACTATGAGTTGAAGTTGACTCAACAACACCTAACAACAAAACATCATGAAGATTGTAAAAGTTGAGAAAAATTTCTTTGGAAAAAAAAAATGGGTATGTTGCACAACCATCTGCTAAGGAGATTAGACAGGTGACTGATGGATCTACTCAACAATCTCATTAGAAACACTACCATCTTAGGCTGAAAGGGACAGAAAAAGTCAAAATGAAGAAAAACTATCTAAGACTTGAAATTCTACAGGCAAGAAATGCTGATGAAACTGCTTGACTGTGAACATCTTCTGTCCTTCAAGAAAGGAAAGGGTAATCCCAACAGCAGTTCAGAGGCCAACAACGTTGTAGGCAAATCTTGGGGAGGCAGAACTGCCCTCTCCTCAGTTCCATGGGGGCAACCTCCTTGGTTTCAGAGGGCAGGGCCACTTCCTTGGTTCCAGAAGGCAAAGTCACAAAACAGGGCAGAGGGGTGATACCACTACTCAGGACAGAGGAGGACGGGCCACTGTGCAGATGTGTTCAGAAGATAGAGAATTATTTTCAAAGCTAAAAACCTGATGAAATTGGTCTAGTGGATTATGAATATGTTTGGTTCCTTTTTTACCTCCAGTTTTCTCTTTTTCAAATGGGAATTTCTATCCCAGAACTGTTCTTTACTTTGTATTTTTGAAATAGATAACTTTTATCCTATGTTTCACAGATCCTAATAGAAAGTAAGTTTGGATTTAGAGTTAAAACTCAGATGGGTTAAGATTATTGGAGATACTGGTATGAGGTGCATGTATTTTGCAAATGGGAAGGACTTGAATTGAGGGAGGCCAGAGAGCAGGAATACCATTAGGGAATGAATTTTTTTCCCCCAAAATATATTTTGAAGTCATAACCCCCATAAATTTGAGTGTGATCCTGTTTGAAAATAGGGTCTCTGATGTTGTTGTCAGTTAACATGAGGTCCTACTTGAGTGGGTGGGTGCTAATCTTATGTGACTTGTTTCTTTATAAAAGAGAAGATACACAGTGAAAGAGAGAAAACTGCCATGTGAAGATGCCTCTACAATCAAAAAATGCCAACAATACCCAGTTATCACCAAAATCTAAGACAGAATCATGCAACAGATTCTTTCTCAAGGGGCACCAGCAAGAATCACCACGGCCAACATCCAGATTTTAGACCTCTAGCCTCTAGAACTATGAAATAATGAATTTCAGTTCTAATGAGCCATGTAGTTTTTGGTCTTTTGTTTTGGAAGCCATAGGAAACCAAATTCGCTGGCTTTAGAAAGGAAAAATGTAGGTACACACTAATATAGACAATCATGAAACCTTAAAATCTGAAGCCCAGAAAGGGAAGTTACCAGCTCATTCATTCAACAAGTTATCCATAGGAATGAGAGATATACAGATCTCTTCATTATTGCTAGGCCTGCACTATTGCAATCAGTGGCCATCCAGGCAGCTCCGATACCTACCTGGAGAGGAACCATGTGGAACCAAGTGGCCCATAACATCCCCTTCTTTGAAGGTGAAATCTGCATAACTGTGCTTTCAGTCATCTGTACTGCTGTAAAAAGTGGTAAAATCTGCATTGCTAGAGTTTTCTGTTAATCTCTCCAGTAGCGTAGGTTGAAAACTTATGCAATCACGAAGCTTTGCAACCACAAAGAGAAAATCACATTGCAGAAAGTCATTTGGCCTTTGTACTCTGTTCTTTCCTCTTCTATCAACACCTGAGACTAAAGAATGGGGTCTGATCACACTCCTCGGAATATACCCTAGAGAAATAAGAGCCTTTACACGAACAGATATATGCACACCCATGTTTATTGCAGCTCTGCTTACAACAGCAAAAAGCTGGAAGCAGCCAAGGTGTCCATCAATGGATGAATGGTTAAATAAATTATGGTACATTCACACAATGGAATACTATGCATCAATAAAGGAAGAGTGACGAATCTGTGAAACATTTCATAACATGGAGGAACCTGGAAGGCATTATGCTGAGTGAAATTAGTCAGATGCAAAAGGACAAATAACTATATAAGACCACTATTATAAGTTCTTGAGAAATAGTATAAACTGAGAAGAACACATTCTTCTGTGGTTATGAGAGGGGGGAGGAAGGGAGGGTGGGATAGGGTTATTTACTGATTAGTTAGTAGATAAGAACTACTTTAGGTGAAGGGAAGGACAATACTTAATACAGGGAAGGTCAGCTCAACTGGACTGGACCAAAAGCAAAGAAGTTTCCGGGATAAACTGAATGCTTCGAAGGTCAGCAGAGCAAGGGTGGGGGTTTGGGGACTATGGCTTAAGGGGACTTCTAAGTCAATTGGCATAATAAACTCGATTATGATAACATTCCGCATCCCACTTGAAAGTGTGACGTCTGGGGTCTTAAATGCTAACAAGTGGCCATCTAAGATGCATCAATTGTCTCAACCCATCTGGACCAAAGAAGAATGAAGAACACCAAGGTCACATGATAACTATGAGCCCAAGAGACAGAAAGGGCCACATGAACCAGAGACTTACATCATCCTGAGACCAGAAGAACTAGATGGTGCCCAGCCACAACTGATGACTGCCCTGACAGGGAACACAATGGAGAACTCCTGAGGGAGCAGGAGAACAGTGGGATGCAGACTCCAAATTCTCATAAAAAGACCAGTCTTAATGGTCTGACCGAGACTAGAAGAATCCTGGCTGTCATGGTCCCCAAACCTTCTGTTGGCCCAGGACAGGAACCATTCCCGAAGACTACTCATCAGACCTGGAAGGGACTGGACAATGGGCTGGAGAGAGATGCTGATGAAGAGTGAGCTACTTGTATCAGGTGGACACTTGAGACTGTGTTGGCATCTCCTGTCTGGAGGGGAGATGGGAGGGTAGAGAGGGTTAGAAACTGGCAAAAGTGTCACAAAAGGAGAGACTGGAAGGAGGGAGCGGGCTGACTCATTAGGGGGAGAGTAAATGGGAGTATGTAGTAAGGTGTATATAAGATTACATGTGACAGACTGACTTGATTTGTAAACTTTCACTTAAAGCACAATAAAAATTATTAAAAAAGAAATAATTAGATAAAAATATAAAAGAAAGCAAAAATAGCAGTGTATGAAATATTAAAATGATATATTATCTGAGTCAAATATGAGTGAAAATACAGTTGATGCTATTACAACTTTATGTTAAATAAACTACCAAAGTACCAAAAAAAAAAAAAAAAGAATGGGGTCTGACCAGACGAAGAGGGACCATGTCAGCATGATGCTGACTAAACCTCATAAGACAAGATGTAATCTATCATGGTCATATGGAGAGGCCAATAAAAGTCTGAGCCCTAAGGCTCAGAGGAGAGTCCTAACTACTCATGGGACAGGGTAGCACCATCCTCTTTTGGGACATGGATGCTCTGGGCTGTGACACCTCCCTGGCCCATCCTACTTCTGTTTTTGTATGTTTTGTTTGCATCATTTTTGCTTGTAATACATCTATAATAGTATGTGTACACTGTGTGAATTCTGTGATTCATTCCAACGAATTAAAGAACCCACAGGGGCAGTGAGAGTCAGCAGGGGCTGGTGTCTGCTTGTTTGGAACTCTGAAAGATGTCTTCTAACCCATGAGCTTTGGTGTATCTCTGGGTTTTTAGTGTTGAAAGTCAGTGTGCTTCTAATTTGTGACCTATGACCCAGCTCTGGATGGCTGGGACTGAGAGAGGGAGTGTGCACTGTGATCGCTGGGCACCTAGGATGTTGAAGTAGGAAAATGAGGACTGTTGCATTTCCATGCTTTGGAACTAGATTCATGCTGATCCTTAGCATGAAGGTAGTCTTGAAGACAGGATTTGCCAACCATGCCCCTTCTTTCATGCACTGTCAAATTCTTTGAGATGGAATTCTTGACTTTGAACATATCAAGAATTAACACCAATATCGTGTTATCAGGGCAACATGGGCCAAATCATGAATTGAAGCAGAATGGTCTCTTCAACTTTCTTAATCTATCACTTGTTTACCTCCTAGTGTTTTCATCAATATCCTATCTCCGCTTCATCTCAATCCCTAATCTCATGCCCATTCCCAAAATACAAATGTGTTTGAAACAGTCAAGAAGTTAATAGATGAAAAATTCTTGTCAAGCGTTCTTTTATGGTGAGACCAGTACTTGTTTATTTTACATTTGTGAAAATTAAGCTCTTGTGCTCTCTAATAGTGAAGCACTAAGAGGGGAAGGGTTGGTGTGAGAGATGTTATGTAACCAGGCAGTTGCTGTTGACAAATATCTGGCAGTATGGCACCATGTTCATTCTCTTCCAAAAACCAAAATAGAACTTAGTAAATGGTACCACAATTTCTGACTGAAAGAAAAGTCCCTAAAAGCCACTTTGTTCCTTCTCAGAATTCAGGATTTTCTGCAGGTAAGTGTGGTCATATGGATTTAGAAAATACCTAAGAGTGTGGTTCTTATGATACCATCACCATATACATTCCTCCAGGATAGAAAGGGACATGCTGAGTTTCTATTTTGAGAATCAATACAACCAGTTTTGGCTATTATGCATATCAAAAAGCTCTAGTGGTGATATTGTTAAGTGCTCATGTGCTAACTGAAACTTCTGTGGGTAGAAACCACCAGCAGCTCTGTGGGACAAAAGCCATGGCAATCTGCTCCCTTAAAGATTGCAGCCTAAAAAAGATGGAACGAACCAAGGTGCCCATCAACGGATGAATGGATAAATAAATTACAGTATATTCACACAATGAAACACAACACATTGATAAAGAACAATGATGAATCCGTGAAACATTTCATAATATGGAGGAATCTGGAAGGCATTATGTTGTGTGAAATTAGTCAGTTGCAAAAGGACAAATATTGCATGAGACCACTATTATAAGAACTCAAGAAATAGCTTAAACAGAGAAGGAAATATTCTTTGATGGCTACGAGAGTGGGGAGGGAAGAAGGGGGAGGTGTAATCACTAATTAGATAGTAGACAAGAACTGTCTTAGGTGAAGGGAAAGACAACACACAATACAGGAGAGGCCAGCACAACTAGACTAAACCAAAAGCAAAGAAGTTTCCTGTATAAACCGAATGTTTCAAAGGCCAGCGTAGCAGGGGCAGGGGTTTGGGGACCATGGTTTCAGGGGACATCTAGTTCAATTAGCATAAGAAAATGTATTGAGAAAACATTCTGCATCCCCCTTTGGAGAGTGGTGTCTGGGTTCTTAAATGCTAGCAAGCGGCCATCTAAGATGCATTAATTGGTCTCAACACACATGGAGTAAAGGAGAATGAAGAACACCAAAGACACAAGATAATTATGAGCCAAAGAGACAGAAAGGGCTACATAAATCAGAGACTACTTTAGACTGAGACCAGAAGAACTAGATGGTGCCTTGACAGGGAACACAAAAGAGAACTCCTGAGGGAGCAGGACAGTAGTGGGATGCAGACCCCAAATTCTCGTAAAAAGACCAGACTTAATGGTCTGACTAAAACTAGAAGGCCCCCAGAGGTCATGGTCCCCAGACTTTCTGTTAGCCCAAGACGGGAACCATTCCCAAAGTCAACTCTTCAGACAGGGATTGGACTGGATTATAAGACAGAAAATGATACCGGTGAGGAGTGAGCCTCTTGGATTGAGTAGACACATGAGACTATATGGGCAGCTCCTGTCTGGAGGGCAGATGAGAAGGCAGAGGGGGACAGAAGCTGGCTGAATGGACATGGAAATACAGGCTGGAGAGAAAGCATGTGCTGTCTCAATAGGGGGAGAGCACCTAGGTGTAGGTGTATATAGCAAGGTGTATATAAATTTTTGTATGAGAGGCTGACTTGATTTTAAACTTTCACTTAAAGCAAAATAAAAACTAAAAAAAAAAAAAAGAAGAAGATTGGAGCCTAGGAAATCCTATGGGGCAGTTCTACTTTGGTACATAAGTTCACTATGAGTCAGAATTAACTCAAAGACACAACAACGTTATGCAGACCTGCCTTTCAGTGCAACTTGACTATCCTCAATACCAAACACCTCCAGTTCTTCACTGATGTTCCTAAAAGAAATTGGGGGACCATTCATCTCTCAGAACCCTCTTCTCTAGAAATGCTCCTCAGACACCAAGGCTGAAACTTGTTGTTGTTGTTGTTAGGTGTGATCGATCAGTTTTGACTCATAGCAACCCTGTGTATAACAGAACAAAACACTGCCTTGTCCTGCACCATCCTCACAATCGTTGTTATGTTTGAGCCCATTGTTGCAGCCACAGTGCCATTCTATCTCATCGAAAGTCCTCGTCTTTTTCCCTGACCCTCTACCTTACCAAGCATGATGTCCTTCTCCAGGGACTGCTACCTCCTGATAACATATCCATTAATATGAAGTCTCACCATTTTTGCTTCCAAGGAGCACTCTGGCTGTACGTCCAAGACAGACTTGTTCATTCTTCCAGCAATGCATGGTGTATTCAATATTCTTTGCAGACACCATAATTCAAAGGCATCAGTTCTTCTTCAGTCTTCCTTATTCATTGTCCAGCCTTCACATTCATATGATGCAACTGAAAATAACATGGCTTGGGTCAAGGACACTGTAGTCCTGAAAGTGGCGTCTTTGCTTTTCAACACTTTAAAGAAGTCTTTTGCAGTGCATTTGCCCAATATAATATGTCATTTGATTTCTTGACTGCTACTTTCATGGACATAGGTTATGGAGTCAAGTAAAATGAAATCCTTGTCAATTTCGATATTTTATGTTTATCATGATGTTTCTTACTGTTCCAGTGATAAGGATTTTTGTTTTCTTTATGTTGAGGTGCAATTCATACTGAAGGTTGTAATCTTTGCTCTTCATTAGTGAGTGTTTTATGTCCTCTTCACTTTCAGCAAGCAAAGTTGTATCATCTATATATCACAGGTTGTTAATGAGTCTTCCACCAATCCGGATACCACCAATCTGGTTACCACATACTTCTTCACATAGTTCAGCTTCTGGGATTATTGCTCCTCATGCAGATTGAATAAGTGTGAAGAAAGGATACAAACCTGATGCACAAATTTCTTGATTTTAAACCACAAATTCTCCCCTTGTTCTGGTTGGAATGACTGCCTATTGGTCTATGTACAGGTCCCGCATGAACACAATTAAGAGTTCTGGAATTCCCATTCTTCTAAATGTTATACATAATTTGTTATGAGTCACACAGTCGAATTACTTTGCCTAGTCAATAAAACACAGGTAAACGTCTTTCTAGTTTTCTCTGCTTTCAGCCAAGATCCATCTGACATTAGCAATGATATCCCTCGTTCCATGTCCTCATCTGAATCTGGCTTGAATTTATGGCAGTTCTCTGTTAATGTACAGATGAAACCAGTTTTAAATTATCTTCAGCAAAATTTTACTTGTGTGTGATAGTAATGACATTGATAATTTCTACATTCTGCAGGATCACCTTTCTTTGGAATTGGCAGAGATATAGATCTCTTCCAGTCTGTTGGCCAGGTAGTGGCCTTCCAAATTTCTTGGCATACACAAGGGAGCACCTCCAGTGCTGCATTCCTTTGTTAAAATAACTCAATTGGTATTCCACCAATTCTTAGAGTCTTGTTTTCACCAATGTCTTCAGTGCAGCTTGGACTTCTTCCTTCCATTCCAAGAGTTCTTAATCATGTTACCTCCTGAAATGGTTGAACATTGACCAAATTCGTTTTGGTACAGTCACTCTTTGTATTCCTTCCATCTGCTTTTGATGCTTCCTGTGCTGTTCAATATTTTGCCCATAGAATCCTTCAATACTGTAACTCGAGGCATGAACATTCCCTCAAATTTTTTCAGCTTGAGAAATGTCAAGTGTGTTCTTCCCTTTACGTTTTCTATCTTCAGGTATTTGCACATTTCATTATAATAATTTACCTTGTCTTCTCAAGCTTCCCTTTGATATCTTCTGTTCAGCGTTTTTTACTTCATCATTTCTTCCATTCACTTCAGCTTCTCTACATTCAGCAGCAAGTTTCAGAGTCTCTTCTGACATGCATTTTGGTCTTTTCTTTCTTTCCTGTCTTTTTAATGACCTGTTGCTTTCATCATGTATGATGGTCTTGATATCATCCCACAGCTCATCTGTTCTTCTGTCATTAGTGGCCAAAGTATCAAACCTATTCTTAAGATGTTCTCCAAATCAGGTAGGATACACCCAAGGTTGTATTTTGGTTCACATGGACTTGTTTTAATTTTCATCAACTTCAACTTACATATGAGCAATTGATGGTCTATTCTGAAGTCAGCTCCTGGCCTTGTTGTGACTCATAATATTTAACTTTCATATTGTCTCTTTCCACAGATACAGTTGATTTGATTTCTGTGTATTCTATCTTGTGATTTCTACTAGTCACCA
The DNA here is from genome assembly GCF_030014295.1 of Loxodonta africana. Classification (NCBI taxonomy): domain Eukaryota; kingdom Metazoa; phylum Chordata; class Mammalia; order Proboscidea; family Elephantidae; genus Loxodonta; species Loxodonta africana. Next base: position 35,873,469 of record NC_087351.1, read on the forward strand.
CTTATGCTGTTGAAAAAAAGTATTTGCAATGAATAAGTCATTAGTCTTGCAAAATTCTATCATGGAATCTCTGGAGTCATTTCTATCACCAAGGCGATATTTTCTGACTACAGATCCTTCTTGTTTGTTTCCAACTTTCACATTCCAATCACCAGTAATTATTCATGCATCTTGATTGTATTTTGATCAATTCCAGACCTCAGAAGTTGGTAAAATCTTCAATTTTCTCATCTTTGGCATTAGTGGTTGGTTCATAAATTTGAATAATAGCCCTATTAACTGGTCTTCCTTATAGGCGTATGGATATTATCCTATCACTGACAGCCTAGTGCTTCAGGATATATCTTCAAATGTTCATTTCGAAAACGAATGTGATACCATTGCTCTTCAATTTGTCATTCCCGGTATAGTATACCATATCATTGTCTGATTCAAAGTGGTCAACGCCAGTCCCTTTCAGTTCACTGAAGTCTGGGATATTGATCTTTATGGGTCCCATTTCATTTTTAACCACTTTCAGTTCTTCTAGATTCATACCATGTACATTCCACATTCTAATTATTAATGGGTGTTTGCAGCCATTTCTTCTCATTTTGAATTGTGCCACATCAACAAATGAAGATCCCTAAAGCTTTAATCCATTCACTTCATTAAGGTTGACTTTACTTTGAGGAATCAGCCCTACCCTGGTCACATTTTGAGTGACTTCCAACCTGAGGGGCTCTTCTGAAACTTGCCCACCACGGTTGACCCTGCTGGTATTTGAAATACAGGTGGCATAGCTTCCAGTATCACAGCAACACAGAAGCCACCACAGTTCAACAAACTGACAATACAATCAATCATTACAACATGTTTTGGTTATTATGCATACCAAAAAGCCCTGGTTGCATGATGGTTAAGCATTAGTGTGCTAATCAAAAGATCTTCAGTTGGAACCCAAGAGCAGCTCCATGGAACAAAAGATATCTTCTCTCTTAAAGATTATAGCCTAAGAAACCCTATGCAGTAGTTCTACTCTGTTCTTTAGGGTCACTGTGAGTTGAAATCAACTCAACGAAACAGAACAACAACATTATGCATACTAGCCTTTCAGTGCATCTCCCACTCTCCTCCAAGCCAAAAAACTCCAGTTCTTTATTGATGATCCTAAAAGAAATTGGGACTCCATTCACATCCCAGGACCCTTCCTCTTGAAATTCTCCTCGGAACCCATGGCTGGGATGTCTTAGGACCAGGTATTCTAGGTTCCTCTCCACTTCATGCTGAGCTGACCTATCTGGTAATGAAGGAAATCAGACCACTAAAGAAAAATCCCATCCTCTACCCTGGTCAACTGCTCCACTGAGGTTGAGGCTTAAAAATATGGTTCCTGAGGCAGGGCCAAGATGGCGAAGCAGTCAGTTGCTTCTGGTGATCCCTCTTACAACAAAGATGCAAAAAAAAAAAAAAAAAAAACAAGTGAATTGATTATATATATGACAAGCTAGGAGCCCTGAGCATCAAAGGCCAACTTAAAGAATTGGACTGAGTCATGGGGGAGGGAGAGACAGTGCAGAACCAGGGAGGAGTTGCCGAGCCTGCAGCAGCGCCTCAGCTCCAATTCCTTGGTGCAACTGCGGTGGGGCTGGTGGTAGTTTTCCAGGACACGGCAGCTTCAGTGAAAGAAGGCAAGCAGAGTGGTGCACTCCTGACCCTGTGGCATGTCTACAGTGGGTCTGGCCATGGTGTTTCAGAAGCAGCTGCTTCCGCAAAAGAAGGCAACCAAAGTGCTGGCACTCCTGACCCCCTGGTGTGATGGTTGTGGGACTGGCCGTGGAGTTTAGGACACAGCTGCTTCAGTGAAAGAAGGCAAACATGGGACACAGCCTGAACCCCCTGGGGCGATCTCAGTGGGGACCCAGCCAGCACACACAGTCTACACATGCCTCTGGAATCTGAGATAAAATGGCACTCTCAGCACAAGATAAATGATTTTGTCTAATTTACTGCATGGCTGTAATAGCTCCTTCTTTTGAAAGAACTCTCTCCTATCTATCTGATCTCTCCTCCCTCTGCCCCAGCCAGCTTCATTAGCAGTTGATTTCCCTGGGCCTGAGGTAGGTTCTGCTGCATGTCCTGAGCCATTCTCCTGGCCTTGGAGAAGGAACAAATGAATAAATGGGGGAAAAATACTCTTCTGACTCCCCTAATCCGGAAGCTCAAAGCAGAAGTGGCTCCAGTCCCAGCAAAAGTGATCCACAGGCTTTATCTTTTACCCCTGCATGGATCCAGGTGGCTCCACTACACCAGATAGTATCTGGCTATTATATTGCTATGGTGAGCCCATTTGAGGCCTGACTGTAACTGTTTCGGCTGTGCAGTGCAGAGGCAGGTTTTGGAGGTTTGATATCACTCTGCCTATTAAACAGTACCTTCACCTACCCACAGTGGGGGACCAAGGACTGGAGGCTCCATCCATATCACCTAGCCACCTGCAAAAGGGGTCCAAGGATAGTGGTGCCCACCAGTCCTTACAGGTATAAGCACTGGGTGCCTGAGATACAGCTGCAAAGCCCACCCACCAGAGTGCTCTAGAGAACAGGAATGCTCCTTCCTCACTGACAGTTGGGGGAAGGCTGTCAGCCCTTTGCCTTCCTCAGAGCGAGACCCCCTGCTGCTACCAGAAACCTGTGCATACATCAGTCTCTGCTGTTCCTCTAAGATAGTAGGTGAGACCCTACACCACACACCAGGTGACTGACTATCAGGACACCTGAAGTGAACCTATACAAGAATAAGGAAAAGACTCCTAGGCTTATACACCTGGTAACAGCTCTAGCCACCTGGTAACAGGACGTTAGTGCTTCAAAGCTCCAAGAATCAAGTTAGCTCACTCTAGTAGCCTATTTGGGTATATCAAACCAAAACAAAGCAAGAAACTAGGACACAGAAAACATAAAATAAATTAATACAATAACTTATAGATGGCTCGGAGACAACAGTTGATATCAAATCACATAAAGAAGCAGACCGTGATTGCTTCAACAAACTCCCAGTCAAGGACTCTCCTAGATGAAGAAGTGTTCCAGGAATTACCAGATGGAGCATACAAAAGATTAATATATAGAACTCTTCAAGACGTCAGGAATGAGATCAGGCAACATGTACAAAAAGCCAAGGAACATACAGACAAAGCAGATGAAGAAATTAAAAAGATTATACAAGAACATAACGAAAAATTTAATAAGCTGCAAGAATCCATAGAGAGACAGCAATCAGAAATTCAGAAGATTAACAATAAAATTACAGAATTAGACAGCTCAATAGAAAGTCAGAGGAGAAGAATTGAGGAAGTGGAAGGCAGAATTAGTAAGATGGAAGATAAAACACTTAGCAACAATATATTCAAAGAAAAGGCAGATAAAAGAAATTTAAAAAATGAAGAAACCCTAAGAATCATGTGGGACACTATCAACAATAACTTGCGAGTGATTGGAATACCAGAACAGGGAGGGATAACAGAAAATATGGAGAGAATTGATGAAGATTTGTTGGCAGAAAACTTCCCTGACATCACGAAAGTTGAAAGGATATCTATTCAAGAAGCACATCAAACCCCATACAAGGAAGATCCCAAAAGATAGTCACCAAGACATATTATAATCAAACTTGCCAAAACCAAAGATAAAGAGAAAATTTTAAGAGCACCCAGGGATAAATGAAAAGTCACCTATAAAGGAGGATCAATAAGAATAAGTTTGGACCACTTGGCAGAAACTGTGCAGGCAAGAAAGTAATGGGATAACATATATAAAGCATTGAAGGAGAAAAATTGCCAGCCAAGAATCATATATCCAGCAAAACATGAAGGTGAAATTAAGAGATTTTCAGCTAAACAGAAGCTTAGGGAATTTGCAAAAACCAAACCAAAACTACAAGAAATACTAAAGGGAATTCTCTGGTTAAAAAATCAATAATATAAGATATCAACCAAACAGTAGAACACAGGACACAGCAGCCAGATATCAACTCAGATGGGGAAATCACAAAAATAAATCAAGACAAAAAAACACTCAAAACAGGGAATCAATGATGTCATTATGTAAAAGATGACAACATTAAATCAATAAACAGGGACTGAAAAAATAGGCATTGATCTTCCATATGGAGAGGAAATCAAGGCAATATAGGGAGATACAAGTTAGGTTTAAACTTAGAAAAATGGGGTAAATATTTAGGTAACCACAGAGAAGACTAACAATTCTACACTTCAAAAATAAACAAATAAATAAATAAAGACTCAGCCAAAACAAATTCAACTACAGTGAAAAAGTGGAACACACAATTTACAAAGAAAAACTTCTCAGCAGAAAAAAGTAAGTGGAAAAATGAAACTGTCAAGGACACACAAAAAAAGGCATCAAAATGACAGCACTAAACTCATACCTATCTATAATTATGCTAAATGTAAATGGACTAAAAAGAGCAATAAAGAGACAGAGTTGCAGAATGGATAAAAAAGCACAATTCATCTATATGCTGCCTACAAGAGACACACCTTAGACTTGCAGACACAAACAAACTAAAACTCAAAGGATGGAAAAAAAATATATCCAGCAAAGAAAAATCAAAAAAGAGCAGGAGTGGCTATACTAATTTCTGAAAAAACAGACTTCAAACTTAAGTCTACCACAAAGGATAAGGAAGGACAGTATATAATTATTAAAGGGACAATATACCAGGAGAGTATTTCCATATTAAATATTTATGCACCCAATGACAGGGCTTCAAGATACATAAAACAAACTCTAACAGCATTGAAAAGTGAGATAGGTACCTCCACAATAATAGTAGGAGACATTAACACTCCACTTTCAGTGAAGGACAGAACATCCAGAAAGAAGCTCAATAAAGACATGGAAGAGCTAAATGCCACAATTATCCAACTTGACCTCATAGACATATACATAACACTCCACCCAACAGCATCCAAGCATACATTTTTTTCCAATGCACATGGAACATTCTCTAGAATAGACCACATATTAGGCCATAAAGCAAATCTTAACAGAATCCAAAATATTGAAATATTACAAACATCTTCTCTGACCAGAAAGCCACAAAACTAGAAGTCAATAACAGAAACTTCAGGGAAAAGAAATTGAACACATGGAAACTGAACAACACTTTGCTCAAAAACTATTGGATTATAGAGCAAATTAAGGACAGAATAAAGATAGTTATAGAATCTAATAAGAATGAAAACACTATCAGAACCTTTGGGACACAGTGAAAGTAGTGCTCAGAGGCCAATTTATAGCAATAAATGCACACATACAGAAAGAAGAAAGGGCCCAAATCAAAGAATTATCCCTATAACTTCAACAAATAGAAAGAGAGCAATAAAAGAAAACTTCAGGCACGAGAAGAAAGCAAATAATAAAAATTAGAGCAAAATTAAATGAAATAGAAAACAGAAAAGCAATTGAAAGAATTAACAAGACAAAAAGGTGGTTCTTAGAAAAGATTAACAAAACAGAGAAACCTCTGGCCAGACTGACAAAAGAAAAACAGAAGACGAAGTAAATAACCCAAATAAGAAATGAGATGGGCTGCATCACAACAGACCGAACTGAAATTAAATGAATCATAACAGAATTCTATGAGAAGTTGTACTCTAACAAATTTGAAAACCTAGAGGAAACGAACAAATTCCTAGAAACACACTATCTACCTAAACTAACACAAACAGAGCTAGAACAACTAAATAAACTACAACAAAAGAAGAGATTGAAAAACTAATAAAAAAAAAACTCCCAACAAAGAAAATCAAGGGCCCTGATGGCTTCACTGAAGAATTCTACCAAACTTTCAGAGAAGAGTTAACATCACTACTACTGTAAGTATTTCAGAGCATGGAAAAGGATGGAATACCCCCAGACTCATTCTATGAAGCCGGCATATCCCTGATACCAAAAACAGGTAAAGACACTACAAAAAAAAGAAAATTAGAGACCTATATCCCTCATGAACTTAGATGCAAAAACCCTCAACAAAATTCTAGCCAATAGAATTCAACAACATATCAAAAAAATAATTCGCCATGACCAAGTGGGATTCGTACCCGGTATGCAGGAATGGTTCAACATTAGAAAAACAATCAATGTAATCCATCACATAAATAAAACAAAAGAAATGAACCACATGGATGCAGAAAAGGCATTTGACAAAGTCCAACACCCATTCGTGATAAAAACTCTCAGCAAAATAGGAATTGAAAGAAAATTCCTCAACATAATAAAGGGCATCTATACAAAGCCTTTTTTTATACAAAGCCAACAGCCAACATCACCCTAAATGGAGAGAGCCTGAAGGCATTTCCCTTGAGAACGGGAACAGATAAGGATGCCCTTTATCACCACTTTTATTCAACATTGTGCTAGAGGTCCTAGCCAGAGCAGTTAGGCTAGACAAAGAAATAAAGGGCACCTGGATTGGCAAGAAAGAAATAAAATTATCTTTATTTGCAGATGATATGATCTTATACACAGAAAACCCTAAGGAATCCTCCGGAAAACTACTGAAACTAATAGAAGAGTTTGGCAGAGTGCAAGGATACAAGATAAATATACAAAAATCAGTTGGATTCCTCTATACCAACAAAGAGAGCAATGAAGAGGAAATCACCAAATCAACACCATTTACAATAGGCCCTAGGAAGATAAAATACTTAGGAATAAATCTAACCAGAGACATAAAAGACCTATACAAAGAAAACTATAAGACACTACCGCAAGAAACCAAGAGACCTACATGAGTGGAAAAACATACCTTGCTCATGGATAGGAAGACTCAACATTGTAAAAACGTCTATTCTGCCCAAAGTGATCTATAGATAAAATGCAATCCCGATCCAAATACCAGTGACATTTTTTAATGAGATGGAGAAAGAAATCACCCACTTCATATGGAAGGCAAAGAGGCCCTGGATAAGTAAAGCATTACTGAAAAAGAAGAACAAAGTGCGAGGCCCCACACTACCTGATTTTAGAACATATTACACTGCCACGGTAGTCAACACAACCTGGTACTGGAGCAACAACAGATGCATAGACCAATGGAACAGAATTGAGAATCCAGAAATAAATCCATCCGCATATGAACAGCTGATATTTGACAAAGGCCCAAAGTCTGTTTAATGGGGGAAAAGACAGTCTCTTTAACAAATGGTGCTGGCATAACTGGATATCCATCTGCAAAAAAAAAAAAAAAAAAAATGAAACATGACCCATACCTCACACCATGTACAAAACCCAACTCAAAACGGATCAAAGACCTAAATATAAAATCTGAAACGATAAAAATCATGGGAGAAAAAATAGGGACAATCCTAAGAGCCCTAATACATTACAAAAACAGTATACAAAATATTGCTAACAATGCACAGACGCCAGAAGAGAAACTAGATAACTGGGAGCTCCTAAAAGTCAAACACCTATGCTTCACAAAAAGAGTAAAAAGACTACCTACAGACTGGGAAAAAGTTTTTAGCTATGACGTTTCTGATCAGCGCCTGATCTCTAAAATCTACATAATACTGCAAAAACTCAACTGCAAAAAGACATACAACCCAATTAAAAAATGGGCAAAAATATGAGTAGACACTTCACTAAAGAAGACATTCAGGTAGCTAACAGATACATCAGGAAATGCTCTCGATCATTAGCCATTAGAGAAATGCAAATCAAAACCACAACAAGGCTGGCGTTAATCCAAAAAACACAAAATAATAAATGTTGGAAAGGTTGTGGAGAGACTGGAACATTCCAAAGTGGTACAACCACTTTGGAAATTGGTCTGGCAGTTTCTTAAAAAGCTAGAAATGGAACTACCATAAGATCCAGCAATCCCACTCCTTGGAATATATCCTAGAGAAATAAGAGCCATCACATGAACAGATATATGCACACTCATGTTCACTGCAGCACTGTTTACAATAGCAAAAAGATGGAAGCAACCAAGGTGCCCATCAATGGATGAATGGATAAATAAATTATGGTATATTCACACAGTGGAATACTATGCACCAACAAAGAACCATGATGAATCTGTGAAACATTTCACAACATGGAGGAATCTGGAAGGCATTATGCTCAATGAAATTAGTCAGTAGTAAAAGGACAAATATTGTATGAGACCACTATTATAAGAACTCGAGAAAAAGTTTGAACACAGGAGAAAATATTCTTTGATGGTTAGGAGAGTGGGGAGGGAAGGAGAGAGAGGGGTATTCACTAATTAGATAGTAGACAAGAACTATTTTAGGTGAAGGGAAAGACAACACACAATACAGGAGACATCAGCATAACTGGACTAACTAAAAACAAAGAAGTTTCCTGAATAAACTGACCCCTTGGAAGGTCAGCGTAGCAGGGACAGGGGTTCGGGGACCATGGTTTCATGGGATATCTAGGTCAATTGGTATAATAACATCTATCAAGAAAACATTCTGCATCACACTTTGGAGAGCGGCTTTTGGGTTCTTAAACGCTAGCAAGCAGCCATCTAACATGTATCAACTGGTCTCAACCCATCTGGAGCAAAGGAGAATGAACACCAAAGACACAAGGTAATTATGAGCCCAAGAGACAGAAGGGGCCACATAAACCAGAGACTACATCAGACTGAGACCAGAAGAACTAGATGGTGTCTGGCTGCAATAGATGACTGTCCTGACAGGGAACAAAACAGAGAACCACTGAGGGGGCAGGAGAGCAGTGGGATGCAGACTCCAAATTCTCGTAAAAAGACCAGACTTAATGGTTTAACTGAGACTAGAAGGACCCTAGAGGCCATGGTTGCCAGACCTTCTGTTAGCCCAAGACTGGAACCATTCCCAAAGCCAACTCTTCAGACAATGATTGGACTGGACTATGGGATAGAAAACGATACTGGTGAGGAGTGAGCTTCTTGGATCAAGTAGACATTTGAGATTATGTGGGCAGCTCCTCTCTGGTGGGGAGATGAGAAGGTGGAGGGGGTCAGAAGCGGGCTGAATGGACATGAAAATAGAGAGTGAAGAGAAGGAGAGTGCTGTCTCATAACGGCGAGAGCAACTAGGAGTATATAAAACCAGGGCCATCGAGTCGATTCTGACTCATAGCGACCCTATAGGACAGAGTAGAACTGCCCCATAGAGTTTCCAAGGAGCGCCTGGTGGATTTGAACTGCCGACCCTTTGGTTAGCAGCTGTAGCACTTAACCACTATGCCACCAGAGTTTACAGGAGTGTATAGCAAGGTGTATATAAATTTTTGTATGAGAGACTGACTTGATTTTTAAGCTTTCACTTAAAGCACAACAAAATTAAAAAAAAAAAAGTGCCAAAAATTGAAAAGAGAATATCTTTGGAAACCCTGTATCTGATAAGCATCTAATATGTAAAAAAAGAAAAAAAATTTATATAACTGACAACTGAGCGATGAGAAGATAAATATCCCAATCCAAAATCAGGCAAAAGATTTGAATTAGACATTTCACCAAAGAGGACATTCAAAAGGCCACCAAACACATGAAAAGATGCTCAACTTCATTAGTTATCAGACAGATGCAAATCAAAACCAAAATGAGATACCATTTTATTCCCACTAGGGTAGCTAAGATTAATAAATAAATAAATAATGAATGTTGGCGAGGATATGGGGAAATTGGAACCCTTATCATTGCTAGTGGGAATACAAAGTGGTACACCTGTTGTGAAAAACAGTGTGGCGATTCCTCAAAAAACTAAAAATAGAACTACCATATGACCCAGCAATTCCACTCCTAGGTTTAGAGCCAAAAAACTTGAAAGCAAAGACTCAAACATAGACTTGTACACCAATGTTCATTGCAGTACTATTCACAACAACCAGAAGGTGGAAACAACCTAAATGTCCAACAAATGATTGGATAAGAAAAATATAGTACAGTGGAATACTACCCAGCCAGTAGAAGAAATGAGGCTTTGATACACGCTACTGAATGGCTAGAGCTTGAAGACATTATGCTGAGTGAATAAGTCAATCCAAAAGGATAAATATTGCATGACCTCACTTATACAAAAGGACAAGAAAGGCAAATGTACAGAGAACAAACTGTATTTGTGGTTACAAAGGGCACAAGGGAGGATGAAAGGTGGGATTAACAGTGATGGAAAAATCAAATTAATAAGGATAGGGTTGTACAGACAATTATTGCAGTTGATGTCAATACATTGCACACCTATAAAAACTTGAATTGACAAAAGTTTTGTGATAGATACATTTGCAACAATGACAAAAAGAGAAAGAAGGTATTGAGACTGCTTCTGTACAACAAAAAACCTCACGGGATTTGGTTCCTTTGTTTGGAGTGGGATCATGGTTTCACAGGATATCCCAGTTAAAAGACCTAATAACATGTTTAGTGCCTCTGTCCTACCTCCCAGTTCATTTTACAGTGCTTGGAAGTTTTAAAAGCTTGTAAACTGCCGTCTGAGGCATAATGATTGGTCTCTATGTGCCTGGAGCAGCAGAGGAAGAAGTAGAGTCAGGAAAAGGAGGAGAATATGCAATGTGAGGCTAATTGCCTCCATGAAAAATTGCCTCCTTTGTCATGAGATCAGAAGAACCGGATGGCGCCTGGCTGCAATTACTGGACATTTTGATCAAAGATTCTATAGAAGAATCCTGATCAAAATGGAAAATGCAGAACAGAATTTCAAATTCTCATGGACTCCTGACTTTCTGGAGCCCTGGGCAATGGAGAAACACCTGGAACTACTGCCCTGACATAACCTTTAAAACTTAAAAATATTCCCTGAAAAAAAGGAACAAAACAAAACCATACCGTTGAGTTGATTCCAATTCATAGAAGTCTTCTTAAAACCGAACAATAGTTTACCTAAACAAACAAACAAAAGTCTACCTTAAGCATTATGCTCTTCAAGAACTATCTTTTTGGGATCGCCTCACATGCATGAGAAAGCTGGAATTGAAAAAGATAACTTAAAAAGGAATTGATGCCTTTGAATTATGGTGTTGGCAAAAAATATTGAATATACCATGTACTGCCAGAAGAACAGCCAATTATGGGGATAGCACAAGACCAGGGAGTGTTTTGTCCTATTGTACATAGGCTAGCTATGATTTGGAACTGACTCGACAGTACCTAACAACAACAACATATGTGATCAAAGTGACAAAAGCAATTCGAAAGATTAGATAGAAAACTTAGGAGGCAGTGAGTTTATGTTAATAGGGAAGGAGCGACTCAGAAAAGGAGAATGGTTGCATGACTCGAAGAATGTGATCAATGTCACTGAATTGTACATGTAGCAACAATTGTACTGGTGTATGTTTTGCTGTATATACTCTCATAAAAATAATAGAAGAAAAAAAAAAAGAAGAAGAAGAAAAAGAAATATGGTCCCTGGTCAGACCACTGTTCCCACAGCATTCCTCATTCTTCCAAGGATGGTGAGTTTTGAGTAAGAGGCAAAAAACAGAATGACCAAGTACGGGCAGTTACACTTAATTGGTGAAATTTCTTCATTCCTTGAAACAAGAGGCCATGGTGAGGGAAAGAATCACAGGCACAGACGCTTTGCCAGCATGACTATCTTCACTGAGACTCAATATTTCCTGGGCCAGTTGGAACATGAGAGAGCAGGAACAGTCAGGATGCCTGGAAGAAAAGCCATATTTATCCTCTTTATTCTCTATATGCACATTGTCTTCCAGGGGTGGAATCACCTTGCCAAAAGCCATTTGACCTTTGTTCTCCATTCTTTTCCAACCCAGCAACACCTGAGGCTAATGAATGTGGTCTGACCAGGAAAAGAGGGACCACAAGGGGTTTGTGGGCCTCATGCTAACTAAGCCTTATGAGTAATCTATCATGGCCATGTGTGGAGGCCTATAAAAGCCTTAAGTCATAAGGCTCAGATGGAGATTTCTGGTTGTAGGCCATTCACAGAGAGGGTAGCACCATCTCTCATGGGACATGGAAGTTCTGCGCTGTGACACCTACCATCCTCACCCTGTCTGTCTTTGTGTGTCTTGTTTCTATCCTTTTTAGTTATAATACATCTATAGTGAGTATGGTGTACTCTCAGTGAATTCTGTGATTTATTCCAGTGATTTAACAAACCTACAGGGGCAATAAGTGCCAGGAGGGGGTGGTGTCTCTATATCTGGCATTCTGAAAGGTGTCCCTCTGACCTAGCTCTCGGTTGCTACTGTTGAATGTCAGTGTGCTTCTAATTTGTGACCTCTGACCCCACACTGGGTGGCTGGGTCTGAAAAAGACAGTGCACAGTTAGTGGCTGTCAGCTAGAATACAAAAATGGGGAAGTTAGTACTGAATCCATTTCCACCCTCTGACAACTGGATTCATGCTGAGTTTTAGCATGCAGGTAGTCTTTAAGGTGGTATTTGTTGACCATGCCCATTCCTTAGTGCACTATCAAATTCTGTGAACTGGAACTTTTACCTTGAACATATCAAAAATTATGGACAGTATTATATTATTGGGGTGACCTGGGACCAAACGATAAAATGAACCAGGTTAGTCTGTGAAAACTCTTCTCTCCAACTCTCTTATTCTATCATCTCTTTACCTTTGTACTTTGTTAACATCCCTTCTCCACTTCATCCCAGTCTCTAATCTGAGGCCCATTCCCAAGATTCTGCAGTTGTTTGAAACTACCAAGAAGTTGATAGATGACTAGGATCTTGTCAAGTTTTTTTGTTTTTTTATTATGAGACCAGGGCTTGCTACTTTTACATTTATAAAATTTAAGTTACTTTTACATTTATAAAAATTAAGCTTTTGCGCTCTCAAATAATGAAGCACTAAGAGCAGAAGCATTGAGTTGAGAGATGTTATGTAAAGAAGTAGACAGTCACCAATCACGAATTCAAGACAATACGCACCATGTCCATTCTCTGAAAACTCAAAAGAACTTAGTGAAGATAACATCATTTCTGACTGAAAGAAATGCCTCTAAAAGCCCCCTTTCTTCCTTCTCAGAGTTTAGGATTTTCTCCAGGGAATGTTCTCATGAGGTCTCAGAAACTGCCTCACAGTGTGTTTCTTGTAATACCCTCATCACAGACATTCCTCTAGGAGGGGAGAAGGACATGCTGAATTCCCATCATGAGAATCAATACAACCAAGTAGGAAACGTGGTCATTGAGCCTGCCAGTCTTCCCCATCTCTTGGGTTATAAAGACTGGAAAGAAACCACAATCAACTTCCAACCTGAGCAAACTTTCTGAGAAGATGTTGCTGCTCCTGATTCTGTTGGCCTCACCTCTGCCCTCCAGGGCCTTCATAGGTGAGTGACTGTCCCAAATGCAGGGCCTGGCTTACTCCATCAGTGACTTTTCCACATACCTTCAGTCAGCCTATCTCTATGATGCCTCCTGGACTCAGTTCTTCCCCAGAATTTGCTGGACTCTGTGGCTGCATAGGATCCCTGGTGGCACAGTGGTTAAGAGCTACAGCTGCTAACCAAAAGATTGGCAGTTCGAATCTACTAGCAGCTCCTTGGAAACACTATGAGTCATTTCTACTCTGTCCTAAAGGGTCGCTATGAGTCAGAATTGACTCAACAGCATCGGGTTTGTTTTTGGGTTTTTTGGTATGGCTGCATAAATGATATACAGAAACGACAGGAAAAAAATGCTCCCAAGAACCTGGTGAGACATTTCTCTTCCATGGGCTGCACCTCTGTTACCTGGAAAGTGATTTGTAATTAGGATGGCCAAAGATTCTGACGGAGTTGGGAAAGTTAAAAAGGAATACTATAAATTCCCTTTATATATAAAGCTATGAATGGACAGTTCAAAATCAGGTGCCTTCATACAGATTAAGAAAGGAAGAGTTATTCCATATTCCTTTTCTAGACTTGGCCTTCACCTTGCTCATATTCTGCTGAAGCCCTCAGAACTACCAGGGCAAATAGTGAGAACTTAACTGAGCCATTGGACTGTTGGTATGTTTACAGCTCCTAAGGTCCTGATGGAGACAGGGCTCCCACCCAGGTACCTGCAGCTCATATCATTATTTCCCCTTTGATTTCTAGTTTTTGTCCTCATCTTCCTTTATCAAGATGGCTCAATATAATAGGAAGCTAATTCTGGGCTAGGATTGTGTCACTCCTCCCCAACCTTAGGCCAAATACTATCTGGGGGCTGTTCATTCATTCACTTAATGCACTTTTATGGGTCTTTTACCATGTATCAGACTCAAGATGAGGAAGAAAGATTCAGAATGTTCCGGTCCAAAAGCACATCATGTTCAGTTCTTAGAAATCAGCCCATGCTGGAAGTGATCAGTACAACCGAGGTCTGAGATTTTGAGAAGCGAAGAAGCATTCAGAGCAGATCAGAGTATTTTCCAGGTCTTCTGGGTTGTGAATCCTGAAAACAGATCATTTCCCTTAATATGTGCCTATTTAACCCAAAATAAGGCTGAGTTCCCTTAACTCCAGAGGAAGAAAGTGAGAACTATGGAAGAAATGGGCCGTGTTACAAGTCAGCCATGATGCCCACAGGAGCCTGGAGCTCATCTCAGTGTTACGGGCCATGTGGACTGCTCTCTTCTAATTCAAATTAAACTCTGCAGATCATCACAGCCTCAAACATCCCAGTTGTCTAGGCCATAAGCTGTACCCATCCTCTGGGTTCTGTGAGCACAATGATCTACAGAAGATTTTATCTTTATGCAGTGATCCCAGGGGGCATAGAGGCCAGACCACACTCCTGGCCCTACATGGCAGAAACAAAGATGCGTACTGACAAAAATACACAGAAATCCTGTGGGGGTTTTCTGGTACGAGAAGATTTTGTGCTGACAGTGGCTCACTGTTTTGAAAGGCAAGGAGCAGCATCTGGGTTCCTTTTCACTGGGAACCTGCAACATCATCCTATAGACATAGCTCATGATGATGCTTCAGTGCAGAGAGCCCAATGAGCTCATCAGAGGAGCCATATGTGCATCTCCAGTTGGAGGGAATTGAATGTGGGATAGAGGATTGCAATGTGTGAGCAGGGACTGGAGTGGCAGGTGCGACTGCTTAAATACCATTCCTGGATCACAGCTGCAGAAAAAAGAAGGTAACGCCATCCATGTTTGACTGAGATATTGGAGGGGAGAAATGAGACATGACTTCTGCCACATCTACTCCTCCTTATTTGACTTGCCTACAGCCTGCTTTTGGCTTGAACATAAGTGTCCTTTTCTGATACTCAGTCGAAGTTCTTACAACTTACTATATCTAACCTTTCTTTGCAGAAAGATGGTTGTCATCCTGGGAGCTCACAATTTCACAAGAAATGAACCCACTATGCAGACCATTCTTGTGATTCAAGCCGTCCCTCACCCTGAGTATGACCCTGATTCAGTTTTCAGTGACATCATGGTACTGAAGGTAACATCACATCCATTTATGCCTCGGGTACTAGAGAGGCTCAGCTCATTCAGAACCTCAGGAACCTTTTGTCTTCCAGCCTCAGTGTTCTACTGGTCCAAGGGCAATAAAAGGGGACTTGGGAGCTTCTCTGTGCGGGGGAGACATGGGCAACGCCCTCTCTGCTCTGAAACTCACTGACAGGGCAGGATCTGAATTACCATCTCTCAACTTCTCTCACTAGCTGAAACACAAGGCATGACTGAACACAGTTGTGAAGATGATTTCCCTACCATAGAGCCGTGACTGGGTGAAGCCAGGGCAGGTGTGCAGCGCTGCAGGCTGGGGAAAAACAGAAAATGACAAGTTTCCAAACATACTCCAGGAGGTGGAACTGGAAATGCAGGACAAGAAGATGTGTGAGCAATAATTCTCACCCTATGATGACACCACCCAGATCTGTGTGGGGAACTCTCTGTACCTTAAGAATGCAGAAATGGCAAGGAAACAAGCATTCCTCCTGCCTTGCTTCAGAAAAAAAGTTATTCTAAACCCTCATGGCCAAGAATTCACTGGCCATGAAGCCATGGTCGAGCAGGGTCTACCATGGGTAGGGGTATCCTGTTCTCAACAAGTCACACCCAGGAACCTCCCTCCAGCTCATCTCTTGTCCTTTCTCCACGATGGGACAAGAAAAAAGTTGGGTACTTGTTTGAGCTGGAGAGAGGACTTGATAGGGCAGGGACTTACAGTGCTGGGGATCCCAGAGGCATGGGCTCTGCTCAGACCTCTCACTCAGTGAGAAAGTGAGTAGTAACCGTTCAGCCCCTTCTTCCTCTGAAAACACTGCATATGGGAACCAGGAAGAAAAAAGAGCCAGATGGGGGAAGCCAGAAGTGCCTGTGCTGAGACTCTTCCCTTTTCTATCCACAGGGTGACTCCGGTGCACTGCTGGTGTGTAACAATGTGGTCCAGGGTATTGTCAGCAATAGATTTAAAAACTGTTCACCTGGAGTCTTCACAAGAATATCCAGCTTTGTTCCCTGGATCCACAGAATAATGAATGCATCCTAGTGTAGCTAAGTGACCAGACCCTGGATTCTGTGCAGTGTGTATATGAGGGGTGTCACACTCTTAATAAAAGTCATTACCCAGTGTGGAGGAGTTGCTTCTGTGCCTCCCTTGAATGTATTCATTGGTCCCCTTCTGTGCCCCACGAAGAGTCTGATTGCACCTATTCCACTCTCTTCTATGATCCTCCTGCTGAACAATTCACAAACTCCCCACACAAGCCACAACTCACACCTGTGCACTGTCCCTTCCTATCAGCGTTTGTAAGATCAGTTCCCTGTATCTGATCCTATCAGATAGTGTAGTGTCTCGCTTAGAAGAACAATGCAGCTTGCTCTTTGAGGCTCTCAATGATGGCCTTTTATCCTTCCTAAAGTCACCCCAGCCAAACAGCAAAGAAGAGGGGAGAGAAGCAACTGAGCTTCCAACTGATGCAATAGGGGTCTGGCATGGTCCCCACCAGGACCGCATCCCCATCCTAGTCTCTGTCCACAGTTCAGCAGATCCTCTCCCCAGTGCTACTGTTTCAACTGTGCTCTGCTTTCCTATCAATTCCTCATTCTCTTAGAGGGGGCTCAGGGAAGCCAGGCTGTGCCCATCAGAGCAGAGCTGAGGGAATGTGTCAGACAGACTGGGGCCCTCACATGTAAACACACTTTCCACTTGTTCAGGCCCAGCATTCACTGTGTCTTCCAGACCAGCACACCCCACACCCCCAGTTAGAATCAAAGACAAACAACTCGCACTCACTTAGCAGCTACAGTACCTCTGCCTGCCCTCTTGCTCACACCTGGATGATTGGTTGCTTAATTATGTACCATGTCTGGCCACCCGGTCATTGGGGCCTAGGTGTGTGAGTTGTTGTCTCTAGGCAGCAGGATTGGAGTTTGCACCTTCCATCTTCTAGTGAGCATCCATTAACTGCCTGAGCAACACGGATTGCGATACAGCAGTAAAACTGCAAAGAAGGTTTTCTCCCAGGAACTACAGACCTGCTCTTTTTGTCTGAATTTCATGGTACCTCTGAAGATAATATTTCACCCTGTCTGTGTGCATGCAGATGCCTACATTGTATATGATTAGGGCTCAACCACTCCGGGAACTTTTTCTCTCTAGGGTACGAAGGGGTCAAGTCTCAGGTACAGAGAAGCTAAGGCTCACACCTGCCCATACATAGCCTTTCTGGTATAAATAGAGACCAGTAGGAGGCAATGGTAGTGTTCAGTTGCAGAAAAACTACCTGCTGATGGTAGCTCAGTGTTGACAAGTAGGAGCCAAAGCCCACACCCACCTGTGAACACCCACAAGGCTGATTCCCCTCTAAAGGTCTGTATTTCAGGGGCTCACTGTGACCCCATCACCCAGGACTGAGAGCAGCTTATGGAGGGTCAATCCCATGGCAAGTTTGGGCAGGACTGAGAGCTGGACTTAGGATAGGACTGTGGGCTTTTGTCCTCTTTCCAGAGGAGAGATGGACAGCACTAAACTCGAGATCACAAGAGAAGCATTGAAGCAACAGAATCAGAATGCAAACTGCCTTTCCACAGCCCAGTCTCCACAGATGTTGCATTTCTAACCCACTCCGGCTCCCTCAAACAGCAGGGGTGCCAAGAGGTAGAATATCCTGGATAGCTAGAAACCAGCCTCATCCACCGTCATCCAATTCTACCCCTCACCTTTAGCACTTGTGCATTCTGCCTTCCCCAGTACAGCGTGCTCTGCACCCTTCCCTATTAGAAGAGGAACTCTGGAAATTGTTCCACATGCAGACAGGTACAAATGGTCAAAAACCTCCCAGTATCTTTTCCTAAGATAGGAGATACCAACTATTCGAGAGCTAATTCAAGACAAAAAAAAAAAAAAAAAAAAGCCAAAGCAGATGAGTATAATAAAAATATTGCAACTATAATACGATATAATATACAATTATACAGTTGTATGTTATGTTATGAGTCATATATAAAGTCAGGAAAGGTGTGCATCAAGGCTGTATCCTTTCCCATACTTAAATCTGTATGCTGAGCAAATAATGAGAAGCTGGGCTATGTAAAGAGGATTGGGGCATCAGGATTGGAGGAGGACGCATTAAAACCTGTGTTATGCAGATGACACAAACTTGCTTGCTAAAAGTGAAGAGGACTTGAAGCACTTACTGATGAAGATCAAAGACCACAGCCTTCAGAATGGATTATACCTCAACATGAAGAAAACAGAAATCCTTACAACTGGACCAATAAGCCACATCATGATAAACGGAGAAAAGACGGCAGTTGTCAAGGGTTTCACTTTAACTTGGATCCACAATCAACACCCATGGAAGCACCAGTCAAGAAATCAAAAAACACATTTCATTGGACAAATCTGCTGCAAAAGACCTCTTTAAAGTGTTAAATAGCAAAGGTATCACCTTGAAGACTAAGGTGAACCTGACCTAAGCCATGGCGTTTTCAATTGCCACATATGCATGCGAAAGCTGGACGATGAATAAGGAAGACCAAAGAAGAATTGATGACTTTGAATTGTGGTGCTGGTGAAAAATATTGAATGTACCAGGGACTGCCAAAAGAAGGAACTAATCTGACTTGGAAGAAGTACAACCAAAATACTCCTTAGAAGCAAGAATGTCAAGACTACATCTCACATACTTTGGATATGTTATCAGAGGGGATCAGTCCCTCGAGAAAGACAAGCTATGTGAAGTAGAGAGTCAGAGAAAAAGAGGAAGACCCTCAAAGAGATGGACTGACACAGTGGCTGCAACAATGGGCTCAGGCATAACAATGACTGTGAGGATGGCACAGGACTGGGCAGTGAGTGTTTCGTTCTGCTGTTCATAGGGTTGTTATGAGTGCCAATCCACTCAATGGCATCTAAGAACAACAACGATGTTATGAGTCCTAACATAAGTTTTTTAAATGCATACGTACTTTATATTTTATATTCTTCAGTACAGTTTAATGATCCTTTACAGGATGTCATTATGTAAACAATTAAAAAAGTGGTATTATTTAACAATGGCAGTTAGTAATAATCAAGGGTAGAAAAATTAATTAATATATGTGAGAAGTATACCAATATTTTAAAATATTTCTGTCATCCAATACATCAATTCAAAAAGATTCAAAATCTTTTATTAGATATTTACATTATTATGAGAGTTTTTTCTCTTCACATACAAAAAGAAAACAAAACAGAACTATATATTCTTACAGATGTTAGTCTTTTAAAACTAATCCTAAATACCATACTATTAAAACAAAAAACCAAACCAGTTGCTGTAGAGTTGAATTGGACTCATATTGACCCTATAGGACAGAATACAACAGCTTCATAGGGTTTCCAAGGAGCCCCTGGTGGATTAGAGCTGCTGACCTTTTGGTTAACAGTCGAACTCTCAACCACCTGGTGGCGTGGTGGTTAAGCGTTAAGAGGTTGACTGTTAACCAAAAGGTCAGCAGTTCGAATCCACCAGGGGATCCTTGGAAACCCTATGGGGCTGTACTTCTCTGTCCTCTAAGGTCGCTATGAATGGGAATCGACTCAACAGCAACAGGTTTTTTTTTTTTGGCATATATTTAGTTGAAAATAAATATATCATGGTTTACTATCTTTTGATATAATAGAATATTTTGGCTCACTGTTTTCTTTTCCAATAATACTTTGCTGAACTGTCTGCCACTTTGGGATAACTTTCATTTCTTTTAGGTAATACCAAAATGGAATAAAAAAAAAAAAAACAAAAAAAAATCCTGTTGCTGGCTAGTCAATTTCAACTCATAGCTACCCTATAAGACAGAGTAAAACTTCCCATAGGGTTTCCAGAAGCAGCTGGTGGATTTGACCTGCTGACCTTTTTGTTACCAGCTGAGCTCTTAACCACTCAAACATAATTCTCATTTTACTTAAAGTTCTGCTCTAATCAAGCCCACATTAGACTGATTCCTGGTGTCTACAAGCTAACTTTCCTCTCAGCGAAACAGTCTGAGCATGCAGTATTTAGGACTTCACCTATTAGCAACAGCAGGTTTTTTAATTAGGAGGAAGTAGGTTTCAACTCTTAGAATATATGTATATGTATATATATATAATTATTTTGTCCAGATGTCTTATCCCGAGACGAGCTTGCTTTATATGTCAGTGTGAGGGTTGTCAGTGGCCAGATTGAATTGCCAGGCTATTAGTTACAGCCCAGGTCACAGCTACTGTGTGCCTCCCAAAACAGCTCTAACTGCAGCAGTTCTCATCAAGACTTGTAGGTAAAAGTTTACCAAGGTGTGCATTAATACATCAACATCATTAATGAATACAATAGGGGCTTGTAGGGGCTCTGAAGGGACTTATCCATAGCCAATCTTGGGCAAGAGTCTCAATGATGGTGACCTCAGGTCAGACCCATAAGTTTTCCTCCTTTTGGTGCCAGGTGTTACAGAGATCACAGTCACCTGTGCACTGGTATCTAAAAACCTAAGACATAAAAATCTTTTCATTTCCTCACTGAAATTTAATTGTAACAGAAGGCTTTTGGTCCTCCCTGGTGATAGAGGGAACTAGACTTAATCTGCAGTCTTGATTTTTTATGAAAGTTAGAAGATCTTGGCAAAGTTGGCAGAGCCGTCAGTCATTTGTGGAGCCATGCCTCCACCATACCAAGTGCAAGTGTGGGTTCAGCCCAGTTGCCTGGTAGCATAGAGGTGGTCCCTCCTATTTTAGTTTTCCCTTTACTGTTGCAGCTGCAAGTCTGTTGCTGCTCAATTATCCTGGTAGGGGCAGTTATCAGAGAATTTCAGGGAGGCCCTAAAAGTCTCTCCAAAGGCACTCAACACAAGCTATCTTGAAGAAAAAGCGGCTTTTTGCTTCTTCTTTTTTTTTTCCCCCTGCTGTTTTAACTCTTGCTTTGTGCTGCGTGTTACAGGGTGTTCTCAGCATCACAGATCTACTTAGCCTCTCAAATATCTCCAGTCCCATTGTTGGAGGGCTTCGAGCAATGGCTAGGGAATTGTTCCCCTAGTCCTTGGCTCCCCCATCTTTACAAACCTGCAGGGGAGTGTTTCAGGTCACTCATTTTGTTCACAGACACATCTGCTCAATACATCAGTCATGGTCATACTTTCTAACTGTAATTCTTTTTGCAAAGCTATTATGTGTGCTTCAGCAGCTAGCTGGGCTTTGGTGACCAGCTGACCAGCCCAGAGCCGCAGCTGTCCCATGGCTAATAATGCACTCCTACTTTTTTTTTTTTTTTTTCCAGTTTATGAAGGAATGCATTTGCCCACAACTGGGCTATGTCACTTGCCATTTTGGGAGTGTCTCTGTACTCACATGGTGGTTTACATGCATCAAGCACATGGGCCAGGCCCTTCCACGTGAAGGTTGCTGGCCAACATGGAATTTCCCTTCAGAAAGCATACAGGCCAGATTTCCCCACATGGAGGTCACTGGCCAACCTGGAATTACCCTTGCAAAAAAAGCATACAGGCCAGACCTCCCTACATGGATGTCTCTGGGCAACCTGAGATTTCCTCTACAAAAAAAGCATATGAGCCAGACCTCTCCACACGAAGATTACTGGCCAACCTGGGATTTCCCTGAAAAGGCCACACTTCCACTCACCATTCCCTCAGTCTCCGGGCTGGCTCACCAATTGCCCAGGCATGGACCAGTAACATAAAACTTGCCCCCAAAAATGAAGATTGCTATGAGACCAAAGAAAGAGGGGCCAACTCCAGGGTGGCAGCAAAGGAGTTTATCAGGGAGAGTTTCAGACAAGGCAACTCCTGGGTGGCCACAAGACCAAAACAGATGCCCATTCCCCACAGTAGGAGGAAAGTGGCTTTACAGTGGTGGACAATGAGTCTACATGCCAGGGACTTACATAAGAATGGCTTAGCAAACCGTAGTGAACTAGTGGACCACAGGAGGGCACCCTTGTTCAGCCTCAAAAAGCCTTTTTCCATTTAAGTTTATTGATTCTCCTGATAGGAGCTCAGCATGTCCCTCTCCTCTGCTAGAGGAATGTGTATGGTGATGGTATTATAAGAAACACACTGTGAGGAAGTTCCTGAGTCTGCCTGACAACATTTTCCTAGAGAAAATCCTGAAGTCTGAAAAGGAAAAAACGGGAATTTTTAAAGAGGCTTTTCTTTAAGTCAGAAAAGATGTTACCTCCACTAAGTTCTGTTTTGGGTTTTCAAAGAGAATGAACATGGTGCCATATTGCCATGTGTTTGTGATTAGGAAGTGCATATTTCTTTACATAACATCTCTCAACCCAATCTTTCCAGTTTGAGTGCTTTCCTACTTGAAATCATTAGTTTAACTTGTATAAATTTAAAAATAACAAGCACTTTTGTTGTTGTTAAGTGCTGTTGAGTCCGTTCCAACTCATAAAGACCCTGTGTACAACCGAACAACACAGTCCTGTGCCATCCTCACAATCCTTGTTATGCTTGAGCCCATTGTTGCAGGCACTGTATCAGTCCATCGAATTTTGGGTCTTCCTGTTTTTCGCTGACCCTCTGTTTACCAAGCATGATGCCCTTCTCCAGGGACTGGTCCTTCCTGAAAATATGTCCAAAGTATGTGAGATGTAGTCTAACCAATCTTGCTTCTATGGAGCATTCAGGCTGTACTTCTTCGAACACGGATTTGTTCAATCTTTTGGCAGTCTATGGTATATTCAATATCCTTCACCAACACCACAATTCAATTCTTCTTCAGTCCTCCTTGTTCATTGTTCAGTTTTCGGATGCATATAAGGTGATTGAAAACACCATGGCTTGGGTTAGGCTTACCTTTGTCTTCAAGGTGACATCTTTGCCTTTCAACACTCTGAAGAGGTCTTTTGCAGCAGATTTGCCCAAAATAACGCACCTTTTGATTTCTTAACTGCTCCACAGGTATTGATTGTGGATCCAAGTAAAATAAAACCCTTGACAACTTCAATCTTTTCTCCATTTATCATGATGTTGCTTATTGGTCCAGTTGTGAGGATTTTTGTTTTCATTATGTTGCGCTGTAATCTTCATCAGTAAGTGCTTTAAGTCCTCTTTACTTTCAGCAAGCAAGGCTGTGTCATCTGCATAATGCAGGTTGTTACTGAGTCTGCCTCCAATCCTTATGCCCCATTCGCCTTCATATAGTCCAGCTTCTCAGATTATTTGCTCAGCACACAGCTTGAATAAGTACGGTGAAAGGATACAACCCTAATGCACACCTTTCCTGACTTTAAACCTTGCAGTATCCCCTTCGTTCCATTTGAACGATTGCCTCTTAATCTTAATGTACAGGTTCCTCATGAGCACAATTAAGTGTTCTGGAATTCCCATGCTTCACAATGTTATCTATAATTTGTTATGAATGATATGAATGATCCACACAGTCGAATGCCTTTGCACAGTCAATAAAACACATGTAAACATCATTCTGGTATTCTCTGCTTTCAGCCAGAATCCATCTGATATCAGCAATGATATCACTGGTTCCATTTCCTCTTCTGAATCCGGCTTGAATATTTGGAAGTTCCCTGTCGATGTACTGCTGAGACCACTTTTGAATGATCTTCAGCAAAATTTTACTTTAGTGTGATATTAATGATATTGTTTGATAATTTTCACATTTGGTTATATCAACTTTCTTTGGAACAGACTCAAATATGGATCTCTTTTAACTGATTGACCAGGTAACTGTGATCCAAATTTCTTGGCATAGACAAGTGAGCACTTCCAGTGCTGCATCCTTTGTTGAAGCATCTCAATTGGTATTTCATCAGTTTCTGGAGCCTTGTTTTTCACCAATGCTGTCAGTGCTGGTATTTCATCAGTTTCTGGAGCCTTGTTTTTCACCAAGGAAGGACTTCTTCCTTCAGTACCATCGGTTCCTGATCATATGCTACCTCCTGAAGTTGTTGAACATCAACCAATTCCTTTTGGTATAGTGACTCTCTGTATTCCTTTCATCTTCTTTTTATGTTTCCTGTGTGGTTTAATATTTTCCTCATAGAATCCGTCAATATGGCAACTCAAGGCTTGAATATTTTCTTCAGTTCTTTCAGCTCGAGAAATAATGAGCATGTTCTTCCCTTTTGTTTTTCTGACTCCAGGTCTTTGCTCATGTCGTTATAACACTTTACTTTGTCTTCTGGAGCCACCCTTTGAAATCTTTTGTTCAGCTCTTTTACTTCATCATTTCTTCTATTTGCATTAGCTACTTGACATTCAAGAGCAAGTTCAGGGTCTCTTCTGACATCCATTTTGGTCTTTTCTTTCTTTCCTGTCTTTTCAATAACTTCTTGCTTTCTTCATTCATGATGTTCTTGATGTCATTCCACACCTCATCTGGTCTTCAGTCATTAGTGTTCAACGTGTCAAATCTATTCTTGAAATGGTCTCTAAACTCAGGCAGGATATACTCAAAGTTGTACTTTGGTTCTCATTCTCATCCTAATTTCGTTCAGCTTCAACTTGAACTTGCATATAAACAATTGATATCCTGTTCCACAGTCAGCCCCCAGCCTTGTTCTGACTGATGATATTGAGCTTTTCCATCTTCTCCTTTCGCGGATATAGTCGATTTGATTCCTATGTATTCCATCTTGAGGCCTTTGTGTACAGTCACCGTTTATGTTGTTGAAAAAAGGTATTTGCAATGAAGAAGTTGTTGGTCTTGCAATATTCTATCATGCAATCTCTGGCATTGTTTGCATCACCAAGATCATATTTTCCAACTATGGATTTTTCCTTTTGTTTCCAACTTTCACATTCCAATCACCAGTATTATCAATGTATCCTGATTACATGCTTGATCAATTTCAGACTGCAGAAGTTGGTAAAAATCTTCAATTTTTTCATTTTTGGCTTTAGTAATTGGTGTGCAAATTTGAATAATAGTCATATTAACTGGTCTCCCTTGTAGGGTTATGGATATTATCCAATCATTGACAGAGTTGTACTTCAGTATAGACCTTGAAATGTTCTTTTTGACAATGAATGCAATGCCATTCCTCTTTAAGTTGTCATTCCTTGCATAGTAGACCATATAATTGTCTGATTCAAAATAGCCAATACCAGTCCATTTCAGCTCACTAATGCCTAGGATATTGACTTTTATGTGTTCCATTCCATTTTTGACAATTTCCAATTTTCCTAGATTCATACTTTGTACATTCCACATTCCAATTATTAATAGATGTTTGCAGCTATTTCTTCTCATTCTGAGTCATGCCACATCAGCAAATGAAGGTCCTGAAAGGTTGACTTCATCCACATCATTAAGGTCTACTGTACTTTGAGGAAGCAGCTCTTCCCCATTTGTATTTTGAGTGCCTTCCATCCTGAGGGTCTCACCTTCCGGCACTACATCCAACAATGTTCTGCCTGTATTGTAAGGTTTTTACTGGCTAGTTCTTTTCAGAAGTATACCTGCAGGTTCTTTTTCCCAGTCTGTATTAGGCTGGAAGCTTAGTTGAAACCTCTCCACTATGGGTGACCCTGCTGGTATTTGAATACCTTTGGTATAGCTGCCAACATCGCAGCAACACACAATCCTCCACATTGTGACAAAATGAACAAGCACTGGTCCCACCATAAAAAACACTTGACAAGATCTTAGTCATCTATCAAGCCCTTGATAGTTTCAAACAACTGCATAATCTTGGAAAAGGCTGTAAGATTAGAGATTGCCATGAAGTGGAGATAAGATGTTGATGACAATACGAAGGTAATGAGATTATAGAATAAGAAAGTTGGAGAGAAGAGGCTTGACAGGCTAACCTCCATCAGTTTATCATTTGGTCCTAAGCCACCATGATTATGAAACGTTGTCCTTAATTCTTGGTATTTTCAAGGTCATAAGTCCCAGTTCATGGAAATTGACAATGCATTAAAGAAGGGTTACGTTTGGCAAATCCCACCTTCAAGACTACCTCCGTGCTAAGGATCAGCATGAATCCAGTTTTCAGAGTACAATAATACATCCAGTCTTCACATTCCCCCTTGTCCACCTAGCTGCCAGCCCTGCACAGTGCACTCCCTCTTTCAGTCTCAGCTACCCAGAGCTGGTCAGAGATCCTAAGTTTGTAGGACATCTTTTTTCAGAATGCCAAATAGGCAAACACCAACTCCTTCTGACTCTCACTGCCCCTTGGGTTTGTTAATTCTCTGGAATGAATCACAGAATTCACAGAGTCCTTGCTATAAATGTATTACAACCAAAAAGATCCAAACAATACATACATATAAAAACATAAGATGCGGTCAGCAAGGTGTCACAACATAGAGCTTCCATGTCCCATGACGGTTGGCGCTACCCTCTAAGTTAAGTGCACGTTAAGCAGCCAGGAATCTCCATCTGAGCCTTATCATTCTGGGTTTTTATTGGCCTCACAACATGGCCGTGATAGATTACGATATTCCTTGGGAGGCTTAATCAGCATTGGGCACTCAAGTGCCCAATGTCTGGTCAGCCCTCATTCATTAGCCTCAGGTGTTGTTAGGACTGGAAAGAGTGGAGAACAAAGGTTAAATGGTTTTTGGCAGCGTGATTCCTCCCCTCGAAGGCAGGATGCCTATAGAGGCATTCTGACTGTCCCTGATCTCACATGTTCCATCTGACTCAGGTAATGCCAGATCTCAGTGAAGAATGTCATGTAGGAAAATTTCTGTGTCTGTGGCTTTTTCCCTCAGCATGGCCTCTTGTTTCAAGGAATGAAGAAATAGCCCCAGTTAAGAGTGACTACACATACTTGCATATTCTGTTTTGCCTTTTACTCAAAACTCACCCTCCTTGGAAGCATGTTGAATGCTATGGAGACAATAGCTTCTCCAGGAACCATATTTCTTTTCTTTCTTTTGTTGTTGTTGTTGAAAATATACACAGCAAAACATACACCAGTTAAATTGTTTCTACATGTGTAATTCAGTGACACCAATTCTTCGAGTCATGCAACCATTCTCATTCTCCTTTTCTGAACTGTTCTTCACCATTAACAAAAACTCAGTGCCCTCTAGGTTTCTATCTAAACTGTTGAGTTGCTGTTGTCATTTTGATCCCATATATTGTTGTCAGGTGCTGTCCAGACAGTTCCGACTCATGGCAAACCTACATGCAACAGAATGAAACACTTCCCAGTCTTGTGCCGTCCTTACAATCATTTGCTATGTTTGAACCCATTATTGCAACCACTATGTCAATCCATCTCATTGAGGGTCTTCGTCTTTTTCTCTTGCCCTCTGCCTTACCAAGCATGACGTCCTTCTTCAGGGACTGTTCCCTCCTGATAACTTGTCCAAAAGTACATGAAACAAAGTCTTGCCATCCTCAATTCTAAAATGCATTCTGGCACTACTTCTTCCAAGAAAAATTTGGTCGCTCTTATGGAATTCCACAGTATATTCAATATTCTTCCAAAAAAAAAATAATTCAAATGCATCAATTCTTCTTCCATCTCCCTTATTCATTGTCCAGCTTTTGCATGCACATGAGGTGATCTCAGACAGATAGTTCTTAAAAGAGATAACGCCCTAGGCAGACACTTTTTTTTTTTTACTAGTGTTGCTAAACTATTGTTTGTTTTAAGGAGACTTCAGGAAATAGTTTTGTTTTAAGATTCAAAGGTTATGTCTGAGCAATAGTTTCAGGAGTTTTTTCTATTCTCCATGATTCCAGAAAGTCTGGATTCCATAAGAATTTGAACTTCTGTTCTGCATTTCCCCCTTTTGATCAGGATTCTTCTATAGAATTTTTGATCAAAGTGTTCAGTTGTGGTAGCTGGGCACCATCCAGTACTTCTGGTCTCATAGGAAAGGAGGCAGTTTTCATGGAGGCAGTTAGTCACACATTCCATATCCTCCTGTTATTCCTGACTCTCCTTCTTGCTCTGTTGCTTCCGGCATGTGGAGATTAATAGTCATGACTGTATGGCAGTTTACAATCTTTTAAGATCCCCAGGCACTACATAACAAACTAGGAGGTAGGACAGAGGATTGAAACATGCTATTAGGCCTATTTAACTGGGATCTACTGTGAAACCATAACCCTATTTCAGTCTCCAAACCAAGGAAACTAATTCTGTGAGAATTTTAGTTGTATATAAGCAGTCTCATCAGCTTCTCTCTATTTTCTTTTTGTCATTGTTGTAAATATATCTATCACACAACTTTTGCCAATTAAACTTTTTGACAGGTGTACAAATTATTGACATCAGTTGCAATAATTGGCTGTGCAGCACTCACCTTAATTAATGCAATTTTTCCATCATCATTAACCCCTCGTTTCTTCCTTCTTCCTACCTCTGGTAACCACTAACACAGTTTGTTCTCTATACATTTGCTTTTTCTTATCTTTTTATGTAAGTGAGGTCATACAATATTTGTCTTTTGTGATTGACTTATTTTACTCACCATAATGTCTTCAATCTCCATCCATAATGTAGAATGTATGAATATTTTGTTTCTTCTACTGGCTGAGGAATATTCCATTGTATGTAGGTACCATGCTTTGCTTATCCAGTCATTTATTGGTTATCATTTAGGTTGTATCCACATTTTGGATATTGTGAATAGTACTGCAATGAGCATTGGTGTACAAGTCTATGTTTGAGCCTCTCATTTTAAGTGTTTTGGGTATATACCTAGAAGAAGAATTCCTGGGTCATATGACAGTTCTATTTTTAGGATTTTGAGGACCTGCCACACTGTTTTCCACAATGGGTATATCATTTTTCATTCCCACCAGCAATGAATAAGGGTTCCAATTTTCCCACATCCTCACCAACATTTATTTATTATTTTTAATTTTAGTCATCCTAGTGGGAGTAAAATGTTATCTTTTTGTAGTTTTGATTTGCATCTCTTTGATGACTAATGACATTGAGCATCTTTTTATGTGCTTGGTGGACATTTCAGTATCCTTTTTCATGATGTCCTCTATTCAAATCCTTTGGCCATTTTATGATGGAGATACTTGTCTTCTTGTGGCTGTGTTTTGCATTTGGAGATGAGAGGGTCCTAGGAGGTGAATGGACTCCCATTTTTTTTTTTAGAAACATCAGTGAATAACAGGAGGTGACTGGCTTGGAGGATAGTCAAATTGCACTGAAAGACTTGTACACATAATTTTGTTGTTATTGCACATCCTCAATTGATTCCGACTCACAGCAACCTTATAGGGCATAGTAGAACAGCCCCATAATGTTTCCTAGGCTTTAATCTTTAAGGGAGAAGATTAACAGGTCTTTTGTCCCACGGAGCTGCTGGTGCGTTCTATTTGCAGACCTTTCATTTAGTAAATGAATGCTTAACCATCATGCCACCAAAGCTTTTTTGTATGCATAATAAACAAAACAAGCAAAAAAAAAATTGCTGTCCAGTCAATTCTGACTCATGTAATAGCTGTCCTTGATTTAGGATTGTCATTTGTACCTGTGTGAAATTTTCTCCGTAATTGCAAAGCTATATGACTGTATAAGTTTTGGAGTATTACTACTGGAGAGATTAAGAGAAAACTAAGGCAATACAGATTTTACCACATTTTAAAGTAGTATACATGACTGGAAGCAAGGGATACAGATTTAAGATCTGAGAAAGAAGATGCTCCACATGGAGTGTCCTCTTCTTTCAGGTATCTAAGCTGCCTGTATGCCCACTGATCAGAAGAGTGCAGACCTAGCAATCAAGAGATCTGATGGCCTTCTGTTCCTATGGATGCCTTGTTGAACGAATGAGCTGGTAACTTCCCTTTCTTAGTTTTGTATTTTTAGGTGGCACAATTGTCTGTATTAGTGTGTATCCACATTTTTAATTTCTAGAGCCAGTAAGCTTTGTTTCCTATGGACGCCATAACAAAAGACCACAAACTTGGTGGCTTATTAGTAAAGAAATGCCTCGTTTCACAGCTTTTTAGATTGGGAGTCCAAAATCTAGACGGTGGCCACATTGAATCCTTCTGAAACCTCTGAGAATCTGTTGCATGATTCCTTTCAGATTTTAGTGACAACTAGAATTTTTTTTTTTTTCATTTCTTGGCTTGTAAATGCATCTTCGTGTGATTGCTGTCTCTCTCTGTCTCTGTCTCTTCTCTTTTATAAGGACACTGGTCACATAGGATTAGGATTCACTCTACTCCAGTATAACCTCATGTTAACTACCCTAATTTCAAACAGGGTCACACTACGAGTTAAAGGGTTAGGACTTCAATATATCTTTTTGTGGAAAATAATTTAATACATAACAGCCTTCCTGCACTCTGTTGTTGTTAGGTACTGTGGAGTCGATTCCGACTTATAGCACCCCTATGTACAAACTCTGGTGGCGTAGTGGTTAAGTGCTACGGCTGCTAACCAAAGGGTCGGCAGTTTGAATCTACTGGGCGCTTCTTGGAAACTCTATGGCGCAGTTCTACTCTGTCCTATAGGGTTGATATGAGTTGGAATTGACTCGATAGCACTGGGTTTGGTTTTTGGTTTTGGTATGTACAACAGAACAAAACACTGCCCAGTCCTGTGCCACCCTCATAATCATTGTTATCTTAGAGCCCATTGTTGCAGCCATTGTGTCAATCCATCTCATTGAGGGGCCTCATCTTTTCCATTGATCCTCTGCATTACCAAGCATGATGTCCTTCTCCAAGGATTGGTCCCTCCTGATAACATATCCAAAGTATGTGAGCTGAAGTCTCACCATCCTCACTTCTGAGGAGCATTCTGGATGTACTTCTTCCAAGACAAAGTTGTTTGCTCTGGCAGTCCATGATATATTTAATATTCTTTGCCAATGCCATAACTCAAAGGTATCAATTCTTTTTCCATCCTCCTTATTCTTTGTTCAGCTTTCACATGCATATGAAACAATTGAAAACCGCCATGGCTTGGGTCAGGTGCCTCTTACTCCTCAAACTGACATCTTTGCTTTTTAACACTTTAAAGAGGTCTTTTGGGGCAGATTTGCCCAATACAATGCATCGTTCGATATCTTGACTGCTGCTTCCACGGGCATTGATTGCGGATCCAAGTAAAATGGAGTCCCTTGACAACTTCAATCTTTTCTCCATATATCACGATATTGTTTATTGGTCCGGTTGTGAGGATTTTTATTTTATTTATGTTGAAGTATAATTCATAATGAAGGCTGTGGTCTTTGATCTTCATTCATAAGTGGTTCAAGTCCTCTTTGCTTTCAGCAAATAAAGTTGTGTCAGTGGCAAATAGCAGGTTGTTAGTGAGTCTTCCTCCGTTCCTGATGCCATGCTCTTCTTCTTATATTCCAGCTTTTCAGATTATTTGCTCAGCATACAGACTGAATAAGTATGGTGAAAGGATACATCCCTGACACACACTGCTCTTGACTTTAAACCACACAGTATCCCCTTGTTCTGTTTGAAGGACTACCTCATGGTCTAAATACAGTTTCCTCATGAGCACAATTAAGTGTTCTGGAATTCCCATTCTTCAAAATGTTATCCATAATTTGTCGTTGTTGCCCTGCCCTCTGTCCCCTCAAAATTCAAGTCCTTCCACATTCAAATTACATTCACTCCATTGAAGCATCTCCAATAATCTTAACCCATTTGAGTACTAACTCTAAGTCCAAACTTAGTTTTCCACTAGGACCTGTGAAACCTAGGATAAAAGTTATCAGTTTCCAAAATACAATGTAAGAAATATGCCTGGGATAGAAATTCCCGTTTGATAATTGGAGTTAAAAAGTAATCACGGCTCCCAAACATGTCCAGAATCCAACAGGAAAATTTCATTAGGTTTCAAGGTTTGAAAATAATTCTCTGTCCTCTGGACATATCTGCACAACCGCCCCTCCTCCTCTGTCCTGGAAATTTGCATCACCCATCTGTCCTTGCTGGTAACTTTGCCTTCTGGAACCAAGGAGGCAGCCCTGCAATCTGCAACCAAAGAGGTTACCCCCTCTGGAAATTTGGAGGTTGCAGTTCTGCTTCTCAATATTTCCCTACAACCCTGTTGGATTCTGAACTGCTATAGGGATTATTGTTTTCTTTTGTTTTTCTTTAAGGACAGCAGATGTTCACAATTAGGTAGTTTCATCAGCATTTCTTACTTGTAGAATTCTAGGAGTTGGATAACTTTTCTTCATTTTGACCTTTTTCTGTCCTTTTCAGTCTAAGATGGCACTGTTTCTAATGAGATGGCTGATTGGATACATAAGTCACTTGCCTAATCTCTTTAGCAAATGGTTGTGCAGCACACTCATGCTGTTCTTTCCCAAGAACATTGTCTTAGCTTTACAATAATGATGTTGTTGTGTAAGAGAATTAAAAAAATGTTGAGGATCTGATAAGATCTGAAAATTTCAGTTTGTGGATTATGTGCAATTCCTTTTTTGCTGGTTCCCTTTCACCCTAGTAGCAGCCATCTTCAGTACCATACTGCAGAAACCACTCCCAACTGTGTAATTGCCACATTGTAACAAATCTAAGAAAGATACATATATCCTTTTAGCCAATATCCTTACAGCCTTGCGTTACAGGAAGTCCTGCCTTACGGGTCCCTACCACACGAAGTCTCACCTTAAAATGGTCTACTACCAACCTAATAATGTCTTTTGATGACAAGTCTGTAATTACCAATCAACTAATTTCTTTCAATGGTCTAAGTTTGTAAATATATATCAAGTAATGTGTTTCATATCCATTGTTTCTATCTGTCTTGGTTATCTAGTGCTCATATAACAGAAATACCACAAGTGGATGGCTTTAAGAAACAACACTTTATTCTCTCATAGTCTAGAAGGCTAGAAGTCCCAATTCAGGGTACCAGCTCCATGGGAAAGGCTTTCTATCTTAGTCAGCTCTGGAGGAAGGTCCTTGTCCTCAAACTTCTTCTTGTTTAGGAACCCTGGGTCCAAAGGATGCCCTCTGCTCCCAGTGCTCCTTCCTTGGTGGCATGAAGTCCCCCATGTCTCTCTGCTCATGTCTCTCTTTTATATCTCAAAAAAGATTGGCTTAAGGCACAATCTAATTTTGTAGATCTCATCAATATAACTGTGACTAGTCCATCTCATTAACATCATTAACATCACAGTGATAGGATTTACAACACATAGAACAATCACGTCAGATGACAAAATGGTGGACAATCACACAATACTGGGAATCATGGTCAAGCCAATTTGATACACATATTTTTTGGGGACACAATTCAATCCATGACACAATCTTATAATACATGGATTATTGGATTCCACCACATAGAGTTTTGTCTGTTCCCAGCTGGAGCTGTCTCTTTTCTTTCAATAAATTTCTCAGTTTACATTAATCACAATATGGATGACTACTCTATGACAATGTTGTTAGTTGCTGTCAAGGCAACTCCGACTTATAGTGACACTATGTATACATTGCCTGGCCCTGTGCCATCCTCACAATAGTAGGTACAGTTGAGCCCATTATTGCATCCACTGTGTCAATCCATCTTGTTGATGGTTTCCTTCTTCTTCGCTCACCCCCTACTTTACCAAGCACAACGTTCTTCTCCATGGATTTGTGCCACCTGATAATGTGTCCAAAATAAAGGAGACAAAGTCTCACATCCTAGCTTCTAAGGAACACCCTGATCTATACTTCCTCCAAGACAGACTTGTTCATTCATCTGGAAGCCCACAGAATATTCAATACTCTTAGCCAAAACCATAATTCTTTTTTTTTTAATTATGTTATTGTGCTTTAGGTGACAGTTGACAAATCGAGCCAATCTCTCATGAAAAAGTTAAACACACCTTGCTATGCGCTCACAGCTGCTTTCCTCTTAATGAAACAGCACATTCCTCCTCTGCACCTTGTATTCCCCATGTCCATTCAACCAGATCCTGTCCTCCTCTTCCTTCTTATCTTGCCACCAAAGGATGGAGAAAATATATCAAGCAAACAACAATCAAAAAAGAGCAAGGGCAGCATTATTAATTTCTGACAAAATAGACTTTAAAGTTAAATCTACCAGAAAGGATAAGGAAGGTTTGATCTCCTTCCTTACCTGACAGTTAGCTCAACATTAGCTGAAGAGGAACCAAAAGAACCTGGGAGTCTGAGACTCCATTCTTGGGCTATGAGAAAAATTTTCTGAGGAAAGCCTCCTGGCACACGAGTAGACACACAACTACCTTTAGGAAAACAGAAGATTTGGAGGTGTTTGGCTTGGAAAAGAGTAGACTTACATTGAAAAGACGGCATGTATGATAGCTCTCTTAAATCAAGAACTGCCCATTAGGCTTGGGTGAGAATTGCTCTTTCTGTTTCCAGAATTTTTTTGCAGAGTATGGTGTCGAGTTAAACTAATAGAAGGATTAAAATATAAACGCAGGCAATTCAGACTCTACTACCTTATACAGTTTTATAGATAGCTCAGAGAAAGGAAATTTGATGAGCCAGTTGGCTCCACACTGGGCACCCTTTCCTGTCAAGTGTCAGGTCAGCCTGGATGGACAAGTCTTCATCCATTTCTTCTTCTCTCAGTATAAGGTGCTTGATAATTTGAAAAACACGTTACACATCATCAAAAACCTTCTTTCAGCTTCTATCATTTGCATTTCTAAGATCATGTGGAATGATGTAATCAAGGTGCCTTGTGCTAAAAAAATATGCATAGCAGTGAGTATTATAAATTTGGATAATTTTTTATTATGAGTTTTATCCAAAGATTATTCAGAGAGGCCTCCAGAAGGAAGCACAGGAAACAGTGGAATATAGACTGGGGTCACCTCAACACCAGGTCATTAGGTGATTGTCACACTTGCCATTGTGTCTCCTGGACCCATCAGTATACCGGCATTGACTGACCCTCACAAACCATTTAGGTGTTGATGGATGGCAAGAGCAGAGCTTTTCTGCAGCCTCTCTCATAAAAGACAGCTAAAGCCCAGGCACCTGCTGGGAGAAGTGTAGCCCAGAAGACAGCCTGCCAGCTGTGAATGAACCCATGGGTGGGAATGGCCTAAGGCTGCTAAGTGATAGGCAAAGGGTGGACTCTGAGATCTGGGCAGATCCTGCATCTTGTCCTCCAGACCTGAGCTAAGAGCCCAGCAGACTGTCCTCTTTTGCTGGGACAGCAGAGGAGACCAACTGATGGCTGTGGGAACCTGGGGCATGCAGGGTCAGGGACTTCACAAGAAGGTAGTCCTGGCGGGAAAAGTGTCTTTGGGCCTCAGGTTCTCTTTCACCTCGGCACGTTGCCCC
This sequence comes from Loxodonta africana, assembly GCF_030014295.1. Classification (NCBI taxonomy): domain Eukaryota; kingdom Metazoa; phylum Chordata; class Mammalia; order Proboscidea; family Elephantidae; genus Loxodonta; species Loxodonta africana. The sequence continues at coordinate 35,909,149 of NC_087351.1, forward strand.
GTCAACCACCAGTTTGTGTGGCTGTGCTATGAAAAAGAGATGAGGTGGATTGTTAGGTACATGGTCCCCTCAAAAGGAGACTTAACTTGTGCAGTGCCAACTCATCCGTGTCAGAAGGTTCTCACACTGGTAAAGGAGTGATAAGAAAGTGTAGAACTATTGAGCATGTGCTTGTGTGAGGTGTGTATGGCGTAGGCAGCCAGTAGAACACAGAAAGGATAGAGAACAATGATGTGGTCAGAGGCTGCCTCCTAGACAGTGGGGATTACTAAGTGTATTTTTATTTAGGAAGAAAGAATATTTAGCCTCTTCTCATTAAAATAAATAAATAAATAAAACTAAACCAGTTGCTGTTGGTGGCATTGGGGCGATTCCAACACATGGTTTCACAGTAAAACTATGCTCCCAAGAGTTTTCATGTGTGTGACCGTTTGGGAGTAGATCACCAGGAGTTCATTCTGGGGTGCCTCTGAGAGGCTTCCAATTGCTGTCCTTTAGGTTAGCAACTGAGTCTTTAAGCTTTTGCACAATCTAGGGATTTCTTTTCCTAAAGGTGGTTTATTAAGGGAACTCAAATCAAAGATAAGCCATACAGAGAGGATAGGTCCAAGAGTGAATAGAGACAGAATCCTTTATTGAGGAAATAAAACTTGAAATCCTGGTAAAGACTGAGGGAGTTTCTCATTTATATTTCTATTTCAGATACTCCTCTGAACCTCACACAGAGGGTCCCTGGAGTCCCCACACGGAAAAGGGAGACAAGTCTCAGCTCGGTAATCTCCACTGTCCCCTTTACTCCAACTTTTTCTTCTCCTCTTGCCTGTGCTGAGGTTCTTTGTTTTCTGAGAAGGAAGGTGCTTCAGGTGTGTGTGTTAGGCAGAAATAGAGACAGGGAAGGGGTCTTCTGAATTCTGAGCGCCTACCTTGGAACTCCCCCACACATCTGTCAGTTTGTCATACTGTGGGGGCTTGTGTGTTGCTGTGATGTTGGAAGCTATGCCACTGGTGTTCAAATAGTAGCAGGGTCACCCAAGGCAGACGGTTTCAGCTGAGCTTCCAGACTAAGACAGAATGGGAAGAAGGACCCAGAAGTCTACTTCTGAAAAGAATTAGCCAGTGAAAACCTTATGAATAGGAGTGAAACATTGTCTGATATAGTGCTGGAAGATGGGGCCCTCAGGTTATAAGGCACTCAAAAGAAGACTAGGGAAGAGCTGCCTCCTCAAAGTGGAGTCAACCTTAACAACGTAGATGGAGTCAAGCTTTCAGGATCTTCATTTGCTGATGTGGCATGACTCAGAATGAGAAGGATCAGCTGCAAACACCCATTAATAATCCATTAATAATCAGAACTTGGAATGTACAAAGTATGAGTTTAGGAAAATTGGAAATCATCAAAAGTGAAAGAGAACACATAAACTTCGATATCTTAGGCATTACTGAGCTGAAATGGACTGGTGTTGGTCATTCTGAATTGGACAATCATATGGTCTACTATATTGGTAATGACAACTTGAAGAGGAATGGTGTTGCATTCATTGTCCAAAAGAACATTTAAGATCTATCCTGAAGTACAATGCTGTCAATGATAGGATAATATCCATATGCCTACAATGAAGACCAGTTAATACAACTATTATTCAAATTTACGCACCAACCACTAAGGCCAAAGATGAAGAAACCAAAGATGTTTACCAACTTCTGCAGTCTGAAATTGATTGAACATGCAATCAGGATGCACTGATAATTACTGATGATTGGAATGTGAAAGTTGGAAACAAAGAAGAGGGATTGGTAGCTGGAAAATATGGCCTTGCTGGTAGAAAGGATGCCACAGACCTTTGACTTCTTCATTGCAAATATCTTTTTTCACCAACATAAATGGTGACATACATATGGACCTGGCCAGATGGAATACACAGGAGTCAAATCCACTACACCTGTGGAAGGAGACAATGGAAAAGCTTAATATCAGTCAGAACAAGGCCAGGGGCCGACTGTGGAACAGACCATCAATTGCTCACATGCAATTTCAAATTGAAACTGAAGAAAATTAGAACAAGTCCATGAGAGCCAAAGTATGACCTTGAGTTTATTCCACTTGAATTTAGAGACCATTTCAAGAATAGATTTGAGGTGTTGAACACTAATGACCAAAGACTAGAAGAGTTGTGGGATGCCATCAAAGATATCATACATGAAGAAAGCAAGCTCATTAAAAAGACAAGAAAGAAAGAAAAGACCAATGGATGTCAGAAGAGACTCTGAAACTTGCTCTTGAATGTTGAGTAGCTAAAGTGAAGGGAATAAGTGATGAAGTAAAAGAATGGAACAGAAGATTTCAAAGGGCAGCTCGAAATGACAAAGTAAAGTATTATAATGACATGTGCAAAGACCTGGAGATGAAAAACCAAAAGGGAAGAACACACTCTGCTTTTCTCAAGCTGAAAGAACTAGAGAAAAAACCCAAGCCTAGAGTTGCAATATGGAAGGATTCTATGGGGAAAATATTAATTGACTCAGGAAGCGTCAAAAGAAGATGGAAGGAATACACATAATCACTATAACAAAAAGAATTGGTCAACATTCGACCAATGGTACTGAACGAAGAAGTCCAAGGTGCACTTCAGGCATTGGAGAAAAACAAGGCTCCAGGAATTGACTGAATACCAATTGAGATGTTTCGACAAAGTGTTGCAGCACTCACTTGTCTATGCCAAGAAATTCGGAAGACAGCGACCTGACCAACTGGCTGGAAGAGATCCATATTTATGCCTATTCCCAAGAAAGGTGATCCCACTGAATGAGTAAATTATCAAACAGTATCATTAATATCACACCCAAGTAAAATCTTGCTGAAGATCATTCAAAAGCAGTTGCAGCAGTATATTGACAGGGAACTACCAGAAATTCAAGGCAGATTCAGGAGAGGAAGTGGAACCAGGGATATCATTACTGATGTCAGATAGATCATGGCTGAAAGCAGAGAATATGAGGATGTTTACCTGTGTTTCACTGACTATGCAAAGGCATTCGACTGTGTGAATCATAACAAATTACGGATAACATTGCACATAACGAGAATTTCTGGAACACTTAATTGTGCTCCTGAGGAACCTGTACATAGATCAAGAGGCAGCTGTTCCAACAGAACAAGGAGATACTCTGTTGTTTAAAGTCAGAAAAGGTGTGCATCAGGGTTGCATCCTTTCACCATACCTATTCAATCTGTATGCTGAGGAAATAATATGAGAAACTGGACTATATGAAGAAGAACAGGGCATCAGAATTGGAGGAAAACTCATTAACAACCTGCATTATGCAGATGACACAACCATGCTTGCTGGAAGTGAAGAGAACTTGAAGTACTTACTGGTGAAGATTAAAGACCACAGCCTTCAGTATGCATTACACCTCAACTAAAGAAAACAAAAATCCTCACAACTCGACCAATATGCAACATCTTGATAAACGGAGAAAAGATTGAAGTTGTTAAGGATTTCATTTTACTTAGATCCACAATCAACCCCCCCATGGAAGCGGCAGTCAAGAAATCAAAAGCCGCATTGCATTGGGCAAATCTGCTGCAAAAGACCTTTTTAAACTGTTGAAGAGCAAAGATGTCACCTTAAAGACTAAGGTGCACCTGACCCAGGCTATGGTGTTTTCAGTCGCCTCCTATGCTTGTGAAAGCTGGACAATGGATAAGGAAGACTGAAGAAGAACTTACACCTTTGAATTTTGTTGTTGGCAAAGAATGTTGAATATACCATGGACTGCCAAAAGAATGAGCAATTCTGTCTTGGAAGAAGTACAACCAGAATGCTCCTTAGAAGCAAGGATGGAAATACTATGTCTCACATACTTTTTTTTATTGTACATTAAGTGAAAGTTTACAATTCAAATCAGTTTCTCATACAAAAACCCATACACACATTGTTATATGATCCTAGTTGCTTTCCCTAAGATGTGACAGCACACTCCTCTCCACCCTTTATTTCCCCTGTTCATTCAACCTTCTCTTGTCCCTCACTGCTTTCTCATCTCACCTCCAGACACAAGCTGCCCCGTAGTCTCATGTGTCTACTTGACCTAAGAAGTACACTCCTCACTGTCTGTAAGTGTCCAGTCTAATCTTTGTCTGAAGAGTTGGCTTCAGGAAGGGTTTTAGTTTTGGGCTAACAAAGAGACCATTAAGTCTGATTTTTTTACTAGATTTGAGGTCTGCATCCCACATTTCTCCTGCACCATCAGGGATTCTCTGTTGTGTTTCCTGTCCAGACAGTCATTGGTGGTAGCGGGGCACCATCTAGTTCTTCTGGTTTTAGGCCGACGGAGTCTTTGGTTTATGCGGCCCTTTCTTTCTCTTGGGCTCATATTTTCCTTGTGTCTTGGTGTTCTTCATTCTTCTTTGCTCCAGGTGGGTTGAGACCAATTGATGCATCTTAGATGGCTGCTTGCTAGCTTTTAAGATCCCAGAAGCCACTCACCAAAGTGGGACACAGAACGTTTTCTTAATACATTTTGTTAATGCTAATTGACCTAGGTGTCCCCTGAAAGCATGGCCTCCAGACCCTGCCTCTGCTATCCTGGCCCTCGAAGCATTTGGTTGTATTCAGGAAACTTCTTAGCTTTTGGATTAGTACAGTTGTCCTGACTTCCCCTGTACTGTGTGTTCTCTTTCCCTTCACCTAAAATAATTCTAGTCTACTGTCTAATTAGTGAATATTCCTTTCCCTCCCTCGTAACCATCAAAGAATGTTTTCTTCTGTGTTTAACCATTTTCTTTTGATGGCAGTGGGTTTTTTTTTTTTCTTCTTATAATAGTGGTCTCATGCAATAATTGTCCTTTTGTGACCAACTAATTTCACTCAGCATAATGCCTTCCAGGTTCCTCCATGTTATGTTTCACAGATTCATCATTCTTTATCGTAGTATTCCATTGTGTGAATATACCATAGTTTGTATATCCATTCATCTGTTGGTGGGCACCTTGGTTGTTTCCATCCTTTGCTATTGTAAACAGTGCTGCCATGAACATGGGTGTGCATGGGTGCGGCTCTTATTTCTCTAGGATGTATTCCAAGGAGTGAGATTGTTGGATTGTATGGTAGTTCTATTTCCAGCTTTTTAAGGAAGTGCCAAATTGATTTCCAAAGTAGTTGTATCATTTTACATTCCCACTAGCAGTGTATAAGTGCTCCAGTCTCTACACAAGCTCTCCAACATTTATTATATTGTGTTTTTTGGATTACTGCCAGGCTTGTTGTGGTGGGATGGAATCTCGTTGTAGTTTTGATCTGCATTTCCCTAATGGCTAATGATCATGAACATTTCCTCATCTCTCTGTTAGTCACCTGAATGTCTTCTTTGGTGAAGTGTCTGTTCATATCCTTTGCCCATTTTTTTACTGGGTTGTTTGTCTTTTTGTTGTTGAGGTTTTGCAGTATCTTTTAGATTTTAGAGATTGGATGATGAATTGGATTTGTCATACCCTCCAATTTTTTCCCAGTCTGTAGGTTATCTTTTTATTCTTTTGTTGAAGCCTTTGGATGAGCATAAGTGTTTGATTTTTAGGAGCTCCCGGTTATCTAGTTTCTCTTCTGGTGTTTTTGCATTGTTAGCAATGTTTTGTGTACTGTTTATGCCATGTATTAGGGCTCCTAGTGCTGCCCTATTTTTCCTTCCATGATCTTCATTGTTTTAGATTTTATATTTAGTCTTTGACCCATTTTGAGTTGGTTTTGTGCATGGTGTGAGGTATGGGTTTTATTTCATTTTTTTGCAGATGGATACCCAGTTACGCCAGCACCATTTGTTAAAGAGATTGTCTTTCCTCCATTGAATGGACTTTGGACTTTTGCCAAATATCAGCTGCCCATGTGGTTGTTGTTGTTAGGTGCTGTCGAGTCAGTTCTGACTCATAGCAACCCTACGCTCAACAGAACGAAACACTGCCCGGTCCTGCGCCATCCTTACAATCCTCGTTATACTTGAGCCCATTGTTGCAGCCACTGTGTCAATCCACCTCGTTGAGGGTCTTCCTCTTTTCTGCTGAGCTTGCACTTTGCCAAGCATGATGTCCTTCTCCAGAGACTGATCCCTCCTGAAAACATGTCCAAAGTAGGTAAGACACAGTCTCGCCATCCTTGCTTCTAAGGAGCATTCTGGTTGTACTTCTTCCAAGACAGATTTATTCATTCTTCTGGTAGTCCACGGCATCTTCAATATTCTTTGCCAACTCCACAATTCAAAGGCATCAATTCTTCATCAGTCTTCCTTATTCATTGTTCAGTTCCCACATGCACATGATGCGATTGAAAATACCATGGCTTGGGGCAGGTGCACCTTAGTCTTCAAGGTGACATCTTTGCTCTCCAACACTTTAAAGAGGTCCTTTGCACCAGATTTACCAAATGCAACGCGTCTTTTGATTTCTTGACTGCTGCTTCCATGGCTGTTGATTGTGGAGCCAAGTAAAATGAAATCCTTGACAACTTCAATCTTTTCTCCATTTATCATGATGTTGCTCATTGGTCCAGTTTTGAGGATTTTTGTTTTCTTTATGTTGAGGTGCAATCCATACTGAAGGCTGTGGTCTTTGATCTTCATTAGTAAGTGCTTCAAATCTTCTTCACTTTCAGCAAGCAAGGTTGTGTCATTTGCATAACGCAGGTTGTTAATGAGTCTTCCTCCAATCCTGATGCTCTGTTCTTCATCATATAGTCCAGCTTCTTGGATTATTTGTTCAGCATACAGATTGAATAGGTATGGTGAAAGAATACAACCCTGACAAACACCTTTCCAGACTTTAAACTAATCAGTATCCCCTTGTTCTGTCCGAACAACTGCCTCTTGATCTATGTAAGGGTTCCTCATGAGCACAATTAAGTGTTCTGGAATTCCAATTCTTTGCAATGTTATCCATAATTTGTTACGACCCACACAGTCGAATGCCTTTGCATAGTCAATAAAACACAGGTAAACATCCTTCTGGTATTCTCTGCTTTCAGCCAGGATCCATCTGACATCAACAATGATATCCCTGGTTCCACGTTCTCTTCTGAAACCAGCCTGAATTTTGGGGAGTTCCCTGTCGATGTACTGCTGCAGCTGTTTTTGAATGATCTTCAGCAAAATTTTGTTTGCGTGTAATATTAATGATATGGTTCTATAATTTCCACATTCAGTTGGATCACCTTTCTTGGGAAGAGCATAAATATGGGTCTCTTCCAGTCAGTTGGCTAGGAAGCTGTCTTCCATATTTCTTGGTGGATGAATTTATGTCTGGATTCTCAATTCTGTTCCCTTGGACTATGTATCTGTTGTTGTACCAGTACCAGGCTGTTTTGACTACTGTGGTGGTATAATATGTTCTGAAATCAGGTAGTTTGAGGCCTCCAACTTGGTTCTTCTTTTTCAGTAATGCTTTACTTATCCAGAGCCTCTTCCATTTCCGTGTGAAGTTGGTGATTTTTTTCTCCATTTCATTAAAAAATGCCATTGGAATTTGGATCGGAATTGCATTGATGTATAGACTGTTTTGGTAGAATAGACCTTTTCACAATGTTGAGTCTTCCTATCCATGAGCAATATATATTTTTCCACTTAGGTAGGTGTTTTTGGTTTCTTACATAGTGTCTTGTAGTTTTCTTTGTATAGGTTTTTTACGTCTCCAGTTAGACTTATTCCTAAGTATTTTATCCTCTTGGGGGCTACTGTAAATGGTATTGATTTGGTGATTTCCTCTTGGAAGTTCTCTTTTTTGGTGTAGAGGAATCCAACTGATTTTTGTATGTTTTCCTTGTATCCTGATACTTTGCTGAACCCTTGTATTAGTTTCAGTAATTTTCTTGTGGATTCTTAAGTTTTTCTGTGCATGAGATCATATCATCTGCAAACAAAGATACTTTTACTTCTTCCTTATCAATTTTGATGCTCTTTATTTCCTTTTCTAGCCTAATTTCTCTGGCTAGGACCTCCAGCACAATGTTGAATGAGAGTGGTGATAAAGGGCATTCTTGTCTGGTTCCCATTCTCAAGGGGAATGTTTTCAGGCTCCCTCCATTTAGGATGATGTTGGCTGTCAACTTTTTATAAAATGCCCTTTATTATGCTAAGAAATTTCCCTTCTATTCCTATTTTGCTGAGGGTTTTTATCATGAATGTGTGTTGCACTTTGTCAAATGCCTTTTTTGCATCAACTGATAAGATCGTGTGGTTCTTGTCTTTAGTTTTATCCACATGGTGGATTACATTGATTGTTTTTCTAATGTTGAACCATCCCTGCATGCCTAATATGAATCCCACTTGGTCATGGTGTCTCATATACTTTGGATGTGTTGTCAGGAGGGATAAGTCCCTGGAGAATGGTAAAGCAGAGGGTCAGCAAAAAAAGAAGACCCTCTATGAGATGAATTGAAACAGTGGCTGCAACAATGGGCTTATAACAATGAGTATGGAGATGGTGCAGGGCCAGCCAATGTTTCGCTCTGTTGTATATAGGGTCACTATGAGTCAGAATTGTCACTATGGGACCTAACAATGACACCATCAAAATGCAAATGTTTTACCAGTAAGTCCAGAGTCATTGACACTTTTTCCTTACTAGCTCCAGTCAGCATAATGTCATGAATGTAATGGACCAGTGTGACATCTTTGGGGAGGGAAAGGTGATTAAGTTCTTTTTGGACTAAATTATGATATAGAGTTGGAGATTTGATATACCTTGAGGTAAGATATTGAAGGTGTATTGCTGACCTTGTCAGCTGAAGGCAATATGCTTCTGGTGGTCCTCCAAAACAGGTACGGAGAAAAAGGCATTAGCCAGTTCAGTAGCTGCATACCAGGTACCAGGAAATGTATTCACTTGCTTAAGCAATGCAACTGTATGTGATACAGCAGCTGCAATTGGAGTCACCACCTGGTTGAGTTTTCAATAATCCACTGTCCTTCTCCAAGATTCATCTGTTTTTTGCACTGGCCAGATAGGCGAGTTGAATGGGAATGTGATGGAAATCACCACCCCTGCATCCTTTAAGTCCTTGATGGTGGCAGTAATCTTTGCAATCCCTCCAGGAATGCGTAATTGCTTTTGGTTTACTATTTTCCAAGGTAAAGGAAGTTCTAATGGATTCCACTTGGCTTTTCCTACCATAATAGCCCTTGCTTCACTTGTGGGGAACCCACTATGGGAGTTCTGCCAGTTGCTGAGTATATTCATTCCAATTACAACTTGTGGAACTGGCGAAATTGCTGCAGGATGGTTCAGTGACCCAATGGACCTACTATGAGATAGACATGAGCCAAAACTCCATTAATAACCTGACCTCAATTTGTGGGCTCGACTTACGGGCTTCTGCGATGTTTTGGGTCTCCTGCAATTAGTGTCAGTTCAGGGCCAACACCCAGTAATGCCCGAAGGGTCTGTTTTTTTCATTTTCCCAATGAACAGTCTTTCTCTTAAAAGGCCATAGATCCATTTGGGGAAGGCTGGGAGAAAGATTTAAATTTTTGGCACTGTAATGGGTCCTTCCTTAAGGGAACCAGGTATCCCCCTCCTTCAAAGGGCTGTGAACCTGTAAACTG